>NC_064619.1:340595649-341195649 GCF_023898315.1 Schistocerca nitens
TATTAAATCAACTTTTCCTAACAGTAGCTGAAAACAAGAGGACAAGAAATTGGTTCATGAAAAGCAGATCAATTAAACATGTTTAGGCAGGCAATGCATACTCCACAATCCTTACATCACTAAAAAGAAGAAACTCTTCTAGCAATTATCGTATCTTAGGCAAAGTAGGCCTAGTAAAATCTTACGCTGATTCACAAGTGTGATCCTTGGGTCACAAACAATGAGTCAAGATGATTTCCTGAAAGACTGGAGATGCAGAAGTAGCACCAATATACAGAAGTGGAGACAATCATGTGACCTCTCCCCTCGTTGTGCTCTCGATTTCTTTCTTTTTTTCTTTTTTTTTCCAAAATTTAGCTTACAACAAAATACTGTAACATTTCTGGGCACAATCTTAGGGAGTTCACTTTGGCTTCCATAAAGGCTTCTCCACTGAGATGGCAATACATGAACTTACTGACTCCATCCTACTTGAACTAAACAAGAAAAATTACACTGCTAGCATTTTGGGTTAACTTACAGGTCCTTTGATTGTGTGGATAATAAAATGTGGTATCCTATTACGGGTCTTTCCCTTGTATAGGTGGTATCTTAACAGAAAACAGAGAGTCACATTAACAAATGATATGACAAACAAGATTAGATTTTGAAGTGGGAAACCCTTAAAGATGGTGTGCTGCAAGTTTTGGTGCTGCTTCTTCCTGTTACTGGTCTACATAAATTATGTACTTGGTATGCAGAAGGTTCAAAAGCTGTAACATTTTCCAACACGAATAAAGAAAAATAAATAAATTAAAAAAAAAATCAAATTTACTACTGAGGCAGCCAGGAGAACAATGTAACAGGCTTACAACTTGTGCAGTTCCAGACTTATAAAAGTGACAAGTACCATAGACAGATTTTTAGATTAATCATGTGGCAACTACAAATCACTTTAGAAATACAAATACAATATAATATATACATAATTAACAAATTTACAGACATACTATTCATATAATTTATCATATCAGCTGTAGTATCCAAGAAGTCTGAGGGGTTTCCTGGTACCAATTTTGAGGGCACTCTTCCACACTGTGCCTTACCACCAATCTCAGAAAGCCACAGGTGTACTCTGCAGTGACAGTCTTTCTCAACCTGGACAGTAGGTCAACTGCATCTCCTGTGGTTATTCCAGATTCTGTCCTCCGGGGCAGATCAGGTTCCAGTGGTTTGTTGTTGTCATGGAGGAAGCTGTGGGGAATATTATTATAGCACTCTCTCCTCCAACCATTGTTGAGATCAAAGTTATGGTCAACTAGGTTGCTAGTTGTTCTGAGTTGGGATGCCTGCAGTGGAGCATGTTGCAGATTTTCGTATGCTCTCTGAGAAGGTTATCATTTCTTCTTAGGTTAGGTGGTGGAATGAGACTCAGATCAGGTAGCCAGAATACTGAGTGGATTTGATTGTGCCAGTAACAATATGCATTATTTGATTTAGTTGTGTGTCTACCCATAGGTGCCCATATGATTTGTGTGTGTGTGTGGGGGGGGGGGGGGGGAATTAGACTTGCAGTATTTTTAATATTTTGGAAGATGAATGGTGACCTGTAAGAATCCATAAAAAAATTTCCAGTTATGACCCCGTTAGGAACCTACGTAATACCAACTTTTAAACCAATTTCTTAAAAGAAAAGCACCTGACTACACTAATTTTTTTTTCATTTGCCTAAGAGCTGAGGGGGAGGGGGGGGGGGCACAGCAAGACCCCTCACTACCTTGCCCCTGGGCATGGACATCCTTGTATCTGTCAGCTTCATGTGGCTGCTGTTTACCCAGACAAGGCTGCAATACTCTTCCACTGAGTAGACAAGGCCAAGGATGGATGATCATAAGGCTGAAGTGGCTCAACCCTGTATTGTACCACATAACTTCTGCAGATCATTTCTCAACCTCAAGTTAGCAACAGTCTTTGTTAGACACTGTTTAAGTGTAAATCCAAAGTACCATGGATATTTGTTATGGGCCAGACATTTACCTTCAAAAAGTAAATCTAGTTCTTGGTGGGTTACTGTATTACTCAGATGAAAGCAATGACATTCAGTTTTGTTAGGTTTAAGTTGACGTCCCCATTTACAAAAGTACTGTCCTACTTTACGTAGATATTTTTTTAATTTATGTGTGGTAAACTTGATTTGTTTGTGCTGTGTTGCTATCACCCAATCATCAGCACGAAACTTCAAAACTTCCTGGGCTGAGTGGCTGACAGATCTGCAATATATAAGCTAATTAGTAGTGGGGGTAAGGCTGTGCCTTGAGGGTCTCCTAGTTACCAGTTGTGTTAACTGAAATGGTCTGTCAGTCAGAATATTGCTAAACAGTTGTGCTTTTCTTCTGATGGGTAACTACATAATGCATCTAATAGATGACACCCTACCTCCACACAGTATCATAAGATGCAGACAGATCAATAAATACAGTAGAAGTTTTTAATTATTTCTGTGAGTCAGATTCTATTTAAATTATTGGTGAAAGCACTTGGTCCATAAAGCTTCAAAATCTGGCCAGTTCAATAGCAATCTTTGTAAGTATTCTGTTATGTATTCTGTTATGTATTCTGTTATGCAGCAGTGATTTTTATGCCATACTCAGGACGATAACACTGTAAGTTTGAGGTTTACTGTTGGGTTTATGTTGTTGTAAGATGGCAGTGATTCCAATCTGTTTCACAAGTTTTTTGAATGGGTCCTCTTTGTAGAATGTTGGAGAAAAAATGTGTTAGCCTTGTTTTAGCATAAGGTATTTATCACAGTGAAGGAGGAGTTCTGGATGCATATTGTCAAAATCTGGAGCTTTATCTGATCCAATGTCTTATAAAGCAATTGAAATATCTTCAGGAATGAATGGGAGATAATATGGGCTATGATGTGGACCTTCTGCCATTGTGATTCTCAGTTCTTGCTTCACCTGTATGGTATGAGATTGGGAAGTAGGTGGTTTAGATCTTGAGATGATATGTGCAACAACAGCATTCAGTTTTATGAGGTGGTTGTTGGTTATTACTTGATTTGCACCTCCATAGTTGTGTAACAGTGACCGGGCTTTTCTACTTGACCAATTAAAGTCAAGTTTTTCAACAGTGCCCAGCAATTTCTGGCGTGTGTAGTGTCACGATTATGCAGCAGTTTGTCTGGTATTTCCTGCTCTCCAGTTGAAAGGAAGACCTTGTGCAGTTTCTCGCCCTCTGGTCACGCAGGAATCCACTCCTTCTGGTAGCCTCCAGGAATAAACTTTCTTTGTATGCTTAACACTAACACTGTACCCCCAAATCTTCCACAGTTATAGCCCAGGGAAGGAATAAATCTTAAGAGGTTATCAATCTTTTTAGAGAAGTCAGACCAGTTTGCTTTCTGAAAGTTCCAGTGTGGTTGGGAATGGAATTTACCAGTGAGATTTATAAGCCTGCTTCCAATATTACTGGGTTGCGCTGATTGTGTGGAAAGTCATTCAGAATTCTACATGTTGTTGTCAATGGCTGGTGGCTATTGTTTGAAGGTATGAAATATAAATTAAGACTGTCCTCTTGCCTCCATACAGCTGATCTAAAGGTAGATCAGTCCTTAGAATTAAAAATTAGGTGGACATTGTGATGACCTGCCCAGGAAATTAAAGTTTCTCCACTGGAGTTATACTTCCACTGCTCATAATGGCTATTGAAATCACCTGTGTAATTAGCTGAGTGGAAATGTGTGTGAAGGACTTGCGATGGCCACTGAACTGCTGGAGGTTTGTCAATCTCCAATTTTTATTACAATTTCATGCATATCATTAGAGATCACTGACAAGATTAGGAAAGCATTCTAAACTTTTTACACACACAGGTGACGATACCACAGGCTGGATGACAAGTGGCGCCAAGGAGGTTATATCCTAGTATTCCATCCCTTGTCTTGAGTTGATCTACACCATTTGCATGTGTTTCTTGGAATATAAGCCTGTCAATATTAATTTCTAGGCAAGTTCATCTACTGAGTAGAAGGAGTTCTCATTCAGAAATTCTTTTAATTTGTTTTTAAATGCTGGTTGGCTATCTGTTGGACTTTTAATGCTGTTTGGAAAATGACCAAAGATTTTTGTGGCAGCATAATTCACCCCTCTCTGTACCAAAGTCAGATTTAACCAACAACAGTGAAGATCATCCTTTCTTCTAGAGTTGTAACTATGTATTTTGCTATTATTTATGAACTGAGATGGGTTATTAATAAAAAAAAAATCATAGGTGAACGAATATACATATTGCAAATGTACTGTGAATATCCTAAGTTCCTTAAATAAATGTCGGCAAGGTGATCTTGGGCCCTCCCAGGGGACACCACCTTATAGTAGGCACCTTCAGTGCCAGGTGGGAGAGTTTGGATGCTTCGTTGAAGTTGAAAGCTATGCCAGCATTGGTCTCGACAGAGGAACAAGACAAAGTATGTCCCACAACATAGGGCAGGGAGGGCTCTAGAAGCGTAGTGAAGCCAGCTTCCCTAGAGGAGTAAACCTTATACAAATCTGGGTCCTCCAGGTTGGGGGTGGGGCATGGGGTTAATATCCCCATACTGCAAAAAAAAAAAAAAAGAATATTATGGAAATTCAACAGAAGCCTCGGAAACTGGACGGAAAGCATGTATCACGACGCCAGCAAAGGAAACGGATAAAGGATCTAACAGTAGCATCATGGAATGTGAGGACAATGCTTCAGCCTGGAAAAATGAAAGAAATAGCCAATGAAATTTTAAAATTCAAATATGATATCATAGGGCCACAGGAAATAAGAGGGCAAGGGAATGGGCAAATAGATAAACATGAGTACTCATTGGTATATAGTGGACCAGAAGAAAGAACAGGCCAACTTGGAACAGGGTTTATAACAACTAGGGAATTTTAAGAAAAGCTTTCTAGAAAGTGAACCCATAAATGAAAGGATGTGCAGACTCAGACTACGAGGGAAATTTAGGAATATATCAATAGTTAATGCACATGCACCAACAGAGGAAAAAGTATGCTGCACAGTACCTAAATATGACCTGATGCTAGTAATAGCTGATTTTAATGCAAAAATAGGGAGGAATGACCATCCATATGGAGTTTCTGGAAAATATTCACTACATATAGAAAACAACAAGAACAGATACTTACTATGCCAATTCGCAGCAAGGAATAACATGATTATTAAAAGTACCTGCTTTCCACACAAAAGGATCCATCTGGGTACTTGGAAGTCTGCAGCCAATGCAGTAGTCAACCAGATTGACCACATTTTAGTGATTGCACACCACTCCATGTCAGTTACGGATGTACGGAGCTGCAGAGGACCAAACTGTGATTCAGACCACTTTGTGATAAAATCAATCTTGAGAGAGAAACTGTCACCAACAAATGGCAACATACTAGGAAAGATGATGAAATGGAATACAGACAAACTGAACATCCCTTATGAAGTAAAAAATTACCAAATAACACTAAGTAGAAAGTTGCAGGTTTGATGAAGATTGCGGTCAGCAATCGAGGAAAAGAACAGGGCAAGAACAAACGTGCTACAGAGAGAAACCAGAAATAATGTGGACAATATAGAGAATTAAGGAGAAGAGCTAACAGATTGTGCAAGAGAAAGAAAAGAACTAGAAGAATTAAAGGAACAGAGTCAAATAAGAAAGTTCTATCATGCCATAGGCAAAATGAAGAATAGATTCCAACCAAAACCAATGGCCCATTCCAGTAAAGATGGGAAAATGATAAGGGAGGAAGAACAGATAGTGGGCAGAGTATTTCAAAGATACACTAAGCACCAGCATAGAAGATGAGACAGCCACACAGGAGGAAAGAGTGGAGCTGGAAGTAGACAATGAAACCAATGAGGCAAGAAAGCTAACACCACAAGAGGTGTCCCAGGCTCTGCACAAGTCAAAAAACAATCGAGCCCCTGGGGAAGACAACATAACTGCTGAATTTATAAAAACTGGTGGTGTGGCTGTAATAAAGGAACTGCACACAGTAATATCAGATATCTGGGAAACACAAACTATGCCAGATAATTGGAATAATAATCCCCATTTATAAGAAACGGGACAGAACAGCATGTGAAAACTATAGAGGTAGAACACTCCTAAACACAGCTTATAAGATCTTCATAAGTATATTAAATGAAAGGATACAGAAGTGTGCAGAAGGCATAGTAGGGGAATATCAGCGTGGCTTTTGACCAGAAAGAGTAACAACTGATCAAATATTTGCGATAAGACAAATGATGGAAAAGTTCTATGAATATGATATAGATCTGCATTTCCTACTCATCGACTTCAAACAAGCCTTTGACAGCATAAATCGGCAAGAACTACACAGAGTACTGAAAGAAGTTGGTATATGTGCTAAACTAATAAGACTAATCAGAATGACAATGACAAGGGCAAAAGTAAAGGTCCTTAGCAGAACAACTGACAGCTTTGACTTTAATAAAGGTGTGAAGCCTCGCTGGAAAAAAACATTAATGCTGGGGAAGATTGAAGGAACTAGAAGAAGAGGACGTCAGAGGATGAGATGGATCGATGGCATCACAGAAGCAATGTGTTCCAACCTGGAAGGTCTACGGGAGAAAGTGCAAGACAGAAAAAAGTGGCGTGATTTGGTTCATGGGGTCACGAAGAGTCGGAACCGACTAAACGAATAGAGAGAGAGAGAGAGAGAGAGAGAGAGAGAGAGAGAGAGAGAGAGAGAAGCAAGGTGACAGTCTCTCCACTGTCCTGTCCTGTTAAATATAGCCCTGCATAGGGTAGTAAATAAAATCAACAAAAGAGGCACCATATTTATGAAAACTAGCCAGATATGTGCATACACTGATGACATTGCTGTAGTAGGAAGAAATATCGATACACTCCTAGAAACATACTGGCCACTGGAAAAAGAAGCCTTAAAAATTGGCCTCATAGTAAATGAAAACAAAACAAAATATATGGTAATGTAACAACCTGAGGCCAGAAGAACCCCTAAAAACCTAAACATCACTGGGAAATGCTTCAGAGGAGTATCATCTTTTAACTACTTGGGAGCCCATATAACAAATGATAACAGTATTGGAAAGGCTATAAGGGAAAGAATACAAGCAGGAAACAGAGCTTACATTGCAAATATGCAACTTTTCAAAAATAGCCTTGTTACAAGAAAAACTAAACTGCTAATATATAATTCCCTAGTCCGTCCAGTTATCACATATGGTTCAGAGGTATGGACGTTGACAGGACACGATAAAAATGCACTAAGAACCATTGAGCAGAAAATTCTACGCAAAATCTATGGGCCAATAAGGAAGGAAGAAGGCTGGAGAATACACTACAATGCTTAATTACAAGAGTTAATACAACGCAGGGACATAGTAAAATTGGTGAAATCACAGCGAATACGATGGCTAGGACACTTGGAGAGAACAGCAGAGGATAGAATTCCAAATAAAATGATGGAAGGTGTGATCCATTCAGTTAGGCATAAAGGGAGACTTAGAAGTAGATGGATCAATGAGGTAATAATGGATATCACCAGTATGGGAGCCCGGGGGTGGAAAAGAGCAGCAAATAACTGAGAAGTGTGGAGGAAGATTGTTGAAAAAACCAAGGCTCACCAAAGGCTGTAGCACTACTGAAGAAAAGGTAATCTTGGGTAGGCTCCAGCTGTTATTCAGATTACATGCTTTCATGGCCCCCCCCCCCCCATGAACCATGGACCTTGCCGTTGGTGGGGAGGCGTGCGTGCCTCAACGACACAGATAGCCATACCGCAGGTGCAACCACAACGGAGGGGTATCTGTTGAGAGGCCACACAAACGTGTGGTTCGTGAAGAGGGGCAGCAGCCTTTTCAGTAGTTGCAGGGGCAACAGTCTGGATGATTGACTGATCTGGCCAGGTAACACTAACCAAAACGGACTTGCTGTGCTGGTACCACTAACGGCTGAAAGCAAGTGGAAACTACAGCCGTAATTTTTCCCGAGGGCATGCAGCTTTACTGTATGATTAAATGATGATGGCGTCCTCTTGGGTAAAATATTCTGGAGGTAAAATAGTCCCCCATTCAGACCTCTGGGCGGGGACTACTCAAGAGGACGCCATTATCAGGAGAAAGAAAACTGGCATTCTACGGATCGGAGCGTGGAATATCAGATCCCTTAATCGGGCAGATAGGTTAGAAAATTTAAAAAGGGAAATGGATAGATTGAAAATAGATGTAGTGGGAATTAGTGAAGTTCGGCGGCAGGAGGAACAAGACTTTTGGTCAGGTGATTACAGGGTTATAAATACAAAATCAAATAGGGGTAATGCAGGAGTAGGTTTAATAATGAATAAAAAAATAAGAGTTCGGGTAAGCTACTACAAACAGCATAGTGAACGCATTATTGTGACCAAGATAGACACGAAGCCCACGCTTACTACAGTAGTACAAGTTTATATGCCAACTAGCTCTGCAGATGATGAAGAAATTGATGAAATGTATGATGAGATAAAATAAATTATTCAGGTAGTGAAGGGAGACGAAAATTTAATAGTCATGGGTGACTAGAATTCGACAGTAGGAAAAGGAAGAGAAGGAAACGTAGTAGGTGAAAATGGATCGGGGCTAAGAAATGAAAGAGGAAGCCACCTGGTAGAATTTTGCACAGAGCATAACTTAATCATAGCTAACACTTGGTTCAAGAATCATGAAAGAAGGTTGTATACATGGAAGAAACCTGGAGATAGTAAAAGGTTTCAGATAGATTATATAATGGTAAGACAGAGATTTAGGAACCAGGTTTTAAATTGTAAGACATTTCCAGGGGCAGATGTGGACTCTGACCACAATCTATTGGTTATGAACTGTAGATTAAAATTGAAGAAACTGCAAAAAGGTGGCAATTTAAGGAGATGGAATCTGGATAAACTGAAAGAACCAGAGGTTGTACAGAGTTTCAGGAAGAGCATAAGGGAACAATTGACAGGAATGGGGGAAAGAAATACAGTAGAAGAAGAATGGGTAGCTTTGAGGAATGAAATAGTGAAGGCAGCAGAGGATCAAGCAGGTAAAAAGACGAGGGCTAGTAGAAATCCTTGGTTAACAGAAGAGATACTGAATTTAATTGATGAAAGGAGAAAATACAAAAATGCAGTAAGTGAAGCAGGCAAAAAGGAATACAAACGTCTCAAAAATGAGATCGACTGGAAGTGCAAAATGGCTAAGCAGGGATGGCTAGAGGACAAATGTAAGGATGTAGAGGCTTATCGCATGAGGGTTAACATAGATACCATCTACAGGAAAATTAAAGATACCTTTGGAGAAAAGAGAACCACTTGCATGAATATCAAGAGCTCAGTTGGAACCCCAGTTCTAAGCAAAGAAGGGAAAGCAGAAAGGTGGAAGGAGTATATAGAGGATCTATACAGGGGCGATGTTCTTGAGGACAATATTATGGAAATGGACGAGGAGGTTGATGAAGATGAAATGGGAGATATGATACTGCGTGAAGAGTTTGACAGAGCACTGAAAGACCTAAGCCGAAACAAGGCCCTGGGAGTAGACAACATTCCATTGGAACTACTGACAGCCTTGGGAGAGCCAGTCCTGACAAAACTCTACCATCTGGTGAGCAAGATGTATGAGACAGGCGAAATTCCCTCAGACGTCAAGAAGAATATAATAATTCCAATCCCAAAGAGAGCAGATGTGAAAATTACCAAACTATCAGTTTAGTAAGTCACAACTGCAAAATACTAACGCAAATTCTTTACAGGGGTAAAATACAGGGAGTGAAAGGCCATTTACAATTCCTACAGAAACCAGATGGCAGTTATAAGAGTCGACGGACATGAAAGGGAAGCAGTGGTTGGGAATGGAGTGAGACAGGGTTGTAGTCTCTCCCCAATGCTATTCAATCTGTATATTGAGAAAGCAGTAAAGGAAACAAAAGAAAAATTCAGAGTAGGTATTAAAGTCCATGGAGAAGAAATAAAAACTTTGAGGTTCGCCGATGACACTGTAATTCTGTCAGAAACAGCAAAGGACTTGGAAGAGCAGCTGAATGGGATGGGCAGTGTCTTGAAAGGAGGGTATAAGATGAACAGCAACAAAAGCAAATCGAGGATAATGGAATGTAGTCGAATTAAGTCAGGTGATGCTGAGGGAATTAGATTAGGAAATGAGACACTTAAAGTAGTAAAGGAGTTCTGCTATTTGGGGAGCAAAATAACTGGTGATGGTCGAAGTAGAGAGGATATAAAGTGTAGACTGGCAATGCAAGAAAAGTGTTTCTGAAGAAGAGAAATTTGTTAACATCGAGTATTGATTTAAGTGTCAGGAAGTCGTTTCTGAAAGTATTTGTATGGGGTGTAGCCATGTATGGAAGTGAAATGTGGATGGTAAATAGTTTAGACAATAAGAGAATAGAAGCTTTCGAAATGTGGTGCTACAGAAGAATGCTGAAGATAAGGTGGGTAGATCACGTAACTAATGAGGAGGTATTGAATAGGATTGGGGAGAAGAGAAGTTTGTGGCACAACTTGACTAGAAGAAGGAATCCGTTGGTAGGACATGTTCTGAGGCATCAAGGGATCACCAATTTAGTACTGGAGGGCAGCGTGGAGGGTAAAAATCGTAGAGGGAGACCAAGAGCTGAGTACACTAGGCAGATTCAGAAGGATGTAGGCTGCAGTAGGTACTGGGAGATGATGAAGCTTGCACGGGATAGAGTAGCATGGAGAGCTGTATCAAACCAGTCTCAGGACTGAAGACCACAACAAGAACATGCTTTCATGCAATGAATACTTTTTCTCTTAATGATGAATCACCCCAAAATATGATGGCATATGAAAACAATGTATCAAAATAGGCATAGCAGGCTAATTTACTGTTATATTTATCACCAAAATTTGCAACTGCCCTAATTGCATATGTATTTGAACCTAATCGTTTCAGCAGATGATCAATGTGTTTCTTCCAATTCAATTTCTCATCAGTGCACAAACCCGGAAAGTTTAAATATTTTGCCTTAGCAATAGACTTCTGTCCGAAGCACATTTGCCAATGGTGTTATGCCATTTACTGTACAGAATTGTATATACTGTTTTCTCAAAATTCCATCAGAGTCCATTTGCAGAGAACCACTTAATTTTCTGAAAGACATTATTTACAATTTCCTCACCTAATTCTTGCTTGTTGGGTGTGATTACTGTAATTCTATCATCAGAAAAAAGAGCTATCTTTGAATCTTCATGAACATAAGAGGCAAAAAAATAAGGGACCCAAGACTGAACCCTGTGGGACACCATTCTAGATACCTCCGCAGTTAGAAAACTCTGCTGATTTTTGCATACTATCTGTACTGTTAATTTCAGCGATCTGCAGTCTTCCAGTTAAATATCAAAAACTATTTTTGCACTGTCCTACTCATACCATAATACATAAGTTTATCTATAAAATTTCGTGATTCGCAGGCAAAAGCTGTTTAGAGATCACAAAATATCCCAATGGTTGATGTTCGGTTATTCACAGAATTTAATATTTGACCAGTGAAAGCATATATAGCATTTTCTGTTGAAAAGCCTTTCTGAAAAGCAAACCTACATTTTGTTAGTACTTCATTTTTACAAATATGTGAAGCTACTCTTGAATACATTACTCTTTCAAGAATTTTGGATGAAGTTTTCAGACATGATATTGGGAGGTAGTTTTAGCATTGGACCTGTCCCCTTTTTTAAGTAATGGTTAAACAACAGCATATTTTTGTCTGTCTGGAGTGAGCTAGCTGTTTCAGTGAGCTAGTACACATAGGGCTGAGAATCCTACCCGTTGGGAACAAGCTTTTAGTACTCTGTTGGAAATGCCATCAATTTCATGCGAACGTTTACTTTTGGGTGAATTTATTACTTTCCTAATTTCAGTAGAAGAGGTGGGTTGAATTTCAATTTTATCAAATTGCATAGACACTGCCTGTTCCGTATACAGTCTTGCATTTATAATGAGTAGCTGGATCCTACTTTCTTTACAACACTTAAAAATGATTAATAAAAATATTTTCTACTTCTGACATTTTGTTAACTAACTTTTCATTGAGTCTGATAGAAATACATTCTTCCTGTGCTATCGGTCACCCAGTTTCCCTTTCAACAATATTCCAAATTGTTTTAATTTTATGATCAGAGGTGCTAATTGCAGACATAATGCACATAGGCCTACTTCTGGACTTTTGCATAATTTTTCTTCATATGGTGTAGTAGTTTTTATGAGGTTTGTTTCTGGATGATTACTCCTAATTTTAAGCTATATTTCCCTTTTCTGTTTAGGGCCTACAATATTTTTTTATTCCTTTAGTAAGTCATGGCATTATAGATGTTTTCTTACAATTATGTTTCGCTGTTTTCTTAGGGAACCTTTTCAAATATACTCACAAAGGTATCAAGAAATAGGTTAAATTTTAGATTGGCAATGTGTTCCTTGGACACCTCATCCCAGCCTAAATGTTCCAAGTTTTCCCTAAAATTTGAAATTGTTAAATTATTAACTTTACACTATTTTGGAGGACTGTTTCGTGTTATTGTATGGAGTTATGCCATACACTGTAACTAGAGCCTGTTCATCATAATTAGACAGACCATTCTTAATAGGAAAAGTTTATTTGTTTAAATTTATCTTGGACTGTAAAAAAACATTATCTAGATCAGTGTGCTGCTTTCCTGTACCACCCGAGTACGAAAATCAATAACTGATGTCAAACTGAAAGAACTAAGTAATATTTATCATACTTTCTATTGGAATGTTAGAAGAAAATCTACATTGAAATCCCTGCAAACTATAATTTGCTTCCATCTGTCTAGTTAGTATCACAAAGAATCCAATTTTTTCAAAAACAGCTGAATATTTCCCAATGGGGACCTACACACAGCTACAATTATAAAAGTACCATTATTTGGACTAAGTTTGTTAATTACACTGTTCGACATGGGTTCTATTTCTGATATTAAAGTATGTGCTTCTAGACAATTTTACCGTGGGAAATTCAAATATGTAAACAAAATATCGTTGTCAGGGATACTTTTTATGTAATACGTATATATATGTATATTCACAATTCATGGCAAACACAGAGACGTTATAGAGAAATACTGTTATGCTGCTGCATCCAGTAGTGATAGAACGTGATAATTTCTTGTGCAAAAGCAGGTGGGAAGAATCAGACATCATTAGGTTACTGCTGCCACACCTATGTCATTAAGACCACCTGAAACATCTCATTAACTCGAACGGCGACAGCCGGTCGCTGCCTCGGCAGTAAAGCTTCACGCCTCCTAGGGGCAGTTGCAGTGGTGTTAGCCGCAATTTGTGTCAGTCTTAACAAGTGGGTGTTTTGGCTGACAAGTGACTGTCTGTCATATTTCTGAGCACGGTTGAATTTTTTAGTTCCTGTGTGTAAACTGATTGAGCCTGGTGCTGAAGGTAAAACGACTGCTTGTTTTTACACATCAGCGTTCCTCTAGTTCCCTACTATTAATTTAATACAGGTATATTACCAAAGTGGTATTTTTAAATTTGCAGAAATGCCATGTCATTGTGGATGTCGATAAAAGCTGGAAAACTTCTGCTACATCTGTGGGAAGTTCACTTTTGCCAGAAATAGGAAGAAAATTTCTTCAGTCATAAAGAAAACATGCAAACATTACTTTGGAGTAGAGGTTGGAGACCAAGATAAAGAATGGGCACCACATTTCTGTTGTGCTAAGTGTTACTGCAAACTAATTCAGTGGTGGAAAGGTAAAGAGAATGTGGCGTTGTTTGCTGTTCCCATGCAAAAAGTCGAAGAGGCACATTGTTTACCCAGATCTTCCTTCAGCGAGAATGCCAGTTCAGCATTCCAACAACCTTCCAGTACCTTCAAGAGCTCGAGGTCAAATTCTGAATGACAGTGAAATAAGTAGTACTAATAAAAACACAGATGATGATTCTTTATATCACTGCACAGAGTGAGTCATCACCACATTTGTTAACACAGGCAGATTTAAATGATTTAGTACGTGATCTAGGACTAAGTAAACAAAAGGCGCTGCTGCTAGGTTCAAGATTACAAGAGTATAATCTACTGCACCAAAGTACTAAAATCAGTGTGTTCAGGCACAGATAACATGCCTTTATTTCTTATTTTTCAACTGACGAAGCACTGACATTTTGCAATGACGTTGCTGGCCTGATGAAAGTGCTGAACTTCACTTATATTTCACATGAGAGGAGACTTTTCATAGATGCATCGAAAACAAGTGTGAAGGGTGTTTTGCTCCATAATGGAAATAAAATACCATCTGTTCCAGTATCTTACGCTAGTTTGACAAAAGAGAATTACGAATTCGTACAAAGGATACTAAACTCATTAAAATACAATGAACACAAATGGAAAATATGTGCAGATTTCAAGGTAATTGCTATGGAACTGGGAATGCAACAAGGCTACATAAAGTATGCATGTTTTCTTTGCGAGTGGGATAGTCGAGACCAAAATTCTCACTACGTGAAAAAGAAATGGCCTAGGCGAAGAGGGAAAGTTGGCGAAAAGAATGTACAACGTGAAAGTCTGGTAGCTCCTGAATATATACTACTTCCACCGCTTCGCATCAAACTTGGCCTGATGAAACAATTCGTGAAGGCCATGGATCCAACAGGCTGTGGGTTTGTATATCTAGCTACCAAATTACCCCGTCTTTCAGCTGCAAAAATAAAGGAAGGTGTATTTGTGGACCCACAAACCAGAGAGCTGCAGAAAGATGCAAATTTTGAAGCATGTTTAACTGATAAAAAACCGCATGGGACTGTTTCAAGATGATGTCGGAAAACTTCCTCGGAAGAAGAAGAGCTACTAACTACAAAGCAATGGTGAAGGATATGATCAAAGCATATCAGGATTTGAAAGGTACATATGATGGACTCATCTGGACTACTTCACAGAGAGTTGTAGTGACGTATCGGATGAACATGCGGAAAGATTCCATAAAGACATTTCTATCATAGAAAGGCACTATGAAGGGAAATGGGTACCTTCTGTGTTAGCAGATTATTGCTGGAATATCATTCGAGAGAAGAAAGATTCACAATACAAGAGAAAAAAGTGATGTGCATTACAAGGCAGTGGCTCATTGTTTGTCAATTTTCTGTAATTTCTCATGTCAAATAAATGCTTCAAAGTGTATACACAAAGGTTACTGTGTTATATGTTAGATCCCAGCCTCCATTAATGTGATGAACTTATAACATCATAAAGATGTGCATTTGTTTGTCGAATTTCACCTCACGTTTGCTGCACTATATCAGAAACTGAAAAGAGAAATAAAATTGCGATTACTCATAAACTATCCCTGACAGAAAAAAACCAAAAACAGTTTTCAATTCAGCACTAAAATTACAACCAGGATCACAATACTTTTTATCAGAAATAGAAAAAAAGTTTTTTTTTTTTTTTTTTGTAGAACAGTGTTATTCTTACATATTTATTTTCCATTGCCGGTTTCAAGTCACCTGGCGATTTATCATTATATGATACATCGCTAAGCGATTCGAAACTGGCAATAAAAAATAAAAAATTGAAGAAGGAAACAAAAGGGGACTGGTTGCAGTAATTTCCGGGAACCTTCAGTCGTCACAGTCGCACTGTTCACATCCATAATGGATAAAAGTTTTGAAATGAAAGAATACTGCGTTATGCACTCCTATCACAATTTCTCAGAGTACGTTGACTCGGGAACGTAAATTCCGCATTAACTCCATGACAAAAGCTCTTGGCTTATCCAGTAGGGCCTCCACAATAAAGACAGCTGATAATTAATAGCTGATGGAAAAAAACAGCGGCCGAGTAGGACAGGAGTGGTAGTCATGTTTTTTTCCAAAGTAGTTTTTTTCTCCTAACATATAATTAGTAAGTAATTTAGAATTTAGTCACCAATCTGAATATATTAGCGCTCGTCATAATTTGTTGTTAACATGAATTAATAAGACAACAATCATTGTTTCCCAATGTTAATGCAAAACTTGATACGTTCCACATTCGTGTAAGCTCTCCTTCGCGATGGGATTTATAGAAGAAGATGAATGAAAGGAAGGAATGAGTTACTTAAAACTGTGCACATTTATCACCACACCGCTGAGCATATCTGAACTATTTTTGTCCCATACTGAATTTTTTACCTGATAATCTTGCAATTCTTCTTCTGTGAACTGGCTTTTCCCCTGCCCCATCCTCACATCCACCGGAAAACCACACCTTTCTCCTATACCACGTATCTGTCAACACATGCTTATTGCTTTCTAATTGTTTTCACCTAAAATTCAAAGACACTACAACAGTTGTTGACAGCAAACCAAAGATCTTCTTGTGGTAACAAACTGCATTCTGTTTATTTTCCAAGTATTTTCGTATTACTTCTGTATGAGAGGACATTATTATAGCCCATATTCATGAAGCTAAATTATACGCTAAAGATTATCAGGAAATAAAATTAAAAAAAAATTCAAATGTGATCGCACAATACCAGTAATACCAGCAAGAATGAGGCACCGTTCCATTTGATACTGTGTGGCGTTGCTGGACCGCTCTGAATTAATGTATAGAGTGTTTAAAATAATTTCGTTTCTTTATTGATCACCCAGCATACTGTCTGCGAAATAAATTCAAGGGGACGCAGCCGCCTGCTAACACAACATTTGGATGATGTACCTCATCGCAATTAGTAGGAGTTCTGAAGCTACTGAGGTGTCAGCTTTTTTTAATGTCTTTTTCTTGCTGATGAGCTCTATACGACCACTTAAAAAATCCCTCCTCCCTCGGGCGAAAGATGGCAGCCCACTGTAGAGCATTATCTTGGATGTGTTACTGAGGTTTTCCAATTTATTTCTGTTTATTGTATTGCCGCAGAAAGCAATTTTTACCTTTGCTTCTAGATGCGTCGAATATACAACATATAGTTTCAGTATGCTTTATAATATAAGTTGTTTCACACTTGACGAAAAGGATGGAACGGAACTTCAAAACATTCCAAAATATATTTCAAATGGCTATATTCACACAGCTCGTCAATGGGATGGAACGGGTCATCAGTGTTAATGGTTCTTGCTGAGAAAGTTTTACGGTGACGCTGATGAAATGAGCGGTGCCGTCGCCTGTTAACATCGGAAGTTAACCTGTTTTCATCGTGCTCGCATGTATAATAGTAGTGGCTTTTGCGCTATTGCGTCTTGTAAGTCTTTATTTTAATTTTCTGCTTTGTTTTCGTGACGCTCTGCAAATGTTCCATAACAACTTGGATTTTTTTCCATTGAGAGGCCAGATATCTGAAAGCGAAAAATGATTTAGGTTTTACAATAACTGGATGTAGAAAAGCACTCACTGTGTTTAAATAAGAACAAAAATCGATAAAGCAATTTTAATTGAACAACCTTTTTACAGTAATGAAGTATCCAGGTTATTGATGGAAAAATGTGTTTATTTTTGTCATTATTTGGTACTTAGAAAAAAAACACAATGTATAGTCTTAAAAATATAGTGTGATGTCTTCGAATGTCGTTAGCAAATAAATGTCGATGTTTTGAAATGTTGGACGAAATTTTTCTTCTTATTTCATTTCTCAGCAGTTTAACACAAAAACTTAATCAAGAACTGCCCTTATGAAGTTTGCCTCTGTCATTAACAAATTTTATTATTGCTCGTTCCACAATTCCGATATTATATTCCTACTTTAGCATCATGGAAGGTGACTCATAACTTCACTTTCGCTCCATCAAGTGTGAACACACCATTATTTGACAGTGATGTTGCCTGCCACTTCATTCCCTTCTGTTAAATGCTACATGAATCAGTCCTTAGTCTTAACCATAGATTAAAGAGTGAATAAAATTAATTTTTAGAGTGACCGTGTGTTAGTTTCAGGAGAGTGAAAAGTCAGACTATTTGAGAAGTGACCGATGCAGATCAAGCATCGTGAGGTTGATTCACACTTAACGGAAATGGATAGAATGCAACGTTAAAACATTCCACAATATTTTTCAAGTGTCACGATTCACACATGCTGTTAACAGAATGGGATGTCAATGTAAAGGTTCCACTGAAAGAAAATTTTGATGTTGATGTTAGGGGAGAGACAATGCCATTGTCTACTAACACTGAAAGATAATCTACTTTCGGCAGACTCACCAGTGTTACAACAGTTGGTTTTATTCTGTTGCATCTTCCTAGTCTCTTTTTAATCATTTTGCTTCAACATATTGAAAATCTTCCACACTGATTTGCATATCATGCCATAACCATTCTTCAGCAAGAAAGGCCAGACGTTTAAAAGCGAAAAATCATTTACGATTTACTATACCTGGACAGAGAAAAAGCCTGCTCTGTGCATAAATAAAAACATAAATGTTGATGAAGCAACTTTCATTA
The DNA here is from genome assembly GCF_023898315.1 of Schistocerca nitens. Taxonomy (NCBI): domain Eukaryota; kingdom Metazoa; phylum Arthropoda; class Insecta; order Orthoptera; family Acrididae; genus Schistocerca; species Schistocerca nitens. Next base: position 340,614,095 of record NC_064619.1, read on the forward strand.
AATAAACTTCTTTTAAACGTTTTTACAACTCTATTTAAGGAGAGATATACATTAATATGAATCATGTTAGAATATTGTTCAAGTGTGTAGGATCTGTAAAAAATAGGACCAACAGATGATACTGAACATATGGAAATAAGGCTGGAACAATTGCTGATAGGTTGTTTGACCCATGAAGAGTGTTGTGGAGATGCTGAAGAATCTGAATGGGTGGATACTTGAAGATATCCTGAGAAAGTCTACTTACAACTTACCAAGAATCAGATTTACCTCATGAATCTACGAATATGCTACAGGAGCATGTATATCACTACCATAGGAATCACGAGGACAAGATTAAACTAATTGGAGTGCACAGAGAGGCGCTTAAATAATCAATGCTTCCTGTGCTGGATACATAAATGGAATGGGGAAGAGGCCTAATAATTGGTACATTGGGAAGTAATCTTTGAGACACTCTTTACAGTGCTTAATAGGGTGTAAATGTAAATCTGAATGTAGATGTAGGTACCAATTGGCATGAGAACGATGTCAAGGATGCCTTGCATTTAGGAAAACGTGGAATGGGGGATTAATTTGGAATCTTTCGCCGGTGGAAAGACTATCACGACACATTTTCAATTAGAGGCTTCATGGATGACATTCAGACGCATTGTTCAATATGCCTTGGACAAATATGTAAGGGGCATGGTTGTGAGAGTTATGAAAGATGCATTATGGTTCAGTAGTCATGTCAGAACATTTCAGAAAATTTGTTACGAAAGCAACAAGAGCTTCATCATAGTTTTGAGCGAATTAAAAGCCTTCTTGACAAACAAAATGTGAATGATGGTAAAATGAACTCAAAAAGACCAGAACAAAAAATTCCAGTTAAACTGAATGTAAAATTTTGTTAACCGATGTGATCAAATCTCCTAAGAATTGTTGGTCCTATGTAAAATCAGTATGCAGATCTAAGTCCTCTATGCAGTCGCTCAGTAACCACAGTGGCACCAAAACAGAAGACAACAGTGAAAAGGCTGAAAAAATAAATTCAGTCTTCTGAAATTGTTTCACAGTGAAAGATTATAATACTGTTTCTGGTTTCAATCACCACACAAAGTTGAAATAGCAGCTGTTGAGATAAGTGATAGCAGATGAAAGCAGTAATGATCAGCAAACAACGAAAACGCATCTGGACTTGATGAGATAAATGTGAGATTCTACAGAGAATGTGTGAAAGAACTTGCTCCCCTTATAGCAGCAGTTTACTGTAGGTTGCTGGAGCCATGAAGGATACCAAAGGATTGGAAGAAAATCGCAGGTCATTTCTATAGATGCACATTGACTGGCATCAACCTTTTGTAGAATTACGAAATACGTTTTACACTCATGTATGATGAATTTTATCGAAAATGAAAAATTGCCTCCAAATATCAAGAAGGACTTTGCAGAGATCTGTGAGATAGAGAGCAGCCTGGACAATGGTGTCTAGGTTGACGCCGTGTCCCACGACTTTCGAAAGTGTTTGACACAGTTTGGACGTTATCCAGAAGCTTAATTGTGAGAATGAGTGTTGAACAATATCTGGAGAAACCTCGTAGACAGGGCAGCCACAGCTATGAGTAATCACTGCTTTAGCTGTTAGTAAATTCTATATTTTTAGATCCCTGTCTGTTTCATGGAAGTCATCTTCAGGTGAGCAAATAATTAAAACATTAGAGCTAAAAAAAATCTTGGGTATTAATAAACAGCTTCAGTTATATTCAGTCTGAAACCTAGTCTTTAATTTTTTTACTAAACACTGACCTACAGAATTTTCCCTGACAAAGAAAAGTCAAACTTAACCTATTAATTTACTACTAACAATATCCAAGCCTAATGCAATCTGACTGCTGAACATGACAACATGACTTCAAATAATTAACGGAAAAGAATGTCCCTGAATTGCAAGAAATCCTAACAATAACACAAATCCAAAAAATATGAATTTAAAGAAACAAGAAACTACCTCTAACCTCTGTTAATTGCCTAGACTCATATCAATCACAAATCCAGATAGTGGAAACCCCATTCTTTTTTTATAAGTCACTTACCTCACAGAAAATCTTCATAACATGAACTACAGCAATTACAGCAAGTAGCGACAACAGCCAGCTAAATAAAAAGATATGAAATACTATAGACTCTAACTACTAGGAGGCATATGGTTAGCAAAAGAAAGATTTTGTTGAAGAGCAAACAATGTATTTAGAAATTTTTACCTTAATCATGTAACCTCCAGTTCCAAAAATTATATAGTTGTCAATAATTCCACTATCCAAACATTATCAATAACATCCATCATCATACATTTCCTTGCATATTTTCATATAGACACATCATTTCATCTTACTTTATATTGCGTGTCCTACCAACACAGAGTCTCCATTAAGAAAATCACGTCCATACACTTCCATATCCACTCGCTAACTTCTAGTCTGTCCAACCACAGAATCCCTTGCAGAGGGCGCAGAGCGCTGTTAGTGATATTAACACAGTCTACAGTGCTGCCAACATACAAACAGGCTACTTACAAATCTTTTATTTTTAGATAACTACTGGATCATGATGCTAAGAGCCATATCTTCAGGTGGACATACATTAGACCTAAAAGATTGGAACTAAGGACCCAACATTCGCTGTTCAGTAAGAGACATTCTGCAGTCACTTACCCTGTTCTGCAACTGTGTACAGACTGAAGAAAAGGCTCCGTACACCGTATTGGACTGGAATCCATGCATCCGGCTGTTTTATTCAATGAGGTTCCAAATTCTGAGCTTTTTAGCTCTATCGTTGTAGTTAAATGATCACCTGATGATGTGGCTGTTAGTACCATGAAACTGGTAGCGATCTAAAAATAAAAGATTAAAGACGGCTGAAGCAGTTTATTAATACCCAAGATAAACGTTATCTACCCGCTGACCTGTCTGTCTTGTTGGTATGTGAGGCTATGCTCAGGAACGAACATAGATTGTTCAGCGATTCACCTTAACATTACAGCTGCTGGCCACTGTTATGTGTCTGCCATCAAGCAGATCTACTAGCTAAAGGTAATTTAAGCCAGGGAAGGTGATTGTAAAGCCTACCAGGAAGAACAGAACCAATCATTTTACAGTTTATCATGGAGATCTGGTGACCACTAAATTCCTGGCTTGACAAATGATATTATCTCTTTGACATAGTGTGTGCCTGGCACCATAGCGCAAGGAGCCAACATGGAACAACCATACCATTTCCTGGGTATTCTGCGTGAAGTTATAGAAAACAAGATCTGAAACTTACTCGTACTAATATCACTCTGTAAAGGTATTTTCTCAGCCATGCAGATCTCGAAATATAGCAATTAGAACGCTGTACCTACCAGAAAACAGTACACTGATCCAAAGGCGCCCATAAAATAGGCAATAATAATAATCATAATAATAATAATAAGGAAAATGTAAGCAAATGAGTGAGTACTACTGAAAGGGTGAATAGAGAAGGTGAGGAATGAAGATGAAAGAAAGTTGTTTCTGTTTACAAGAAACGATGTTGAGCATGCCAGGGTAGGTACATAAAATGAGAAGCTACAGATATTTACAATTATGATATGAGATGGAGGAAATTATATCACTTATAGCGGAAAGTTGTTGTTAGTCATCTTGATGCAATGCAGCCAAGAGGATTTAAGGCTTTTCTGTGCAAAAGTGAGAAATGCTGAAGATTAAGTGTTGAAGACTTAGAAAAAAAATGGAAGAACAGGGATTAAATGTAATGAAATGACCCACGAAAAGTTTAAGGATGATCGGTTCCCGTGAAATGGTCAAGTATGTTACACAACAAGATAAAATTCCGTTGAACGACACTAGTAATGAACGCCAGTAAAAATTGGCATGCTGATCGCCAATGTCTGTGTAACCGTCTGGAAGCTGTTCAGTAAAACGATTGGACCGACAGAATAAGAAGTTAACATGTTCACTGAGACTTCAGGGGATTCACAACTCTATTATGAATAAGTTCTCGGCGAGTGCAGCGGCTTTAGCAGCGGTAATACTATTTCTTTCATTTCGTTTTGTACACTGTCATCAGTTCTCCTAGTATTTTATACGCCTTTTAAAATGTCTTCAGCTCTTATATCTATCTTACTTGAAAGGACGGAATGTAGCAATGTTTTTAAAACTACCACTGTCGCTGGAATGATGCTGATAGTCCTAAAACTGCTAACGTCGTAGGGACTGATTTTTCACTTTTTGTTCTTGTCAGGAGCCACTAACTTGAATGTTTTTGTACCTTACTACCTATACTGAAAGTGAAGGCAGCGTGCCAGCAGACCCAAAGTTCTGGTCAATGCCCTGCGAGTGCCTTAGCACTGACAGAGTAGCACTTGTAAGGAAGGCCCTTGCTGGGGAGGGTCGATACACACGCGTATCCAAAGTTACACACTAAAGTATTAAGGCAAAATGATATTCATATTCTCTCACTGATAATTAAATCTTCATACACAATAATGGCAACCTCTTACTAAACATTTAATAATGGCAAACTGTGCGAACACAAATCTGATGAATCTAACATGAGGGTCGCGGGAAACTGCGAACAAGTAACGCAAGTACCGAGTGATCGTCGGTAAATTAGTTAGGGATAGAACAGAACTACTGAGGGTAATTCAAAGAACTGTTGAAGGTAATACGTAGAACCCTTGAAGGTAATAAGTGAAATCTGTTGTGGATTTAGGAACTAAACTGTCCATGATTTCACTTCATAATGAAACTCTGAGATTACAAAGTTATGAACTGATATGAAATTCCCTAGAGCCCTCGCAGTAGCAGCTCGGTCTCACGATAGTGTAGTTGGTGACTGATGTACTGCAACCTGCAGCGCTAGCGCCCTCTCCTGCGGCAAAGTGTTGGATGACCCAGGAAATTTCTAAGTCCCCTAACACCTCAGATCAGCTGCTGGCTGTAGCTGACGAAGATGACGCAGCTGCAGGATGGGAGGAGCGACGACTAGAACTGAAGTTGACTAATACGGAGTAGAAGAAGAAGTGAAGTGGTTTCTGTGGGAGAGTGTCTGACAAGGAAACCTCGTTTTGCCACGTTTTTCGATAGATGCTCAATTTGATTGTCTGGGCTCTGAATCTTCCGAGCCTCGCTGATCCTTTTTACCATTCTCCTATGAAAAAAGTCGTTCCTCGCTATCCTTTCTCTCTCCTTGGCCAGTGGGGCAGCTTCACTCCAACACCGACGTGCTTCTCTGTCACTCAGTGGCGTAGCGTACATAACTGGCGCCCGGAGCACGACACTTTATTGGCGTCGCCACCCGTCAATCGGTGCCCGGAGCACAACACTTTATTGGCGCCCCCGCCGCCCCTCCTCAGCGCCCGAGGTTTGACACTACACTTTATTCGCGCCCGCCCTACAGAAACAGATGAGGTAATGTAATATTTAGAATTTGCTCTAATAATAATATGTTTGAAATGATACTATTTCAGGGACCTTACTGATCTCATACAGATATGATTTTATATATATAGACTAAAGCGGCGAGTGAAAATTTGTACCAACGCCGGGAGTCGAAACCAGGTCTCGTTCATAGTAGGCAGGTATATTAACCACTAAGCCACTTCGGCACAACAGTTCACAGAACTACACGGGTTATCCTGGCACGCCTCCCTCCTCGAACCAAACTCTCACTGCCGCCCCAGTCTAAATTCCTCAGATTCAGTCTATGTACATAAAATCATGCCTGTATAAGACTAGTAAAGTCTCTGTGTCACTTCATTTGTACTAGTACCTGCACCTGGATTGCAGGCTTGATCCCCCATTTACTTTCGATTCTGAGGTGCTATTCCAGAACATGGAGAGCTTCAGCAGTGCTATTCGTGTGTAAGGATCAATTTGGACGTAGGAGGGAGGCGTGCCAGGGTAATCCATGTAATTCTGTGAACCGCTGTGCCAAGGTGGCTTAGTGGCTAATGTACCTGCCTAGTAAGCGGGACACCAGGATTTGATTTCCAGCTTCGGTACAAATTTTCACTCGCTGCTTCAATCTATATACATAAAATAATATATTTTCTGGAAAACCGTGTTTGTCTTGGAGACCATTTGGCATCCGCTGCAAGCGGCGCTAGGGGCATGATAGACCCCGTCGCTATGCCACCACTGTAAATCTGGAAAAAGTTTAAATGAATCAATGTCCGTAGTTACTTATGTCTCTACTATAAAGTTATGTAAATATACATGTGATGTGTGTTGCGAAAAACTGTCCTTTTACACACTTACCACTAATATGACAACCGAGAGTAGTTCCAAAGTCTGCCGCGCGGGATTACCCGAGAGGTCTTAAGACGCTGCAGTCACGGACTGTGCGGCTGGTCCCGGCGGAGGTTCGAGTCCTCCCTCGGGCATGGGTGTGTGTGTTTGTCCTTAGGATAAATTAGGTTAAGTAGTGTGTAAGCTTAGGGACTGATGACCTTAGCAGTTAAGTCCCTTAAGATTTCACACACATTTTGAACAGTTCCAAAGTCTGCTCTCACTTACAGGCGTAGTTACCTCTGGAAAATACTGCAAAAAATTGGACCACACAATAAAATGATTAGCTAATGAATGATGTAGTCAGAATTAGCAAATAAAATGGTTTTTATGGGATGTGGCCGAGCGCTTCTAGGCGCTTCTGTCTGACTGCTGGTACGGTCGCAGTTTCGAATCCTGCCTCGGGCACGGATGTGTGTGATGTCCTTAGGTTAGTTAGGTTTAAGTGGTTCTAAGTCTAGGGGACTGATGACCTCAGCTGTTAGCTCCCATAGTGCTCAGAGCCATTTGAACCATTTTTGGTTTTTACGGGTAAGGCATGTAGTCCTCTCAGAATTGGCAATACAACAGTATAATACTTTTATAATTACAGACATGTGCAGGACCAAAGTTGTGAGAGCACATGGAATGCGTTGATCTTAAGCATCCACATTCCCAGTGCATCTTGACGAGATAGACACCAAACATACTTGTAAAATTATAAACATGATACTCCTAGATGGGAGAAGTTTGTATCAGCCAGGGTTAAACTAAAAAGGCAATCAAAAGAATAGAAACCCTTAAATTAACTGAACTTGAATTGAATCTACCACCTGAGCCGTATGCGGCTTGCATTGATGCCGTTCATTGCTTGGCATCTTGTAATAGCGATAGTGGCGTCTCGTTTGCTTAGTGTGTTCACTGGCGCCACTGAGTTTGCTCGCCTTGTCTTTCCGTGAGTGGCAGCAGTAGCGCTTATCAATAGCGCGTACTGTGGTACCATCTTTGGAGAGGCCTTTAATATTTCCGGGTCGTCATGTGTCCAGGGAGTTGAGCTGGGATGGAGCAGCAGTGAGGGCCGGACAGCCAGTACTCGCCCAACCGCTGGCGACACACATGCACTGTTCGACAGAAGGATGTGGTCGCGAGAGTGCACGACCACAAGGACCGGATTCAGTGAGTTTTAGTTCAATGATCCGTAGTAATCGAGTAGTGCAACTTCCACCTGTGTGTGTGTGTGTGTGTCCGCCCGTCGAAGTGCCCTCATGGTAACAAGTTATCAGTCGACGATTTATACTGGGATCTTTTCCGTGCCTGACTTGAGTGGGGACGACTGTTGGTTGGTCGTACGGTCGGTCGTCGCAGTGGACGACGTGCATTTGGTTTCCGACCACCTCTGGCTTCTCTGTCTCTGTGCCGACTTATAATTCGTCCGTTGTTTCACAGTGACTGGTTTTAGTATTGTGAGTTGTTGGTGGAATTGTTTTCTCGGATCCGTGTGTTTCTTGTGGTTTTGGATGAGCTGTTATTTTTATGCTGTCTGCGTACTGGATTTGGTGAGAGTTGCGAACGGAAATCAGTTCGGTTGGGGCGCAGCGGCGTGCAGGTCTGTGCAGCGCGCGGGCAAGGGGATTGGTCAGTCGGTCGGTCGGCGCTTAAGCTGCCCCTGGTTTGAGTTGCCATCCTGTTACGTGAGTACAACTCTGGGCTCAGTTCGCTTGCAGACGCGGAAGTGTTAAGACGTGCTACGCGGTCGCTCTTCCGTGTGACGCTTGTGTTTACCTACTAGTGCACGCGCGTAACAGCTTTCGTTTGGTACAGTTTTCTGTTAGGCACATTAACACCTGACACTACTATCGGTGACGGCAAGCCCCGCCATGTATGGTGGGGTGTATGGAGAAGGCGGTGGTGACTTCGACGCCCCTATGGGACAACATCAACAACAAGCACCTGCCCAGCGGCTACATCCAGATGCAGCACCCTTACCAGCTCCTCCAGGAACTGCACTGGACAACACGACGGCTGTGATCAGCCACTCGTTAGCAGTTGTTCGGGGAGAATCTGGAATACAGCCGGCAGAAGAGCATATGGATTTATCGGAACAGGATTCCTGCAGTTTCTCCGCTACGAGAAACAAGCGACAAAGTGAGGTCAGTCTGGATTTAAGAAATTCCAAAACCTTCATAGCAGACTCTAATCAACTCTTACCTGTAACTGACGTTTCAAATGTAGCTGACCCCCCTGTAGCAACTGCTTCTGGGCTCACTCCTAACCAACATGCTGCAACTAACACCCCTCCTGTGGGACCTGCACCTACTCCGAGGTCTCTCAACTTTTACAAACGTACAGATAGGGGACCATTCGTAGTTTACATGGAATGTTTGGACAAAAACTTAGGCCGCTTGCACCCTATGGCACTAGGGAAATTATTGCATATTTCCTTGTCAGAAGTGAAGAATTCTATACTTAACATCTCTTCAGCAGGAAAAACAAAAGTTAAGGTGGAACTGAAAACCCCAGACAAGGCTAATTTCCTAGTTACCAGTGAGGTATTAAAGTCAAAAAAATATAGAAGCTTACATTCCTTCCTTTGTTGTCCATAATCTGGGAGTAATCAGGAAAGTAGACACCAACCTTGAAGAATCGGAGATTTTGAAAGTCGTACAATCTCCCTTCCCTGTTGTAGGCGTTCGGAGGTTTACGAAGAGATATGGTAAAGACCAAATCGTTAAATTGCAGACCTGTTTGTTAACCTTCGACTCTCAAACCTTACCAGAAGCCGTGTCTATTCACGGAACAAGATGTCCCGTAGATCTTTATGTACCAACTGTCAGGCAGTGCTTTATTGTCTTCGTTACGGGCACATCAACAAACAATGTCGATCTCAGATGAGATGCATTAAATGTAGTGGTCCACATAATGTTGAATCCTGTGTCTCACCTATCACTATTTGCGCTCATTGCGGGGGACAACACGCATCCACGGACCGTTCCTGCCCGGAATACCATATCGGCGACGAGCTCAAGAATTAGCTACGTTCAACAACATTGACTTCAGGGATGCGCTGTCTATTGCTCGTATGCCAACCTATGCATCCGTCACCGGGATTCAACAACATCACTTGCCGGCTCCGATCATTCCTGCTCCAACAAGGTTGAGCTCTCCGGACTTTCAAAACCCACAACTCTTCCCGCCGCTGCCCGCCGCAAGCATGCAGAGTCAACAACGCGGAAGTGGGAACGCAACTCAGTGTGCAACTGTGCCCCATCAGACACACGTCGCTTACCGGCCTCCCCGGCGGCAGGCGCAAGTAAACAACCAAAGTAACGTTCGTGAGTGGTCTCAGTACCGCAGCCTGTTATATCCCATGCAACATTCATTCACTCCTATCAGCCAAAATCCATACCAGCCTGCTGCTCACAGATTAGCAACCTCACAAGCGCCGAACCAACGACAGCCTCAAGGTCATGCTGAACTTATAGATAAGATAATAAATGTGATTGATATTGTCATGCAAAACATGAGACAAAATAGTGCTATGAACAATTCAGATATCCGGCACCTCGTTACTGGCATATTTCAATCTCTCTCTCTCCCTAAATTACGGCGGCTTTAAAAGTATTGCAGTGGAATGCGAGATCGGCTAATTCTAATAGAGAAAGCTTGCAACGAGAACTGTTCGTATGTCAGCCTGATATCGTTCTGTTATGTGAAACTTGGTTCAAATTCGAACGAACTGTTCGCTTTCAAAATTATTCTATAGTAAGGGAAGACCGTCTCGATGGGTGGGGCGGCGTAGCTATACTGGTAAAAACTTCGCTGCCGCATCGACAACACCCGTTACACGTACCTGTCACCAACCTTGAATTAGTTGCTGTGGAGATACGAACTGCCCACAAAACCTTTACAGTTGTCTCGTTGTATAACGCTCCCCACCACAGTATCGTGGAAGATGACTGGAGACAATTAATAAGTCAGCTTCGTCCTCCCTTTATCGTAGCTGGAGACGTGAATACCCACCATGTAGCGTGGGGAGGAGACGTGACAGACGGGAACGGCAGGACCTTGACAAGCGTTATCGATGATAATAACCTAGTGATACTCAACGATGGCTCTCCTACTATGATAACTTCACCGCTCCGTAGACCCTCCGCAGTTGATGTAACTCTTTGCACCCCCTGCTTTACTGAAATATCTAATTGGTGCGTTAAAAAGGATTCAATGGGATCCGATCATCTCCCAATAGAGTTTCACATTAACATCAACGTCGATACTACGCACATCTGTTACTCTAATAGTACGTGGAAAATCAAGGAAGCCAATTGGGCCTCTTATCAGGAAACGGCTCGGCGGGCACTCGCAAATACGAGACGTGACTTACGGGACGAAGATGCATACCCAGTTTTACTCAATGCTATGAACGTCGCAGCTGGCATCAGCATCCCTAAGAAAAAAGAGTTTACAGTAATGAAGCACTGTTCTCCTCCTCGGTGGAATTCGGAATGCTCTCGGGAAGTTGCGAAACGACGACTCGCCTTGAAAACCTATCGTCAGAATCCTTCATTGGACAACTTCTTGGCTGTACAAAAAGTGAATGCGCGAGTTACCAAATTCCTGAAGAAAACCAAGAAGGACAGTTGGAAACAATTTTGCCTGTCCCTAAATAATGAAACCAGTATGGCAAGCATCTGGCATAAAATAAAAGCTTTTAGAACAAGAAGACTGTCTTCCTCCCCTCCTGCTACCACGGCCTGGTTAGAGGAATTCATAGATACAATCGCTCCTCCCACGGTGCCATTTTTAAACCATCGGTTCCCTGCTGAAGAAGACCGCTATCATGTTCTCCTTCGTCCTTTCTCTAAAGAAGAACTCAACGAAGCTATTAAAGTATCGAACGACAGTTACCCTGGCATTGATCATATACACTACTCTATGCTTGCACACCTGCCTATAGAAGCGAAAGACTTTCTCTTGAACATTTTTAATCAGAACTGGATGAAGAAAGATCTCATATCAACATGGAAGACGCAAGTAATAATTCCAATTCTCTTAAGTGGTAAAGATCCAAATGTCGGTACTAATTATAGACCTATAGCCTTGTCGTCGTGTGTTGCAAAAATACTGGAACGAATGGTAAAAAGGAGACTAGAATGGTGGCTTGAAAGAAGTAATTTGTTGCCTCGGAGTCAATACGGCTTCAGAAAAGGTAAAGGGACCATGGATAACCTGTTTTTGCTTAATATGGATATCACGTCAGCCTTTCAAACGAAAGAGACAGTAGTGGCAGCTTTTCTTGACGTTAAGGGTGCATATGATCACGTACAAATACCGATACTCTCGGACAAGCTGGCAGGATTTGGAATTCCTTCACGGATGATCTACGGTATCAGTACCCTTATTTCTCAAAGAACGATCTACGTCCGTTTCAAAGGTACCATGATCGGACCTTTTTATGTCTCCCAGGGCTTGCCGCAAGGTGCAATTTTAAGTCCTCTCCTGTATACTCTATATACGCACGACCTAGAACGCATACTTACTCCCCCCACAAAAATGCTGCAGTATGCTGATGACATATATGTGTTTATTCTACTGCTGCTTCATATCTTCAGGCCAAAACGGCATTAACCACAACCATCGCACACATCGATGAGTGGCTCTCTATCAATGGGCTGGAGATCTCGGCTGAGAAATCAGCAGTCGTTCCCTTCTCCAAGTCGACGACAGCTCGCACTGAAGATCACATTACCTGTGGCAAGTACACTTTCCAAATAAAATCTCACGTTCGATTTCTGGGGATGATTTTTGACTCTCGGTTAAGCTGGGCGCCCCACATCCGATCAACCGTTACCAAGTGTGAAGAAGGTTTAAATGTAATCAGATCACTCACTCGTGTCTGGTGGGGAGCGCACCAGAGTGTTTTACTCACCATGTACCGAGGGATAATTCGATCTCGATTAGACTATGGCTGTCAATTCTACCACACTGCGTCAAAGATTCATCTCTCCAAATTAGATACTCTTCAATATAGAGCCATTCGTACCTGTCTTGGAGCCATGCGATCGACGCCCACCAACGCCCTTTTTATAGAAGCGGGGGAGATGCCCTTGAGCATTAGGCGCCAAATGTTATCGGACAAATTCTACATTCAAGGCATGGCCATTATGGACAGTTCCGTCTATCAAAGTAGAGACTGCATTTATCGACTGTGGATTGCATCCCATAGAAGGAATAAAGTGCCAGCCGTTTGTGCCAGCTTTGACACTTGGTCACCTGTCATACATTCTACACGGCCTGTTTTTGAATATGATCTTCAAACGCTCTGCTCCCAGATCCCAGTCCATTATTTAAGTACGACCTAGCTGGACAGTACTAATGTCAACGTTGGCTTCAATCGTCTCGTTCAAGCACAGTGGCCGGGTTTTCTCTGTGTATATACCGATGGCTCCAAAATTCCGCAAGAAGAGTGTACAGGATGCGCTTTTTTCTGTCCTCAGATCCAGATCCGAAAAACCTTCAAACTGCCTACGAGCACTTCTATTTTTACGGCGGAGACAGTGGCAGTTTTGGAAGCACTTACGTTTGTCTCTAGCACTTCCTTCCCCAAGATATTGATAGTATCTGACTCGCAAAGCGTTCTTAAAAACATTCAGTACAGTCGATGGAACAAAACAACCAACAGTTATATCTTGGATGTGATATCTGAATATATTCGCAGCACACGCACGGGCTGGACGATCCATTTGTTGTGGGTACCTTCCCACTCTGGTATCCTCTATAATGATGAAGTTGATGCATTAGCCAAACAAGCGGCAACCTTAGGCACCGTCCTGGATCTGCACCTTCCTTATACAGACTACTTACGTGAAGTCAAGGATCACGCAAGACAACAATGGCAGGAAATTTGGAACGTTTCTCAACAGACAAAAGGCGGTTATTACGCAGTGCTACAACCTCGGATTCCTTCACAGCCGTGGTTCATGAGGACACATCTGGACCGATCCACGATTTCTACCATCATAAGACTCCGCTTCAATCATGCCTCTTTCCCACAACATCTACATCGGATCAACGTTTACAGTTCACCAGCATGTGAGTGTGATCCTGAGTTGGAAGCTGATGTCAACCACATCTTATTTGTGTGCCCCAAATTTGACCGTGAACGGTTGGTCTTTCTGAAGACATTGCTGAGTATGGGCTACCATCTTCCTCAATCAGCTTCTTCTCTTTTGTGTACTAAAGACGTTCGTCTATATAAAGTGATAGTTAACTTCATCAAGAGTACTGGTTACAATCTGTAGGTTTTAATGGTGTACGTAAATTATAAATATGTCTTGCTGATGAAGAAATTTCAGAATTGGTGTGAATTGTAAGCCATGACACTTTTAATTATTTTCCAATGCAATTCAGTTCAATTTTTAAAACATTATGTACAAAACTGTAACAGTTAAGCTTTTTATTCTTGTAAACATGCATTTCTGTATTTTTTTATTCAATTATGTTTACATTGTCACTATGTGTTGCCGATGGCTAAATTGAGTACACACTCAAAGGCCTAATAAACAAAAAAAAAAAAAGAAAGAAACTCTTGGCTGCCTGTCTTACCGCTTACACACCTGTAGTCACCTTCCTCAGGTCGATCCAGGGAGCCCTGTCTGTGGATCACTCCGTCTTATCTGGTCGAGTTGTCATAATTGTTTGAAATTTACCCTAACGTTTTAATGTGTAACTGCTGTCCTCACTTGTAATTCAGACCTTGAGCTGTTGAGTGTTCTGAAGTAGCGTGTGGCCATCAGTCGACAAAAACATTTGGAGGTCCTCCTTAGTAAGGCCCTCAGCCACCAGTGTAGTAAAATTTTTGAAATGATTTTGAGAGTTTTTTAAAAAATAAAGTGTATGTGTTTTCTGTTAAACCAACGGTAACTGATTAGGCCCCATCCAAATCTTTTCCTGCTTTCCCAAATTGCCACATTTCACCACCAACATCTACATATACATCTACCATATGGGTCTTGCTAACATTCAAAAAGGACAGAACATGCACATAAGAAGTCTACAAAAAGCTTTGATTCACATGCGTTTTCTGCAAATATACATCAAAAAAGGTTTTGCATCACCTCAGTTCCAAGAGTTCCGGAACCTGTACAGAAAATTGGAATAGAGATCAACATAAACATCATTTCCGCCCTTTATATTACTAACGAAAACCACACATTGCATGAGGTACCATCATACAGCGAGACCGTCAGAGGTGGTGGTCCAAATTCCTGTACACACCGGTACATCTAATACCCAGTAGCATTAGATTAGATTAGATTAGTTTTCGTTCCATAGATCCGTGCTGAGGAGATCCTCGTGGATGTGGAACATGTCAATTTTTTTACTCACTTTTTTTATTTTTATTTTTTTTAAAGCTGAAATAACAATACTAATAGCAGTAATGAACCATGGACCTTGCCGTTGGTGGGGAGGCTTGCGTGCCTCAGCGATACAGATGGCCGTACCGTAGGTGCAACCACAACGGAGGGGTATCTGTTGAGAGGCCAGACAAACATGTGGTTCCTGAAGAGGGGCAGCAGCCTTTTCAGTAGTTGCAGGGGCAACAGTCTGGATGATTGACTGATCTGGCCTTGTAACATTAACCAAAACGGCCTTGCTGTGCTGGTACTGCGAACGGCTGAAAGCAAGGGGAAACTACAGCCGTAATTTTTCCCGAGGACATGCAGCTTTACTGTATGATTAAATGATGATGACGTCCTCTTGGGTAAAATATTCCGGAGGTAAAATAGTCCCCCATTCGGATCTCCGGGCGGGGACTACTCAAGAGGAATTCGTTATCAGGAGAAAGAAAACTGGCATTCTACGGATCGGAACGTGGAATGTCGGATCCCTTAATCGGGCAGGTAGGTTAGAAAATTTAAAAAGGGAAATGGATAGGTTAAAGTTAGATATAGTGGGAATTAGTGAAGTTCGGTGGCAGGAGGAACAAGACTTTACATACATAGTGAACGCATTATTGCGGCCAAGATAGACACAATGCCCATGCCTACTACAGTAGTACAAGTTTATATGCCAACTAGCTCTGCAGATGATGAAGAAATTGATGAAATGTATGACGAAATAAAAGAAATTATTCAGATAGTGAAGGGAGACGAAAATTTAATAGTCATGGGTGACTGGAATTAGTCAGTAGGAAAAGGGAGAGAAGGAAACGTAGTAGGTGAATATGGATTGGGGGGAAGAAATGAAAGAGGAAGCCGCCTTGTAGAATTTTGCACAGAGCATAACTTAATCATAGCTAACACTTGGTTCAAGAATCATAAAAGAAGGTTGTATACCTGGAAGAATCCTGGAGATACTAATAGGTATCAGATAGATTATATAATGGTAAGACAGAGATTTAGGAACCAGGTTTTAAATTGTAAGACATTTCCAGGGGCAGATGTGGATTCTGACCACAATCTATTGGTTATGAACTGCAGATTGAAACTGAAGAAACGGCAAAAAGGTGGTAATTTAAGGAGATGGGACCTGGATAAACTGAAAGAACCAGAGGTTGTAGAGAGTTTCAGGGAGAGCATAAGGGAACAATTGACAGGAATGGGGGAAAGAAATACAGTAGAAGAAGAATGGGTAGCTCTGAGGGATGAAGTAGTGAAGGCAGCAGAGGATCAAGTAGGTAAAAAGACGAGGGCTAATAGAAATCCTAGGGTAACAGAAGAAATATTGAATTTAATTGATGAAAGGAGAAAATATAAAAATGCAGTAAATGAAGCAGGCAAAAGGGAATACAAACGTCTCAAGAATGAGATCGACAGAAAGTGCAAAATGGCTAAGCAGGGATGGCTAGAGGACAAATGTAAGGATGTAGAGGCTTGTCTCACTAGGGGTAAGATAGATACTGCCTACAGGAAAATTAAAGAGACCTTTGGAGAGAAGAGAACCACTTGTATGAATATCAAGAGCTCAGATGGCAACCCAGTTCTAAGCAAAGAAGGGAAGGCAGAAAGGTGGAAGGAGTATATAGAGGGTTTATACAAGGGCGATGTACTTGAGGACAATATTATGGAAATGGAAGAGGATGTAGATGAAGATGAAATGGGAGATACGATACTGCGTGAAGAGTTTGACAGAGCACTGAAAGACCTGAGTCGAAACAAGGCCCCGGGAGTAGACAACATTCCATTAGAACTACTGATGGCCTTGGGAGAGCCAGTCATGACAAAACTCTACCATCTGGTGAGCAAGATGTATGAGACAGGCGAAATACCCACAGACTTCAAGAAGAATATAATAATTCCAATACCAAAGAATGCAGGTGTTGACAGATGTGAAAATTACCGAACTATCAGTTTAATAAGTCACAGCTGCAAAATACTAATGCAAATTCTTTACAGACGAATGGAAAAACTGGTAGAAGTGGACCTCGGGGAAGATCAGTTTGGATTCCGTAGAAATGTTGGAACACGTGAGGCAATACTAACCTTACGACTTATCTTAGAAGAAAGATTAAGAAAAGGCAAACCTACGTTTCTAGCATTTGTAGACTTAGAGAAAGCTTTTGACAACGTTAACTGGAATACTCTCTTTCAAATTCTGAAGGTGGCAGGGGTAAAATACAGGGAGCGAAAGGCTATTTACAATTTGTACAGAAACCAGATGGCAGTTATAAGAGTCGAGGGGCATGAAAGGGAAGCTGTGGTTGGGAAAGGAGTGAGACAGGGTTGTAGCCTCTCCCCGATGTTATTCAATCTGTATATTGAGCAAGCAGTAAAGGAAACAAAAGAAAAATTCGGAGTAGGTATTAAAATTCATGGAGAAGAAGTAAAAACTTTGAGGTTCGCCGATGACATTGTAATTCTGTCGGAGACAGCAAAGGACTTGGAAGAGCAGTTGAACGGAATGGACAGTGTCTTGAAAGGAGGATATAAGATGAACATCAACAAAAGCAAATCGAGGATAATGGAATGTAGTCAAATTAAATCGGGTGATGCTGAGGGGATTAGATTAGGAAATGAGACACTTAATGTAGTAAAGGAGTTTTGCTATATAGGTAGTAAAATAACTGATGATGGTCGAAGTAGAGAGGATATAAAATGTAGACTGGCAATGGCAAGGAAATCGTTTCTGAAGAAGAGAAATTTGTTAACATCGAGTATAGATTTAAGTGTCAGGAAGTCGTTTCTGAAAGTATTTGTATGGAGTGTAGCCATGTATGGAAGTGAAACATGGACGATAACCAGTTTGGACAAGAAGAGAATACAAGCTTTCGAAATGTGGTGCTACAGAAGAATGCTGAAGATAAGGTGGGTAGATCACTTAACTAATGAGGAGGTATTGAATAGAATTGGGGAGAAGAGAAGTTTGTTGCACAACTTGACTAGAAGAAGGGATCGGTTGGTAGGACATGTTTTGAGGCATCAAGGGATCACAAATTTAGCATTGGAGGGCAGTGTGGAGGGTAAAAATCGTAGAGGGAGACCAAGAGATGAATACACTAGGCAGATTCAGAAGGATGTAGGTTGCAGTAGGTACTGGGAGATGAAGAAGCTTGCACAGGATAGAGTAGCATGGAGAGCTGCATCAAACCAGTCTCAGGACTGAAGACCACAACAACAACAATAGTATGAATATATACAATACATCAATTGTTTCTATTAAAAAATTCGTCAATGGAGTAGAAGGAGTTGGCCACGAGTAAGTCTTTCAGGCTCCTTTTAAACTGATCTTTATTTGTAACTAAATTTTTTATGTTTACTGGAAAATTATTGAAGATGAGTGTTCCTGAGTAGTGGACCCCTTTTTTAACTAAAGTAAGTGCTTTTAAGTCCTTGTGCAGATCATTTTTGTTCCTGGTATTGTATGTATGAACTGAGCTGTTTGTTGGAAAAAGAGATATATTATTTAGGACAAATTTCATTAATGAGTAAATATACTGAGAGGCAGTAGTTAGTATACCCAGTTCTTTGAAGAGGTTTCTACAGGACGTCCGTGAATTTACTCCACAAATAATACGTATTACACGCTTTTGGACTCTGAAAACTTTTGTTTGACTTGAAGAGTTACCCCAAAATATTATACCATATGAAATTATGGAATAAAAGTAGGCAAAGTATGCAAGCTTTTTCATTTTTATGTCGCCTATGTCTGCTAACACTCGAATTGCAAATACAGATTTGTTAAGGCGTTTCTGCAGTTCTGTGGTGTGCTCTTCCCAACTGAATTTATTATCAAGTTGTAATCCCAGGAATTTAAGACTGTCAACCTCTTCTATCTGCTCTTCTTCGTATTTTATGCATATGCTGGGTGGAACCCTCTTACAGGTTCTGAATTGCGTATAGTGAGTCTTTTCGAAGTTTAATGTCAGTGAGTTGGCTTTAAACCATTTATTAATATCCATGAAAATATCATTAGCAGATCTTTCTAGAACTACACTTGACATACTATTTATTGCAATACTTGTCATCTGCAAACAAAACGAACTCTGCTTCTGACAGTGCAACTGATGAGAGATCATTAATGTACACAAGAAAAAGCAATGGCCCTAAGATGGATCCTTGTGGGACACCACATGTAATTTCTTCCCATTCTGATGATGACTGATGACTTAATTCACTAGTCCCTTGCACTGAAACCCTTTGTTTCCTGGTAGTGAGGTATGACTTGAACCATTTTGCAGCACTGCCCGTGACACCATAGAATTCTAATTTACTTAAAAGGATGTTGTGGTTCACACAATCAAATGCCTTTGACAAATCAGAGAAAATACCTGCTGCTTGTAATTTGTTATTTAAGGAATTAAGTACATTTTCACTGTAGGTGTAAATAGCCTTCTCGATATCAGAACCCTTCAGAAATCCAAACTGTGTTCTTGATAATATGTTATTTGTGGTCAGATGGTTGAGCAGCTGCCTGTACATTACTTTTTCTAAAATTTTTGAGAATGCTGGCAAAAGTGAAATCGGTCTGTAGTTTGATGGTATCTCTTTATCCCATTTCTTGAATAGAGGCTTAACATCTGCATATTTTAGCCAGTCAGGAAATGTCCCAGTTATAATTGACTGGTTACACAAGTAACTTAGAATTGTACTAAACTCACAAGAACATGCCTTAATTAACTTTGTTGATATTTCATCGTACCCACTAGAATGCTTTGTTTTTAAAGATTTTATTATGGACATTATTTCTTTTGGTGAAGTTAGTGACATATTCATGTACTTGAAGCTATTTGTGAAGGCTAGTTTCAGATATTCAAGGGCATTATTTACTGATCCTGAAAGTCCCATTCTATCAGTAACGGATATAAAGTACTTGTTAAATAGATTTGCCACACTATGCCCATCAGTTACTAGTGTCATCTACCCTTAGTGCTATTTGCTCCTGTTCCTTTCTGGTTCTACCATTCTGCTCTTTCACTATATCCCATATTGTTTTTATTTTGTTCCCTGACATTGCTATCTTCTTCTCGTAGTGCATTTGTTTAGACATCTGAATTACTTTTTTTAATGTTTTACAGTATTCCTTGTATTTAGCTAAATCATCAGCATTGGAGCTGTTCGTGGTCGACAGATACATTTTCCTTTTTGTCTTACAGGAAATCTTTATTCTTTGTGTAATCCATGGTTTTATTATAGACTTCTGTTTAATTTGAGTAACTTTTAGAGGAAAACAGTTTTCAAACATGGTACTGACATTGTTCATGAATGTGTTATATTTTTCATTCATGTCATGAGCACTATAAACATCTTTCCAGTTCGTATCTTTGAGCAGTTTTCTAAAACACTCAATTTTTGGTTGATTGACTACTCTCCTGTACTCAGATTTAGCAGTCTTGATAATCTGCTTAGAATTTACATCTAAAACAAGGAGCTGCATGTCATGATCTGATAGTCCATTTATAATAGGTTTTATGATATGATTTTGTTCCTTTGATTTGTCAAAAAAAATTTTATCAATGGCTGTCCTTGAGGATTTAGTGATCCTAGTTGGAAAGTTTACAATGTGAGTTAGATTGAAAGACAACATTACTAACTGCAGTGAATTTTTACTGGAAGATTGCATTAGAAAATCTGTATTAAAGTCACCAGCAATCAAAATTTCTTTGTTTCTTCCTGTTAAATAACCCAGAATAGCTTCTAGATGATCTAAGAATAGATTATAATTTCCTGCAGGTGCTCGGTAAAGAGTTATTATTATATAGGATCTGTTATGGAACTCTACTTCTGTTGCACATGCTTCTAGATGCTGCTCTGAAAAGAATTTATTAATGTCAATGTTCTTGAATTTATGACAGTTTTTGATAAATGTGGCAACTCCTCCTCCATCCATATCTACTCTGCAGAAGTAGGAAGCTAGCTTAAATCCTGAAATGTCTAACATATCTATATCAGTGGTCACTTGATGTTCAGAGAGGCAGATTATGTCAATTTGGTTAGATGAATTCATTTCATCAATACAAATGAGTAGTTCATCAACTTTATTTCTAAGTCTCGGAATGTTCTGGTGTAATAAAGATAACTGATACTGCATACTAATGGGATTGTAACTGCTTTGGCGAAGATGAACTAGCAGTTTCTGATTACTTTCTGTTGAACACTGTTTAAATTGGGGCTGTATGATACAATCTGACTCCTGTTCATCTGTTTTCTCAAACTGAGTGTGTCTGCCAATCTCTCTTAAAACTCGTTTTCTTTCCCCCTTCCCTATCCTAAAAAAGGCATCCCTCTGACACCTGTGACCACTGGTATTTTACCACTTGTGCCAGTGTACCCCCTTAAGTTTTCTGCAATCAACCCAGACAGTTTTCCCTTCTCTTTCCTATTGAGGTGAAGGCCATGCCTAGTGTAGTCCCACCTATCGATAGCATGTCCTCTTGCATTGATGTATACCTGTATTCGTCGTGACATACTATCCACAAGTTCATCAAGCCACTGTTGTTCCAGATTGCCCCACTCCTCAACGGCGATTCGGGGTAGATCTCTCAGAGCGGTTGGAGGGTCACGTCGTCCACAAACAGCCCATTTCAATCTATCCCAGGCATGTTCGATAGGGTTCATGCTGGAGAACGCTGGCCACTCTAGTCGAGCGATGTCATTATCCTGAAGGAAGTCATTCACAAGATGTGCACGATGGGGGAGTGAATTGTTGTCCATGAAGACGAATGCCTCGCCAATATGCCGCCGATATGGTTGCACTATCAGTTGGAGGATGGCATTCACGAATCGTATAGCCGTTACTGCGCCTTCCATGAGCACCAACGGCGTACGTCGGCCCCACATAATTCCAGTAGTAGCCCTTGGGCGGGCTGAGCGAGGCATGTTATCGACAGTTCCTGTCTCCCTGTATCTCCTCCATGTCCGAACAACATCACTTTGGTTCACTCCAAGATGCCTGCACACTCCCTTGTTGAGAGCCCCTCCTGGCACAAATAACAATGCAGATGTGATAGAACTGCGGTATTGACCATCTAGGCAGACAACACGAGCCATGTACTTCCTTCCTGGTGGAATGACTAGAACTGATCGGCTGTTGGACCCTCTCCGTCTAATAGGCGCTGCTCATGCATGTTTGTTTAGATCTTTGGGCGGGTTTAGTGACATCTCTCAACAGTCAA
Organism: Schistocerca nitens; assembly: GCF_023898315.1. Classification (NCBI taxonomy): domain Eukaryota; kingdom Metazoa; phylum Arthropoda; class Insecta; order Orthoptera; family Acrididae; genus Schistocerca; species Schistocerca nitens. The sequence goes on from NC_064619.1 coordinate 340,635,995, forward strand.
AGGGACAGTGTCTGTGATACAATATCCACAGTCAACGTCTATCTTCAGGAGTTCTGGGAACCACGTTGAAGCAAAACTTTTTTTGATATGTGTATATATGGTCCGTCTCGATAACTGAGTGCTGCCGGCACGGTTGCTCAGCTTGTTCGGTCAGAAAGCTGGGTGGTCTCTGTAACAAAAAAGTTGAGTGACAGTATCAACAACGAACTTCACCGGATGTCATCTGACGTCCGCTACGACTAAATACAACAAACATTAAGAAACAAACATTCCCATCGACACTCTGAAACTAATGTTTATAAATTAATTTATTAATTTATAAATTACAAACTTGAAAGTTTTCATATGTTCTTCATTGGCTACAGTTGCTTGAAAGAGGCGGACGAAACAAGAAATTATAACACGACTGAGATCTAGACGGTACTTACAGATGAGCAACACTTACCTTGGATAGAGACTAAAATGACGAAAAATGAGATGGAGGAGCGTTTGGAAGAATGCTGACATAAGTGAATTACATAGCTGTGTTAGAAGCACGTGGTACTACGCAATAATGTGCTAGTCTAGTTCACGGGCGTTACAGCGTATGGTGTTGTGTAAAATGCACCATACTCCTACGATACAATTGCCCGACATAATTCAAGTACTGCTGTGCCTGACTCTTGTGTTTCGCCGGTTTATACACTGGTTCGCTGTCCCCGAGAAGCGGGGCTGTAATGTCATCGCAAACTGAAAGGTTGATACGTAGAGCCCCCTGTCGCTGAGTCGAGCTGTGGCAAGGCCTAGCGCCAAGCCACGGACATCAGCGAACGCGCCCGGCCAAGGAGTGGTGGTCGGCTAAACTGCTCTAGATTGTGTTCCCCACCGGCGTTATGTCGCTGAGTTCGCTTGTCTGCGGCCGACGATTCCTTAGTGCCGCCGGTACTGGTCCCAAGCTTTACTGACCTGAAATGCTATGTCTCTCTTAATTAAGTTATTAGCCTGTCGAAGAAGCGCAAGCAGACTGTCGGAACAGTGAAAACTGTTTAGTTATTCGCGGTCGGAGGTAGAATCGCGTACATTGGATAACTGTTCTCTGAGAACTACAGTATCCCGGATGACAATGTTAACCATAGTGGATATTTACAGAACTGATTGTTGGGTGATGTTTGAAGCAAGGGTGCCCATACGATAGCTTGTGTGTGTGGGGCGGGAGGGGGGGGGGGGGTTTGGACCGGGGAGTGTGGGGTATTTTTAATACTTTGGGAGACGAATGGCAACTTTTAAGTAGCCATAAAAACGTTCCAGTGCCGACCTGTTAAAAACCTGCGTAATACAGACTTTAAATGATTTTCTTGAAAGAAAAACATCTGACTACACTATTTGTTTTCCTTTCCCTGAGAGCTGAGGGGGGGCGGGGGAGGGGGCGCTTGCCCACGGGTATGGGAGACCTTGGTATGAAGGAGATGTAAAGTGGTACAAATTGATGTATATCAGATTTCGGCATTTCAAGTAAATTGTTATATGTTGCCTACATGTACTATCACGTAGCGAGCTGATTACTAGAATTTTCCGCTTTTTGAGTGAGCAAACGCAGTACGAAGCTAATCGGCCGGTAATTAATAAAATTCGCCAACATGAAAATGAATGCAATAGCAGATTTTCTAATATTAAGAGTACCAGGTGCTGTGTATTATTTCGTTGTAAAATGCCTTTCTCTTGCTAACGAATTAAGAGGACGTAATATAAATTTTTTTAGAAGAACTGACTTAACACCATTTATCACAAGGCATACCTAACTGTTGCAATTGGCAGTATTTTCAGCAACTGGAGATGAAATGTCGACAAGCGAAATTAACATCATAGATTATTTTCAGATTACCTACTAGAGTGATCGGTAAGCCCTTGTATGGATGAAAGAGAAATTAAGCTAATAAAGGCCTTACGAAACGAACAGTGAACATATAATATGGGTTTCACTGCACTGACGTCACATCGCACCACCCAAACTGTAAACTTATAATTATAGAAATGTAGGATCGTGGCTTCACTGACTTCAGGCGGCACACGACGAATTAATGTACAGTATGACAGATGTTTCGAGCTGTTTCCGTTGCCTTTAAACAAAGTATTACAAATGTTAAACTTTTCCCATTTGAACCTCAGTTTTCTGGTCCTTAAACAACAGTTCTCTTAACATTCAAGTGTTCAGCATTCCATGCATTATCGAGAAAGTTTACTGATACCTCAGGTACAAAAATGACGATTGATAAATACATTTATAGCAACCTGCGTGTCAGCACGCCAAATAAAAACACCGCAAATTTATACACCGACTTATCTTTCTCGGTAAATGTAGTCTGCAATGGTACATTACTCGTACATACTTCCATATTCCTTACTTCACCTGCTGCATGATCACTGCTCATTCAGCAGAGACTGCCCAACTGTTGTTACTGCCAGGCCAATCTAGATTCGGGTTTGGGTGCGGTCACAGATTATTACTGTTCCTTTCTTCCCCTCACGCCCTCCCCACCACTCCACCCCTCCCCCATCACTACCCCCTAAAAGAATGTTTCTTTCCGGTACTTTTAGAGTGTTTACGATTTTGTTAATAACAACAATAGCAATACAAGATATTTTAATATAAAAATAATAAACTGTTGATATACAACAACATATGAGGATGAAATGAAATGTCGTGTAGCTAAGGCCTCCCGTCGGGTAGACCAGTCGCCTGATGCAAGTCTTTTTAATTGACGCCACTTCAGCGACTTGCGTGTCGATGGGAATGAGATCATGAAGACAACACAACAACCGCTCCCGCAGCGGAGAAAATTAGGAGATAGCGGGAATCAAACCCAGACAGCTTGTCATTCCATAGCGCTGAGCAAAAGCTGTTTGTCAAAGCTATTGTCGATGTGGTGTGCTAGAGCAAAAATAGCTTATCACAGAATGGACGGTGGTTTTCCACTGTTTTCCTTGTGCGGTTTAGGTATCTCTATCACTTGGATCATTTGACGAAAATGGAGTTGGAATGCTTATGCCCTGGAAGAGCAGTTGAACGCGATGGGCATTGTCTTGCAAGGAGGATATAAGATGAACATCAACAAAAGCAAAACGAGGATAAGGGAATGTAGTCGTATTAAGTCGGGTGATACTGAGGGAATTAGATTAGGAAATGATACACTTAAAGTAGTAAATGAGTTTTGCTATTTGGGAAACAAAATAACTGATGATGGTCGAAGTAGAGAGGATATAAAATGTAGACTGGCAATGGCAAGGAAAGCGTTTCTGAAGAAGAGAAATTTGTTAACATAGAGTATAGATTTAAGTGTCAGGAAGTCGTTTCTGAAAGTATTCGTATGGAGTGTAGCCATGTATGGAAGTGAAACGTGGACGATAAATAGTTTGGACAAGAAGAGAATACAAGCTTTCGAAATGTGGTGCTACAGAAGAATGCAGAAGATTAGATGGGTAGATTACATAACTAATGAGGAGGTATTGAATAGAATTGGGGAGAAGAGAAATTTGTGGCACAACTTGACTGGAAGAAGGGATCGGTTGGTAGGACATGTTCTGAGGCATCAAGGAATCACCAGTTTAGTATTGGAGGGCAGCGTGGAGGGTAAAAATCGTAGAGGGAGACCAAGAGATGAATACACTAAGCAGATTCAGAAGGATGTAGGTTGCAGTAGGTACTGGGAGATGAAGATGCTTGCACAGGATAGAGTAGCATGGAGAGCTGCGTCAGACCAGTCTCTGGACTGAAGACCACAACAACAACAACAACATTTTTATTTCTTATTTTGACTCTGTGATGTACATTTACCAAGTTTTTTCGTAATGGTCTCTATGTCAACCTGCTGACATTTCTATGTGCTCCAAATATACCGATTCATACCTTCGATTCACAACGAACAGTCGGAATGGCAAAGTAACTGTGGATCTTTGTTTCTTTTTAGACAGAGAGGCTGCTTGCTTTCTGATAAAATACGAAGATCTGTACAGTTTCCATCTGGTCTTTATGCAGCCAGCAATTTCCAACTAAGTGATATAACGCGTTTAAGGTACGGTTGTGTGGGTTTTAATGGGATTTTTTGGTTAGTCAAATACACTTTTTGTCACTGAATGGAATGACTTTACACAACACTGTCTACCACTTCTGGTCTAGTATTCAGCGTCGCTGGCTCTAGACCTCTGGATCTCTGGTTCGATTCCCGTCCGAATCTGAGATTTTCTTCACTCAGGGACACGGTGTTTGTGTTGTCCTAACCGTTTCATCCCATCCTCATCGACGCGCAAGACGCCGAAGTGTCTTCAAATACACTGGCGGAAAAAAATCGTTACGCTAAAAGATAAATAATGTAGAGTACTGAAATTTCGGGAATACATTTGTCTAGTAACATATTTAAGTGATTAACATTGCAAATGTGAAATGGCGATACATTAATAACCGGTGCAACCGCCAGAATGTTGGATGCAAACATGCAAACGTGCATGCACTGTGTTGTACAGGTGGCGGAAGTCAGTTTATGGGATGGTGTTCCAGGCTTGTAGCCTTTGGTCGGTTAATACTGTTTGTGGATGACGCTGGAATTGCCGTCCGATGATGTCCCATATGCGGTCGACTGGAGACAGATCTGGTTATCGAGCAGGTAAAGGCAACATCTCGACATTATGTGTAGCATTGTAAGCTACAACTGCAGTATATAAGCAAGCGTTATCCTGTTGGAAAACACCCCCTGGAAAGCTCTTCATCAGTGGCAGCACTACAGGTCGAATCATCAGATACTCATACAGTTTTGCAGTCAGGGTGGGTGGGATTGCCACGAGGTTGCTCCTACTGTCATTCGAAATCCATCCCAGACGAAACGTCCAGTGTGTCTAGCACGAACGTTGGTTGCAGGCCTCCTTCTGATGAGCACACGACCATCATTGGTACTGAGGCAGACCTCCATCTGACCTCCAAAGAAATCTCGCTTGACACGACTGAAGCCGCAAATGGCTGTGGCTTGGGGTCAGTGGAATGCACGCTAAAGGGCGACTGGCTCGGAGCTGTGCTTGAAGTGTCGGTTTGTAACCGTACGTTGTGTCATTGTGGTGCTAACCGCTCCTCAAATTGCTGCTGCAAGTGCAGTACGATGCGCCAGAGCCATACGCCGAACACGATGGTCTTCCCTGTCGGTAGTGCCATGTGGCCGTCCGAAGGCCAGGTTTTCTTGCGGCGTGACCACCGCTGGCAGTAGTCATGTACGCTCTTGCCAACTCTTTCTGCAATACCGCAGAAGGAAAGTCCAGCTTCTCGTAGCCCTATTACACGACCTCGTTTAAGCTCAATGAGGTTTTGATTTTGGCGTCTTTGTCGCCTTAAAGGCATTCTTGACTAACATCAACTCACCACGTCTAATCTTATAGGTAACTAATGCTCATGACCAGTACAGCGTGTATTTAAAGCAGATGAGATTTGCGACTTCACAATGGGGCTACTAGCATCGCACTTATGCCACTCGCCCGAAATTTAAATAGACGTCGTCTTTCAGATCTAGAAACACGCTTACTAACTTTCGTGTATGTCGCACAGCTCCTTGGTGTTGCGATTTTTTTTTCCCATCACTGTAGAAAGACTTGCACCAGGCGGCCTAACAACCCCAGTCATCAGAACATTAGTAATCATAATCACAATAAAACAAGTAAAAGGAAACAGGAAGTTACAGAAGTTTCATGTAATGATATACTACAGGAGACTGCGACAGTATTTACAAATCAATCCTAACGTCTCCTCAGGGTGTTACTTTTCTGGAGAATGGAAACGTTACATATGGTCCTTCTTCATGATTTTGAACCGTAGCATATCACTTAACAGAGTTGGGCTTCACTCACAGCATTAGTTTCAGGTCAATCGCGAGAAATCTGCGTTTCAAGAACTGAGAAGGTTGACAGCGAGAGTTGGAATACGTCAGCCCTTATTTGACCACTTGGCGCAGCCCCAACTTATGTGAAGGGCGTAACTTGAAGTAGAAACATTTGTTTTCTCTTTTTGATTTTGATAATTTCTCAGATTGTTCTCATAAACTGAAGTGACTTCTTGGAACCACCGTAGTTACTATCGATTGTTATATCGTTTACACACATTGCCGCAACAGATCCTTGAAACATGTAGCATATGCTGACGTTATTTAGATTTTTTAGGAATGAGCTGAAGATAAATAGAGACAGTTGACATCTGTGTTTACTCAGTGTTATGGTTACCGCTAGACGTCAAATTACAGCCGGCCATGTGGCCGAGCGGTTCTAGGCGCTTCAGTCCGGAACCACGCGACCGCTACGATCGCAGATTCGAATCGTGCCTCGGGCATGGATGTGTGTGATGTCCTTACGTTAGTTAGGTTTCCGTAATTCTAACTCTTTTTTTTTATTCACGAAAAACAGTAACAAAAATGGCTACAATGAAATGACATAAACAAGGTGACAGATAATTGCAGTCATAAATTACAGCATTCAAAAAATGAGTCTTTAGCAGTAGCACAAGTTAGCACCTTCACTGTCACCTTCAACTGGTGGCAGATCAGCATGCACATTTTCTTCTTCTGCAGCCGGTTCCTCATCATCATTTCCCAGACCAAAATTAATCATTCAGTAAATCCTTGATGTGTGTTCCTTCCAGGGTAAATTACATGGACAGAAGAGATGTCCCGAACAGCGACATCGCAAAATATTTCACTGCCTTGTTATTCTTGTCAGTTACAGCCTTCTAAACGCATCTATAGGAAGTTCAAGATCTTCCTTTATATCAGACACCAGATGTTTCTCGCCATATTCTTGTATCTGCTGTACTGCTGATTTATTTTTCATGTGTGACTTGCAGGTGAGGTTAGGGTCGGGAACGTGACCCAATCCATTCCCTCTCTACTAGGAATCCAGTTCCTAACCTATACCCATTCGGTTGAAGACAATTGGGAGCATGTTACCATATTTCTTATTGTGATTCTGATATTTGAGTATTTTCTCGAATTCATTTTCCATATACATCTTGTATTCAATATGTTCATCGCTCCCAATATTGTTAAAAACATAACTTGTATATTTGCCCATTAACCAAATCACTGCGTTATTTTTTGCCTAAGGGTAGTAACTTTCCTCTGGTCTGAAGAAAATGTTAGTCGGTACATTGTTTGCTGAAGTTCTTTTTATTTGAGCAATTTTCTCCCTGGTCCACCTCCAGTTGATAATCCGATCTCCACAAGTGTAACGATGAGGCACACTATCAACGAGGTTGCACTTGCTGCAGAGGTTTGTGTCACTTAAACCGATGGCAAAGAGACGCTCATTAGTGCTGATGATGTAATTGACTACCTTGTACCACGCTGTTCTCACGTCAGACGAAAGAACATCACTACTGATGTTTTTCCAGACCACATTCCATGGTATTCCAGCATATTTGGTTTCTATGTTGTTTTTCCTTTCATGTTTCCGTCTTTCAGCTAAAATCGCCTTTGCTGTAACATTTTTGGAGTTTAAAATCTTTTTGCTGAGATAACTTAGTTCAAGATAATACTCCTTAATGTGTTTCAGCTTAAAACTTATTTTTTGTATATTTATCGGCGGCTCTACACTTTCTGGCCTGACAATATCGTATAGTTTTGCTGTAATGCACCCTGGATCATTACACATTATGCTCCATGATCGTTTGACATACAATGCCATCGCTTTAGACTTGATGTCGGTTAGACCCATTCCTCCATTGCTTGGATCCAAAACTGCTGTCTTCACCGGCACTCGAAACAATTCCCCTTTCCACAAGAACTCTGCTAAGGTGGGCATGATCGTCTTCGCCACCATTGATGGAATGGGGAGAACCTGTGCCTGATGACCTCAGATGTTAAGTCCCATAGTGCTCAGAGCCATTTGAACCATTTTTGAATCAAATTACATTTTGATTTTAAGTTTGATAAATTGTAGACCAGAAAAGAATCACACCGCAGTGTAACACTGAAATTTCAAGGTCCCTGTCTGTGAAAATTCATAGCACAGCCCGATAACTTAAGATACTGTTGGTCCTTATCTTTTTAGACCAACGCAGCAGCACAGCAATCGGCTTATTCGTCTGGTATATCAATGAAAAAAAGACGTACAGGCGACAATCAACAACTATTGTACCTAAGTTTTTAACAGGAACGTGTATCTTAAAGGCAATTTCTTTAGTTGACTGAAAATGTTTATTGTAGAAATTGAACACATCTTAGTATTTTAACTGTTTTGGAAATGAATATGGGAACAAAGATCAAACTGGATCGTCTTTATTGAATACTTATGTTTATTTTAGCTCTCTGGCCCATAAATCTGGTTGCTTTTTTCTCAACAGTGAGTCATTTTTACTGCAGTAATCCAGAACCGTTACGTCCTCAGAAGTGATTCCTCCCGCTGTCAGGTCACCTTTTATAGCACCTACAAAGAAAAAAAATGAATTAGTATTGTACTTGTGAGATCTTAATCCAATATGTTTCAATTATTATTTTTTTTGAAGGAACATTACCATTTGACTGTGCATTACTATATTTATCTTCGGTGCTATCGATATTTCGGCTTTTATTCCACTATCAACCACAATGCCAAAAGTTGTTAGATCATTGTTATGTCATGTCTGTTAAGGTAGTCCAAAGCAAGTTTACCCACTCTGGACTGTCATGACAGACATGATATCTTTTAGCATTATACTTGAGAGTGGGATCAAAGCCGAAATCTTGGTAGTACAGAAGATAAATGTAATAATACAGTCAAATGGCGGTTTACGCTTTCAAAGAATATCGCGTGACTGTGGCTCGACGACATCGAAAATTTTTTATTTTTAAGTGTTTTATCTGCGTTGCCACAACCACAGACCAACAGCGAGGAAGGATATATTCTAATTTGCGGTAAACCGCCAAGGCCCTTCGATAATTAATCTGTATCGGTATGTAGATGCCCAATGAAGACTGTAAACTACGATTTGTTACGCAAGGATTTGTTTTTATTAACGCTAAATTATGGCGCTTCAGATTCCAGAAAGTGGTGGAATAGTGACTTTGTAATTTAATTTTGTGACCAGGCGAGATACGTATAAATATTCTATTGTGTATTGTAAATCCCCACAAAAACGAGTGCAGTAGTTGTGCTGAAGTACAACAAGAACATGTTTAATAATATCCTATTCACAGACAAATCATTGCAAGAACATGAAACCGTTACATGTAATTAAGGGTGGCAGAGATCCAAGAAAAGGAACCAATAGGTGGTTTACTACATTATTAGCAAACCGATCTGACGACAGTGATTGCCTAAATTTGTGTTCATAAAATTACGCATGCCAGAAGGGCGACATCCTTCTACTTATTAACACTAAAGCTTACCGAGTACATTGCGACCTATACACGCCGAAGCCGGTTGCACATTTTTTTTTTTTTTCCAGTGTCGTTGAGTTGTCCGGCAGTGCAGCTACGGCGGCCACTGTATTGGAAGATGCCATGAATCCAGAAAAGCTACCTAACGCAAACCTGTCGGTGCCTCAAAGGAGCTCGTTATTGTACTACAGCTTGTTGTTTTCTACAATCCTCCTAAGAATTCTATCTGCTTTCTACACTGAAGAGCCAAAGAAACTGGTACACTTCTCTAATATCGTGTAGGGTACCCGCAAGCACGTAGAAGTGACCCCACATGACGTGACCTGGGCTCGACTAATGTCTGAAGTACTGCTGGAGGGAGCTGACACCATAAATCCGGCAGGCTGTCCATAAATCCGCAAGAGTACGAGTGGGTGGAGATCTCTTCTGAACAGCAGGTTGCAAGGCATCCCAGATACGCTCAATAATGTTCATGTCTGGGGAGTTTGGTGGCCAGCGGAAGTGTTTAAACTCAGATGAGTGCTCATGGAGCCACTCTGCAGCAATTCTGGACGTGTGGCGTGTCGCTTTGTCTGCTGGAATTGCCCAAGTCAGTCGGAATGCACAATGGACGTGAATGGATGCAGGTGATCAGACAGGCTTCTTATGTATGTGTCTCCCGTCAGAGTCGTATCTAGACGTATAAGGGGTCCCGTATCACTCCAGCTGTACACGCCCCACACCATTACAGAGCCACCACCATCTTGAACAGTCCCCTGCTAACAGGCAGGGTCCATGGAGTCATGAGGTTTTCTCCATACCCGCACACGTCCATCCGATCGATACAATTTGAAACGAGACTCGTCCGACCAGTCAACATGTTTCCAGTAATCGGCAGTCAAATGTCAATGCAGACGGGCCCAGGTGAGGCGTAAAGCTTTGTGTCATGCAGTCATCAAGGTTACACGAGTGAGCTTTTGGCTCCGAAAGCCCACATCGAAGATGTTTCATTGAATGGTTCGCCTGCCAACACATGTGGTTGACCGAACATTGAAATTTGCAGCAGTTTGCGGAAGAGTTGCACAACAACAACAACAACAACAACAACAAAAATGAAAGAGAACCCATTACTGATCCTTCTCGTGTATTCAGTAGTGCTGCCTTCCAGGTTAAGATGCGACTCGTTACAGAGACTCGCACAGCTCCCTAATGCGGCACTCTTTAATCTATTAGCTGACAAAGGTGAGAACCGATACTGTAACTGTTCACTAAATCGTCCAAAGTAGTCCACACTTAAGGAATGGCAGTACAACTTTATTTTCACTTAGCCTGAAAGATATGAAGCAACTGAGGTTGAAGGATAATTAAGAAATTCTGGTAATTAATGAATCTGCTGTTTATATATAAATTTTATGCGTGATACATAACTATGGAGATATCCTGACTTTCGCGAGTTCATTACCTAGTTGTATTAAAAATATGCTAATCAGGTAAAGGACAATATTTGTTTAGTTTTTACAAAATATTGAATTTTTTACGACAAAAGTTAAGAGTGTGTTTAGAACATACTATTACTTTACTTTTTAGTAAAAAATAAATATCCAGGACATATTACGCAACGCAAATTACACTTGGAAAAACATTCGAACCGTGTCGCATTTGTTACAACTCATGTAATGTAAAATCTGTAGGATAACTAATTTTCATGACCAAAAACCTTTATAGTGAAAGATACAAATATTTTTTCAATATATTGCGAAATTAGAGAAAGCTTTTGACAATGTTGACTGGAATACTCTCTTTCAAATTCTAAAGATGGCAGGGGTAAAATACAGGGAGCGAAAGGCTATTTACACTTAGTACAGAAACCAGATGGCAGTTATAAGAGTCGAGGGGCATGAAAGGGAAGCAGTGGTTGGGAATGGAGTGAGACAGGGTTGTAGCCTCTCCCCGATGTTATTCAATCTGTATATTGAGCAAGCAGTAAAGGAAACAAAAGAAAAGTTCGGAGTAGGTATTAAAATCCATGGAGAAGAAATAAAAACGTTGAGGTTCGCCGATGACATTGTAATTCTGCCAGAGACAGCAAACGACTTGGAAGAGCAGTTGAACGGAATGGACAGTGTCTTGAAAGGAGGATATAAGATGAACATCAACAAAAGCAAAACGAGGATAATGGAATGTAGTCGAATTAAGTCGGGTGATGCTGAGGGAATTAGATTGGGAAATGAGACACTTAAAGTAGTAAAGGAGTTTTGCTATTTGGGGAGCAAAATAACTGATGATAGTCGAAGTAGAGAGGATATAAAATGTAGATTGGGAATGGCAAGGAAAGCGTTTCTGAAGAAGAGAAATTTGTTAACATCAAGTACAGATTTAAGTGTCAGGAAGTCGTTTCTGAAAGTATTTGTATGGAGTGTAGCCATGTATGGAAGTGAAACATGTACGATAAATAGTTTGGACAGGAAGAGAATAGAAGCTTTTGAAATGTGGTGCTACAGAAGAATGCTGAAGATTAGATGGGTAGATCACATAACTAATGAGGAGGTATTGAATCGAATTGGGGCACAACTTGACAAGAAGAAGGGACCGGTTGGTAGGACATGTTCTGAGGCATGAAGGGATCACAAATTTAGCATTGGAGGGCAGCGTGGAGGGTAAAAATCGTAGAGGGAGACCAAGAGATGAATACAGTAAGCAGATTCAGAAGGATGTAGGTTGCAGTAAGTACTGGGAGATGAAGAAGCTTGCACAGGATTGAAGACAACAACAACAACAATATTGCGAAATAATTTGGAAAAGCATGAAATTTTGTAAATATTTTACTAAGTTATAACGTGTTAGTCCATTCTAGACATAAATCCTGTACTTTAATGGCAATTAGAACGATCGTTGCCGGGAAACTCAGTTTTCGGTAACCTGAGAATGCTATCACAAACTATGTATATTTGACATAATTTTGGTTGTTATAACTTGGTATCGATCGTCAATGCATGTTAGCAAAATATGGAGTAATGTATTTAAGTGGTTTCAAGTTTCTAAATATAGATTTCTTACAATAATCCTAAAAGCAATTTCACAATAATTGTATGATACGTATAAAATCAACAAGCAATTGATAATATTCTTCTACTGTCAAAAATAAGTCTCATGTCTATAAAAAATGGAATTCACTTGATATAAATTTTGGTTAGGTTCAAAGGGTTTGTTAGATATTACGATCGACTTTGCTTCTCTAATCGATAAGCTATAATCGATTATGAAATTATATCACAACCATCACCGGAGCGTGCAGAACGGCCTTCAGGCGGCAAGAGCTCGCAGAGGAAGGCGTGCCTCTGGGCGCAGCGCGTGGTTCTCCAGCGGCCGCTGGAGTCCAGCGTGACGCAGCCGTTGTCAGGACCGGTGGTGCGAGGGTGACGCGGCGCCCACGCACGGTACAGGTAGCAGCTCAGCGGCACGCCTGAAACACGTACAGTGTCCACACATGGTACGGCTCCCGATCTCATCTTGACTGACCAGTCTGTCAGCGTAAAGGCACCACCATCTTACAGACATACAGTACGATTACATACATACGTAATTACAAGGGTTAATTATGAAGAGGTAGTCCAATTTCTCGTCAAATAATACGGCCGGCAGTCCTAAAGTGAACAATTTGTTCCTTCAAACCATTGCATTTGACTGAATTTAAGCGTATATAGCAATTAGTAACACGCCTTTGCGCAATAACGATTATTACTCACACAGGAGCCAATTTTTATGGACAAGTGATCACACAATAAGTGAGTGAAATCCAAGTACCGGGTGATCAAAAAGTGAGTATAAATTTGAAAACTGAATGAATCACGGAATAATGAAGATAGAGAGGTACAAATTGACACACATGCTTGGAATGACATGGGATTTTATTAGAACCAAAAAAATACAAAAGTTCAAAAAATGTCTAACAGATGGCTCTTCACTGATCAGAATAGCAATAATTAGCATAACAAAGTAAGACAAAGCAAAGATGATGTTCTTTACAGGAAATGCTCTACATGTCCACCATTATTCCTCAACAATAGCTGTAGTCGAGGAATAATGTTGTGAACAGCACTGTAAAGCATGTCCGGAGTTATGGTGAGGCATTGGCGTCGGATGTTGTCTTTCAGCATCCCTAGAGATGTCGGTCGATCACGATACACTTGCAACTTCAGGTAACCCCAAAGCCAATAATCGCACGGACTGAGGTCTGGGGACCTGGTAGGCCAAGCATGACGAAAATGGCGGCTGATCACACGATCATCACTAAACGACGCGCGCAAGAAATCTTTCACGCGTCTAGCAATATGGGGTGTTTCTTTTGGTTCTAAAAAAAAACCATGTCATTCCAAGCATGTGTGTCAATTTTTACCTCTCTATCTACATTATTCCATGGTTTATTAAGTTTTCAAATTTATACTGACTTTCTGATCACCCAGTATATATTCAAAGCTTTATAATCACTTAAGGAATTTGTAGAAAAAGTCAGAACTGAATAAAACATTGCATTATACGACGCGGTAATACATCGACGGAAAAAAATCGCAATACTAGAAAATATTTAATGCAGACAAATTAAATTTCGCGAATACATCTGTCTAGATAACACATGTAGGTGATTAACGTTGCAAGATCACAGGTTAATGTAAGCGTGAGATAAGCTATTGAAAATGTGAAATGCTACTACGTTAATAACCGATGTAATCAATAGAATGTTGAATGCAAGCATGCAAACGTGCATGGATTGTGTTGTAGAGGTGCGGGATTTCAGTTTGTGGCATAGAGTCCCATGCCTGTGCACTTGGTCCGTCAATAAAGGGACAGTTAGTGCTGTTTATGGAGGACGTTGATGTTGCCGTTCGATGATGTCTCACGTGTGCTCGACTGAAGACAGATCTGGTGACCGAGCAAGCCAAGGCAAAACGTCGACACTCTGTAGAGCACGTTGGGTTACAACAGCAGTATGTGGGAAATCGTTATTCTGTTAGAAAACACCTCCTGGAATGTCGTTCATGAACGGCACAACAGCAGGTTGAATCACCGGACAGACGTACAGATTTGCAGTGAAGGTGCGTGAGATAACCACGAGAGTGCTCCAGACCATAACTCCAAGTGTAGGTTCAGTGCGTCCAGCTCGCAGACAGGTTGGTTGCAGGCGCTCGACTGGCCTCCTCCTAATCAATTCACGGCCATTACTGGCACCGACATTCGGGAGGACGACGGTTCAATCCCGCGTGCGGCCACCCTGATTTAGGTTTTCCGTGATTTCCCTAAATCGCTCCAGACAAATGCCGGGATGGTTTCTTTGAAAGGGCACGGCCGACTTCCTTCCCCGTCCTTCCCTAATCCAATGAGACCGATGACCTCGCTGTTTGGTCTCTTCCCCAAAACAACCCAACCCTCAACCCAACTGGCACCGAGGCAGAACCAGCTTTCATCAGGAAGCACAACAGACCTCCATCCTGCCCTCCACTGAGCTCTCGATTGACACCATTGAAGTTGCAAATGACGGTGGTTTGGGATCAGTGGAATGCGCACTACAGGGCAACTGTTCCGGAGCTGTCCTTGAAGTAACCGATTTGTAACTGTAAACTGTGTCACTGTGGTGCCAACTGCTGCTCAAATTGCTGCTGCAGATGCAATACGACGCCCCAGATCCAAACACCGAACACAATGGTCTTCCCTCTTGGTAGTGCCACTTGGCCGTCCAGCGTGGGGTTATCTTGTGACCGTATATTCTAGTGTCCACCGCTGCCAGCAGTGATGTACAGTCGCTACATTCCTACCAAGAGCTACTGCAATATCTTAGAAGGACCCATCAACTCACCACGTTCAATATCAAAGCCAACTTACGCTCACGAGCGTTACACCGAGTATTCAAAGCAAACTTGACTTGGATCCACATAGTGGCGCTACTGCCGCCACTCTTATGCGACAGGCACGAAATCTGAATAGGTATCTTTCAAATGTAGAAACACGCCTACCAACTTTCGTTTATGTCACACAACTCCTTCTTGGTGCTACTATTTTTTTACCTTCAAGTGTAATTACACAGCGCAACCACACGAATCTCTTTACTGTTACTGACTTTCTTTAGCCAGCTCTTCCAAATATTTATAATTCACTTTCAAAAATGGTTCTGAACAACAACCAAATACCACAACACATAAAGTAGTCAGTGTAGTTGAGAAAAAGTTAACATTAGTTACCATTTACCAGATTCAATAGTTTCCACAGATTTATAAATTTTACTTTCAAAAAATTAATTATGATCGTTGTGCTTGGGTAGCTCAGTTGGTAGAAAACTTGCCCACGAAAGGCAAAGGTTCCGAGTTCGAGTCTCAACTGACATACAGTTTTAATCTGCCAGGAAGTTTCAAAACCAGCGCACACTCCGCTGCAGAGTGAAAATTTCATTCTAAATCTGTGCTGTCTGGCAAAATTATCTTGTTTTGCTACTTTCTGTCATTCACGGTGTGATTTTCGGAACTTACGATAGTAGGCTACGGACCTTGTTCTTGGTGAAAATGATTTGGGTTAATGATCACTGTAAAATTATGATTAAAGTCACACTATCAAGACACTGGCAAGTCTTTTACAGAACTATTTGTCTGGTGTGGATCAGTCTGCTGCAGGATGTATTAGCTCTAGGGCGAAAATGGAAATAAAAGTATCTCATCTTCCAGCTGCAGATTTTTCTTCTGCGTGCAGTACTCTTCTTTTATAATACGCTAGAAACCTCTTCATAAATCATCATTCTATTATGGCTTACGGGAAGTGCATTGCCTCTCATAGCTATTAGGCACTGCTGCGCGCGTAGTCGCTATGCCGGAACCACATACACTCTTATGTCCTCTAAACGTCGTTACAGATATTCGGATTTAGGTTATGACATGTTCGATGCGCCTGCCATCATTGACGATGATGTGGCGCAGAAGAATAGCGAAACTCTGCATGACCCGCTGAAGTGTCGGAACATTGATGCTGTCGATGACCACCTCCTGAGTCGGTAGTTGTGGCCGAGCGGTTCTAGGCCCTTCAGTCCGGAACCGCGCTGCTGCTGCGGTCACAGGTTCTAATCCTGCGTCGGGCATGGATGTATGTGATGTCCTTAGGTTAGTTAGGTTTAAGTAGTTCTAAGTTCAAAAATGGTTCAAATGGCTCTGAGCACTACGGGACTTAACTTCTGAGGTCATCAGTCCCAAAGAACTACTTAAACCTAACTAACATAAGGACATCACAAACATCCATGCCCGAGGCAGGACTCGAACCTGCGACCGTAGCGGTCGCGCGGTTCCAGACTGTAGCGCCAAGAACCGCTCGGCCACCCCGGCCGGCTAGTTCTAAGTCTAGGGGACTGATGACCTCAGATGTTAAGTCCCATAGTGCTTGGAGCCATTTGAACCATTTTTGAACCACCTCCTGAATGGCTGTTTTCAGCTCAACAATGGTTTTAGGGTTATTGCTGTATACCTTGTCTTTAATATAGGCCTACAAAAATGTGGCGCATGTGTACAGATCCGGGTAATATAGCGGCCAATCGAGGCCTATGCCAGTGGGCTCTGGGTACCCCAGAGCCAGAATGCGGTCCCCAAAGTGCTCCTCCAGGATATCAAAAACTCTTCTGCTCCGATGGGGTCGAGCTTGGTCTTGCAAGCATATTCTCAGTCCCCCAAAATCGCCAATTTTGCTTATTGGCGAATCCATCCAAATGAAAGTGGGCTTCGTCGCTAAACCAAACCATATTCACAGGAAAGTACTGTTCGTCAATTCTGTGGACAATAGTGTCGGTGAAACACAACCGCTGTTCCATGGCCCTGGGGCTTGATGGCTGATGGGTTGGAATTTTATATGGGAAGAGATACAGGTCTTCAAAAACAATTTGTCACAATGTCTCCCCGTTGATTTCCATCTGTTTTGCAGTTCTTCTGGTCGATTTCCTGGGACTGGTTTGAAACACAATGAGTGTCTTCTCGAGGGTTTCAAGCGTTCTCACACTTTTTGGGCGAGCGACATTGCCAAAATTGTCATAAAGAAGACTACTCGTTATCTCAAACTTGCGAATCAAATTCTTGATTGTTAGGACGCATGGACCGGTTGTCTTCAGCTTGCACTCGGTCACAAACTTCCTTTCAGCCGCAGTTTGGCTTTTATTGTTCGCATAGTATGTCTATTGGTAGCGTCTTTAATTCATAATCAAAACGTCTTCTGTCCCGTGTTCGAATCCCACCGCTGCTTAAATTTTGATTAATAATCAGCATTGGCAGCCGCAGACTTACGGCATAAGAAGTCAGCCTCATTCTGCCAACGACCTTGTCAAAGAGGGCGGAGGAGCGGATAGAGGTTCAGGGCACTCTCTTGTCCTAGGGGTGGGAAATTGCCCCTAAAGGCGGAAAAATCAGCAATGATCAACGGCATGAGGATGCAGAAGGCAACGGGAACACTGCATTAAAGACACGTAACGTGTATCCACAGGACATGTGGCCTGTAATTGAAGAAGTGTCATGATGATCTCTCCATTGGCAAAAGATTCCGGAATAGTCCCCCATTCGGGTCTCCGGGAGGGGACTGCGAAGGGGGAGGTTACTATGAGAAAAATATTGATTAATCAACGGAAGAATAACGTTCTACGAGTCGGGGCGTGGAATGTCAGAAGCTTGAACGTGGTAGGGAAACTAGAAAATCTGAAAAGGGAACTGCAAAGGCTCAGTCTAGATATAGTAGGGGTCAGTGTGTAAAGGGAAAAGGAGACAAGGCTTTCTGGTCAGATGAGTATAGGGTAATATCAACAGCAGCAGAAAACGGTGTAACAGGAGTAGGAATCGTTATGAACAGGAAGGTAGGGCAGAGAGTGTGTTTCTGTGAACAGTTCAGTGACAGAGTCGTTCTTATCAGAATCGACTGCAAAGTAACACCGACAACGATAGTTCAGGTATACATGCCAACATCGCAAGCTGAAGGTGGAGAGATAGGGAAAGCGTATGAGGATATTGAAAGGTAAAGCGGGATGAAAATCTAATAGCCGGCCGGAGTGGCCGAGTGGTTCTAGGCGCTTCAGTCTGGAACCGCGCGACCGCTACGGTCGCAGGTTCGAATCCTGCCTCGGGCATGGATGTGTATGATGTCCTTAGGTTAGTAATGTTTAAGTTGTTCTAAGTTCTAGGGGACTGATGACCTCAGAAGTTAAGTCCCATAGAGCTCGGAGCCATTTTTTTTTTAATCTAATAGTCATGGGGGACTAGAATGCAGTTGTAGGGGAAGGAGTAGAAGAAAAGGTTGCAGGAGAATATTGGCTTGGGACAAGGAATGAGAGAAGAGAAAGACGAATTGAGATCTGTAACAAGTTTCAGCTAGAAACAGCGAATACCCTGTTCAAGAATCACAAGAGGAGGAGGTATACACTCCTGGAAATGGAAAAAAGAACACATTGACACCGGTGTGTCAGACCCACCATACTTGCTCCGGACACTGCGAGAGGGCTGTAAAAGCAATGATCACACGCACGGCACAGCGGACACACCAGGAACCGCGGTGTTGGCCGTCGAATGGCGCTAGATGCGCAGCATTTGTGCACCGCCGCCGTCAGTGTCAGCCAGTTTGCCGTGGCATACGGAGCTCCATCGCAGTCTTTAACACTGGTAGCATGCCGCGACAGCGTGGACGTGAACCGTATGTGCAGTTGACGGACTTTGAGCGAGGGCGTATAGTGGGCATGCGGGAGGCCGGGTGGACGTACCGCCGAATTGCTCAACACGTGGGGCGTGAGGTCTCCACAGTACATCGATGTTGTCGCCAGTGGTCGGCGGAAGGTGCACGTGCCCGTCGACCTGGGACCGGACCGCAGCGACGCACGGATGCACGCCAAGACTGTAGGATCCTACGCAGTGCCGTAGGGGACCGCACCGCCACTTCCCAGCAAATTAGGGACACTGTTGCTCCTGGGGTATCGGCGAGGACCATTCGCAACCGTCTCCATGAAGCTGGACTACGGTCCCGCACACCGTTAGGCCGTCTTCCGCTCACGCCCCAACATCGTGCAGCCCGCCTCCAGTGGTGTCGCGACAGGCGTGAATGGAGGGACGAATGGAGACGTGTCGTCTTCAGCGATGAGAGTCGCTTCTGCCTTGGTGCCAATGATGGTCGTATGCGTGTTTGGCGCCGTGCAGGTGAGCGCCACAGTCAGGACTGCATACGACCGAGGCACACAGGGCCAACACCCGGCATCATGGTGTGGGGAGCGATCTCCTACACTGGCCGTACACCACTGGTGATCGTCGAGGGGACACTGAATAGTGCACGGTACATCCAAACCGTCATCGAACCCATCGTTCTACCATTCCTAGACCGGCAAGGGAACTTGCTGTTCCAACAGGACAATGCACGTCCGCATGTATCCCGTGCCACCCAACGTGCTCTAGAAGGTGTAAGTCAACTACCCTGGCCAGCAAGATCTCCGGATCTGTCCCCCATTGAGCATGTTCGGGACTGGATGAAGCGTCGTCTCACGCGGTCTGCACGTCCAGCACGAACGCTGGTCCAACTGAGGCGCCAGGTGGAAATGGCATGGCAAGCCGTTCCACAGGACTACATCCAGCATCTCTACGATCGTCTCCATGGGAGAATAGCAGCCTGCATTGCTGCGAAAGGTGGATATACACTGTACTAGTGCTGACATTGTACATGCTCTGTTGCCTGTGTCTATGTGCCTGTGGTTCTGTCAGTGTGATCATGTGATGTATCTGACCCCAGGAATGTGTCAATAAAGTTTCCCCTTCCTGGGACAATGAATTCACGGTGTTCTTATTTCAATTTCCAGGAGTGTAGTTCGAAAACACCGGATGATATGGAAAGATTTCCGTTAGATTACATCATGGTCAGACAGAGATTCGGAAATCGGATAGTGAATTGTAAGGCGTACCCAGAAGCAGATGTAGACTCAAATCACAATATAAGAGTAGTAATGATGAAGAGTAGGCTGAAGTTTAAGATATTAGTCAGGAAGAATCAATATGCAAAAAGTGCGATACGGAAGTACTAAGGAATGACGAGGTACGCTTGAAGTTCTCTAAGGCTATAGATACAGCCGTAAGGATTAGCTCAGTAGACAGTACAGTTGGAAAGGAATGGACATGACTAAAAAGGGCCATCACAGAAGTGGGGAAGGAAAACATTAGGACAAAGAAGGTAACTGCGACGAAACCATGGTAACAGAAGAAATACTTCAGTTGATCGATGAAAGAAGGAAGTACAAAAATGTTCTGGGAAACTCAGGAATACAGAAATACAAGTCGCTGAGGAATGAAATAAATAGGAAGTGCAAGGAAGCTAAGACGAAATGGCTGTAGGAAAAATGTGTGGACATCGCAAAAGAAATGATTATAGGAAGGACAGACTCAGCATATAGGAAACTCCAAACAACCTGCGGTGACATTAAAAGCAAGGGTGGTGACATTAAGAGTGCAACGGGAATTCCACTGTTAAATGCAGAGGAGAGAGCAGATAGGTGGAAAGAATAAATTGAAGAGGAAGATTTGTCTGATGTGACAGAAGAAGAAACAGGAGTCGATTTAGAAGAGATAGGGGTCCAGTATTAGAATCAGAATTTAATAGAGCTTTGGAGGACTTAAAGTCAAATAAGGCAGAAGGGATAGATAAAATTCCATCAGAATTTCTAAAATCATTGGAGCAAGTGGCAACATACGACTATTCACGTTGGTGTGTAGAATCTTCGAGTCTAGCGACATACCTTCTGACTTTCGGAAAAGCATCATCCACACAATTCTGAAGACGGCAAGAGCTGACAAGTGCGAGAATTATAGCACAATCAGCTTAACAGTTCATGCATCCAAGTTGCTTACAAGAAGAATGGAAAAAAAATTGAGTATGCGCTATATGACGATCAGTTTGGCTCTAGGAGAAGTAAAGGCACGAGAGAGGCAATTCTGGCTTTGCGGTTAATAATGGAAGCAAGACTAAAGAAAAATAAAGACACGTTCATAGGATTTGTCTACCTGAAAAAAGCGTTCGACAGTGTAAAATGGTGCAAGATGTTCGAAATTCTGAAAAAAGTAGGGGTAAGCTATAGGGAGAGACGGGTCATATAAAATATGTACAAGAGCCAAGAGGGAATAATGAGAGTGGACTACCAAGAACGAAGTGCTCGTATTAAAAAGGGTGTAAGAGAAGGATGTAGCCTTTCGCCCCTACTGTTCAATCTGTACATCGAGGAAGCAATGATGAAAATTAAAAAAAAAAAAAAAAAAGATTCAGGAGTGGAATTAAAATCCAAGGTGAAATAACATCACTTATACGATTCGCTGATGATATTGTTATCCTGAGTGAAAATGAAGAAGAATTACATGATCTGCTGAACGGAATGAACAGTCTAATGAATACATAGTATGGACTGAGAGTAAATCGAAGAAAGACGAAGGTAATTAGAAGTAGTAGAAATGAGAACAGCGAGAAACTTGAGACCTGAGTTTCTCCTGGCGTATACAACTTGAAATAACTTCCGGGAATTCAGTCAGGTAACACTTTCAGCGACTGCCGATATTTCGGCAGGAGGACACACCGCCATTTTCAAGGCAAACTGCAACAGACAGGCGACGTACATGCAAATTTAAAACCTCAGTTCTCGGACTGAAGCAGGAAAGATAACACACACACTGAACACTAGTGCCACCAAAGATGACCAAAGTTCGCTATCTGATTCAGTGTATCGTAGAATCGATGTTGACCTCACAAAAATGTTGAGAGAAAGACCAACAGCCTCCTGAAGAAAGGTGGTTTGTCGCAGGACACTATCAAGAGTTTTAGCACCTGCAGTGCTGTTCCCCCTATGTTATATGGCCTTCCGAAGGTTCACGAGGAAGGGGTTCCTTTCCGCCCTATAGTGAGTAACATCGGCTCTCCGACATATCGTGTAGCCAAGCATCTTGCTTCTCTGTAGAGTCCAGAAGTAGGTCAGTGTGACCATCATATCAGGAACTCAGCGGATTTTTACGTCGTTTGTAGGGGCTGTGGTTGAATGACTCTGATATTTTAGTGAGTTTCGATGTGGTCTCTCTCTTCACTCGTGTTCCTCTGTCTGATTCGTTGCGGTTAATTGAGGTTAGGTTTGGTGCTGAATTAACTAATCTCTTTCGGCATGTGTTGACATTCACTTACTTTTTATTCAATGAGCAGTATTACGAGCAGACAGATGGAGTTGCGATGGGTAGTCCGTTGTCTCCTGTGATCGCAAATTTGTTTGTGGTAGAATTCGAGGAACGTGCATTGGAGTCGGCGCCTTTGAAACCCGCCTGTTTCTTTAGATATGTTGACGATACCTTTGTCGTTTGGCCTCATGGTGGCGACAATTTGAATGTCTTTCTAGAACATCTGAACTCGATCCACTAGAACATTCGTTTTACAATGGAGGTGGAAGAGGATGGTTGCCTTCCCTTTCTTGACGTGTTGGTTAGGAGGAAGGATGATGGATCATTGGGACGTTCAGTCTACAGGAAACGTACTCACACCGACTTGTACTTACAGGCTAGTAGTTGTCACCACTCGGCTCAGCGTGAAGGGGTACTTCGTACCTTGGTACACAGGGCGCATGTCGTTTCTGACGCTGAGACTTTGCCAGCTGAGCTGTCCCATCTTGAAGTTACATTTCGTCAAAATGGTTATAGTGATAGACAGATTGAACGTGCGTTTCGGTAACGACCGACTGTACATCGGGTGACTGATGATGCTTCTGAGTCGACACCTAAGTCTACTGCCTTTTTGACTTACGTAGGAAACACTTCCAACAAGATCGGTCGTATTTTACGGAAATACGACGTGAAATGTGTTTTCCGACCTCCATCTAAAATTAGAGCGCTTTTGAGTTCTGTTAAGGATGATCTTGGTCTGTGTAAGGCGGGTGTATATCGTATTCCTTGTAGCTGCGGCATGGCATATATTGGTCTATCAGTACCAAGGAGGACCGATGTACTGAGCATAAACGGCACACACGATTACAGCAGCCAAGTAGATCTGCCATTGCCGAACATTGCTTGGATACTGGTCACCCCATGTTATACAGGGTGTTACAAAAAGGTACGGCCCAACTTTCAGGAAACATTCCTCACACACAAAGAAAGAAAATATGTTATGTGGACATGTGTCCGGAAACGCTTACTTTCCATGTTAGAGCTCATTTTATTACTTCTCTTCAAATCACATCAGTCATGGAATGGAAACACACAGCCGCAGAACGTACCAGCGTGACTTCAAACACTTTGTTACAGGAAATGTTCAAAATGTCCTCCGTTAGCGAGGATACATGCATCCACCCTCCGTCGCATGGAATCCCTAATGCGCTGATGCAGCTCTGGAAAATGGCGTATTGTATCGCAGCCGTCCACAATACGAGCACGAAGAGTCTCTACATTTAGTACCGGGGTTGCGTAGACAACAGCTTTCAAATGCCCCCATAAATGAAAGTCAAGAGGGTTGAGGTCAGGAGAGCGTGGAGGCCATAGAATTGGTCCGCCTCTACCAATCCATCGGTCACCGAATCTGTTGTTGAGAAGCGTACGAACACTTCGACTGAAATGTGCAGGAGCTCCATCGTGCATGAACCACATGTTGTGTCGTACTTGTAAAGGCACATGTTCTAGCAGCACAGGTAGAGTATCCCGTATGAAATCATGATAAAGTGCTCCATTGAGCGTAGGTGGAAGAATATGGGGCCCAATCAAGACATCACCAACAATGCCTGCCCAAACGTTCACAGAAAATCTGTGTTGATGACGTGATTGCACAATTGCATGTCAACACAAGCACCGAAGTCAACATTACCTTCCTTCAATTGGGCCAACTGGCGGTGAATCGAGGAAGTACAGTACATACTGACGAAACTAAAATGAGCTCTAACATGGAAATTAAGCGTTTCCGGACACATGTCCACATAACTTCTTTTCTTTATTTGTGTGTGAGGAATGTTTCCTGAGAGTTTGGCCGTACCTTTTTGTAACACCCTGTATAATAACACCGAGATATTGGCATGCACGTCCAGCTATTGGGACAATGTTATTAAGGAGGCAGCTGAGATTAAATTAGCGAGCAACCTCGTTAACTTAGATGGAGGTTTTTGTTTAAACTCTGTTTGGAATCCGGCTCTCTCCCTTGTCAAAAAGCACAGGGACAGAGTCAGTGCTACCTCACCCCCGAATTCGTAGTTTCACTATCGATAGCTCTGACTCTGGTCATCTTTGGTGGCACTAGTTTTCAGTGTGTGTGTTATCTTTCCTGCTTCAGTCCGAGAACCGAGATTTTAAATTTGCATGTACGTCGCCTGTCTTTTTCAGTTTGCCTTGAAAATGGCGGGGTGTTTCCGAAATATCGGCAGTCGCTGAAAGTGTTACCTGGCTGAATTCCCGGAAGTTATTTGAAAGCGAGAAACTTAACATCAGGATTGATGGTCATGAAGTAGATGAAGTTAAGGAATACTGCTACCTTGGTAGCAAAATAACCAATGATGGGCGGAGCAAGGAGGACATAAAAAGCAGACTAGCTATGGCAAAAAAGGCATTCCTGACCAAGAGAAGTCAATATCAAA
The DNA here is from genome assembly GCF_023898315.1 of Schistocerca nitens. NCBI lineage: Eukaryota > Metazoa > Arthropoda > Insecta > Orthoptera > Acrididae > Schistocerca > Schistocerca nitens. The sequence goes on from NC_064619.1 coordinate 340,660,946, forward strand.
TATCGGCCTTAATTTGAGGAAGAAATTTCTGAGAATGTACGTCTGGAATACAGCATAGTATGGTGGTGAAACATGGTCTGTGGGGAAACCGGAACAGAAGAGAATCGAAGCATTTGAGATGTGGTGCTATAGACGAACGTTGAAAATTAGGTGGACTGATAAGGTAAGGAATGAGGAGGTTCTATGCAGAATCAGAGGGGAAAGGAATATGTGGATAACACTCATAAGGAGAAGGGACAGGATGATAGGACATCTGTTAAGACATGAGTAAATGACTTCCATGGTACTAGGGGGAGCCGAAGAGGGTGACAGAGGAAGACAGAGAAGAGAAAGACAGAGATTGGAATACGTCCAGCAAATAATTGAGGACATAGGTTGCAAGCTCTACTCTGAGATGAAGAGGTCAGCACAGGAGAGGAATTCTTGGTGGGCCACATCAACCATTCAGAATACTGATGACCAAAAAATAAGTAGGCCCTCGCAAGTGCTGTACGCACAGGCTCAGCCGTGTAGTTTGAACTTCCAAACGCAAAGTGTCCAGAAGATTTTTTTTCTTTATTGTAATTTCATTCCCCTGCCCCATATGCACAGGGGATGGCTGGTAGTGGCACAGTCCACCACTCTTCAGCCAACTGGCTTTAAAAAAATACAGAAGGGTGATTACATAAAAAAGGGGGAATAAAAATGGGGACACAAAAAGCACAGTAAATGGAGATGATGGGAAGTAAAATATACACTAAGATGGGGACATGCACTGAAGGACAGTTAAAAAGTCGACATAAAGTTAAATGGAGACAGCTGGCAAATCAAAGTGCACTTTAAAAAAAAAAAGTAACACTGGACGGAAACGCGAATTAGAAGTTGGCAAAGGATAAAAGTCACACAGAGCAAGACACTTAAAAAAATCTCTGGAAACGATGGAGCACTCATGAAGAATAAACAACCACTGGTAACGACCTGCCAATGGACTGGAGGCTGGAGGACGGAAAAAGAATGGAGAAAGGTGCAGTGGAGGGGGCTGAGGGGTGGGAGGAAGAGGAAAATAGAGGGACAGGAGGCGTACCAATGAGTCAGGAGACAGACAGGGTGGGAGATGAAGAGGGAAGGCAAGGCAGGAGGGAGTGCAGAGACACTGAAGGGGAGCACAGGAGAAGGAGGGAGTGTAGGAGGGGAAAAGCCACTCATGAGAAGGGAGGGGGAGGAGAGGAGCCGTGAGGAGGAGGCGGGGGGAAGATGGGGTTAGAGTTGATAGGAGGGGTGGACGTCAGGGCGAACCTCATTATCCAGGAGGGGTAGGTCCTGGAAGTTGCATTGGGAAAGGATTTGGGGGGTGTGGATATAGAGAGAGGGTGGGACACAACGGTAAAGGTGCGGGAATGGGCTGGGGGTGGTGAGGAAGGGGGACACCAGGGGGTGGGGGTGGGGGGATCGAGTCGGCGGACAATATACAGGATGAGGACGTGTTTAAGGAAAAGGAGAAGGTGGGGGAAAGGGATGAGGTCATAGAGGATGCGTGTGGGGGACAGAAGGTGGATATGAAAGGTGAGTCAGAGTGCATTGCATTCTAGGATATGGAGGGCCTTAAAGAATCTGGGAGGGGTGGAAATACAAGCAACGCTGGTATAACAAAGGACGGGGTGGATCAAGGATTTGTAGGTGTGAAGGATGGCGAAAGGATATAGTACCCATGTCCAGCCGGACAGGAGTTTCAGGAGGCAGAGTCTATTGTGGGCTTTGTGTTGGATTGTAAGGAGATGGGGAATCTAGGTGGGCTGGCAGTCGAGGGTGCGGCCAAGGTATTTGAGGGTAAGAGTGAGGTGGGTAGGATGGCCATAAATGGTTAAGTAGAAATCATGGAGATGGAAGGAATGGGTGGTGCGGCCTATGATGATCGCCTGGGTCTTGGAAGGGTTGATACAAAGGAACCAGTGGTTGCACCAAGTGGTGAACTGATCAGTGTGGGTTTGGAGAGTACGTTGGGACCGTTGAAGGGTAGTATAAAGTGCTAGCACGGCGGTCTCATCAGTAAATTGGAGGAGATGGACAGATGGGGGTGATTTGGACATATCAGCAGTGTACAGGAATAGAGAAGAGGGGAAAGGACAGAACCTTGGGACACACTGGAGGAGGGATAGAAGGTACAGGAGTTGGAATTGTGGATAGTGACATAGGAGGGGCGATGGGAGAGGAAGGAAGCAATGAGATGGACGAAATTGATAGGGAGAGCATAGGTCTGGAATTTGAAAAGGAGCCTGGGATGCCAGACATGGTCATAGGTGTTCTGGAGGTCAAGGGAAACAAAGATTGCAGAGTGAAGGGAGTTAAGTTAGAGGGAAAGAAGATTGGTGAGGTTAAGGAGCTGATCGTTGGCTGGGAAGGAAGGCCAGAAGCCACACTGGGTAAGGGGAAGGAGGCGGTGCAGGTTAAGGTGGCGGTGAATACGGTGTGAGAGGACGGTCTCGAAGACCTTACTGAACATGGAGGTGAGGCAGATGGGACAATACGAGTAGGAAGAGGTATGAGAGGGGGGTTTGTTGGGTTTAGGGAACAGCAGGACGTGGGAAGTCTTCCACACGTTGAGGTAAAAGCCAGTGGAGAGGAGGACATTGTAAGGGTAGCAAGGAGAGCCAGGAGGGATGGGGGGACTCCTTGAAGTGGCTGTAGGTGATTCCATCATGACTAGGGGCGGTGTTGCATTTGGAGTGGAGGGCTTGTGTGATGTTGTGTGCAGTGATGGGAGTGTTGATGTCTGAGGGGGGTAACTGATCCAAGTACTGGAAACTAGGGGCGAGAGGTGGGACAGAGGTATCAGTATGGTTAAGGTCGGTGGGGAAGAGGGAGTAATCAGAATGGGGAACATCAGGAATGGAGGAGACCTCAGAGAGGTGGGAAGAAAAATGGTTAGCCTTACTGAGGTTGTCAGGGAAGGGGCGATTGTCATGGAGAATAGGGTTATGCGGGGTGGGATGGCTACCAGTAAGGCAGTGGAAGGCTGACCAGTACTTGGAGTAGTTGACAGGGAGGGTGAAGTTGAGGTGTGTGCATGTCTGGCGCCAGTCCCGGCAAGGAATTCCCAGTAGGCATCCTAGCTGATGCAGTGGTAATTGTGGACAGACTCTGGATAGGCAGCTGGGTAGCGGGCTGCAGGGCGTTCATGGGCAGAGGAGATGGTGAGAAGGACAGGGAGGTGGTCACTACCAATGGGATCAAGGACATCCATGTGGAAGCGAGGATAACATCAGGGGTGGAGTTACTTTCAGGATGGGTGAGTTGTGGGAGAGGAACAGGGCCACCATGGAGAGTGGTAAGGAACTGATGTCACCGCTGAAGGGTGGCAAGGTCACGGCTGTGGATGTAGAGGTCTGTGGCAATCACATAGGAGGAGAAAGTATGGTCAGCTTGGGAAATGAAGTCGTAGGGGAGAGGAGCTGCAGGACGGATATAGATAGTGGCACAGGTGATGGTGAGGGAGGGAAAAAAGATGCTGAGGAGGTGTTCAGTTGGGTCATAGAGTACGGGTTGTGGCCAATAGCGACTCTACCTCGGGCGAGGGGAAGGGGATTGTCTGTGTGGTGAAAGAGATAGGGAGAGGTGCGGACAACATGGTGAGGTTGGAGGAAGGTTTCATTAAGGATGAAGGCGTCAACTTGGTGCTGGGATAGGGTGTGCATGAAGAGGTATTTGTTGGCAGGGAGGGAGCGAATCTTGAGGTAGAGGAGATGACACTGGTGACATGCCAGGAGGTGGGAGGGGGGAAGGAAGTGGGGCAAGGAGAGAGTGGTCTTAAACGAGACTGTCTAGATGGGTGAAGGTAAAGTGGGCCTGGTTCTGGAAGTAGGTGGCATAGGTATTTAAATGGAAAACAGAGCAGGTGGCTGGGAAATCTGCTGGAGGGTGAGGGGGTGCTGGAAGGGGTGAACGTTCTTCTGCAGGACGACGGTTAGGAACCGAATGATGTCTTCTGCCATAGGGGGAGGGTGGAGGAATTGTTGGGCTGGATGGGTGGGTCGATGTGGCGAACGGTGACAGTGAGCTCAGGGTTGTGGGAGGGGGTTTTGCTTTGAATTTGGAGGAGTGGGTGGGGTGGGGTTCATTGCTGGTGTTGCAGGAAGGGGGAGAGGTGAGGTTAGAACACTGTTTAAGGAAGTGGGAGGCTTTACAACGGGGGCAGGTGGAGGGGGGGGGGGGGTTCTTGCAGTTTTGGGCGAGGTGGTCGTTATTCAAGAAACAGCGCAGGCAGGGGAAGGATTGAGGAGAGGAACAGGATGGGTCAACGGGGTGGCGGCGGTTGAAAATCAGGGCTCTATGTGTGAGGAGGTGATCGATGGAGAAGGCCCAGTCACTAAAGATATGCATGAGGAAGGTAGGGCCAGGGCTTTGTGATCACGGTGGTGAGGGTTGGCGGACGACGAGGGGGCTGGGGCTGACGAGGAGAGGAGGAAGAAGTAAGGAAGGCGGTGGGGGATACAATGGGGGCCAAAGGTGTTGCAGGGAAGGCGCCGGAGGAGATCGGTATGGAAAGAGGGAGAGGAGGACTTAATGAGAACAGTCTCTGCGAGGGATAAGTTGGGTAATGGGTGTACTGGGGATGTACTTCCGGATTTCAAGGGTGAGGGTGCCGTTCAGAAGGCGATTTTATTTCATATAGTTCAATAATTGTCACGACAATAGAGCAAACTGAGAAAGAGATTCCCCTAAGCAAACAAAGGTCTAAGTGTGATAGGATATCAGCAGATCAGGGTTCTAAGCTAGCAAACACAAAAGCGACTTGCGTGTGCGGCCACCTTACTTCTCGTCACGATCACTAAAGGCTCTTTCCAGTACACACGGCATGGGTGCCCCCTATTGACTGCCGCCGTAGCCAGTTCGCTGGCCAGCACCGTTAGTTCTGCGCTCACCATTGCCATGGCATTATCGGCAGGCGCAGATATCAGAGAGGGGGCGCCGAATGTCACTCGTAACGTCATTTAACGGAAGTACTGACGTATCTAGATGAGAGGAAACACTGAATTGTAGTTGTGGCAGGATCGACCATCTGCTACAACCCAGCGTCAGGATTATCGTCTGTAGACTGAATGCGTCCTACAACAGCAGCACTTGCCTTGGCTACCTCTCAGCCTCATCTCAGGTCAAATCGTGCTTTGTCGGCTTAGAGAGGTAGTTTGTACGCCTCACGACACCCCATATGCAGTCCCCTTACATGACTGCACCCTGTGCCTCGGTAGGTGTTGTAACTTACCCATTATGAGTGGAGTTAGTTTTTTGAAAGCGCGAAGGACCTAAAAAAAGTTGTATGTAGCTTGTGTCGACAGTGGTATGATGTAAATGGAGGAACGTATAATACCCACAGTTATTTAAAACTCCGACATAAGCTTATTACAATGACAGAGAAAAAAAGGAAGAATTAAAGTACAAAGGGGGAGTATATACAGGAAAATTTATGAAGATAACTGTATATAAATATATCGAAGCTTTCCAAGAGGAGAAGAAATGTTATAAGTCTGGGGAGAAATTATGTAGTAAACATCTATTTTAAATTGGGTTCTCTGGATCGTCTTGTAGTGCCTTGAATAATCACAGTCCACAATTTTCGGCTTCTCTCAATAAAAAATACTGCACCGACATAGGAGATATTACATTGCTTGCGTATTATCTTTCTGAAGATTTAAATGAAGTTCAATAAAATCAAAGTTACTGTAGATCTGGCGTATTGGGACGTATTCAAAAGTTCCTTTCGTCCTTGCCTCGGAGCTTGCGTTGCGTCGCACGAAGGTACTCGCGGCGGCAGCCAGAATCCAGGTATTATGCGGACGCTTTAGGCGGTAGTTTTAGATGGGTGTTGTTTTCAACCATCGTTTCATAAAATACCGGCACAGGCGGGTTCGAACTACCTCGGTTACGACGCTTCTAACCTCAGCAAGAAACCGCGCGGTAGCCGTTGCCGAATTCCTTGTGCAGTCCATATTGCTTTGGATTGTGCTTTGTTCGTTGTTCTCGTTCGTATTTTCTACAGCTTGAAGACGCTAATTCCTGTCTATCGCGGTTGGAGTACGACTCTGGCAACAGAGAAGGCATTGGCGATCGATGTGAACATGCGTGAAACCGTGTGTCTGCATGAGTAGACTGCCAGCCCTTCGAGAGGGAGGCGGGCCGTATCCGCCCCCCCTCCACGAACCGCTCCTCTCCCGCGGGCAGTCAGAGCTCTCTTTCATTTACGCACGAGGCCGGCAGTCGTCTCGTGGTTCAAATGGCTCTGAGCACTATAGGACTTAACTTCTGAGGTCACCAGTCCCCTAGAACTTAAAACTACTTAAAGCTAACTAACTTAAGGACATCACACACATCCATGCGCGAGGCAGGATTCGAACCTGCGACCGTAGCGGTCGCGCGGTTCCAGACTCTAGCGCCTAGAACCGCTCGGCCACCCTGGCCGGCCGTCTCGTGGTTTCCGCACTATATCCTTAACTATGCGTGGCGCATGAGATAAATTTCGCGACGTAATTCTCTGCAGACTTAATCTGAAACGCTTATTGGCGGATTCAGATTGACTGTCTGCGCTGCTGCACATGTAAAATCAATGTAAATAAGATCGCAGACAGCGTTAGACTTCTCACTATTCCGATGTCAACAATAAATGCCTTTAGTAACGCAACCACTTGCAGAAAGCTTCCGAGATCCGACCACTGGACTGGAATGTGTACACCGCTAACACCATCTAGCAAGAACCCATCATTCGTACTAAACCTCCAGAAATGCCTCAGCTCAGCCGGTAAGTCCGTAAGTGAGCGTACAAGTATAACTAGCCACGCATTCCCACACGAGTTTTGCGACAATTAAGCCAGTCCGTCGGTGAAGTGTCTTAGTGAGCCGCCGCGAAGGAATTCTTCCTACCTGTAATGTGGAGATGCTCTCACAGTTTTATGTTCCCTTGCAGAGCCGTAGCTGCGCCGTCGGATTCTGAAAGTGCAATACTACTATGTTTCAAGTAATGAAGTGCCAAGAAGTTTCTTTGTGCAAATAATTTTTGCATAGTATGCCATAATGGTGTGTTTATTTAAAAAACACTGCCGAACGAACTTGCCCACACTGTTTATGAGCTAACTATTAACGGTATGAGAACATGGTCTACCGCATCACTAGATCGAAAGGCATCTTATCGACGACTGCCGAGTACGGTGCACAGTCTGTAGCTTGAGCGTACAATTGGTATGGTTTGTATAAGATGGTACGTCTTCGGTTATGACAAAGCTATTCATTTATTTGTTAATATCAACGTTTCCTGGCATTGTAAAATTACTGAAAGATGACATTTACGTCCATAGACTCCTCCTAATGTCTGAGTGGCAAAAGGCAACTTTTGTTAACAAATATTCATTAATAACAGTTACTCGATTCGTGCCATAATAAATGTACATTCCCTATGTATCTCTTTGATGACGTCTGAATCGGCACGTCATCCCAGTGGCTCTGAAAGCGCCAGACGGCCAAACGACTCTGCTAGCCTGTGTGGGAACCTACAGCTCGCTCCTTAATCCGTACGTAAATAGCAAAACTGGAAATAAACGAAAATGCGCTCTTACCTGCAAATAAGAGGTACATCACTATCCTAACAACTTCCGCCGGTTATCAGCACTCAACAAAACAAAAATGCAATTCGAAACCAACAGAGAAAAAGTTACACAAAGGCAGCACACTGAAGTTTCCGTAGAAACGAATATGTGATTTGGGACTTACGAAGCCTGGTATACATAAAATTCCGTGTCGTTGTGGGAAGGCTTACATCGGCCATTCGATTCGCACAGTTCAGCAGAGGTACGTGGCTCTGAGCACTGTGGGCGTTAACATCTGAGGTCATCAGTCCCCTAGAACCAAGAACTACTTAAACCTAACTAACCTAAGGACATCACACACATCCATGCTCGAGGCAGGATTCGAGCCTGCGACCGTAGCGGTCGCGCGGTTTCAGACTGAAGCGCCTAGAGCCGCTCGGCCACAGCGGCCAGCGAGAGGTACGTGGAACATCGTCGTCACACGCGGCTACAACAGCGGGAAAAAGCGGTGGTAGCAGAACGTTGCCTAAACGAGGTTATTAGTATGAAATTTGACGAGATTGGGATACCTTCAGTTCTTCCGCTGTTTGGAACAGTTTTTAAAAAGATGCAACTGACTAGAGTCCTGCATGACCGAGTACGCGAGCACGAAATACGAGATGGGGCGAGCACACCCTAACTGGATAGGCTGCCCGCACTAGTTCAACTGACCGAGCATAGAAGCCGTGACCGAATACGGAGCACGTAACTTCAAACACATTACACTTGTCATTATCCGTGTGAGACTGCAGCCAGTACGGGCTTCTCATTTGTGGTGTGTCTCTCTCTGTAATCATGCAGCGCGAGGAAGCCAGTGCAGCAAGACCGAAGATTGAAACCAATGTTTACACAATGAAGGAACGGGAAGGTCTAAAAAGCCAAGTATGTAGTACACTTCTGTTGGTTGTAGACGAAAACAGTGCGTCTACTGGGTTCGTATCGTGCATAAACTGCTCCACATTGTTGTGTTTCCAGTCGGGAACCCCTCATTTAAAGAAACACAGTTGCAGGAAACCTCGGTCACTAAGATACAGCTCCCTCAGGAATACCGGCAGTAATAAAAAATATTATTACAGAAAAATGTGTTGCAATCTGTGCGAAAGATATGAGACCTTTTAATGCTGTTTCCGGTAAAGGTTTCAGAGAATTAGGCCAAGAATTACTACATCTAGGTCCGCATTATGGAGAAGTTAACGTGGCAGATATCACGCCACATCCCTCTACTCTAAGCAGACATGTCAGAGAACAAGCTGATGTAATGCGAAGCAGCATAATGTCTTTTGTTATTGCGGAAGTTATTAATAAAACAAGTGCTGCGACAGTTGATATGTCGACTGATTCGCATAATCAGGTGCACTGTTTGACACTTACAACACATTACATTAACACAGATTGGTCTCCTGCGAACAATGTTTTATTTACAACAAAATTCCCTGACGTTAAGAAGACGGGAGTAAATATTATGAAAGCAATTGAAGAGAGGATGGCTGATTGAGACATTTCGCCGCACATGTTGCACAGTTTTGTTTTTGTCTCCGACCAGGTTGCTAATGTAATAAAGGCTTTGGAAAATCAAGAAAGGATTCCTTGTGCTGCTCATTGTATAAACACAGCACTTAGCCATACTTTCGATGAAGATAACTTCTTGTTAAATCATGCCCCGAACATCACATGAACAATATATACTGCAAAATGCATTGTAAGGTTCATTAAGAAAAATGGCCTCTGCTCGTCTTTGAAATAATCGTTGAAACAAGAGATCTGCACACGCTGGAACAGCTTGTACACTATGCTGGGAATCCTTACACACTCAGTGTAACGAAGTTGCTGCTTTGCTGACGGAAAAGGACTCCGCTTACAGATTGCAAGGATATGATAGTGAGCTTGCAGGAAAAATTACGCATCTTCTGAGACCATTTAAAGAGGCCACAGATGAATTAGAAGGCGAAAGAGAACCGACAATCCAGTTAGTTGTTCTTTGGTTTCACAAACTGCAACAAATTTGCAGTGTCAATGACACCGACTGTCAGGTGAGTAATTACTGCAGTTAAAAGCACTGTTTCATTATGATACGCGATAGATTTACAATTAACTAGCGTAATTGATGTGTACTAACAGATATGTATTTTTTAAGAGAAGGTACAAAGGATTAAAAATCGAGCCTTAACTTTCGTTTGTGAGAAGACTGTGATCACTTCCAGACATAAAACTGCTACATCTCCTATCCGCGATTGTGTTGAAATATCATATTACTTTCCAAGTGCTTTATGAATTTAGCTGTGTCACGTATTCGTTCTTGGAAACGTTACGTTTGTATTAAAAGAGAGAGGGACAGAGATAAATACAGTGTCTCTGTGTGTGTGTGTGTGTGTGTGTGTGTGTGTGTGTGTGTGTGTGTGTGTGTGTGAGAGAGAGAGAGAGAGAGAGAGAGAGAGAGAGAGACGTTGGACTACACTCCTGGAAATTGAAATAAGAACACCGTGAATTCATTGTCCCAGGAAGGGGAAACTTTATTGACACATTCCTGGGGTCAGATACATCACATGATCACACTGACAGAACCACAGGCACATAGACACAGGCAACAGAGCATGCACAATGTCGGCACTAGTACAGTGTATATCCACCTTTCGCAGCAATGCAGGCTGCTATTCTCCCATGGAGACGATCGTAGAGATGCTGGATGTAGTCCTGTGGAACGGCTTGCCATGCCATTTCCACCTGGCGCCTCAGTTGGACCAGCGTTCGTGCTGGACGTGCAGACCGCGTGAGACGACGCTTCATCCAGTCCCAAACATGCTCAATGGGGGACAGATCCGGAGATCTTGCTGGCCAGGGTAGTTGACTTACACCTTCTAGAGCACGTTGGGTGACACGGGATACATGCGGACGTGCATTGTCCTGTTGGAACAGCACGTTCCCTTGCCGGTCTAGGAATGGTAGAACGATGGGTTCGATGACGGTTTGGATGTACCGTGCACTATTCAGTGTCCCCTCGACGATCACCAGTGGTGTACGGCCAGTGTAGGAGATCGCTCCCCACACCATGATGCCGGGTGTTGGCCCTGTGTGCCTCGGTCGTATGCAGTCCTGATTGTGGCGCTCACCTGCACGGCGCCAAACACGCATACGACCATCATTGGCACCAAGGCAGAAGCGACTCTCATCGCTGAAGACGACACGTCTCCATTCGTCCCTCCATTCACGCCTGTCGCGACACCACTGGAGGCGGGCTGCACGATGTTGGGGCGTGAGCGGAAGACGGCCTAACGGTGTGCGGGACCGTAGCCCAGCTTCATGGAAACGGTTGCGAATGGTCCTCGCCGATACCCCAGGAGCAACAGTGTCCCTAATTTGCTGGGAAGTGGCGGTGCGGTCCCCTACGGCACTGCGTAGGATCCTACGGTCTTGGCGTGCATCCGTGCGTCGCTGCGGTCCGGTCCCAGGTCGACGGGCACGTGCACCTTCCGCCGACCACTGGCGACAACATCGATGTACTGTGGAGACCTCACGCCCCACGTGTTGAGCAATTCGGCGGTACGTCCACCCGGCCTCCCGCATGCCCACTATACGCCCTCGCTCAAAGTCCGTCAACTGCACATACGGTTCACGTCCACGCTGTCGCGGCATGCTACCAGTGTTAAAGACTGCGATGGAGCTCCGTATGCCACGGCAAAGTGGCTGACACTGACGGCGGCGGTGCACAAATGCTGCGCAGCTAGCGCCATTCGACGGCCAACACCGCGGTTCCTGGTGTGTCCGCTGTGCCGTGCGTGTGATCATTGCTTGTACAGCCCTCTCGCAGTGTCAGGAGCAAGTAGGATGGGTCTGACACACCGGTGTCAATGTGTTCTTTTTTCCATTTCCAGGAGTGTAGTACAGTACAGTGCAGCGAGCCGGGGCGAGGCGAGGTGAGACATCAGTGGTGACCGGTCATGCTCGGTTATCCGCGTGTCCGGAATCCGGACAACAGACATGGGGCGAGTACGTGACCGAGCCGAGTCGTGTGGGGCCGGACACGAGCGGCTCGGTCCCCCCCGTCAACAGGCAAGCCGTGACCGGTCAAACATTGAGCGTTGCAGCACTCTACAACTGACATTAGGTTGGCTGACAGCTGACTAATAGAGAAGGATTTTCCTCTTCGCGGGACGTTGAACCCAATACTATCCGGCATCAAAACGGGACGTTCGTCGGTGCGGTCAGCCCGAGTATTTGTTCAGTCTTTGAGTGCGGTATATTGTTTCCGCCAGTGTTCTCTGAAGGCAGCAACACTGGTAGGCGGCGCATGCGCCATGTACGGAAGTCTGTATAGGACGACGATTTGTTCAAGGGAACCCAGCAGCAGCAGCGTTCTCCTGAAGATGGCGGACAGAGGGATCGCTGAAACACCGAGTCATGTTGATTTTTAGGATGCGGCAGCAAATCCGGGGAGGCTATCAAGTATTATTACACTGGGAAAGCGTGTAATGTCACAGAAACGAATATAACTTACTTGCTTAAAGTGAACCTCGCCAAGTCACCACCTCCAGCTAGCTAATTGCTCAATGCTATACAGTAAGGCCTGTTTGTACCAATCAAATCCACGGGTCACTAAACCGTAATACTCGCCGAGGAAATAAGAGTGTGGTTGAGCCGAATTCTAGGGTCGTGCACGGGAAAATACTTTCCAGTACTGTGTAGGTTATCCGAACTGGAAAAATAGTATCGTTGACCACGAAGGATCATTAACTACCGACTTCTGAAATAATTTCTTTAAAAACAAACGTCTCTACGACTAGCTACCTCTGTCCCATGAGGGCTGGTAGCTGACTCCGTGAAATTATTTAACATTCACTCATTCCAGACGATCACAATCAGGAGCAGAAAGTGCTATTTCGTGCTCCCGTTCGTAGCGCATCTGTCACTTGTTGCCTCCTGCCTCGACACTCAGAAGTCACTCTGCAACAGGTGTTCAAAAGCTCCAGCCGTCACGTGAGAACTATTCACCCTTCAGATCGGCCTTTAGTCGGCTCCAGTCACCATCCATTTAGAAGGATTAGGGAAAGTCTGAACAAGAACTCTCTTCCTAGTACAATCGAAAACTAGCTTTTGCTGTCTTCTTCTTAGCTCTATACCGTCTGTACTGAAGATTTCTCACATTCATTTTCTTTAACGCTACTGCCAGACGGTCTTCTTGACGCTTCAGTTATCTGAGGGAGGAAAGTCGGAGTGTGTGCCACCAGTTTATGAAATATGTACACTTTGTTCTATGTGTGATCGTAATTTCACTGCTTTGTGTATCGTGTTTTCTGAGGTGAAAATCGGGGACCAGCCCACCATTTGCCTAAACGAGCGTGGGAAACCGCATTCAGGCTGGCCGGTGCACTAGCCATGACAGTTAATAGGCCGTGCGGATTCGATTCGGGTCTGATTCACCTTCCCGCCTCGCAAGCTAGCGCATTAGGCGTTACGCTATACGAGCATTTTGAAGTCCTTAAAATATTTAGTATCGCAGTGTTACAGATTTTTAAATGCTTTGTAGCTATGCAGTAATTTTTACTAGTAGAGAATTAGCTGATAATGTTCTGACTTGCAAGAAGACCACATGCGAAACGGATTTTCGTAAGCTTTTATATTTATGGTACGTGAAGTTCAGAACTCAAATGTTTTCCAAAATGGTTCGAGCTGCGCGGAGTGGCCGCGCGGTTTAGGGCGCTATGCCACGGAGTGCAAGGCCCCTCCCGCCGGAGGTACGAGTCCTCCCTCGGGCATGAGTATAAGTGCTGTTGTTAGCATAAGTTAGTTTAAGTAGTGTGTAAGGCTAGGGACCGATGGCCTCAGCAGTCTGGTCCCATAGGAATTCACATACATTTGAACATTTTTTGAAAGTGGTTCGATGCATGTCTCGAAAATTATCTAAAAATCGCCTTTGAGATTTTTCGAGAGTTCTTAATACCCTGAAGTAAGGGGTGTTCTTCAACAGACAGCGCTGTTATGTGGTAGAATATCCGCCTCTCAGGTAGGGCTGGTGGTTTCGGTTCCTAGCTGTACAAATTTTTAAACAATATTGCAGGTTCTTCGAGAATTCAGGTGAAGTGTAAAATGTATGAAGGAGGAAAAAGGTCAGTAGCAGTCGAGACTGGTAATTGCTGTTAGTCTCGTTTGGGTCATTGTTTTTTCGTTTTACCTGTGAGTTCGGCCGTCATTTGAATATAAAATTTGTGAAATATATGCTAACTAACACATTCAAAGGTCATTTTTATGAAAAACGCACGTTCTTCTAGTTTCCATTGCAAACAATTTTTTAACTACCGATTATTTATAAAAGATTTTTCAAATAAACATCACAAATGATCTTTTCTTATCTTTATATATTATACGCTTCTACGTAAATACTCATGGATCATGCACCTTTGTTTAAAAATTTAGCACAGTTAGGATTCGAACCCTAGCCATTCACACGACAGGCGAGCATTCTACTACCGAGCCCGACAGACTCCAAAAAAGAACAATTTTTTTTAAGGTACTAAGGAAGCTGGGAAAACTTCGAAGTTGAATTCCTCGAGAACATTTTAGAGTTCCACTGCAGTGCTTTGGAAACTGATATTTGTGTCCTGAACTTCTTGTACCACAAATATATATAAAAAAAAGATACAGCAAATCGATTGTCACCCAGTCACCCTGTTAAAGAGCAGCAGAACTCATCTGTAAGGTGATTCAAAAAAACGTTTACAAATTGACATGGCACATCGGGCATACAACAAGGATCAGTAATCACATAGGAAGCGGCGGTCGCAAAGGCCATCCGGCGCTACTAAAGGGCTTTGGAGTTAGGCAACATGCTACAAGTGGACGCCCACTGCAGGAGATGTTTAAAGTTTTGTCAGATGCATCGATACACGCCTGACACGGATGCTGCATTGAAAGGCACACCTTCTCAAAGATACCTAGCGTACCTAAAAAACATCCTGCTGCAGCAACAGTTCTGCCCACTAGGTCCTCCGGCGATGGTAACAGGTATTTAATACACATCCCTTTAGATACCCCCACAGGAAAAAATCGATTGGGGACTGGTCGGGAGACCCACTGCGACCAATGCAGCGGCCGGGAAATGTTGCCTACAGATGTGCCCTCAACTGTCTGCCGAAATGCCTGGGGCCTCCGTCGAGCTGAAATTGAATGCGGAGACGAATAGGCATGGGAATGTCATTCAGCAAGTTCGGTAGAGTCCCTCGAAAAATACGTAATATGCGACCAACAAGTCGGTAAGGGAGAACGTAGACGCAATTAACCAGTCTCCGGAAACACCACCCCCCTACGTAACCGTAGCGTCCTCTCGTTCCGTTTGCGACCTCCGGTTCCTACGTGATTACTGATCTTTGATGTATGCCTGATATGCCATGTCAGTTTTTAAATTTTTTTTTAATCATCCTGTATAGTCTTTCCTATACACGGGTCCACAGCCGCTGTAAATTTCTTGAGGGAAGTCAATAAACATTCACCTCGTTTCATGCTTTAGCTATTAGCTAATGTAGCTAGCATGGACATTTTCAAACTATCTCGGTTACTTGCAAAACAGAGTAAAACTGTGAACATTTAGCATATTATGTTCCACACATTCGTATGGAGGAAGCATCATCTGACGGCCTTAATAAAGATCTATTACGATCATAGTGGTTACTGGAACAGCTGTCGCACACATGAATCCCGTATGCGAAAAATATAAAACCCTTATACGGGTTTTGACACAAGCTCTGTAGCTGCGGGCTGGTAAGCCGGCAGTCTGGCTGGCCGACCTGCTACGATAGCCCGCTGTCTGTGGTCTGTGGCGCACTACTGCCTTGCAACAGACCCCATCCTGTCGACGTGGAACAGCACACAGACCTTTATGGTCTTTATGGTTCACAAAGCAACAAACGAAGGGCAGATCAAAATGTTACCGACCTACATTACTAATGTACCAGACAGCAAACATAACTCCAGTCCAGGTAAGGGGCGCTAATCCAAGAAACAACTACGACAAACATATTGTAACACAGAGACAAGACTTGACACAGCTTCCGACAACATCATCCCGACACACCACAAAGTCCAAATTCTAGTAGTAAATAGGCCTATACCCATTACAACCAGCATAAAAACATGGGAATAAAATTTGCAGACCTGATACACGAACTCGAACATAAGACGAAATACTTAAAATGATAAACGTAACCCTAACCCCTCCACGCCTTCTGACGACGAATGTTCCAGAATACAAGAATATACACACATCAAAATAAGTCTAGCATCACCCAGATTCCCAGAACTCTTAAAACTAGACGTTGGCTGTGGATACTGTATGACAGACACAGTCCCCTTGACTAGTCAGAGATGTCACTAAACCCGCCCAAAGACGTAAACAACCATGCATGAGCAGCGGCTATTACACGGAGGAGATCCGACAGCCGATAAGCTCCAGTCATTCCAACAGGAAGGAGGTACACGGCTCGTGTTGTCTGTAGTTCAACCATGCCTAGACGATCAATACCGCGGTTCGATCGCGTCCGCATTATAACTTTGTGCCAGGTAGGGCTCTCATCAAGGGAAGTGTCCAGGCGTCTCGGAGTGAACCACAGCGATGTTGTTCGGATATGGAGGAGATACAGAGACAGGAACTGTAGATGACATGCCTCGCTGAGGCCGCCCAAGGGCTATTACTGGCATTATGTGGGGCCGACGTACGCCGCTGGTGCTCAAGGAAGGCGCAGTAACGGCTGTAAGATACGTGAATGCCATCCTCCGACGGATAGTGCAACCATACCAGCAGCATACTGGCGGAGCGTTCGTCTTCATGGACGACAATTCGCTCCCCCAACGTGCACATCTTGTGAATGACTTCCTTCAGGATAACGACATCGCTCGACTAGAGTGGCCAGCATATTCTCCAGATAAGAACCCTATAGAACATGCCTGGAATAGATTGAAAAGGGCTGTTTATGGACGACGTGAACCACCAACCACTCTGATGGATCTAAACCGAATCGCCGTTGAGGAGTGGGACAATTTGGACCAACAGTGCCTTGATGAACTTGTGGATAGTATGCCATGACGAATACAGGCATGCATCAATGCAAGAGGACGTGCTACTGGGTATTAGAGGTACTGGTGTGTACAGCAGTCTGGACCACCAGCTCTGACAGTATCGCTGTATGGTGGTATAACGTGCAATGTGTGGTTTTCATTTGCAATAAAAACGGCGGAAATGATGTATATGTTGATCTCTATTCCAATTTTCTATGCAGGTTCCGGAACTCTCGGAACCGAGGTGATGCAAAACTTTTTTTGATGTGTGTATTTGCAGAAAACGCATCTGAATCAAAGCTTTTTGTAGACTGCTTATGTGCATGTTCTGTACTTTTTGAATGTTAGTAAGACCCACATGGTAGATGTATATGTATATGTAGATGTAGGTGGTAGATTCTATTCAAGTTCAGTTAATTTAAGGGTTTCCATTATTTTGATTGCCATTTTAGTTTAACTCTGGCTGACACAAACTTCTGCCATCTCCCACCTAGGAGTATCATGTTTATAATTTTACAGCTATGTTTGGTGGCTATCTCGTCAAGATGCACTGGGAATGTGGATGCCTAAAATCAACGTCTTTCATGTGCTGTCTCAACTTTGGTCCTGCACATGTCTGTAATTACAAAAGTATTATACTGGTGTATTGCCAGTTCTGAGAGGATTACGTGCCTCACCCGTAAAAACCATTACATTTGCTAATTCTGACTACGTCATTCATTAGCTAATCATTTTATTGTGTGGCCCAATTTTTTGCAGTATTTTCCAGAGGTAATTACGCCTGTAGGTGAGAGCAGGCTGTGAAACTACTCTCGGTTGCCATGTTAGTGGTAAGTGTATTAAAGGACAGTTAAATAACTATGGACATTGATTCATCTGAACTTTTTCCAGGGTGACAGCAGCGGATACCAAATGGTCTCCAAGACAAACACGATTTTCCAGAAAATATAATGCTTTTCATGCAGCCACAGGACGTCGTGTTACGACTCAAAATGTGCGCAGTACGCTGCATGACGCGCAACTTCACTCCCGACGTCCATGGCGAGGCCCATTTTTGCAACCACGACACCACGCAGTGCGGTACAGATGGGCCCTACAACACGGCGAACGGACTGCTCAGGACTGACATCACGTTCTCTTCATCGATGAGTGTCGCATATGGCTTCAACCAGACAATCATCGGAGACGTGTTTGGAGGCAACCCGGTCAGGCTGAACGCCTTAGACGCACTGTCCAGCGAGTGCAGCAAGGTGGAGGTTCCCCGCTATTTTGTGGTGGCGTTATGTGGGGCCTGCGTACGCCGCTGGTGGTCATGGAAGGCGCCGTAACGGCTCTATGGCTGTACGATACGTGAATTTCATCCTCCGACCGACAGTGCAACCATGTCGGCAGCATATTTGCGAGGCATTCTTCTTCATCGACGACAATTCGCGCTCCTATCGTGCACATCTTGTGAATGACTCCCCTCAGGATAACGACATCGCTCAAATAGAGTGGCTAGCATGTTCTCCAGACAAGAACCCTATCGCACTTGCCTGGGATAAACTGAAAAGGGTTGTTTATGGACGACGTGACCCGCCAACCGCTCTGAGGGACCTAAGCCGAATCGCCGTTGAGGCGTCGGACAATCTGGACCAACAGTGCATAGTGGATAGTATGCCACGACGAATACAGGCACGCACCAGTGCAAGAGGACGTGCAACTGGGTATTAGAGGTACCGGTGTGTACAGCAGTCTGGACCACCACCTCTGAAGGTCTCGCTGTATGGTGGTACAACATGCAATGCGTGGTTTTCATGAGCAATAAGAAGGGCGGAAATGATGTTGTTGATCTCTATTCCAATTTTCTGTACAGGTTCAGGAACTCTCGGAACCGAGGTGATGCAAAACTTTTTTTTATGTGTGTAATATACCATTGATACCGAAAGATTCTACGTGCTTCAGTTCGGAACTACGACGCTGCTACGGTCGCAGGTTCGAGTTCTAAGTCTAGGGAACTGATGACCTCAGATGTTAAGTCCCATAGTGCTTAGAGCCGTTTGAACCATTTTTTGACACCCAAAGAAACCCAAACAAGTGTAAGGACAGTTGTGAAGAAAAAGATGTAGCAAGAAAATGTACCAACCAAGATAAAGAACATGTCACAAAATTGTCAAATACATATCATATAACAATGTAACAAAAAACTACTCAAGACGCAAACGATATATAAGGAAACAAAACAAATAAAATTTCGAAAACCACAAAAGTTGAAAAGGAACATGGTTAGATCGGATTGATGCAGAGTTAGTTAAATATGGAGGACAATCATTACTTTTTTGTTACTTTTTTAACATGTCTGGAAGCAAAAAGACGGAAGAAAACAAAACTAATAACGATATAGTAAAAGGAAAAAAATATGTGTGAAAACTGATGTGTCGGCAGCTGGGCCAACACCTTGTAAATAGAGGTGGCTTAAAGGGCACGCGAGACTAACGCAGACGGGCGTGAAGTACTGGTACAGGAACTGAAGAAGAAAAGAACGGAGCGTCTCATATACTTATCTTTAATTTCTTCTTGTACATCTCTATGGTGAACACAAGTGAGACTCTAATTACAATCACTGTAAGGCTAATGGCGCCTTGCTAGTTCGTAGCCATTAACTTAGCTGAAGGCTATTCTGTCTCTCGGCTAATGAGAGAGAAAGGCTTCGTACGTCTAGTCGATAGCTCTGTCGTCCGTACAACTGGGGTGAGTTCGAGTCAGTCTCTCGAGACCTGCCTTGTGGTGGCGCTAGGTTTGCGATCACACAGTGGCGACACGCGGGTCCGACATGTACTACAGGACCGCGGCCGATTTAAGCTACCACCTAGGACGTGTGGTGTCTGGCTGTGACACCACAAAAACTACAAAGGGTTTCGCTTACTTAACCCAGCATACGAACACTATGCAAGGACTTTAGACGTAAAACTGATAACTGAGTGTTTACTGGTGAAAGAACAGGTCGTATTTAGAAAGGGGCAATCAAGGACTGATTTAGTTTTTATTTTATGATAGCTTATTGGAAAGCATATTGCCTGTATAGATTTCGAGAAGACGTTCCACAATATAGTTGGAGAAAAGTTACGGAGAGCAATGGAGAACAGAGGCTACTCTTTACAGCTTGTAGCAGCTGTAAAAAGTCTTTGAAAGGAAGTACCTGTACTCTTAGATATAGAAGGCATGTTTGCAGAACCGATACAAAGAGACAAAGCTGTAGTTTATCACATACACTGTTCAGTCTTTATACTGACGATGCTGGTGACAGTACAATCACTGGGGTCTATCTCTCTGCAGTGTTCAATCCTGAGGTTGGTTTGCAGCAGTACGCCATTCCTCTCTGCTGTCTGCCTTCCTCTTAATTTCCACGTATGTTGTGCTTCCGACATCACCCCTAATCTGCTGCATGTATGACATCCTTGATCGCCGCGGCGATACTTTCCCTCAATAGCTCCTTCTGCTATTGTCCCAATGATGTTGTTGAGACTTGAAATTTGTCCTAAAAGTTTGTCTCTTCTTATTTGGTCGTGCCTCCTACGACTGAACTTTACCGACAGTGCGCAGCAATTTTGGTGGGCACTAAATGTTTGGGAACTAATTAACCTTTGCTGCCCAGCAGAAACAAGTGGTAACGCCCATCACAATCAGGGTCCTAGTGCCCATCCTGCGTGTTCCGTCTCGATCGATTACACCTGTCTGTCCAAATTTGTACTTTGAATGCAGAGTGAGTGAGGGGCCATATCTATATTCTACTGCAGTAAGATAGAACGCACGGAAGTTCTAACTTTCCACCAACCTGGAGTCTTGTGATAATGGTGTCCCAGCACAGTGATAGCACGTAAGTCGTGGTGTTTGGCTCCCTTGATGAGAGGCTGTTTATGAAAGTTACTAGCCGGTGGGCTCTGGTTCTATAACTACCGAATGGTAAGTGCAATTTAAAATTCAAGGTTGCCAGCAGCTCTACTTAAACGGAATAAATGAGCGGATAGAGCAGTAAACCGCTTACAATCAGACTCTGCCTACAGAGTCACACATTAAATTGTTAGCAGTTAACAATGCTGTATCACAAAATTTTATCTGCAACATTTGATAAACTTACTCGTAAACAAAACCTGCTCTGCGTTGTACACAGAGCAGCGGCACATCGATATTTACCTACTTGGTGAGCAAATAAAATCTTATCCATGCGGCGTTGCCTACGCCGACACGCGTAGTCGCTAAACGCGCTCTCACCATTCATGTCCCACGCTCGACTCCCAGCTGCCACATCCCGAATAACTTCGTTCGGTTCTAATTGCTGGCGCACCGAAGGCCCACGAAGTGCTTTGTGTGCATTGCAATACGTTAATAGATATACAGAGATATGTAAACAGGTAGAATATGGCGCTGCGGTTGGCAACACCTGTATAAAACAAGCATCTGAAGATAATTTGAATATTGTGCGTCATCTCTTACTACTGAGAGTCGGTACGACAGTTGTCACATCGGATTTCGATCTAAAAGGATATTAATAAATGGAGGTTGTCTTTTTGATTAGGAAGTGAAATGTAGGAGTGAACGCTATGGCTTCCAGAGCCAGGATTGTCACACTCCACAGAGATCGGTTTCCTCTAATCTTCTCAGCACCTCCACGTTGATAACCCTCTCTCTCTCTATCTCTCTCTCTTTCTCTCTCTCTCTCTTCAGTTGATCTTCATTATCGTTCTGTAGCACCAAATCTCCAAGCCTTCTCACCGCCTGCTCTGTTGTTTTCCTGTTTATTCAAGTTTCAGACAGGGATACAATTAAACAATTTGGTGAAGTTAAAATCACTCCTATAAGCTGAGGTTTCTTACATAAATTTTTCAAGAGAAGACGATTTACGGAATGAAATCTATGCACTAAATACAATACATGTAGAATACAATACGACAATAACTTCTAGTAATTCTAAGTCAATGTTATTTTGCGGAAAATGTTCAGTGAGAACAAGGGCAGTAGTTAATGACAAAAACAGTTGAGTAGATAAAATATTTTAACTGTCTTGAATGTAAAATATCTTATGAATGCGGAAAGAAAAGCGACTGTAATTTTATAAAACTGTAGCGTTGCCAGCCTCATTATATAGATGTGAATCGTTTGCAGTGAATAAAGAAGAAAATCGTAAGAAACTTCCTGGCAGCTTAAAACTGTGTGCCGGACCGAGACTCGAACTCGAGACCTTTGCCTTTCGCGGGCAAGTGCTCTACCAACTGAGCTACCCAAGCACGCTTCACGCCCCGTCCTCACACCTCTTCTTCTGCCAGTACCTCATCTCCTACCTTCCAAACTTTACAGAAGTTCTCCTGCGAACCTTGCAGAACTAGCACTCTTGAAAGAAAGGATATTGTGGAGACATGGCTTAGCCACAGTCTGGGGGATGTTTCCAGAATAAGATTTTCACTCTGCAGCGGAGTGTGCGCTGATGTGAAACTTCCTGGCAGATTAAAACTGTATGCCGGACTGAAACTCGAACCCGGGACGTTTGCCTTTCGCGGGCAAGTGCTCCACTAACTGAGCTACCCAAGCACGACTCACACCCCGTCCTCACAGCTTTACTTCTGCCAGTACCTCGTCTCCTACCTTCCAGACTTCACAGAAGCTCTCCTGCGAACCTTGCGGAACTAGCACTCCTGAAAGAAAGGATATTGCGGAGACATGGCTTAGCCACTTCTCATTTCTATTCCTCGTATACGATTTTCTTCCAGAATGAGATTTTCACTCTACAGCAGAGTGTGCGCTGATATGAAATTTCCTGGCAGATTAAAACTGTGTGCCGGACCGAGACTCAAACTCGGGACCTTTGACTTTCACGGGCAAGTGCTCTACCAACTGGCTAAGCCATGTCTCCGCAATATCTTTTCTTTCAGGAGCGTTAGTTCCGCAAAGTTCGCAGGAGAGCTTCTGTACAGTTTGGAAGGTAGGAGACGAGGTACTGGCAGAAGTAAAGCTGTGAGGACGGGGTGTGAGTCGTGCTTGGGTACCTCGGTTGGTAGAGCACTTGCCCGCGAAAGGCAAAGGTCCCGAGTTCGAGTCTCAGTCCGGCACACAGTCTTAATCTGCCAGGAAGTTTCATATCAGTGCACACTCCGTTGCAGATTGAAAATCTCATTCTGGAAGAAAATCGTATACGAGGAATAGAAATGAGACGTGAAAATAAAAGATGAAAAACGAAACAACGATATTCAAAAGGAGTTAAAAATTAGGTGTGTGAAAGAAATACTCGATGAAGAAATAACAAAAAATGAAATGAACATCTATTTAAAAAAAATGGATCTAGAGAGGATACCACGTCAGATAAAGAACTTTAAACCAAAATGGAAAAAAAAGATCCAGGATGACTGAGAAAAAGATGGAATCATGTACATAACACCAGGTCTAATAAGGGAAGTGCAGAAGAAAAAGAAGGAATCAAATGCCAGAACAAAAAGAAACAACGGAACATAGCTAAGTAGGGTGAGTTGGAATACGAGTGGGTGTGAGGCCAGCGGTGAAGGCGCCTCACCGGTGACAGTCTGGAAGCTGGGGCGCTTGCTGTGGTTGCCGTGCTCCACGGCCCTGAGTCCGACGAGGGCGCGCCGGCCCGGGGGCAGCAGGGCGGCCAGCCCCAGAGAGCGGCGCGAGGAGGCGGCGGCCACGTGGGCCAGCCGGGCGCCGCGGCGCGCGCATGCGCGGGACGCCTCCGACACGTTGCGCGCCGGCAGCAACTGCAGCCGGAACACGCCCTCGCCGGCCACGCACTGCCACGAGTCGCCCGCTGTCGATCGAGCACCCTCTTGTAGCCGATTCTGTCTGCTTGCGCTCATCAGAGAAGATACACAGGCCTCCAATGGTAAGCAAATACCCATTTCCCATCCCTGGCAATCGCCATTAAAACTCGAGCTTTCGAAGATTAACATTTTTTTCTTCGTTAAGAGTTGACTGTATGCTAATAGCAAGACTGTACCCTTTATAGTGGCGTCCAAGCATGTCATTAGGTGACGGCGCATGGAATTCTAAATTCTGCTGGCAGTGACTTCACTTAGAGAGTGGGATTCGCATGCACAAATGCAGGTAATTGACAGTTTGGTGGTTCGCCAATCCACTTCCCAGCGGGCTGCGACTGTGCGGCAGAAGGAGAACGGAGACCACCCCCAGCATCACCTATAACCTCATGAGTTATACACTACTGGCCATTAAAATTGCTACACCACGAAGATGACGTGCTACAGACGCGAAATTTAACCGACAGGAAGAAGATGCTGTGATATGCAAATGATTAGCTTTTCAGAGCATTCACACAAGTTTGGCGCCGGTGACGACACCTAAAACGTGCTGACATGAGGGAAGTTTCCAACCGATTTCTCGTACACAAACAGCAGTTGACCGGCGTTGCCTGGTGAAACGTTGTTGTGATGCCTCGTGTTAGGAGGAGAAATGCGTACCATCACGTTTCCGACTTTGACAAAGGTCGGATTGTAGCCTATGGCGATTGCGATTTATCGTATCGCGACATTGCTGCTCGGGTTGGTCGAGATCCAATGACTGTTAGCAGAATATGGAATCGGTGGGTTCAGGAGGGTAATACGGAACGCCGTGCTGGATTCCAACGGCCTCGTATCACTAGCAGTCGAGATGTCAGGCATCTTATCCGCATGGCTGTAACGGATCGTGCAGCCACGTCTCGATCCCTGAGTCAACAGATGGGGACGTTTGCAAGACAACAACCATCTGCACGAACAATTCGACGACGTTTTATGCAGCAATGGACTATCAGCTCGGAGACCATGGCTGCGGTTACCCTTGACGCTGCATCACAGACAGGAGCGCCTGCGATGGTGTACGCAATGACGCACCTGGGTGCACGAATGGCAAAACGTCATTTTTTCGGATGAATCCAAGCTCTGTTTACAGCATCATGATGGTCGCATCCGTGTTTGGCGACATCGCGGTGAACGCACATTGGAAGCGTGTATTCGTCATCGCCAAACTGGCGTATCACCCGGCGTGATGGTATGGGGTACCATTGGTTACACGTCTCGGTCACCTCTTGTTCGTATTGACGGCACTTTGAACAGTGCACCTTACATTTCAGATGTGTTACGACCCGTGGCTCTACCCTTCATTCGATCCCTGCGAAACCCTACATTTCATCAGGATAATGCACGACCGCATGCTGCAGGTCCTGTACGGGCCTTTCGGGACACAGAAGACTGCTGCCCTGGCCAGCACATTCTCCAGATCTCTCACCAATTGAAAACGTCTGGTCAATGGTGGCCGAGCAACTGGCTCGTCACAATAGGCCAGTAACTACTCTTGATGAACTGTGGTATCGTGTTGAAGCTGCGTGGGAGCTGTATCTGTAAACGCCATCCAAGCTCTGTTTGACTCAATGCTCAGGCGTATCAAGGCCGTTATTACGGCCAGAGGTGGTTGTTCTGGGTAATGATTTCTAAGGATCTATGCACCCAAATTGCGTGAAAATGTAATCACATGTCAGTTATAGTATAATATATTTGTCCAATGAATACCCGTTTGTCATCTGCATTTCTTCTTGGTGTAGCAATTTTAATGGCCAGTAGTGTATTTGGTTGTATTTCGAAGTCGGTCCGTCGCAAGTGCTCATAGTTAGGCACCAATCAGAATATAACGTTCTTTTTCCATTTTATTTTATAAATAATTATGCAGGGTGAACATTAATAAAACCGACAAGGACGGAGACCTGACTAGAAATGGTAGAAAAAAGGTCCTATAAACACGTGTCCGGAAACCAATGGTCAGCGTGCAACGACAACAAATCGCCCCAGAACAAGTACCTAGCTCCATCGCATCCAAGTCGCAGCAGATGTTCAAAGTAGCCTCCGTGGATGCAGTGTCATGCAAGATACATATAAGCGTACTTTGGGTTTCTCCATTTTGGCGGACCCCTTCCGTGGAGCTTGTACTAGGGTTCGTCTCAATATCCTGCAGAAACTGGTCCTCCAAATCTGGTGTAAGTACAGTCTGCCGCCTCCCTGCACGATCGTCTGTCTGAGAGGACCCATGATCACACAAGCGCCCAAAAAGCGCTTAAAATGTTGTGGGATACGTTTGGTCTCTGTGAGGGTTCTCGTTTTGGTATAGCCGTGTTGTCTCTCGACCGTTTCCATCTGCTTGTCCGTACACAAACACCATCTCGGCTTGTTTCCTTCATGAATAGCGGACCATTCTGCTACTTAACAGTATGCTGCGTCAATCACACAGCCTGCAACACACAAGGAACACGCGACACATGGTCAGAGGAATTGCGTTCTCAGTTTCATCAGCTGCCAGTTCAGTTACAAGTGTGCATTAATGGTTCAAATGGCTCTGCGCACTATGGACTTAACGTGTGAGGTCATCAGTCCCCTAGGACTTAGAACTACTTAAACCTAAGGATATTACACACATCCATGCCCGAGGCAGGATTCGAACCTGCAGCGACATTAAATTATACCTATTACAGCTCAAAGCATTCTGCGATGCCACCAGCAGTTTCACGACATTAGTTATTTATTTGAGGCGATCAGGTCAAACTTCCATCTTCTATCACTGTAAATGTAAATGTCATATGGCATTGCCGGTTGGTATACTGCACGAGGCGGGTTCAGCTGTCTGCGCACATTGGCCCCATTCCTTCCGGATATGTTAGAGTTGTGTACTTAGCCAATGCTTAGGTTTCGAATAAAAATCATCAGCATTGACCGCTGAACACTTCTGACATAAGAAGTCACCCTTGTTCTGCCAGCGGCCTAACCACAGAGGGTGGATGAGCGAACAGAGGTTCTGGGCACACTCTTGCCCTTGGGGTGACAAACTACCTCTAAAAGGCGGAAGAATCACCAATTATCAACGGCTTGAGAATCCAGAAGACACTGGAAACCACTGGATCAAAGACACATAATATATATCCACAGCACATGTGGCTTGTAATTGAAAAAGTGTGATGATGCTCTCTCCACTGGAAAAAAATTACGGGTTAGTCTCCCATTCGGATCTCCAGGAGGGAACTATCAAGTGGGAGATGACATGAGAAAAAGTTTTAATACCCAACGGAAAGGTAATATTCTACGAGTCGGGGCACTGAATATCAGAAATTTGAGAGGGGCAGGAAACCTAGAAAACCTGAAAAGGGAAATGCTATGACTTAAACCAGGTGTAGTGGGGATCAGTGAAGTGAAATGGAAGGCAGACATGGATTTTTGGTCTGAAGAATAGAAGGTAATATCAGTAGTAGCAGAAAATTGTATAAAGCGAGTAGAATTCAGTATGACTAGGAAGCTATAGCAGAGAGTGAGCTACTGCGAACAGTTCAGCGACAGGGTTGTTCTCATCAGAGTTTATAGCAAACCCACACCGACAAAAATAGTTCAGGTTACATGCCGACGTTGCAAGCAGAAGGTGAAGAGATAGAAAGCTGTATGGGGATATTCAGTGGGTAATTCAGTATACAAAGGGAGACGAAAAACTAATAATCATGAGGGATTGGAATGGGGTTACAGAGGAAAGAGTACAAGAAAGGATTACGGAAGAATATGGGCTTGGTGTTAGAAATGAGGCAGGAGAAAGGCTAACTGAATTCTGCAACAAATTTTAGCTAGTAATAGCGAATGCTCTGTGCAAGAATCACAAGACGATGAGGCACATTTGTAAGAAGTTGGGATACACGGGACGATTCCATCTGGATTGCATCATGGTCAGACAGAGATACCAGAATCACACATGGGATTTAAAGAGTACCCAGGACCATATAGACTCCGATCACAATTTAGTAATGTTGAAGAGTAGACTGAAGCTTAAGAGAATCATACGGAAGGATCAGAGTGGAAAGAAGTGGGATACTGAAGTAATCAGGTATGATGAGACTCGTTTGATGTTCGTTAAGCATATGGATACTGCGATAAGGTATACCACGGTAGGCAGTTCAGTTGAACAGGAGTAGACGTCTCTAAGAAGAGCAATCACAGATGTTCGGAAGGTAAACATAGCTGGTAAGAAGATAACTGCGAACAAACCTTGGGTAACGGAATAAACGCTTCAATTGACCGACGAAATAAGAAAGCACAAAAATGTTCAGGGAAAGGCAGGAATGCAGTAATACAAATCACTCACAAATGAAACAAATAGGAAATGCAGAAAAGTCCAAATGGCTGCAGGAAAAAGAAATTAGCGTCGGAAGGCCTCACTCATAATACAGAAAAGTCAAAAGCAACCTTCGGTGAAATTAAAAGCAGAGGAGTGGGGAGCAACATTAAGGGGCTTTGAAAGTCCAAGCGTTAAATTCAGAGGAGAGGGCGGGTTGGTGGAAATGTTACATCAAATGCCTCTATGCGGAGAAGGAATTATCTGATGACGTGATAAAAGAAGTTGGAGCTCATTTGGGAGAGATAGGGGATCTAGTATTAAAGCTACAACTTAAAAGAGATCTGGAAGGCTTCAGATCAAATAATGAAGAAGTGATAGATAAAATTCCATCGGAATTTCCAAAAGCATAAGGGAAAGTGGCAACCAAACGAATATTCAAGTTGGTATGTAGACTCTATGCGACTGGCGACATACCATCATACCTTCTTAAAAAGTAGTATCCACACAATTTCAAAGATATCAAGGGCCGATAAGTGCGAGAACTATGGCGCAATCAGTTTAACAGTTCATGCATGCATGTAGGTTGTTGAAAAGAATAATATACAGAAGAATGGGAAATTGATGATTTGTTAGATGGCTCTGGGAAAGGTAAAGGCACCAGCCAGGCAATCCTGTCTTTGCGCTTTATAGCAGTCTCGACTTTGCACTTGATAATGGAAGCAAGACTGAAGAAAAATCAAGTGACTTTTATACGATTTGTCGACCTGGTAAAAGTGTTCGACACTGTAAAAGAATGCACGATATTCGAAATTCTGAGAAAAATGGGAGTAATCTATTGGGAAAGATAGGTAACACACAAGTTCAAGAACAAAGAGTGAACAATAAGACTGGAAGATCAAGAAAGAAGGGCTCGCATTAAAAAGCGGGTAAGACAAGAATGTAGTCTTGCGCCTCTATTGATCAATCAGTACATCGGAGAAGCAATGACGGAAATAAAAGATAGGTTGAAGAGTGGGATTAAAATTCAATGTGAAAGAATATCAACGATAAGATTCGCAGATGGCATTGCTGACCATAGCGAGTCTGAAGAAGTACAGGACCTGTTGAATGGAAAAACAGTCTCATGATTACAGATTATGGATTGACAGTAAACTGAAGAAGGACGAAAGTAATGAGAAGTAGCAGCAATGAGGATAGTGATAAACTTAACACCAAACTTGGTCATCACGTATTAGGGGAAGTTAAGGAATTCTGCTATTTTTTAAAGAAAAATAGCTCATGCTGGTCGGAGCAAGGACATAAAAAGTAGATTAGCACAAGCAAAGAGGGCATTCCTGGCTAATAGATGTCTACTAGTATCTAACATAGGCCTTAATTTGAGTAATTAATTTCTGGGAATGTACTTTTGGGACACAGAACTGTATGGTAATGAATCATGGACTGTGAGAAAACCGTAAAAGAAGAGCCTAGAAGCATTTGAGATGTGACGCTACAGAAGAATGTCGAAAATTAGGTGATGCAACACACTGACGAGAGGACTGGTGATCAGGAGCTTTACACCACCATCTCTCCCCCCTTTCTGGCAAATTCAAATTCCTGTTTCTTTCTTCTTTCTGCCCTGCCCTTAACCAGTGTTTTATGTTGCCTTAAGGAAGTAGAGTGGCCAGCTTCAGGCTTGTGGAGACAGGGTGGGCAAGGGATCGAAACCAGCGGCCTGGCCACGATGCCTTCCCCTTCCCGTCCCTGAACAGCCCCCTCCGAATTTTTTTCCCTTCAACTCCAAATTTTGGGATATTATTTTAATACATTTTTTTCTTGTAGTCAAGACATTGTAAAAAATTTAAATAAACCAAATAACATTAGCACGAAATACTATTTAAACACACTTACTTCGTGCGCAGTCTTCCAACAGATAGGTGAATTCAAAATATCCAAGAACAAATAACAAAATAGAAATTGCTAGGGCTATATTTCTTAGGCAACTACCACACGGATGAAAGGTAATGAAACTAATGATGTAAACAAACTCCTGCACGTCATTACATGCGCGCTTCCCATCTGCGGACAGCGTCCTTTGGTGCTAAGTGGCTACCATTTTGCCTCTTGTCAAGGTCCAGTACGGGGGCGTTCCCTGCCCAGTACTTCCCAGCTATGAAGGGAGGTTTACAGAGACACTGCGCAAATAATTTGTGTAGAGTTGTTGATAGCGGGGAGTGCGCTCAAGTGCGCATGCTTGCCTTGGAGATAGTAAATGAAGATGCCTTTAAACCGTGTGAGAGAATGAGTCTTTGTGGTCAGGAAGTAAGTATCTTCCGGGCGTAGGAGGATCCGGGGGTTAGTCGTGTGAGGTGGGGCATGAAGGTAACGGGGGAGGATCTTGTCTATCAGCATCTATTCGTCAAATGCTGATCCACATATTAAGCGGTTTTCATCAGTGTCCGGGAGGTCGCACTGTGGGTAGGAGGGAGAATCCGTCAGCCCAATAGCGTGCATCGTCTATCTCGTCGCGTATTTCTGGTTGACAATATGGTACCACATTGCTCGTACCCATGTAGGGGGGAAGGGCCGTTGGACTGCTCTTCACATCACAGGCCATAGTGTGGCCAGGCTTTAAACTCTCAGTCACGTTGCAAGGGATGTATCTCAGCAGCGAATGATAAATATCTCTCGCCTTTGGAGCTCGATTCTTGGGGAGATTGGGCTGCTCTCAACTGTATTTGAATTAGAGTGACGAGATGTGGGAAAGAAAGGGACCAATGAGCACAGTCGTAACAGGGGGCAGGATGGATGCCTGTAATAGACGGCCTGCATTTGAAGTATGTTGATGGGTCCATAGTTTCGCCATTGTTCACTGATATAAAGTCGCAGTCCTCACTGATACATTTATAGGTTCCAGTCCACCTTCACGTGAAGGGAGGGTAAAGGTGCCGAAATGGACGTTAAATAGAAATCTAGCAGTAAAGTAACCTGAGACATATGTATCAACTTGGTTGCCCCTGAAGGTTAAGTTACTCGACACACTGTAGTAGGTCCATGCATCGAAGTAGGTTCTGTCTGTCGCCCGCAGAAGTGGTCTGTTCTTCGTGGTAGCCATGTGGCCCTGGGGGCCCCTTCCAATATGTATTGCCTCCGATTGGCTACATTCATGTGGCTTCTTACCTCGAATCCACATCGCTTCATACATTCAAGCATGAAGCGCACCTCATCACCTGATTGGGGCAGCATTAGAAGCTCCTCAGCATTCGCTCTGTAGTGGAAGGTGTGGTTTCTCAGTATAATTACCGGGATCCTTCGTTCCAGCCCTCCTATGAGCGATTCCAGTTAGTTGGTTGTTGATTTGTGGAGGGGACCAAATAGCGAGGTCATCAGTCCAATCGGATTAGGGAAGGATGGGGAAGGAAATCAGCTGTGCCCTTTCAAAGAAACCATCCCGGCATTTGCCTGAAGGATTTAGAAAAATCACGGAACCTAAATCAGGGTGACTGGGCCTGGGTTTGAATCGCCGTCCTCCTGAATGCGAGTCTAGTGTACTAACCACTGCACCAACTCGCTCGGTGAGCGTTCCCAGTGCGATCGTGTAAGAAATCATGGAGAGTGGGCATCCTTTTTCAACCGATCGCTGGATCGGCAAGGGACATGCCGTATGTCCATTTACCAGTACACGGAATGATGCTCTGTGTAAGAGGCGCAAAACTATATTGAGGATCTCAGGTGGAAAGCTCATGTGGGCCAGAAGTGATGTACGAAACTTGTGGTGCACTCTATCGAAAGTGTGATCGAAATCTATTGAGAACATAGCAGGTCGAACGTGACAGGATGTGTTGATATCAAATATCGACATTCGCCTGGACCTATACACATGTTGGTCTCTCCTTCTGTGTCGTTTGCTCCTTTGAAAGGATTAGTAGCAGGACTGTCTTTATGCACGCCGCCAGAAGCCAGCCTGAGATCTTATAGTCTGAATTTAACATTATAATCAGGCGGTAGTCATCGATCGTCCAACCTCTTGAAGGCTTGTGTATAAGGATGAGTGATCCATCATGGTAGGCAGGTGGCACGAAAAACCGGGGCACATCAGACTTCGATACATGACGATCCTATGTGGCATTATGCAGAAAGTTGGATAGAATCCAAGTGGCAGCCCATTTTATCCAGACTAGACCCTCCTTGTCTAGTGCGTCCTCAGTGTCATCCTGCGTAATCTCAACTAAAAGTGATGATGCTGCTGTCGTCGATAGTGTGCGACACAAGCTGCAAAATGTCGTTACCGTCCCTCTCCGCTATATTCTGCTCCCAGTAAAATCATCGATAATAGTCTTCAGAGACTCCCACAATTAACACCTAGTTCGTTAAGGATTGACTACCTGGCAAAGTGAGGTCCGTGATTATTTGTCGATGGCTATCGAGCACAAAATCGCACACAATCCTTTCCATACTGTATTAGCACCCACGGGAATGCCGGTTTTGCATATTCCCTTCACGATCCCAAAGTTGAAGGGTATTGCAGATGACATCGTTCACAGTTCGTCTACCCAGTGGCGATAATCTGATGGCATTCCGGGTGCTCGAGGTGTGTTGCGTTCATCTTCCACATCCTGCGGCTGCCCCATACCCGTTGCTGCTGGAGGATGACCATGGACACGAAAGTGCTATGATATGAGAAAGTGAGAAGGCCATTGTTTGGCGTCCAACACTCCCATCACAAGATCATGAAAGACACAGATGTAATCAAGACAACTAGCTGAGTGACTGGTAAGAAATGTGTGTCCAGGGAAGTCACCCTACAAATTCTTCCAAACGTCGATGAGAAGTGGGTTTCACACCAATATCTGAAGTTCTTGACAAGCGAAAAATGTAGGACCTGGTCTTTGGGGTAGAACACGCAGCTGTAATTGCCACAGAAGATATATTGATCGTTACGACCATGACAGAGGAGAGCGATTTCGTCTGACTAGAACTTCGATATTTTGTGGTGTTTCTGAGAACAGAGGATGCTATGTTGGGTCATCAGGGAGTGTCAGATGCTGTGGTGAAGCGGGGACAGTCGTGGGGGTAGCAATGTAAGCCAAAAGATTCATTCACATGTTGCATCATTGATGATCTTTACATAGACTATACTGCTCACGACAGATAAATGTATACCGATGATGTTGGACGCTTGGATTTTGACCTCTTCTTGTAAAAATCGCTCTTCTTCATGTACTTTTGATCGTCAAACTCGTTTCAGAACTTAGATTTGAGCGTTGATTTTTTGTATTGGTTTGCTATGGTGATGTATGTTTTTAAGCTTGCGTGCACGAAACGGAGTATTGAGTAAACAAACAATAGGAGCGCTCATTCCACGGCAAGGACACAAACAGCACATCCACACTACTGCACTGCCAAAAGCAAACTGCATGCTTCAGCTGCAGTGCCGTCTCTCCCCCCCCCCCCCCCCCCCAATGTGCTTCTTGGTGCTTCTTGAAGCTGTAGAAAGCATTTAACAGTTTTCACATGTACTCAATAGAAATTTACTTGTGACATTTCTCTTAGGTACTGACAACCACTGGAACACCAGCAAGCACCTGCGAATGTGAACTGAACATGAGTGCATGAGTGAATATTGTTTGCTCATTCTGGCCTACCCTTTACGCCAGAGAGAGAGCTCATTGGCTAATGCTCTGTCATTAACGTCGATCTGCAGTAGGATTCTGGAACATATACGTTGTTCAAACATTACGAATTGAAAGGTAACTTGTTTGGACTATTTAATTGACTGAGAATGTTGGCAAAATTTAGTGTACTAACAACATTTATTTTTTCAAACAAGACATAAATTATACTAAACAAGTTGTAGATTAAATACCCTAAACAACTAACAAGTGATTTAATACTACACTGGATGGATCCTGGGTGGCAAAGACAGTTTAACTAGGTGATCAATGAGTCAAGTACTCTGGCCCTAAAACTGTGGATAATGCAAGCTGAATTTATCTGGCACTGATCAGACTTTGATTGATCAAATGTACTGAAGTTTCTCTGGAGCTGAGAGCAAGTGGCGATTGAAAACTGTACGCCCTGACAATGCCAGAGCGGCAGTGCGTTACCTTGTGTACTTCGTGCAGTGACATGACTTGCAGCTGGTGAGATATGTGCTGCGGAGATTTGTGCTGTGATCGATCGGAGCCACGAAAGAAATGCAAAAATCTCACAGTCTAGCAATCAGGCAGACGGATCGCAATTTTCTCTCTACCAGAGCCCCGAAATCGCTGTAGATAAGTGTGTGACGCACCCATTCGCTTGTTGTACCAAGGACCAATTTGGCTCACATATACGACAGAGCACACAAAGATACCAAACGTCAAGACTGGTAAACCAAAAGCGAATAAGTGAGTTCTCGGCAAACGAGTAGTCAGAGATTTTTGAAGTCACACTGTCGGTACAGTAAGAACTTCACCACAGGCTCCCCAGTCTAAACTACTCGCAAGCGAAGGCAGTCTCAGGACAGGTCCCAAGTACCAACCACACACGCCAGAGCTTCGACCAGAAGTTCCTTACCAGACTAAAGTCCTGCAACCTAGTGCTTCAGACTTCTCCAGAAAAAGTTCACGATTGACACTGCCTTCACTCTGTCTTGAGCCAGTCACAGGGCTCTAGAGTCGCTAGATCTCGCCCCCCCCCCCCACCCCACCCCACACGACAGCACAAACTCATGTCGAACCAGGGCAAGAGTTAAGAAACCTGTGTCTCTTAAAAAAAAAAAAATAGGAAACCGCCAATTACTGGCATTTTTAAGTTTTCGCTGAGGGACAAGAAATGATTTTCTCCAAAGTCATGTCTCTTCCCACTTCAACAAGTGAACAGATACAATCTCAAAGATCTTTATCTAAATCGCCTATGCCTTGCAGCTTGTTAGTCCTAGCTATAGGGTGTAATAAAGATTCTATCTGTAAACATTTCTCAGATGCCAGAGTTTTATTATACAATGGAGGCGGCCAAGGGAAGTGGTTTACTGGCCTACTTGCACTATCAGTGAAGATGAAAACGTGAAATTTTATTACACATGGCTCTGCACACAATGCCCGGTTTACGACTGCACTGTGTAGACGCATTCCTTTAGACCATCGCCCCTGCCCAGGCTTCTGCTGCCGCTGCGGCAGGTATCACGGCATTGTTCTGCTGGAGCCCTGTCTCGACAAGGGGCTGCCCTGTGCCCTGTATTGCTGTGGGCCTGTCCAGCAAGATTTACTAAGGGATGGACTCGCCGCCAACTGCTTTCAACACCCAACAAGCTATTTCTATGAGCTAAGAATCATAAAAATACCTCATGCTTTTAGTGCCCTACCAGGCTCCATCGATTTTTGCTCCAGCTGTTAACTTTCTAGAGTCTCGCTCAGGGTGTGTCAGGTTGTAATAAAATCTTTAATAATTTTCCGTATGCGAAAAATAGGTGAGAGAGTAACTTGTCCTCTCTCAGCATTACCTCGAAGAAAATGGTCGGTTGACAAATAGTCAACAGGGAATCAGAAAATATCGTTCTTGTGAAAAACAACTAACTCTTTGTTTAATGAGTGTTACAGATAGGATATCTCAAATTGATTTCATATTTCTAGATTTTTGAGAAGGCTTTTGACACCATTCCTCAGAAGCATCTTCTAGCCAAGTTGTGTGCCTATGGAGTATCGTCTCAGTTGAGTGGCTGAATTCACATTTCGTGTCAGGAAAGTCACAGTTTGTAGTACGTGTTGGAAAGCAATCGAGTAAAACAGATCTGACGTTCCCCAAGGAAGTGTTATAGGTTCTCTGTAATATATAAATGATTTAGGAGACCATCTGAGCAGTCATCTTAGACTGTTTGCAGATGATGCTGTCATTTATCGTCACCTAAGGTCATCAGAAAATCAAAACCAACTGCAAAATGATTTACACAAGGTACCTGTATGTTGACTCTAAATAAAGAAAAGTATGAAGTGATCGACATCAGTATTAAAAGGAATCCGCTAAATTTCGGTTACACAATAAAGCATTAAAGTCTAAAGGCTGTGAATTCAACTAGATATTTAGCAATTACAACTACATTTAAGTTAAGTTGGAACGATCAAATAGATACTGTTTTATTGGCAGAAACACTAAGAAGGTGCAACTGGTCTACTAACGAGACTGCTTACACTACGCTTCTCTCCCCTCTTCTGGAATACTGCAGCGTGGTATGGCATAAACATAAAATAGAATTGACAGAGTAAATCAAAAAAGTTCGAAGGAGAGGTGCTCGTTTTGTATTATCGCGAATAGGGGAGAGAGTATCACGGATATGTGAACTGGGGTGTCAATCATTAAAACAAAGGCATTTTTCTTTGCAGCAGGATCTTTTCACGAAATTTCAATGACCGACTCTTCTCTGCGAATACGAAAGTATTATGTTGGTGCTCACCTACGTAGAGAGAAATGGTCATCATAATCAAATAAGAGAAATCAGAGCTCTCACGGAAAGATTTAAGTGCTCGTTTCTCCCGTGCGGGGTCCGAGAGTGGAACGCGAGAGAAAAAGCTTGAGGGTGGTCCGATTACCCTGTACCAGGCACTTAATTGTGAATTTCAGTGTACGGCCGAACACGATACTTCGAGTCTCGGAGTTACGAGTTTCCTATAAATCGGAGCCGCTTAACAATTAGAAAACAGAAAAATCTACCAGTTCCCCTCACCCAATCATAGCATAACACCTGTCGAACCACAGATTGCTCCTAGTTGTGTCGGTGCCAATGGCCCCACAAAAACGCTTTTCCCGGTTTGTAACTGTTTACACAAGCAAAACTTTTGTTGAAAGTGGTATTTTAGGTATGTCATTGTCGGTACAGTACAGTCTTGTCTTTGTTTCCTTTATCGACTGTTTTCATTTCCACACCTAAAGCAAACGCTGTAACAAACGAAAGGAAATTTATGATTTTGAATGTTAAGTTAGGAGCA
Source organism: Schistocerca nitens (assembly GCF_023898315.1). NCBI lineage: Eukaryota > Metazoa > Arthropoda > Insecta > Orthoptera > Acrididae > Schistocerca > Schistocerca nitens. The sequence continues at coordinate 340,697,637 of NC_064619.1, forward strand.
TTGACACGACTTCAGAAAGAAGAAACAATAAAAAAACCTTACTCTCTAATACATTGTGGGCGAAGTTACTTTTGGATTTCAGACGAAGAAACCCGACTTAAAATGGAACGGTTATCCTGAAAAAAAAAGAAGCTATTGCATTTCTAACTGAGAAACTATAAAGAAGTCAGAGTCTGACAAAAAAACAAGTGAGGTGTTGTTGATGTTCTTTTCACCATCGTCTTATTAATTTTTCGCAGATAAATTTCGGTAGTCCGAGGTTTCAGTAGTTGCTAGGTGGTCCCGGTTCCAGTCACCTGGAGCTATCGAGACTCTGCTGCAGTCATGTAGATCTAGATGTGGACTCACTTGCATTTGCTCCGATGTAAACCGTGTTTAAAAGATATAGCCTTATAATATCGGAAGATTCTTTTGGCAATGCGAATTTCGTGGTCATTTGCGTTAAGTTAGGGCAACGGCCTTGCCGCAGTGGATACACCAGTTCCCGTGAGATCACCGAAGTTGAGCGCTGTCGGGCGTGGCCGGCACTTGGATGGGTCACCATCCAGGCCGCCATGTGCTGTTGCCATTTTTCGGGACGCAGTCAGCCTCGTGATGTCAATTGAGGAGCTACTCGACCGAATAGTAGCGGCTTCGGTCAAGAATACCATCATAACGAACGGAAGTGCGGTGTGCTGACCCCACGCCCCTCCTATCCGCGTCATCCACTGCGGATGACGCGGCGGTCGGATGGTCCCGATGGGCCACTTGTCGCCTGTAGACGTATTGGTTAGTTTTTTGCGTAAGTTAAAATTCACCTTAAGTTTGTATCTTGTTAATACTGCGTATTTTGTGGAAACCCGCCTACAACCTGGGGAATTCAATGGGACGAATTAATGGTACTGGAAACGTTCTCCGTGGTACCCTGTCGTACTCACGAGCCCTGCCGGAGTAGCGGCTGTAGTAGAGGAAGCGGCGGTCGGCGGCGAGGCTGGCCCGTGCGCCGATCTCGGGGCAGGCGTTGACGAGGCACTGGCGGCCGCGGCTGCTGTAGCTGAAGGCGAGCGCCTCCTTGCGGGCCGCCAGCAGCTCGCACTGGCGCCGCGTGACGTCATCGACCATCGCGAGCTGCGAGCGCTGGGAGCGCGCACACCGCGCCGCCAGTCCGAAGTACGGCGCTCCACTCTGCTGCTGGGAGCCGCGCCGCAGCAGCTGCGAGCACTCGGGGGACGACAGCTGGCCGAGGGTCCATGGCGCCACTGTGTTACCACGAATAATCAGAGGGGATAAGAAGAAAAGTTATGGTATCTCACAACATGTAATATTTTGGGGGGAGCGGGATTGTGAAAGACTACGTGTTTGTGTCTCATCCTACAACAACTTTGGTTGAAATGTGACACCGTTCATGAATAAGTATAATGTGTGTGTTGTAAGCTACTGCTTTCATGGCTGACTTAAACTTTCTTAGAATTCTTCCGATGATTTTCAACCAGTCATCCCCCTTTTTCATAGCGAAATTCGTATGGCTGTTCCCTCTTAAAGAAATCAATAAATTTTCCTAGATATCTATATGTTATTGACTGATTTCATAGACTGATCGCCAGTTGTGTAGTCAAACAACATCGGATATATTTCGTCTGTTTACACAGATTACATAACGTTAATTTAAACACTAAGCCGCACCACAAAGCAACTGTCCAATGGGACAGAAATCAATAGATATGCTGTCAATGTCTTCTATAGACAAACCAATGATTAAAATTTCAGAAAAAATGGAATGATTTATTCAGGACAAAGAGCTTAACAAATTGAGCAAGTTAATAACGCTTTGCTCCGCCTTGGATCCTTATGCAAGTGGTTATTCGACTTGGCATTGATAAATATAGTTGTTGGATGTCCTCCTAAGAGATATCGTCCAAGATTCTATCCAATTGGTGTATTACATCATCAAAATACCAGCTGGTTGGAGGGTCCTGCCCACAATGCTCCAAACGGAAAGATCTGTGACGTTGATGGTCAAGCTGAGGTTGGGCAAGAACTAAGACAAGACAAGGCAAGCACAAAGACAAACGATAGAAATTCTCGCCGTGTGCGGGCGGGCATAACTTTCCTGAAATGTAAGCCAAGGTTAGCTTCCCATGAAGGGCAACAAAAGAGAGCATAGAATAACGTCGACGTAAGGCTACTGCAAACGATAACCAAAGGGGTCCTGCAAAAGAAAGAAATAGCTCTCCAGACCATCATTCCTGCTTGTGGTGCTGTATGGCGAGCGACAGTCATGTTGGTATCCCACTACTGTCCAGAGTGTCTCCAGATACGTCTTGGGCCTGGAATATCATTGACCGGACTATAACTGTCTTCAGTTCAAAATAGTTCAAATGGCTCTGAGCACTATGGGACTTAACATCTGAGGTCATCAGTCGTCTAGAACTTAGAACTACTTAAACCTAACTAACCCAAGGACATCACACACATCCATGCCCGAGGCAGGATTCAAACCTGAGACCGTAGCGGTCGCGCGGTTCCAGACTGAAGCGCCTAGAACCGCTTGGCCACATTGGCCGGCCTGTCTTCAGTGATGAAAGCCATTTTGAAATGAGCCACGATGATCAGTGAAGACGTGTCTGGAGAAGATCCAGAGAGTGGTGGGCTCCCTATCTGACTGTCGCCCGCCATTCAGCCTGACAAGCATGAATGATGCTCTGGGGCGCCATTTATTTTCATAGCAGGACGCCTTTGGTTGCCATCCATTCCAGCACAGCGGTACGTCGAGGATGTTCTACGCTCCGTTTTGTTGTCCTTAATGGCAAGCGATCCTGGGATTGCATTTCAGCAAGGTAATACCTGCCCACACGCAGGGAGAGTTTCTACCGCTGGTCTTTGTGCTTGCCAAACCTCGTCTTGGCCAGCAAGGTCGCTAGATTTCTCCCCAAATGAGAATGTTTGGAGCATTATGAGCAGGGCCCTCCAATCAGCTCGGGAGTTTGACGATCTAACGCGCCAATTGGGCAGAATTTGGCTCGATATCCCTCAGGAGGGTATCCAAGCCGAATAACTGTTTGCATAAGGGCCAGAGGTGGACCAACGCGTTATTAACTTGTTCATTTTGTGAAGCTCTTTCTCTTGAACATATCATCCAATTATTCTAAAAGTATAATTTGTTCGTCTGTATATGTACATCACATCTACCGATTTCCGTCCCATTCGGATGATTCCTTCATGGTGCTTTTTTTTTGTCATAGAGTGCCGTTGTAATTCAGTTGCTAGTTCAAATGGTTCAAATGGTTCTGAGCACTATGGGACTCAACTGCAGAGGTCATTAGTCCCCTAGAACTTAGAACTAGTTAAACCTAACTAACCTAATGACATCACAAACATCCATGCCCGAGGCAGGATTCGAACCTGCGACCGTAGCGGTCTCGCGGTTCCAGGCTGCAGCGCCTTTAACCGCACGGCCACTTCGGCCGGCTCAGTTGCTAGTCTTTTTACTCAGAATCGACCATGTGCAAGACTGTTCTTTTACGCATCTACATCTATTGGCCTACTACTGAGCGATATAATGCACTTGTAAGACTCTAGGCTCGTATTCGGGAAGATGGCGGTTCAAATCCCCAACCACCATTCAGATTTCGGTTTTCCGAGATTTCTCTAAGCCGCTTAAGACAAATGGAAGGATTGTTCCTTTGAAAAAGAGTATGGACAATTTTCTTCCCTGTCCTTCTGTAACCCGAGGTTGTGCTCCATCGCTAAAATGTTCAGAATGTTCAAATGTGTGTGAAATCTTATGGGACTTAACTGCTGAGGTCATCAGTCCCTAAGCTTACACACTACTTAACCTAAATTATCCTAAGCACAAACACACACACCCATGCCCGAGGGAGGACTCGAACCTCCGCCGGGACCAGCCGCACAGTCCATGACTGCAGCGCCCCAGACCGCTCGGCTAATCCCGTGCGGCACTCTATCGCTAATGATCGTATTTTTAATAAAACGGTCAGGATTGCTTAATGAAATCTGTTTATTACGAAGCTTAGAACTTTTAAAAACATTGGTCGTGTGTCATTCAGAGAACCGGCATTTGAAGCTAACTTCCGAACGATTCTACTGTCGCCAACATACATTGCGCATAAGGACCACGAAGGTAAGATATGAGGAATTAGGAATCATATGGAGTCATTTTTCCCTCGCTCTATTTGCGACTGAAACAGGAAAGAAAATGGCAAGTACTGGTACATGGTATCCTCCGCCACGTGCCGTACGCCGGCTTGCAGAGTATCTATGTAGATGTACAAGGGCCATTCAATAATGAAAGAGACAAATTGGTCTGGAAAGAAAACTGTTAGTAGGGAAAGTCTGGTACTTTTATGGCTTTAAGTTGGCATCACTGGGATGAGCTCTGATCAGCTAATGTGTCAACATTGTTTTGTTTATAGCCTCAAAAATACATTTCAAGATGGCGAGTCCGCTTGAAACGTCCACATTAACTGAACAACGTTCTGTTATTCGTTTTTTACTTGCTGAAGGTGAAAAACCAATGAATATATACCATAGAATGTCTAAAGTTTATGGTGAAGGTTGTATGAATCGTGCAAATTTTTACAAGTGGGTAGAGCAATTCAAAAATGGTCGCGACTCAGTTACTGACGAACACTGTTCTGGCCGACCTGTTGCAGTATGAACTCCCTCATTTGAAAGTCGAACTGATGATATTATTCGTGCCGACCGCCGTGTGACTGCAGAAATGATAGTTGATAAGGTTCAAATTAGTACTGGTACAGTTCATAACATTATCTGTAACAAGCTGAAATATCGCAAAACACGTGCAAGATGGGTCCCAAAGGAGTTGACGTGGCTACACAAGGAAACAAGGTTGAGAGTGCTTACAGAGCTAAACGAACGTTATGGAAGAGAAGGTCTGCACTTCCTCAACAAAATTTTAACTCGTGATGAAACTTGGGTTCACTATTATGAGCCAGAATCAAAAAGACAAAGTATGGAGTGGATGCACACCAACTCACCTGTCAACAAAAAATTCAAAACCCAAGCATCAGCAAGAAAAGTCATGTTGACAGTGTTTTGGTATGCTGAAGGTACAGTTTTTTGTGATTATCTCGAAGAGCAGCGGCAATGAACAGCCAATGGTTCTCGAATTTGCTTTTAAACAAGTTGAAGCCAGCCATGAAAGAGAGATGTCGAGGATCTCAGAGGAGAGGCGTGAATCTCCAGCAAGACAACACACGTCCTCATATTGCTCAACTAACCCGTGAAACCATCGACAAAATGGGCTGGGAAGTACTGTCTCATCCCTCTTACAGTCATGATTTTGCAACTAGTGATTTCCATTTGTTTGGTGCACTGAGGGAGGCATTACGTGGTAAGAGGTTCCAGGACAACGAGGACGTGAAAAATTTTGTGGTAAATTGATTCAAACATCAAGAGAAAGAGTTCTTTGCAGCCGGAATAAAAACGCTTGAAACCCATTGGAACAAGTGCATAAATGTTCTAGGGGATTATGTTGAAAAGTAGAAAAAAGTATTGTTTTGTAAAAATAAACGCTTTTTTCTCCAGATCAATTTGTCTCTTTAATTACTGAATGACCCTCGTAGATGTAACAGCTATGGCCAATTGGAATGTCAACTAACAGCTTACATATTTTACGAATGTGTTAGTTTCTGTCGACAGGTGGCACTTGTGTGGTGGACTTTACTATATATATCTCTTCATACTTATAAAAAGAGAGATAGTCTTTAAAACATAAATCATCAAGGTCAAATCATAAAATGCGATTTAAATGAGTATAATTCCATACTCTTCAAGTTAAGTATTCAGATGGAGTCCTCCAAACTAACAATAAGTATTCATTAAGTCTATGGCAGAGTAATACCTCTACAACAGCAATATGAACTTTAGTGTTATTTATACTTTTTAATAAACACGATGTAGCAATTATAAAAGTTGTACTTGCTATTATAGTTTGCACTTCTGATAAATAAAAAGCTGTTCCCCTTGACTTGAAATAAAACTTCTTGTTATTAAGGAGAATTCCACATATACTAATTGGTGCCATCTGAATAGCTAATTTGACAAGTATCGGATTATACTCGTTTAAATCACGTTTTATAACTTGATTTTGAATGTTTATGTTTTAAAGGCGATCTGTGTTTTTAGGAAAGTTCTGGTAGAATGTAAATACTTTTGGATTAAAGGAGATCACTCCCCAAAAAACAAACAGATTTCCCATCTACATCCTCACACACCCTCAAGCTCTGACCACCCCCAAGAATCAGCTGCAAAGGAACATTTCCTCGTGACCCAGTTGACCTGGGACAACTGAACCACATGCTTCGTCAGGGCTATAATTATCTCTCATCATGTCCTAAAATAAGAGACATCCTACCTAAGCTCCTTCCCACCTCTCCAAAACTGGTGTTCCACCGCCTATCCAACCTGCACAACATTCTAACCCATCCACATGTCACTCATATTCCCAAACCCTTGTTACAGCGGTCGCATTCCTGTGGTAAAACTCCTGTCAAAGGCTTATCCTACCCATCAGACGCCATGCCACCTGTGAAAGCAGCCATGTCACATACCAACTCTGTTGCAAACACTGCACAGCTTTATATGTCGATATGAATATCAATCAGTTGTCCACTTGGATGAATGGCCATCAACAAACTGTTACCAAGCAGAAGGTTGACCACCTGCTGGCAGAACGTGCAGTTCAGCACAATATGCTCAATTTCAATGGCTGCTTCACTACCTGGGCCCCTGTCATCCCCTCCCAAGTCACTCAGTGCCACCAGTCACCTATCATCAGTCCCTCTGCCTACATTCCACCTCTTCCTCCCTCTCACCTCTCCACCCACTCCGCGCAGCACAACTCCCACCAAAACCAAGTCCACCCAACAAAACGCAGAATTTTTTATGTTTGGCCAGGCGGCATCATACTGCGTCTATTTTATCCTAGCTCAGAAAAGGCTTAACCGATGGTTAGCAAGTTTTCATTCATTTTATGTGTGTGACCACGACGACTCAATATTTCTGCTTTTCGGTGTGTAGTCTCCTTCAATCCAAAAGTATTTATAAGAGGCAAAATAAATAATAAAATCAAACGAAGTTTGATGGCAATGTCCTCCCACACAAGTAACACCTGTGGACTAAAACTTACATTTGTAAAATATATAAACCAAGCTGTTAGTTGACGCTCTGATTAGGCATACTTTTTAGTACTGACACAGACCCTTCTTTATAAGTTCTCAGCTTAATGGCGAGCGTAACTTCAAAATATTTTTTAATCATTTAATTTATATATTTTGTTAGCTTGTTGTATAACAAACGCTTGTCTTTGTTTATGTTCCTTTCATCCTGAGTGCAGATATTATGACATGAGGCAAAACTTCGTAACATGTTCAAATGTGTGTGAAATCTCATGGGACTTAACTGCTAAGGTCATCAGTCCCTAAGCTTACACACTACTTAACCTAAACTATCCTAGGCACAAACACACACACCCATGCCCGAGGGAGGACTCGAACCTCCGCTGGGGTCACTTCGTAATAAATAAAGGTTTTTCAATAAGCGATCCAGACAGTTTTATTTACAAAATATTCATCGCATGACACGCCACTGATACAACTTCTCCTTACAGTGCAACAACCTCACCCACGGATCGACCCAGTACCGCAGTAGATAAACATTCTACCAATTTTAGGAGAGTGACCATCTGCATTCGTGCATTAAGTGCCCTGGTATACGCCTTGAAGTCAACATTAAGGAGGCACCCGAAGGGTCGATAACGCCGCAACAGTCTCGTATTGGCCTGCTTCGTTAAAAGAATGGTGATTATGTTACTGATAGTCTCTGGTAGTAGTATACAATTTAAAATTTCGTTCAAGAGTTGCAGGAGTTATGGTTTCAAGTATGTACCAAAATCTCTAACAAAAGCCCTTGGTAATACCGTCTGCTTCAGGTGCCTTGTTAGATGGAACTTTTTTAAAGATTTGCTTTAGTTCTTCTAGGTCGAATGGTTAAGAAAAAAATCTGAGGTTTGCGTCCTCTATTTTCTACATATGGACAGTGGTTCGATCACTCCAAATCAGAAGCAACAACGACGCACCACGAACGAATTGTCTATCCGAAAGGAGAAATGGGTAGATGTGATGTACATTTACAGATAAACAACTGATTACAATTTCAGGGAATGAACTTCACATTGAGCACATACACTGAAGAGCCAAAGAAACTGGTACACCTGTCAAAATATCGTGTAGGGCCCCCGTTGGCACGCACAAGTGCCGCAGCACGACGTGGCTTGGACTCGACTAATGTCTGAAGTAGCGCTGGAGGGAATTGACAAAATGAATCCTGCCGGACTGTCCATAAATCCGTAAGAGTACGAGGGAAATTTCTTCTGAAGAGCACTTTGCAAGGCATCCCAGATATGCTCAATAATGTTCATGTCTGGGGAGTTTGGTGGTCAGCGGAAGTGTTTAAACAAACAACAGTGTTTCTGGAGTCACTCTCTAGCAATTATGGACGTGTAGGGTGTCGCACTGCCTGCTGGAATTGCGCAAGTCATTCAGAATGCACAATGGGCATGAGTGGATGCAGGTGATCAGGCAGGATGCTTACGTAAGTTTCACCTCTCACAGTCGTATCTAGACATATAAAGGGTCCCTTATCACTCCAACTGCACACGCCCCACATCATTACAGAGCCTCCATCAGCTTGAACAGTCCCCTCCTGACGTGAAGGGTCCATGGATTCATGAGGTTGTCTCCATACCCATACAATCTGCAACGAGACTCGTCCGTCCAGTCCAATGTCGGTGTTGATGAGCCCAGGCGAGGAGTAAAGCTTCGCGTTGTGCAATCATCAAGGGTACATGAGTGGGCCTTCGACTCCGAAAACCCCTATCGATGATGTTTCGTTGAATGGTTCGCACGCTAACAGTTGTTGATGACCGAGCATTGGAATCAGCAGCAATTTGCGGAAGGGTTGCACTTCCGTCACGTTGAACAATTTTCTTCTGTCGTCGTTGGTCCCGTTCTTGAATGATCTTTTTCCGGCCGCAGCAATGTGGAGGTATGATGTTTTAACGGATTCCTGATATTAACGGTACACTTGTCAAATGATCGTACGAGAAAATCCCCATTTCATCGCTATCTCGGAGATGCTGTGTCCTATCGCTCGTGCGCTGACTATAACACCACGTTTAAACTCGTTTAAATCTTAATAACCTGCCATTGTAGCAGCAGTGACCGATCTAACAATGGGGCCAGGCACTTGTCTTATATAGGCGTTGCCAATCGTAGCGCCATATTCTGCCTGTTTGTGTATCTCTGTATTTGAATACGCATGCCTATACCAGTTTCTTTCTAAATAACGCGTTGGTCGGCCTCTGGCCCTTATGTAAACCGTTATTCGGCTTTTAATTGATAGACACAGTGGTTAGATTCCTCCTGAGGGATATCGTGCCAAATTATATCCGATTGGTGGATTAGATCGTCAAAATCCCGAGCTTGTCGGAGAGTCCTGCCCACAATGCTCCAAACATTCTCAGTCTGGAAGAGGTCTGACGACCTTGCTGGCCAAGGTAGGGTTTGGCAAGCACGAAGATAGCAGTAGAACCTCTCACCGTGTGCAGAATGGCATTATCTTGCTGAGATGTAAGCCCAGGATGCCATACCACGAAGGACAACAAAACGAGGCGTATAATGTCGTCGGCAAACCACAGTCCTGAACCATTAATGTCTGATACCGAACCCCGGCCACGTTATGTGTGGTCATATTTCGTTATATCAAATGATTAAAGTTACAATTCTCCATAACATTTAAAATGTCCAGCAGAGTGCATTAGTGTCAGTTGTGTGTAGTGCTGTTACCAGGCCTGATAGGAGATATAAGGGACGTGAAGAGCGCCAGATGTTGAGTGATCACTGTGAACGACACGGAGGTGTCACGTACGCGTGTGAGACAGTGTCATCAGCACCTAATAGATTTTAAAAGTGACCTCGTCTTGGGACTCCTTTTGGCCAGCTGGTCGAATTGTGCAGTGTCCAGATTAATGAAACATTCGGACGTGATAGCGGCTATATGTTGGACTGCTTGGGAATGTGGGGGCTGGCATACTCTCAAGGCGCTGGTCGACCACTTTGATCACCACAAGGAAGAATCACATCGTAACTGCTTCATATCTGCACCTGCAATCCGAGAACAAGCAATAGACTCCCTTCAACATTCTGTGTTATCCCGCACCATTGGCCGGAGACCAACAGCAGCCGGGCTACGGAGTAAACGTCCAGTGCTTACGCTGCCGTTAGCACCACAACCAACACAAACGGCTGTGTTTATAGTAGTGCCGCGATCTGGAAGCAAGGACAAGAGATGATTGGCGTTTATTGTGATCATCGATGGGTCGTTGTTTTGCACTTTCCTCGATGGCTATCATCGGCGAGTCTGTGACAACCTGGGGAGAGATTCCATTCTTCCAATGTTTTGCAGAGGCCCAGCGGTCTTACTCCAAGTGTTTTGGTGTGAGGAGTCATCAGGCATGACTTCAGGAAATGCTTGGTAGTGATTGACGGACCTCTGGTAGCGTAACGGTACGTCATGTACATCCTGCATACTCATGTGTTACCTCTCATGCGAGAGTATCGTAGCTCCGTTTTCCGACAGAACAATGCTCATGCTTAGGTGGCACATGTTCCTACGAACTGTCTGCATGATGATGAGGTACTTCAATGGCCAGCAAGATGCAAAGATCTGCCAACACAGAAAATGTGCGTGACCAGCTCAGACGTCAACGCTGTCCCCATGCCAGTATTCAGGATATCAGCTGTGGGTCGCTTCCCTCGGGAGAGGATATAACGTCTTACCGACTGAATCAATGCATGCGTGCGTCCCAGAATGGTTGAAATGTCATGCTGACAAGTGGTCTCATATCACCAAGCTCTTTGTAAATTTGACTCTATATTGTAATCATCGAGATAACATCACATACCGTCTCAATCCGTGGAGCTCCATCTCGTTTCCTTTTAACTTTCTGCGTGCTTCAGTTTTTTCTAGGCTGTGTAATACTCCTGAGTGGATCGTCTCCACTGAGCCTTCGTCCAAGTAAAATGTTTTAAAAGTAGAGTGAATTTTCGGTCTGATACAGATCAGCCATCTTTCAATTCCGTTTAAGAAACACATTTGTCCCAAAGTGATAGCATCCTGTGCTGTAGTTCACCGTCTGTCACGTGGTTTGTGTTTAGCTGCCATGTTTCTAGCTCTGCAAACAGGTTGTCGCTTATGAAGCTACAGAAAGTGACAAGCGGGGTGACCCTAGAAACTGTGTGGTAATATGTTCAAAAATGGCTCTGAGCACTATGGGACTTAACATCTGAGGTCATCAGTCCCCTAGAACTTAGAACTACTTAAACCTAACTAACCTAAGGACATCACACACATCCATGCCCGAGGCAGGATTCGAACCTGCGACCGTAGCGGTCGCGCGGCTCCAGACTGAAGCGCCTAGAACCGTTCAGCCACACTGGCCGGCTGTGGTAATATGTCACAGTCTACTATATCCTACAGTATCTGCTTATCAGTGTATACCCAATCAAGGCGGCTAACCGCGGTAGCTGTGACGTTGGTGAAGGTTGCCTAAAATGGGTACCATTTTCGCCACACTTCCACCAAATGTAGGTTGCTCGTAATTCGATGCAGTTGCGTGCAATAATTAAAACAGGATTTGGGCCCCGTTGTCCAATCACGAAATTAAAAAAAAGGCAAGCCCACTATAATCGTATGCATTCCGAAATTTGTGAAAAGTCAGCAGTACTTTAAAGAATTCTTTCCTTTCTCTCCGAGCCTGACTTGGCTTAAATATTACAATTTGTATGTCAGAGAGCTGGAAAACTACGCCTTTACTGCGTATGAGCAAATTTGTATGTGTGCCGGTATTTCTTGCTTGAACAGAACCGCTACACCGGCTTCTAGTCCGATATTGATAACTAAGTCAAATCCGGTAGCGTTTGTGATGTCATGAAAGCATACTTCCTGCAAAAAGGTTACATCGACATCTTTTTACTGTAACTGCCTCCGTATTTCAGGTTTTTTGTGGAATTTGTAGTATCTAAACGGTATGTTGTGTATTCATGACGCCACCCAAGCAGATTTGTCTGCAGATTAAGAAATCTTTGGATTATACTGCAAGTTCGGCGGTACAATTTTACTTTCTGGTTGTGGTTCAACTAGCGAGTGCGTGTTCACAGCTACATTCCCGTCGGTATCCCTTTGAGCAGACATTGGAGGATCTTCGGTTTGTTTTTTACGTGATTTTGCTAATTTTTGTTTGCTTTTTTTCCTACTCTTTTAAGTAAACTCTTGTTCTGAAGCTAGCCCTCGTTTGAGTCTCTACTGTCTTGGACGTGTGGCTGGTTGAAATACTATGAAGCTTTGTAAAGATTGTCTAACGACTTCGTTTTAGGTATGTCCGGGATTGCACACTTTCGAGTCTCCATGGTTAGAGGGTATTTATCATTAGTTGGTGGTTCAGCGGCAGTCATGTTTATCTCGAGAAAGGTGATTTCATTCGTTCTTTACTGATATTCTCCGGGCTATGAATGCCTTTGTTGCAGAAGAATGCTGAAGATTAGATGGGTAGATCACATAACTAATGTGGAGGTATTGAATAGAACTGCGGAGAAGAGAAATTTGTGGCGCAACTTGAATAGAAGAAGGGATCGGTTGGTAGGACATGTTCTGAGGCATCAAGAGATCACCAGTTTAGTATTGGAAATCAGCGTAGAGGGTAAAAATTATAGAGGGACACCAAGAGATGAATGCACTAAGCAGATTCGGAAGGATGTAGGTTGCAGTAGGTACTGGGAGATGAAGAAGCTTGCACAGGACAGAGAAGCATGGAGAGCGGCATCAAACCAGTCTCTGGACTGAAGACCACAACAACAACATGAATGCCTTTGCAATCGGAACGAAGGTTGGTGTGTCAGTGACTTGTTCATCTGTGCACCAAGTGGTTCGGCTGTAGGTGTGTTGGGTTGTCCTAATTTTATTCGCTTAGGTGTAATTGTGTTTTATCTGTGCTCTGTTCTTCTAACGTGTTTCTAATCGGGTTTACTAGTTGGACTGAATTGGTAGTTACGGCAGCATATATTGATTCTCTTTTTTTGTGGGTGTCTTTCATGTTTCTATCTATTGGCAGCTGAAGGAATCTACGAACATGAGTCCATATCACCCATAAATGACCAACCTGTCCACATGCTGCACATATTTTGGGTTCATCATATAAATATGGGCAGGGTTCGAAAATCTTTCACTTTAATGTAAGATGGGACACGTTTTTCTAAATCAATGTGGGCTGATAGAACTCCCTTAAAAACATTTAATTGGTATTCCTTGTCCATTTCTGTTGTTTTATTTGGAAAATTCAGTCACAAGACCTCAATACCGATTGAATGTACTCATACAGTTCTGAAAGGGAATATTATATACCCTAAAGGTATGAAATAGCAATCCAGTATTGTTCATGTTGATACGCTTATGATTTCAGCAAGGGTGTCATGAAATCAGCCTCTCCTTTAGTCTTCTATGTGAGTCACTAACATGTTACTTCTTAGTTACCTTTAACAAAAACTGCATCCTGAAGTAAATCAAATCGAAATCCAAATATTTCCTCTAAAGGTAAACCTAGTTTTTCAATAATCCAAGCATCAACCTCAGTTATCTGCAGTTAGGTATAAACATATGGGAAGTTAAATCTCATCATATTCTCCTGAATTTCTTGTTCATTCATTGAATGTTGTTCAGGCGCTTACACGCAGTTGCTGCTGTCGAACGATTTAGCTGCAGTTCTCTCCTGTGGTGTGTTTGTGTTGCTCGACCACTGCTGTACAGTTAGGACATAAACGCAGCACGTCTGCACACGACAGGTGCCACAGGCAGACTTGGCCACCAAACTAGACATTTGGCCGAGTCGTGATTTTGCCATAATGGAGAAAGTGCCACACTGGATGAGAATTCTTACATCCTGATTCGCTGGAGGTGGCTCACAACCTGTTCAGTACTTTCATTTCCTTATTTGACCACATGGCCATTCACCAGCTGCCTCGACTATCTTATACGTACTTCCTAATGGATTTTGTAGTCACTGCATAAAATCACATATCGGCCATCTACACGAACTGGCAATACTGTAGGATATGGAAGATTCTGCAGGAGGTGTTGCCTTCCACTTTCGCATTTGCGGTGCTATGTTTATTTGGGTCTTTTTGTAAATAATGAGCAGTGCAGACATGAAGCAGAGCTACTTACCTTTTAAATCATATTTCGTCTGTCTGCTGAAAGAATCAGCCTGATGGAAGCTCACAAATTTACTTTATTTTCTAACGTCCTAGTAACAACGAAACGCCGGCCGGTGTGGCCGTGCTGTTCTAGGTGCTTCAGTGTGGAACCTCGTGACCGCTATGGTCGCAGGTTCGAATCCTGCCTCGGGCATGTATGTGTGTGATGTCCTTCGGTTAGTTAGGTTTAAGTAGTTCTAAGTTCTAGGGGACTGATGACCATAGATGTTAAGTCCCATAGTGCTCAGAGCCATTTGAACAATTTTTTAACAACGAAACATTCTAGAAACATTTCTGTCAAACAATTTTTGGTTGGCTATCAAGATCAGAAAAATTTGTGGGCACCAGCCAGGACCACACGCTGCCTGATCTCAAGTCTACAGTGTACTGGCAAGAATAAAATGATTTAATAGGGTATATAATTTAATTCTTTAGTTTGTTTATCAATGCGAAATATCTTCGATAAAGCGAGCGAATAGCACGCCGTATAACAGTATTGTGGCTGTAGTTCACGCAGCTTGTGATGTGAAGAACACTGAAGTACATAATCTGCTGTTGTAGGCAAAATTTACCTTAAAAAAGTAGGTTGCTGCGTAGGTTCGTGCTGATTTTGTTTGGTGTGTTATCACGCAGGTTGCTATAGACTATATAAGTGTACGTATCAAATATGGGGTTCTAGTACTGTTCGTGTGGTGACTTATTGAATGCTGCAAGTATGAACGTTACGAGGAGCGTTGTTTAAGCGTTAGAAAATGCAGCGTAAAACGGGAAATAGTGTTACATTCGTAAGATTCTTTCTTGTTAGATTTAATAGACGGTGAAGCCAATGAAGACAACTCGAAAATTTTTTGACATGTATAGGACAGTGTTCAGGAAGAAATAAAGTAAAAAAAAATAGTTCTCATTTCAAGTATGGTTGTTCTGATGTGAATTATTCGGCACATTCATGATACGAACGGGCTTTTTTGTAGAACGTTTAGGCGGTTGACAACTTTGGTCCACGTCAGTATACCCAATAATTGTCAAAGATGACGAACTTAGACCATTTAGCCTTTGTGCGGCACTTGCATTCAGTGGGCAATATTGAGGCGAGAAAGGAAAAGAAGGAAGATTAGATTTAAACATCCTATTAACGAGATGATTAAAGACAAAGCAGAAGCTTAGATATGGAAGGATAGGGAGGAAAATACGCTGTTGCCTTAATCGATGTAATGAAAATATGGAAAAACTAAATTACGATCGTCAGTTGGGGATTTGAACCACAATACGTTAACTTATAAAAATAAAATAATGGTTGAACCTTTAAGAGAAGTCTCGAGCAAAGACCAGTGTGATTCCACCAAATACAATGTTATTCACCTGGTGGCAAAAAGAAGGTGGTGATCTGTGTTAGATCTGTTTCCTAGGGTGTGTCCGTTGTTGTTGGCAATTGTTGCCAACACTGAGGCTGTTTGCTCTCACAATATAAGAATAACGACCAAGAAGACAGCATCAAGCGTTGCTGTGCTCGAGAGCACACGCCTGCACTCTGGTGATTTCACAAAAGAAGCTATCTAGAGGACTTTTTGGGAAGCCATCCCTCACCATAATTAGAACTTCTAATCTTGTACCTCAATTTTGACATTTTCGGCTCCTTACAGAACAACTATCAAGAAAATTTCCTTATGGGCAAAAATGCGCATTTCAACATAGCTTGACGACTTCTATAACTCTTAACCAGTTTCCACGGGCATGGGAACGAAAAACTGCTAGAGCATTTCAGGCTTAAATGATGCGAGAGAACATAGTATTGATTAATTTCTCTCTTATTTTTATCTGTTTTGTTCAAGAAACTAACGAAAAAATGCTATGAAAGGTGCACTGTACTAACACAAATTAACTACAACTTATCACTATAACCTTAGGACGAAAGACGGTCTTAATCAAACGTGAAGTATCTGTAACACTAGAATGCCCAAAACGCTACAGATTAGGAGGATATTACACGCTTTTGATCTCAGAATAGTCTGTGAAGTCCTATGCATTAAGAAGCATTGCAGAAATATCACGGAAGTATAGAAATGTGCCAGTGTGAGGAGATACCTAAAAAAACCCAAATAACAACTTATTCTGTGCTACGATTTCGTCAATGCAATTGTGTCCACAAGAAAAAACTATAAATATGTCAACAGTAGCAGATAACTGGTTAAAGAGTGTATTGAGAAGTCTTATGACGGAAAAGTTTTCTTAAGATTTTGCTACTGACGTTTGTACCTGTGTCACAGAAGAGCTAAAGACCTAGTCTCCGACGAGACTAGAACTGACAAGTCATATATCTTTATTTACAACCTGACCACGTTACCATTGAGCTAACACACAACTGCGGCATTTAATGCTCCCTCACTGATATAGATGCAGATAATTTGGAACATAAAAGGCGAGATTAACTGTAGTTCCTGTATGGAACAATCTTTCTTTACTCAAAAACATATATTTAATAACTCTATGACAAACCATAAGTGAAAATCATTCGAAATATTTAAGTGAAATGACAAAACTATGTCAACTGAATTTAGTAGTTTGGTCCTGTGTCACTTTGGAATCAAGTCGACTATTATAAAGTTGCAAGACATATTCGGCACTATTGCGAAGTCGCCATCGCCATCATACTAGCTGCAGGAAGAAACGTTCCTAAAGCCAGTGTGTTTCTTTGGAAAGCGAGAAATTAGGGAGCATAGGTTGTGATTGAACGGTGTAGCACAAACACCTGTCAACCTGACGGAGGACCAAGTTTCGAAGAGTTTAAACAAATGAACAATTGTAACACCATAAATTAAGAGCAGGGCGAATTAATTGGGTGCACTTATTCATAAATAGATGTCATAAATATTTTTTTGAAGTTTCTAGGTTATAAGAATATTCAGTCGGAACTGTCATCGAGTAATTGCTAAAATAGATTCCTACGTTGCGTGTAAACAAGAAAATAATCTAGCGCTCATTCTCCTGAAGTGCTCAATGCCGATAAGTCCTTAAAAAAGCTTACAAAACGTTTCTTGAAGTGGCTTTTACACACGTCGACCCACGACAACGTTCTGGGGATACGAATGCAGCCTTATAGATGCGCAGATCTTGCTAGAATATGTGGAGATTGTCCAGGGTGCGCTGATTCGTTATGTCAAACTACCATGATTCTTTTACAGTGAATAGTTGTCAGCCAGTTACAACTCAAATTTATTTTCTGCCAGCGAAAGAACTGCTCAACTGTGTGTGAACGGCATCAACAGTCTTGTGTCCCACACACAACACAGTCCCATCATAAGCTAATTAATCATAGCAGCATGCTCTATGCTTGCTCATTTTCTGTAAATGGTTTAATTTCTTCTGTAGCAGACTGACACCTCATTTTGGAAGTGATGAACAAGAGTAACATTCTCACACCATCGTTGTTGTTGTTGTGGTCTTCAGTCCTGAGACTGGTTTGATGCAGCTCTCCATGCTACTCTATCCTGTGCAAGCTTCTTCATCTCCCAGTACCTACTGCAACCTACATCCTTCTGAATCTGCTTAGTGTATGCATCTCTTGGTCTCCCCCTACGATTTTTACCTTCCACGCTGCCCTCCAATACTAAATTGGTGATCCCTTGATGCCTCAGAACATGTCCTACCAACCGATCCCTTCTTCTGGTCAAGTTGTGCCACAAACTCCTCTTCTCCCCAATCCTATTCAGTACCTCCTCATTAGTTATGTGATCTACCCATCTAATCTTCAGCATTCTTCTGTAGCACCACATTTCGAAAGCTTCTATTCTCTTCTTGTCCAAACTATTTATCGTCCATGTTTCACTTCCATACATGGCTACACTCCACACAAATACTTTCAGAAAAGACTTCCTGACACTTAAATCTATACTCGATGTTAACAAATTTCTCTTATTCAGAAACGCTTTCCTTGCCATTGCCAGTCTACATTTTATATCCTCTCTACTTCGACCATCATCAGTTATTTTGCTCCCCAAATAGCAAAACTCCTTTACTACTTTAAGTGTCTCATTTCCTAATCTAATTCCCTCAGCATCACCCGACTTAATTCGACTACATTCCATTATCCTCGTTTTGCTTTTGTTGATGTTCATCTTATACCCTCCTTTCAAGACACTGTCCATTCCGTTCAACTG
Organism: Schistocerca nitens; assembly: GCF_023898315.1. NCBI lineage: Eukaryota > Metazoa > Arthropoda > Insecta > Orthoptera > Acrididae > Schistocerca > Schistocerca nitens. The sequence continues at coordinate 340,716,118 of NC_064619.1, forward strand.
CTCTTCCAAGTCCTTTGCTGTCTCTGACAGAATTACAATGTCATCGGCGAACCTCAAAGTTTTTATTTCTTCTCCATGGATTTTAATACCTACTCCGAATTTTTCTTTTGTTTCCTTTACTGCTTGCTCAATATACAGATTGAATAACATCGGGGAGAGGCTACAACCCTGTCTTACTCCCTTCCCAACCACTGCTTCCCTTTCATGCCCCTCGACTCTTATAACTGCCATCTGGTTTCTGTACAAATTGTAAATAGCCTTTCGCTCCCTGTATTTTACCCCTGCCACCTTTAGAATTTGAAAGAGAGTATTCCAGTCAACATTGTCAAAAGCTTTCTCTAAGTCTACAAATGCTAGAAACGTAGGTTTGCCTTTCCTTAATCTTTCTTCTAAGATAAGTCGTAAGGTCAGTATTGCCTCACGTGTTCCAGTATTTCTACGGAATCCAAACTGATCTTCCCCGAGGTCGGCTTCTACTAGTTTTTCCATTCGTCTGTAAAGAATTCGTGTTAGTATTTTGCAGCTGTGGCTTATTAAACTGATTGTCCGGTAATTCTCACATCTGTCAACACCTGCCTTCTTTGGAATTGGAATTATTATATTCTTCTTGAAGTCTGAGGGTATTTCGCCTGTCTCATACATCTTGCTTATCAGATGGTAGAGTTTTGTCAGGGCTGGCTCTCCCAAAGCCGTCAGTAGTTCCAATGGAATGTTGTCTACTCCGGGGGCCTTGTTTCGACTCAGGTCTTTCAGTGCTCTGTCAAATTCTTCACGCAGTATCGTATCTCCCATTTCATCTTCATCTACATCCTCTTCCATTTCCATAATATTGTCCTCAAGTACATCGCCCTTGTACAGACCCTCTATATACTCCTTCCACCTTTCTGCCTTCCCTTCTTTGCTTAGAACTGGGTTTCCATCTGAGCTCTTGATGTTCATACAAGTGGTTCTCTTATCTCCAAAGGTCTCTTTAATTTTCCTGTAGGCAGTATCTATCTTACCCCTAGTGAGATAAGCCTCTACATCCTTACATTTGTCCTCTAGCCATCCCTGCTTAGCCATTTTGCACTTCCTGTCGATCTCATTTTTGAGACGTTTGTATTCCTTTTTGCCTGCTTCATTTACTGCATTTTTATATTTTCTCCTTTCATCAATTAAATTCAATATTTCTTCTGTTACCCAAGGATTTCTACTAGCCCTCGTCTTTTTACCTACTTGATCCTCTGCTGCCTTCACTACTTCATCCCTCAAAGCTACCCATTCTTCTTCTACTGTATTTCTTTCCCCCATTCCCGTCAATTGTTCCCTTATGCTCTCCCTGAAACTCTGTACAACCTCTGGTTCTTTCAGTTTATCCAGGTCCCATCTCCTTAAATTCCCACCTTTTTGCAGTTTCTTCAGTTTTAATCTACAGGTCATAACCAATAGATTGTGGTCAGAGTCCACATCTGCCCCTGGAAATGTCTTGCAATTTAAAACCTGGTTCCTAAATCTCTGTCTTACCATTATATAATCTATCTGATACCTTTTAGTATCTCCAGGGTTCTTCCATGTATACAACCTTCTATCATGATTCTTAAACCAAGTATTAGCTATGATTAAGTTGTGCTCTGTGCAAAATTCTACCAGGCGGCTTCCTCTTTCATTTCTTAGCCCCAATCCATATTCACCTACTATGTTTCCTTCTCTCCCTTTCCCTACACTCGAATTCCAGTCACCCATGACTATTAAATTTTCGTCTCCCTTCACTATCTGAATAATTTCTTTAATTTCATCATACATTTCTTCAATTTCTTCGTCATCTGCAGAGCTAGTTGGCATATAAACTTGTACTACTGTAGTAGGTGTGGGCTTCGTATCTATCTTGGCCACAATAATGCGATCACTAAGCTGTTTGAAGTTGCTTACCCGCATTCCTATTTTCCTATTCATTATTAAACCTACTCCTGCATTACCCCTATTTGACTTTGTGTTTATAACCCTGTAGTCACCTGACCAGAAGTCTTGTTCCTCCTTCCACCGAACTTCACTAATTCCCACTATATCTAACTTTAACCTATCCATTTCCCTTTTCAAATTTTCTAACCTACCTGCCCGATTAAGGGACCTGACATTCCACGCTCCGATCCGTAGAACGCCAGCTTTCTTTCTCCTGATAACGACATCCTCTTGAGTAGTCCCCGCCCGGAGATCCGAATGGGGGACTATTTTACCTCCGGAATATTTTACCCAAGAGGACGCCATCATCATTTAATCATACAGTAAAGCTGCATGCCCTCGGGAAAAATTACGGCCGTAGTTTCCCCTTGCTTTCAGCCGTTCGCAGTACCAGCACAGCAAGGCCGTTTTGGTTATTGTTACAAGACCAGATCAGTCAATCATCCAGACTGTTGCCCTTGCAACTACCCCCAACTCCACTGTGCATTTTTCTTTTTTTGAAATTATGATCCATCATACAGATCGAGTGAAGGCGAAGCTTCCTGCAGACATTTCCGCATCCTATTGTGTTCCACTTGCATGCAACCACATTTAACATCTTTGGTTGCTAGATAACAGAGACAATAATTGCTGGATGGACTCCCAGTCCAGCAGACAAGCTTTCTTCGCGTTATTTCAAGTTCACACTTTCTGATAGCGGCAAAAATCAGATATTTCACTCCTCTTCATACTTATCTGACAATGACTATTGCTGTTGCATTCTCTTGGCCAGGCACGAAAGCTTTGCTTATTTAGTATTCGCTGTAGGTTCTGGATTTGATTTCGTACCCAGGACAAAACAGTTCGTCGTCTCATTTAAAGTTGCACAAGTAGCTGCTCGTTACTTACTACGACTTATATTTAGTGTCATCGTGTACTATACAATAAGGGCAATAGTTGATTTTTGAACTGTGAATAGATCCAAGAGCCATCATGAATTCAGTAAAATTACTTTTACGACTGATACACTGTTGATGTTAATAGAATGAAATTTTCACTCTGCAGCGGAGTGTGCGCTGATATGAAACTTCCTGGCAGATTAAAACTGTGTGCCGGATCGAGACTCGAACTTGGGAAATTGCCTTTCGCGGGCTAGTGCTCTACCGTCTGAGCTACCCAAGCACGACTCACGCCCCCTCCTCACAGCTTCACTTCTGCCAGTTGTTGCTGTTAATGTTTCCCTAGAGCAAACGACGCTATCCATTGCGGTTTTTCTAACTGTATAGTTCATTATCAAGTTTATACAAAGCTAGCCACAAAGAGAACGCTAATAGGTGCTTGGAAAGTATTTTAGAGTACAAGAATATTTCGAATTACCATTCAAACTGTGAGTGCAAACGTTCTTGGAAAACCTCTTAGTCACAAAAGAAACTTTATTTTCACTAAGGATTACTAAATGATTTATGAGATAGAGTTAGGGATATTAGTTGTCTCAGGTACTAATGAGAGTGACAATATTTGTGAAATGTTACTTACTGTAATAAATTGGAGTTTACAAGTCTTAAGGACTGTCTCATCTCTAATAGCGTGTTTCCTTATGTTTCCAGCATCGTGGTACAGTGAAACCTCTCGAGAAGACCTCCCCTTTAAGCCGACCCCCTCTCTAAACATCCACATTTTTAAGGAACGGAAATAAACTCCCAGAAGACCAATGCACCTTAACGCGCATTGATATGACCATCCCTTTTCCCATACAATGACTACTCTTCAACTAACAATGCCCTCCCTTTAAGACGGTCATAAACAATCATAGAAAATGGAATTACGATACTGTAAGTTTACTGGCCGACCATGTGACACAACAATCTCTAAAGTTTCATTGTCAATTGTACTTATAATAACAAACCGATCTGATTTTTCCAGTGAACAGTCGTGGCTACTTCAAATACAGAAAAACCTGTTGTTCTTATACTAGAACAGGGAATTTCTGTTATTAGAGTCAGGGAAAAAGGAAAATATTAGCATCAGTTAGCGAATGAGTTTAACTGTGGAAAAAGTCAAAAGACAGGATACAACTGCAAATCGCTGCAGATGAGTTAAGAAATGGGAGGAAAACGCCAACAAAAATTCAAACAGGAGACGGTGGCAACCATATAATGACGCTAATAATGCTGTTTTAGCGTGCTTTAATAGAGCACATGCGAAAGGAATGCCTATTATTAGTGGACCGATGGTACAAGAAAAAGCTCTTAAATTTGCTTCTGATCTATGAATTCCTAATTCCAATGCAAGCAGCGGCTGGCTGAACTGCTTTCGTGTTCTACACAGTGTTGTTTTCTGAGCAATCTGCAAAGAATGTGCAGAAGTTAATAAAGATGTATCTGACTAGAAGTCGAGACTTGGTATAATTACAGGTGACTATTGTGACAGTGACATTTACACCATGGATGAAACTGGTATATTATTTTAAAGCTGTTCCAGACAAAACACTAACTGTGAAGGGTGATCAGTGCAAAGACGGCAAAATGGTGAAACTAAGATTAATGATCGGTCTTTGTGCTAACCTCAGCGGCGAAAAAAAAAAAAAAGGAAGAAAAAGTGAACCATTAGTGATACATACAGCAAATCATCCACGGTGCTTCAAAAGCAATGACGTTTCCTTGCTTGAGGTCTCTTGGCATGAAAATAAAAATGCATAGATGACGTGTGACATTTTTCGTTCTTGGCTGAATAACTTAATGAAAAATGAGCATTCAAAAACGTAAAGTCCTACTTTTCATAGGTAATGTATCTTGTGATTACTGCGAAAAGTTATTAAATGCGGAAGCAAAATTTTTTCCTGCTAACACAACAATGTACATTCAGCCTCTTGAACAAGGAGTGATCCGGTCTTTTACATTAAATTACCGAAAGAAGTTTCTGCGTTCCTTAGTTGCGAAAATGGACAACGCTACATCAGTGTATGACTTAGCTAAGTCTGTGACCTTAGGTGATGCTGTCAGCTAGTTTAAAAGTGCGTGGAACGAAGTGAAAAACCAAACAATTAGAACATGTTTCATTAATCCTCGGACTTGGAACCTACGTCTGCAGTTATTTGCTGGATGTATTCCAATCTCTGTCTACCTCTACAATTTTTTCCCTCTACAGCCCCTCTAGTACCATGGAAGTCATTTCCCGATGTCTTAAAAGATGTCCTATCCTTCTGTCCCTCCTCGTTTTCAGTGTCTTCCACATATTCCTGATATCCTCCTTGCTCCGTTCGTCATTTTTTTTTTTTTTTTTTTTTTTGCTGCCTATGTACTATGTAGCAGAACTCCTTAACTTAATCTACTATGCGACCATCAATCATTATGTGAAGTATCTCGCTGTTCTCATTTCTACTACTTCTCATTACTTTCGTCTTTCTTCGATTTACTCTCTGTCCTTATGCTGTACTCGTTGGATTGTTCATTCTGTTCAGCATATCATGTAATTCTTCTTCACTTTCACTCGTGTCATCAGCGAATAGCATCACTGATATCCTTTCACTATGAATTTTAATTCCACTCCTGAACCTTTCTTTTATTTCCATCACTGCTTCTTCGATATACAGATTAAACAGTAGGGGGAAAGACTACATCCCTGTCTTACGGATTTTAATACGAGCACTTCGCTCTTGGTCGTCCACTCTCATTATTCTGTCTTGGCTCTTTTACATATTGTATAAGTCCGCCTTTCCCTATAGCTTACCCCTGTTTTCCTTAGAATTTCGAACAACTTGCACCATTTTACACTGTCGAACGCTTTCTTCAGGTCGACAAATCCTATGAACGTGTCTTGATTTTTCTTTAGTCTTGCTTCCATTATCAACCGCAATGTCTAATTGTCTCTCTGGTATCTTTACGTTTCGTGAAGCCAAACTCATCGTCATCCAACAGGTCTTCAATTTTCTTTTCCATTCTTCTGTATATTATTCCTGTCAGCAACTAGGATGCATGAGCTGTTAAGCTGATTGTGCGATAATTCTTGCACATGTCAGCTCTTGCAGTCTTCGGAATTCCGTGGATGATATTTTTCCGAAAGTCAGATGGTATGCCGCCAGACTCGTACATTCTAAACAGCAACGTGACTAGTCGTTTTGTTGCCACTTCCCTCAACGATTTTAGAAATTCTGATGGAATGTTATCTACCCCTTTTGCCTTATTTGACCTTAAGTTCTCCAAAGTTCTCTTAAATTCTGGTTCTAATATTCGATCCCCCATCTTTTCTAAATCGACTCCTGTTTCTTCTTCTATCAATCACTCAAATCTTCCCTCTCGTGTAGCCCTTCAATGTACTCTTTCCACCTATCCGCTCTCTCCTCTGCATTTAACAGTGGAATTCCCGTTGCACTCTTAATGATACCACCCTTGCTTTTAATGTCACCGAAGTTTGTTTTGACTTTCCTATATGCTGAGTCAGTCCTCCCGACAATCATTTCTTTTCGAATTCTCACATTTTTCCTGCAACCATTTCGTCTTAGCTTCCCCGCACTTGCTACTTGTTTCATTGCTCAGGGACTTATATTTATTTATTCATGAATTTCCCTGATCATTCTTGTACTTCCTTCTTTCATCGACCAAATGAAGTATTTCTTGTGTTACCCATGATTTGTTTGCAGTTACCTTCTTAGTACCTATGTTTTTCTTTCCAACTTCTGTGACTGTACTTATTAGACATGACCATTCCTCTTCAACTGTACTGCCTACTGGGCTATTCCCTATTTCTGTATCTACAGCCTTAGAGAACTTCATGCGTGTCGCGTCATCCTTTAGTATTTCTGTATCCCACTTCTCTGCGTATTGATTCTTCCTGACTAATCTACTCTTCATCACTACTGCATTGTGATCTGAGTATATATCTGTTCCTGGGTACTCCTTACAATGCAATAGCTGATTTCTGATTCTCTGTGTGACCATGACTATGACCATGACACGAACTGAAATCTTCCCATATCATCCTGTCATTTCCAGGTATACCTCCTCCTCTTGTAATTCTTGAACGGAATATTCGCTATTACTAACTGAAATTTATTACAGAACTCAGTCTTTCTTCTCTTTCATTCCTTGTCCCAAGCCAATATTCTCCTGTAACCTTTTGTTCTACTCCTTCCTCTACAACTGCTTTCCAATGACTATTAGATTTTCATCTCCCTTTACGTAGTGTGTTATTCTTTTAGTACCCTCATATACTTTCTCTATCTCTCCATCTTCTGCTTGCGACGTCGGCATGTATACCTGAACTATCGTTGTCGGTGCTGGCTTGCCGTCGATTCTGACAAGAACACCCCTATCACTGAATTGTTCACTGTAACACACTCTTTGCCCTACCTTTCTACTCATACGAATCGTACTCCCGTTATTCCATCTCTGCTACTGTTGATGTTACCCTGTACTCATCTGACCAGAAATGTCTGTCGTCTTTCCATTTCACTTCACTGACCCCTACTATATCTAGCTTGAGCCTTTGCATTTTCCTTTACAAATGTCCTAGCTTCCCTACCACATTCAGGCTTCTGGAATTCCATGCCCCGACTCGTAGAACATTGAAAGTATCTAACCAAAATTGTATCCTTTTTTTGTGAAAGTATCATTGATAAGATTGTTCTAAATTAATTATTCAGCAAACCTGCATCTAACTGCGTCTGTGAACTTGTTTCGTGCACTCCTTCATTTTCCGGAAATGGAACATGTATTTGACTCAGCAATCAAGTTTAAGAGAATAATACCGTTTGTTCAATGGAATTAAGATAGTACTGGAAAATTAACTTTTGGCCCTGATGTTTACTTGGTTCTTTCGTTGGTGGGTAACTTTACTTTACTAGTCATTTTCATATTCAGTACAAGCAAAGGATGTGGATTATGGTTCACGCTGTTAGATTTAAACACAATGTTAATCTCAATATATATATTGTTAAAATTTTAAGTCATACACAAAACCTACCATTTCCAACATTTTTGTAGCACGAATCACTCTTACGAAAAAATTTACCAAACGCTTACTGTGTCAAACCCTGGGTATACAAATCCTAGATCTGAACATCATCTAACAAAACCAATTTGAAATCATTATATATCTTCTCTCATTTACGTGCTAAAGTTTGGTCAGGGGCAGCGAGCGCGACCTACCTTAAAGCTGTCACCACCCGTCTGCTTCCTCCGGGCACCCAGCTGCAACTCTACCCTTAAAGCTGTCTGCACACGTCTGCTTTCTCCGCAACTACCGGCGACTCCCCGGTTTTTTTACTGCGCGCACCCGTCTCTCTTAACCATCAAAGAACCTCCAACCTTGCAGTTGGCAACTACCGACTTTATTTTCTGGAGCTACCCTGATCAGACCTTACCACATACCTTTCAACGTTATCCATTCGTTGATTATTCAATCTTTTTCTTATGGTCACCTCCCCCTTGGCAGTCCTCTCCCGGAGATCCGAATGGGAGACTATTCCGGAATCATTTGCCATTGGAGAGATCATCATGACACTTTTTCAATTACTGGCCACATGCTCTGTGGATACGCATTATGTATCTTTAATGCAGTGTCTTCCATTGCCTCCTGCATCCTCATGCCGTTGATCATTGCTCTGTAGTGACAGCCAAAACAGTGAAAGAGAAGATGACGCAATTCCTGTAGAGGCAATCATATTAGGTGACGCCTTTCATAGAATTGCTAAACAAAAGTTCCTTGCTTCTGAGCTTTGCAACCAGATACTGATGTACTTGCTTCTGAGGTGGAAAAGGAATATGAGAATGTGATTGTGAACAAACGCATAAAAAAGTATGGGAGATGCCAATTTCCGCGTATTTTACTACATAAACGACTAGGTACGTACGTATTATTACGATTATTAATACATTATAGAAGCTTGTTCTTCATTGTAGCGGTGTTGTCATTAATTGCATTTAAATGATTATGTTCAGCATAACATTTTATATTGATCACCCTTTAAGAAGACCACCCCTCCAGGCGAGTACTTTCTCACAAAAATTCTAGTGGTTGGCCTTAAGAGGTTTCACTGTATTTATTTACATAAGGACCGCTTGTTATACAGAGCAGTGTTCTCTAGTGGTCACTTGTGGTAACGATTTTGAATAGTCAGATGACTGAACCAAAAAAAGATTGGAGGACCTACAAGAGATTTACTTTATGTGGGCTGCATTCAATTCAGGCACTAAACAATTCAGATCTTTCGGATACTGTTGAGCTTTGTAGTACGTGTGCTGTGTAGGTAGGAATAATTACGATCGTTTGTTTGGCTGTGGGACTTTTAACATGGAATAGCGCAGTACATTGATCGAAAAAAGAAAAAGATAGGAAAAGAGTTTCAGCTTTAACAATTATGAGAGACAACGGAAGTAGATAACACCTTGACAACAGTTCCATCTGACAAAACGTGGGCAGCAGCTATAATTTTGTTCGTCTTTGGATTTCGTACGATCTTCTGCCACACATAAAAACTAAAGCATTCTGATTATCACTACAATTTTTCTTACTGTACATGCGAGAGTTTGTGGATGGAGTTGTTTAACAGTTACCCATCATAAGACACGAAAGAATAATGTTAGTTGTATCACTGATGTGTGTTTGATGTATATATGTCGAAAGTGAGGCTTTTAACTATCGGATTACACTGAGGTGACAAAAGTCATGAGGTACCTCCTAATATTATGTGGGGCTCCCTTTTGACCGGCGTAGTGCAGCAACTCGACGTGGTGTGGATTCAACAAGTCATTGGACGTTCCATGTAGAAATATTGAGCTGTACCGCTTCCGTAGCCTATCATAACTACGAAAGAGTTGCAGGTGCAGAAATTTTGCACTAACTGACCTCCAGATTATGTCCTATAAATGTCGGATGGGATTCATGTCGGGCGATCTGGGAGCCCAAATCATTCTCTCGAATTCTCCAGAATGTCCCTCGAACCAACCGCGAACAATTGTGGCCCGGCGTCATGGCTTATGGTCATCCATGAAAATTGTTTGGCAACATGAAGTTCATGGAGGGTTGCAAATGGTGTCCAAGTAGTCAAGCATTACCATTTCCAGTCAGTGATCGGTTCAGGGTGATCAGAGGACCCAGTCCATCCTCTGTAAACACGCCCAACACCATTGTGGAGCCATTACCAGCTTGCACAGTGCCATGTTGACAACTTGCGCCACACTAACCCTACCATCAGCTCTTACCAACAGAAATCTGGACTCATTTTACCAGGCCACGATTTCCAGTCGTCTAGGATCCAACCGACAAGCTCACAAGCTCAGGACAAGCGTTGCAGGCAATGTCATGCTGTTAACAAAGGCAGTCGCGTCGTTCGTCTGCTGCCATAGTCCATTAACGGCATATTTCGCCGCACTGTCCTAACGTTGGTCATATGTCCCACACTGATTTATGCGGTTATTTCGCGCCCAAACGCCGTTGCTCTCGGTCATTGAGTGATGGCCGTCGACCACTCCGTTGGCCGTGGTGAGAGGTGATGCCTGAAATTTGGTATTCTCAGCACACTCTTGAATCTGTGTATCACGGAATATTGAATTTCTTAACGATTTCTGAAACAGAATGTCCCATGCATCGAGATCCACCTACCATTCCAAGTTGAAAGTCTGTTAAATTGCGTCGTCAGGCCATAATCAAGTTGGAAACCTTTTCACATGAATCATCTGAGTACAAATGACATCTCTGGCAATGCACTACTAGTTTACACCTTGTGTAAGCGGTACTACCGCCATCTGTATATGTGCGTATCGCTATCCCATGACTATTGCGACCTCAGTGTTCTTTTGCTATTAAGCTGATTCCGCCCCTGCGGCATTTTGGTACACAACAGATCTTGCCACAGAAGAAAAGACTAATTAAAACATGAAATAAGCTGACAAATGTGTATGTTTACCTGAACAGTAGAGGACGATGAAGAATGTGTGTTGTGCGCGTGACATGGAATGGCTGACTGTTGTGCTTCCGTCGTGGTGGTTGCGTGCTGTGTTCTGCAAGACCAGCGGAGGGTCCCGCTTCGCTCCTGGATCCAGCTGCCGTGACGACAGAAATTATCGTGTCACATTGTTCTGACAGCAGCTATTGGCGTAAAAATCGGGGTCAGGCTCAATGAATAGCTGGAGCTGTCTGTCACACACACTATGCTCAGTTTGCATTTCAAGGCGACACGAATGATCCCTCAGGAAAATATGCCTGTTCCACGTGGCAGTAATATGAGGTGCTGTGCAACACCACCTGCGTTACTGATTATATTTAACCACTGCAGGAAGGCCATCTAACTGAATTACGTTTTTGTACCGTAATAGTTTCTGTCGTCTCACCTCTGTCAGTTTCACTCTCACCGGTAGACCCTGAAACTGTTCTTTAGAGGGTACATTCTCACACTTGTCTAGAAAGAAACATCGTTATTGATCATGATTCAGTACTCGTTTTACTAACTCAATATCTTGACACAGCAATATTGTTCTGCTGCTGTTACACTCCTGGAAATGGAAAAAAGAACACATTGACACCGGTGTGTCAGACCCACCATACTTGCTCCGGACACTGCGAGAGGGCTGTACAAGCAATGATCACACGCACGGCACAGCGGACACACCAGGAACCGCGGTGTTGGCCGTCGAATGGCGCTAGCTGCGCAGCATTTGTGCACCGCCGCCGTCAGTGTCAGCCAGTTTGCCGTGGCATACGGAGCTCCATCGCAGTCTTTAACACTGGTAGCATGCCGCGACAGCGTGGACGTGAACCGTATGTGCAGTTGACGGACTTTGAGCCAGGGCGTATAGTGGTCATGCGGGAGGCCGGGTGGACGTACCGCCGAATTGCTCAAGACGTGGGGCGTGAGGTCTCCACAGTACATCGATGTTGTCGCCAGTGGTCGGCGGAAGGTGCACGTGCCCGTCGACCTGGGACTGGACCGCAGCGACGCACGGATGCACGCCAAGACCGTAGGATCCTACGCAGTGCCGTAGGGGACCGCACCGCCACTTCCCAGCAAATTAGGGACACTGTTGCTCCTGGGGTATCGGCGAGGACCATTCGCAACCGTCTCCATGAAGCTGGGCTACGGTCCCGCACACCGTTAGGCCGTCTTCCGCTCACGCCCCAACATCGTGCAGCCCGCCTCCAGTGGTGTCGCGACAGGCGTGAATGGAGGGACGAATGGAGACGTGTCGTCTTCAGCGATGAGAGTCGCTTCTGCCTTGGTGCCAATGATGGTCGTATGCGTGTTTGGCGCCGTGCAGGTGAGCGCCACAATCAGGACTGCATACGACCGAGGCACACAGGGCCAACACCCGGCATCATGGTGTGGGGAGCGATCTCCTACACTGGCCGTACACCACTGGTGATCGTCGAGGGGACACTGAATAGTGCACGGTACATCCAAACCGTCATCGAACCCGTCGTTCTACCATTCCTAGACCGGCAAGGGAACTTGCTGTTCCAACAGGACAATGCACGTCCGCATGTATCCCGTGCCACCCAACGTGCTCTAGAAGGTGTAAGTCAACTACCCTGGCCAGCAAGATCTCCGGATCTGTTCCCCATTGAGCATGTTTGGGACTGGATGAAGCGTCGTCTCACGCGGTCTGCACGTCCAGCACGAACGCTGGTCCAACTGAGGCGCCAGGTGGAAATGGCATGGCAAGCCGTTCCACAGGACTACATCGAGCATCTCTACGATCGTCTCCATGGGAGAATAGCAGTCTCCATTGCTGCGAAAGGTGGATATACACTGTACTAGTGCCGACATTGTGCATGCTCTGTTGCCTGTGTCTATGTGCCTGTGGTTCTGTCAGTGTGATCATGTGATGTATCTGACCCCAGGAATGTGTCAATAAAGTTTCCCCTTCCTGGGACAATGAATTCACGGTGTTCTTATTTCAATTTCCAGGAGTGTAGTATCTACGAACACATTATTTCTGTTAGTTATTGTTTTACTTACGTGCGAGGGTGGGCCAATAACTGTTAGAAAATTCAGGGAGAAAATGAAAACATAAAAAATTAATTTAACGTAAAGGTAACTAGATCAACTACCAAACGAAGACGTACTACGAAGAATAGGTGAGTCGCAAAAGTCTGCGGGAGACACTTGCCAGAAGAAAAGGATGTGTAATAGTTTCCTTGAGACGGTAAAGCTTCTGCCACGAATTAGCACAAATTTAGACGCCATCGCTCATGCGAAACCGACCCTCTTCTTTTCTCACATGGTATCCTGCGAACTATGGATGAAGGACAACAGGCAGATCCCACATTCCTAGATTTTTGGAAAGCGTTTGATACGGTGCCGCACTGCAGACTGTTGACGAAGGTCCGAGCATGCGGATTAGTTTCCCAGATATGTGGGTGCATTGAAGAGTCCTTAAATGATAAGATGCAGTAGATTCTCTTCGACGGTGAGTGGTCAACAGAAACAAAGGTATCTTCAGAAGTGCCTCAGGGAAGTGCGATAGGACCGCTTTTATTCTCTACATACATAAATGATCTGACGGACAGGGTGAGCAGTAATTTGCTGTTCGCTGATGATGCTGTGGTTTACGGAACTGTGTCCTCGTTGAGTGTCTGTAGGAGGATAGTGGATGACTCAGACAGAGTTTGTATTTATTTATTTATTGTTCCGTGGGACCAAATTAAGGAGAAGTCTCCATGGTCATGGAACGAGTCAATACATGAAATTATTACATGATAGTAGAAAGAGATAAAATGAAATATAAGAAACATATTCAGGCGACAAGTCGTAAGTTTAAATAAAGAAAATCAACAATGTAACACTGGAATTTGCTTAATTTTTTAGCTCTTCCAGGAGCTCCTCGACAGAATAGAAGGAGTGAGCCATGAGGAAACTCTTCAGTTTAGACTTAAAAGAGCTTGGGCTACTGCTAAGATTTTTGAGTTCTTGTGGTAGCTTATTGAAAATGGATGCAGCAGAATACTGCACTCCTTTCTGCACCAGAGTCAAGGAAGTGCATTCCACATGCAGATTTGATTTCTGCCTAGTATTGACTGAGTGAAAGCTGCTAACTCTTGGGAATAAGCTAATATTGCTAACAACAAACGACATTAAAGAAAATATATACTGTGAGGGCAATGTCAGAATTCCCAGACTATTGAATAGGGGTCGACAAGAGGTCCTCGAACTTACACCACATATAGCTCGACCAGCCCGTTTTTGAGCCAAAAATACCCTTTTTGAATCAGAAGAATTACCCCAAAAGATAATACCATACGACATAAGCGTATGAAAATATGCGAAGTAGACTACTTTTCGTGTTGAACTGTCACTTATTTCAGATACTGTTCTAATGGTAAATAAAGCAGTATTTAGTGTCTGAGCAAGATCCTGAACATGGGCTTTCCATGACAGCTTACTATCTATCCGAACGCCTAGGAACTTGAACTGTTCCGTCTCGCTTATAATATGCCCATTCTGTCTGATCAAAATATCGGTTCTTGTTGAATTGTGAGTTAGAAACTGTAAAAACTGAGTCTTTCTGTGATTTAGCATCAAATTATTTTCCACAAGCCACAAACTTATTTCATGAACTACATTATTTATTTATTTATTTATTTATTTTTATTTATTTATTTATTGTTCCGTGGGACCACATTTAGGAGAAGTCTCCATGGTCATGGAACGAGTCAATACATGAAATTATAACACGATTGTAGAAACAGATAAAATGAAATATAAGAAACATATTCAGGCGACAAGTCGTTAGTTTAAATAAAGAAAATCAAGAATGTAACACTGGAATTTGCTTAATTTTTTAGCTCTTCCAGGAGCTCCTCGACAGAATAGAAGGAGTGAGCCATGAGGAAACTCTTCAGTTTAGACTTAAAAGTGTTTGGGCTACTGCTAAGATTTTTGAGTTCTTGTGGTAGCTTATTGAAAATGGATGCAGCAGAATACTGCACTCCTTTCTGCACAAGAGTCAAGGAAGTGCATTCCACATGCAGATTTGATTTCTGCCTAGTATTAACTGAGTGAAAGCTGCTAACTTTTGGGAATAAGCTAATATTGCTAACAACAAACGACATTAAAGAAAATACATACTGTGAGGGCAATGTCAAAATTCCCAGACTATTGAATAGGGGTCGACAAGAGGTTTTCGAACTTACACCATACATAGCTCGAACAGCCCGTTTTTGAGCCAAAAATACCCTTTTTGAATCAGAAGAATTACCCCAAAAAATAATACCATATGACATAAGCGTATGAAAATACGCGAAGTATACTACTTTTCGTGTTGAAATGTCACTTATTTCAGATACTGTTCTAATGGTAAATAAAGCGGCATTTAGTTTCTGAACAAGATCCTGAACATGGGCTTTCCACAACAGCTTACTATCTATCCGTACGCCTAGGAACTTGAACTGTTCCGTCTCGCTTATAACATGCCCATTCTGTCTGATTAAAATGTCAGTTCTTGTTGAATTGTGAGTTATAAACTGTAAAAACTGAGTCTTACTGTGATTTAGCATCAAATTATTTTCCACAAGCCACGAACTTAAATCATGAACTACATTACTTGATAATGTTTCAATATTACACACAAGATCCTTCACTACCAAGGTGGTGTCATCAGCAAACAGAAATATTTTTGAATCACCTGTAATACTAGAAGGCATATCATTTATATAAACAAGAAAGAGCAGTTGCCCCAGCACCGACCCCTGGGGAACGCCCCATTTAACAGTGCTCCATTGGGACTGAACATCATTACCACTCTCAATATTGCGGAGGATTACCTTCTGCTTTCTGTTCTTAAAGTAGGAGGCGAACCAATTGTAAGCTACTCCCCTTACTCCATAATGTTCCAACTTCTGCAGTAATATTTTGTGGTCAACACAGTCAAAAGCCTTCGTTAAATCAAAGAAAACACCTAACGTTCGCAACCTTTTATTTAATCTGTCCAAAACCTCACAGAGAAAAGAGACTATAGCATTTTCAGTTGCTAAGCCATTTCTAAAACCAAACTGTACATTTGACAGCAAATTATGTGAATTTAAATGCTGCAGTAACCTTGTATATACAACCCTCTCGATAACTTTAGCAAACACCGATGGCATAGAAATAGGTCTATAATTGTCAACATTATCCCTGTCTCCCTTTTTATAAAGTGGCTTCACTACACACAAGATCCCTCACTACCAAGCTGGTGTCATCAGCAAACAGAAATATTTTTGAATCACCTGTAATACTAGAAGGCATATCATTTATACAAATAAGAAACAGCAGTGGCCCCAGAACTGACCCTTGGGGAACGCCCCACTTAAGAGTGCCCCATTGGGACTGAACAACACTACCACTCTCAATATTGCTGAGAATTGCCTTCTGCTTTCTGTTCTTAAAGTAAGAGGCGAACCAATTGTAAGCTACTCCCCTTACTCCATAATGGTCCAACTTCTGCAGTAATATTTTGTGGTCAACACAGTCAAAAGCCTTCGTTAAATCAAAGAAAACACCTAGCGTTCGCAACCTTTTATTTAATCCGTCCAAAACCTCACAGAGAAAAGAGAATATAGCATTTTCAGTTGTTAAACCATTTCTAAAACCACACTGTACATTCGACAGCAAATTACGTGAATTTAAATGCTCCAGTAACCTTGTATATACAACCATCTCGATAACTTTAGCAAACACCGATGGCATAGAAATAGGTCTAAAATTGTCAACATTATCCCTGTCTCCATTTTTATAAAGTGGCTTCACTACCGAGTACTTTAATCGGTCAGGAAACTGAAGACTCCTAAAGGAAAAGTTACAAATATGGCTAAGTACTGAGCTAACATACATAGAACAATACTTCAGTATTCTGCTAGATACCCCGTCATATCCATGAGAGTTCTTGGTCTTTAATGATTTAATTATTAACTCAATATCCCTCTTGTCAGTATCATGGAGGAGCATTTCAGGTAACAGTCTCGGAACACTTTTTTCTACGAGCGCCATATGATTCCCTGTTGGGACTAGGTTTCTATTTAGTTCACCCGCTATATTCAGAAAGTGATTATTAAAATGGCTCTGAGCACTATGGGACTCAACTGCTGTGGTCATAAGTCCCCTAGAACTTAGAACTACTTAAACCTAACTAACCTAAGGGCAGCACACAACACCCAGCCATCACGAGGCAGAGAAAATCCCTGACCCCGCCGGGAATCGAACCCGGGAACCCGGGCGTGGGAAGCGAGAACGCTACCGCACGACCACGAGATGCGGGCAGTGATTATTAAATACTGTACATATATGCAACTTATCAGTAACACGGACATTCCCACTACGCACTGATTCTATATCCTCGACCTGTCTCGACAGACCAGCCACTTCCTTTACGACTGACCATATGGTTTTAATTTTATCCTGAGACTTAGCTATTCTATCTGCATACCACATACTTTTTGCCTTCCTAATAACATTTTTAAGCACCTTACAATACTGTTTGTAATGGGCTGCTGCATTTAGATTTTGACTATTTCTAATGTTTTTATATAATTGCCACTTTGTTCTACAAGATATTCTTATCCCTCTAGTCAGCCATCCAGGCTACCTGTTTGTGCTAGTACCCTGTTTTGAACGCTTTAACGGAAAGCAACTTTCAAAGAGCACGAGAAAATTCTTGAGAAAAGCATTATATTTATCGTCTACTGTATCAGCACTATAAACATCTTGCCACTCTTGTTCCTTGATAAGGTTTATAAAGGTCTCTACAGCAACTGGATCAGCTTTCCTAAACAGTTGATAACTATATTTAACATGTGTCGCAGCACAAAAATCTTTTAGAGTTAAAATTTGTGCATCATGATCTGAAAGGCCATTCACCTTTTTGCCAACAGAATGCCCTTCTAGCAATGAGGAATGAACAAAAATGTTGTCTATGGTTGTTCTACTGTTCCCTTGCACTCTCGTTGGAAAGAATACGTTTTGCATAAGATTATATGAATTAAGGATGTCTACCAGCATCCTTTTCCTTGCACAATCACTTATACAATTAATACTGAAGTCACCACATATAACCAACTTTTTGTATTTCCTATAAAGTGAACCAATTACCTCCTCCAGCTTTAGCAAAAATGTTGTTAAATCGGAGTCTGGGGATCTATGAATAACAACAGTTAGAAGTTTAACTCCACTAAATTTAACCACACCTGCACAACATTCAAACACCTTTTCAGTGCAGTACTGTGAAACATCAATTGACTCAAATGGGATGCCGTTTTTCACATACATGACTACTCCCCCACACCGCAAAGAGCTCCTAGAAAAGCTGCCAGCCAACCTGTATCCTGGTAAAGGGAGCCTCTGAATTATCTCCTTATTTAAGAAGTGTTCAGATATACCAATAATTTCAGAGTCAACATCTATAAGCAGTTCACTAACTTTATCTCTAATACCTTGTATATTTTGATGAAATATACTAATTCCCTCATTGCGCTTTGTCAAAAGCGGTTCCTTTGTTAGAGAGACTTACCTTAAGCAGGAATACCTATCAGCTGACTTCAATCTAAAAAAGGTGCAGCTCTAACACCCACTACTGCAGGAATTTTCCCGTGAGTGATCCCACCACCCCCACCTATGCTGTCACCTATCAGCTTTGCCAACCTCCCCTTCCCATACCTGTTGAGGTGTAGGCCATGTCTAGTGAAACCCGTTTTGCTGATAGACTCCACCGACACCACTGAAATGTGACCCATGCTTTCTGTCATCAGCGCACACCCAAGTCTCATGTTATTACGCCTGACAGCTGTATTAAGATGAGGCCGATCGTGACGCTGAAACAGTTCCACGAAATGCACATTCGGTTTGTCAGTATGAGTGGCTATCTTTTCCAGGTCACCATCTATGTCATACTCCCCATCCCTATCAGTACTATTACCAGCCCCAACCACAATCACTACCTGATCCTCTTTAGTAAAATCCCTACATAGCCCCCCCTATGTTAACAGTCACCTGAGCCAATTCTGTATTAGGCTTCACAATACTGTTGACCTGGTACTCACTCCCCAACACTTCCTGCAACTGCTGGCCCACACCTCTGCCATGAGAACTACCTAACAGCAGAACCTTCGACTTTGCAATGTCCTAGCCACCGTAACTGCTGAGGTCTGCTGCATACTTCCTACATCTACATCTACTAGAGATTCCTCTCCACTAGACTCTGACAGTTGGTCATATCTATTGCAAACACCAAAAGTAATTCTGTCTGAAAATCTCCTTCTCCTAGCAGATCTCTTGCCAACAGCCAGTTCCCATTCCCCAGCCCCCTTCTCCCTCCTCATCCTATCTAGCTCCTCCTGTGCGTTTTTTAACTGCACCTGAAGGGCACAGATCTTACGCTGCTGCTCGTCTATCAACTTACTTTTGCTACATAACCTGCAGTTCCAGGAGAGGATCTCACCAGAATGCCCACTGGCTTCCCCACTGTATTCCCCCCAGTGAAAATACTTCGAACAAGTCTCACACCGCAATCCACTACTCACGAACCTACGGCAAAGCCCACACTTCTCACTCATGATAAAATTTTACAGTTATTGAAACAAGAAAACTACTTTATCTAAGTTCCGCTACGACAATAAGAAGATGTTAAAAAACTGACTACAATAATCACAAACTTACTCTACAAGGGAAGTAACTACTATTATAAACAGTATTAATCAACAACAAATGAGAATATAACAAAAGACTAACACAGAAAGAAAATCAAACGTCTAATGACACAGTAACGAAACAATATAGTTCCCAAAAAGTTCTTCTGAAAGTATTTCACCAGAAAACACCAAGCACACCGGTTGAAGACTACTAAAGTTCCTAAATAAACCACTATACACAAACAATTAATTAGTACTTAGCTTTCGATGCGCCGCTACAGCTTTGTAGTTGGTTTGATGAACAACAGCTTGTTCTAAGTTTACTGAAGTCCGCCGAGTTAGCCTTGCGGTCTAACGCTCGGCTTTCCGGATTGAGAAGGAGCGCCTGGTCCCCAGCACGAATCCGCCCGGCGGACATGTGTCGAGGTCGGTGAGCTGGCCAGTCTGTGGATGGTTTTTAGGCGGTTTTCCATCTGCCTCGGCGAATGCGGGCTGTTTCCCCTTATTCCGCCTTCGCTACACTATGTCGGCGATGGCTGCGCAAACAAGTTCTCCACGTACTAGTACACCACCATTACTCTACCACGCAAACATAGGGGTTACACTCGTCTGGTGTGAGACGTTCCCTGGGGGGAGGGGGGGGGGGGAGAGGTGTCCAGCGGGGGCAGAACTGCACAATAACCCTTAAAGAGTGGTTCGGTGTGGGGCGGCGGAGAGATGAAGTGGACTGCGATAGTCATCGTGGTGTTGTGGACCACTGCGGCTGCGGCGGGAACGGAGCCTCTCCGTCGTTTCTAGGCCCCCAGTTAACATACAGTACCATACAATACATGTGTAGTGAAATGTAGGTTAATGTGGATGAATAGGAAAACCAATCCTATAACGCTCGAATAGAGCATTAATAGTGTGCTGCTTGACACAGTCACGTCGGTTAAATATAAAGACGTAAGTTACAAAGCGCTAACAAACGGAACGAGCACGTCAGTTTGGTACTAGGGAAGGCGAACGGTCGTCTTCCTTTTATCGAACGTTTTTGGGAAACTGTATCTCATCTATAAAGGAGACAGCTTATACACTAAAGAGCCAAAGAAACTGGTACACCTGCCCAGTATCGTGTAGTGTCGCAATACGACGTGGCATGGACTCGACTATTGTCTGAAGTAGTGCTGGAGGGAACTGACACCATGAATCCCGCAGGGCTGTATAATGTTCATGTTTGGGGAGTTTGGTGGCCAGTGGAAGTGTTTAAACTCAGAACAGTGTTTCTGAAGAGACTCTGTAGGAATTATGGACGTGTGGGGTGTCGCATTGCCTGCTGGAATTGCCCAAGTCAGTCGGAATGAACAATGTACACGAATCATCATTTCATTCCCATCCGGCGCGCAGGTCGCCCAATGTGGCGTCTAACGTAATAAGACCTGCACCAAAGCGGCTGGACCTGCCCCGCAAGGGGCCTCCCGGCCAATGAGGCCAAACGCTCATTTCCATTTCCATGGACATGAATGGATGCAGGTTCTAACATTCTGCGTGGTGTCTGTTTGTTCTATATCGTGTCTCCCTACCACTTTCGCGCAACGACGCTCTGGGCGTGTTTTTTAGGGAATTGACTAGTTTGATCCTGGGACCTGTTGCTGGTAAGGAGACGCCAGACCACACATGACATGTAGAATTCAGAAGAGTTCAGTGAGACTAGCGTTGATATAAGAATCTTAATACTAACTAAATTTAGTGGAAGGGGTTCAAGGCTTTCCTATTTTTAGTTAGCAGGTAAAATAACGTCGAAAAAGCAGTTAAGTTTACCATTGGAAATTTTATTCTACTCACAAAACATCGTTTATAAATTTCACTATTGATAAAAGGAAATGTTTTAATACAGGATGAAAAAACCAACTGCGTTCAACAAAAATGTGAACGAATATTCCCTGAGTTTCAGATTTTTACTTCAAGTGGCAAATGTGAACACCATGAGTTGTAATTGACGATCGACACTAGTATTACGCAAAAAGGGGGTGTAACAGATGAGACTTCTGCAGTTCTGAGTGAAGCTTTATGCGCTGTTATGCGGCATCGCGTGCGTTCATACCTTGTCGGTGTTCGTCAGGGGCCGGCGGGCAGCTCAGCTCCGCTCACCTCGCCGTCTCGGAAGCAACTCTTCCCTTAACGTCTCCTTACTACAATTTACCGAAGTTGGTTTAAAAAAAACTATCTGGCTGTGTTTTCATCTGACCAATCAGGGTCTCAATGTTAACCTTAAGCTCCGCCTACAAAAATTCTGTCTATCCAATGAGAAACGTTATACTTTTCGTGGTGGGGCAATGTTTTTAAAGTTTGCAACGTAACAGAGACGCGAAAAAGTCTCACGCTAAAACTTGCAGCTGGTGTGGTCCTTTTAGTGTTATCGTAAGATCTATACTGTTCTTCTGGAGAGCTCTATCTTTTAACATGGGCTGGTGGGTGGTCCTGACGTAACAGATACGCGAAAAAGTCTCATGCTAGAACTTGCGTTTGGGGTGGCCCTTTTTGTGTTATCGTAAGATCTATACTGTTCTTCTGGAGGGCTCTAGCTTTTAACATGGGCTGGGGGGTGGTCCTAGCGGTTAGCTGGCGACGTGGGTGTCCGTCCCTTATCGTAGGGCCTTCTTGCTTAACACGGTTCTGTTCTCGGCTTCTGTTCTCGTTTCTCCCCTCGGAACTGCGTCTGTCTCACGGTGGGAAGGTATGACATGCATTTAGGCATTCTTGTGTTAGTCTGTGGTATTCCATTTGCTCACTCGTTACTCGTATTACTTTGGTTAATTTAATGTCACGATTTATTCGGAGCTATGTGACATACTACTGGATTTGCTTATCATGTCAGGGTTTTCATGGAAGGTGTTGGATTTGCCTGACACCTTACATATCACCACCCTTCGAACTTAATTTTTGCACTGAAGTTAGGCAATGATTGAATCGTTGTCGAATCCAGTCAAAAATTATTCCGTTATCTAAATTTTGTTGCCTACTGTTCAGCCACGTTATTCTTTTCTATGCTAGTTTGTATTACTATTTTATATTTTTATATTCTTCCACATTATTATAAAAATATGTTTATATTGACAAGGGAAGAATAGTTTTATTCTATTATAATCATAATTTTTAAAATTATTTTCTTTCTTTATTTAATTATGAAGTTTGTTTTTTAAGAAGTTTGTTATCGAAAGTGAGGAGTCTTTTACATCGATGTTCTTAGAAATATTGTTTTTATAAATGTAGTAATTAAGCAAAATCTATTCCTAACACATTTTCTAAATATCATGTACAAGTAAAATGTTTTTGTTTCTAGACACTCATTTCAACATTGTTACACTAACAAATAAGAATTATTTCCAAGGATTGCTTTGACAAAGAGATATACATACACAAGAATTGTGATATTATCCTAAAAAATGGTACAAATGTTAAAAAAAGGGAAAACATCCAACAAGATAATTTTTTATTCTTTGTTTTTACAAGGAGAAAATAAGTAAAATATTGTTGTTCTTTTATTTTTATGAGGAGAAAATAAGTGACATATAGTTTTAGTGTTTATTATGCCTTATTTTTGTTCTTTATATACTGTCCATTTCAGAACTAATGACTTATATTTATCGATAGTCTATTTTTTACTTAAGTCCATAGTCAATGACTGTTATTTTGTAGTTTATTAGCTGTCTGATGTGCTTAACTTATTTAGTTTTTCACACATTTCTTTTGCACAATTCCTACATCACATAATTTGATTTCACACATTCACACAATCCTATGAATGTTTAAGCATGAGGTTGGCGAATTTTTTTGCATGAAGGTGATGGATTTGAGCGAGATGGATGTGGGCAAGTATTTGATGTACAGCTTCGTTCGTCGTTCCTTGTTGGCTTTGCAAGTGTGTGTTGCTGTTGTGGAGGTCCCATAATGGAATGGAGCTGTGAGTGCAGAATCTCGTGGTTTACTGGCTTTGTATGTGTGAAAGTAATCGTTATGTGTCGCTGAAAGCGGTTGTTTTTCGTTGTAATACTTCGCAGACGACTAGTTTACAATAGGATAGGGATTTGGGAAGGTATGTCGTCTATTCTTCACCCATCTGCTTTCTTGGTCTCAATCTTGCGACTCTTCAACTTCTGTTCTTCCTGCTTTTTCTCTGCTTCTTACTTGCTTCTTGGTTCTTCTCTGGGCAGGATATGGAAATATTTATTGATCACTAGTCGCTTTGAAGTTCTCCTCTTAGTAACAGTTTGATAAATGGTTTGGGCATGTCATTTCTACTTTGTGGACGTTTTCTTCAGTTTCGTGCATCAGCGTGCTGTTTAATAGCGGTAGTGTGACTTTTACACATTTTTTGCCAGTGGTGGCTTGCCCAAGCCGTCTTCTCGTCGGGCCGTTTTTTGCGTGCTCCGTTCATTTGGGGCGCCCCGGGGACCCTTCTGGCGTTCCGTGTCCTGTCGTGTCTCTGCAGGGTTCCGTCACTGTGTGGTTCCGTGTTCTGTCCCAGCAGGGTTCCGCTTAGTGGGCAGATTTACTGCCCACTTTCGATACAAGGGCCTTCTGTTGGTCTCGCTGTCCTTTCCCTTCTCTCGACGCTTCTGCCTTGTAGGAATCGTGTCTTGCTAATTACGTCCTTTTATTTCTTGATACTTCTCGCATTGCAACTTGTGGGTCGTTGCATCTCGTCCTTGCTGGAGTTTTTACAATGGTATTTACAAAAAGTTTTACTTATGATCATCTAACATAGGTCTAGTACTTACATTGTTTTACACCTTCTTAGAAAGCTTTACAAATTTCGGCGCCCTTTCCATGTTACAATTCTAAGATATTTTGAGTCTTAACTTCTACAACAATCCTCAAATTCGTTTTTTTATTTTTTGTGTAGTGTCGTGGTGTATAGCATTTTAGTATTTCATGCTGTTAGACTATCTACGCCTTATCCCTTCACCTTAATCTATGGTATTATTGGTGTTATTTCTGTTTTCGTTTTTATTGAAACTACTTTCTTTTTCCCACCTTCCTCTCTCTTCATTCTTCTTTCTCCTGGCGATCTTATCTGCAACATAATCTTGAAATATTGTGCTGATTATTTACCAGTAATAAAGTTAATCTTCAAACTTGTACTGAAAGTGTTTAATACTGCCAGTCTTAGGTAAAAATACCTCTGCTTTATCTCGTAAAATACCCTCTAATTCTCTTTTACTGTGTTCTGAAATACCTTGAACTTCTTGCAGTTTTTCGTCGATTTCTTTATGGACTTCTAACATGAGTTGAGGCGATTCCTCCTTTTGTGCATACCATTCTAATTCTTCATCCTCTTTATCTCGCGTCATTCTTAATTGTTTGTTTATAACTGGTATTTCTTCTAATTTTAGCTTTTGCTCAAAGAGAAGTGTGACATTCCCGAATGTTACGCTACCTTTCCCCGTATCTATTATCGCTCGTCTCTCATTTAAAAAATCTGCACCTATAATCAAATCTACAGTTAGTTTAGGTATAATCACGAAGTTGGCTTCGATCTTTTGACCTTGACAGGAAAGAGTTAACCTTGTTTGTCTCGTAACTTCCGCAGCATTGTTTCTAATAGGACCTCTTACTTTAATCTTACGTGTTTTCAGAACTGGCAATTCCTCATTGGCATTACACAGCATGAATAAATTTTCTGAGATCGCAGTCAGTTCACTTCCGCTATCAATTACAATATTGACTGGGATATGCTTTACCATGGCCTTCACAATTGATTGAATTTTAAAGGGTTGGTTCTGTTTTCTTCTTCTTGCATCAACGAATCTTCCACTGAATCATACATGAGTCTTTTTAGGAATTTCCCTTGTGAATTCGAACTTTCTGTGGGATAAGCTTCGACTGCTACTTCTCTCTCTTTTATTTCCTCTTCTCTATTTCTTCCTTCATTTACGCTTTCTTCAACATCCTATACTTTTTCCTCATCCTCGTCTATCTTCTCCTTCTTTGTCGCTACTTCCACATAATCGCATCTAAATGCTCTAATTATCGCTTCATAACTTCCTTCATTATATACGTTGGGTCGTGTGCCCACTCGTAACTTATTTTCAACTTCTGTCAACTGCACATTATCCTCATTGAATTCGCTTTCCCTGGTTTCCATCTCAAATAGCTCTGCAATACTCATTACTTCGTCCTTTCCTCCTACATTCGTTGTGCATGCCTCTGGTAATTCATCTTCCTCGTCAGTATTCTCCCAATTAATTTCGTCCCAACACGATATTGTTATTTTCTTGTCTTCGTTTTCATCTGGTCCCTGCGGATTTGTTTCTTCCTTCTTCTCTTCTCGTGATAAGATTTTTACTTCTCTGTTCAAGGTGCTGCAATTGTCCTGGGTCGGTGCGTCATTCTCTTTGGCATGGGCGCTTAGCTGTCAATTCGAACGTTTATCGGGGTTTGGTGGTCTTACCTCCACCTCTTCTGTCTGTATTCTCTTTTCTTGTTCAGCTTGTTGATAGTGGTTTCTTTGTTGATAATTTGTCGGTCTGTTGGTTCTCCAGTACACGTTCCGGTTGTCGTTATTCCCTCTGTAATAGTTGTTGCCGTTCCTGGGTGAATTATAGTTATTGCCATATTCTCTTCTAAATCCATAACCGGTTCTTTGTTGAAATCTATTGTCGTTTCTTGGTGCGAAGTTATCACATGGTTCGTAATTGTTGTTTCTTCGTACTGTGTCTTGTGGATTCCGCTGCTTTTTACTTTCGTTTTCACGTGCGCTTCGTTTTTTTCTTGCGTCATCTTCCGAAAATGCTTCGACGTCATTGCCTCCGCGACCTACTAATGATTGCTGGTATTTCAATGGTAGCTTCATCGCGCATAATTTAATCAACTCTCCGTCACTGTATGGTACATCTAAGCATTGATTTTTCTTTGCCATTAATTCGAAAAATTTCACGGGACTCTTCTCTCCTGAATTTTCAAAATATGGGTTCTGTAATAATTCGTACTTCACTCTGTTCTGTGCTTCGTTGGACCAATATCGTGAGAGAAACTTCTCTCTGAAATCTTCGTACGATCGGCATGTCGTTGCAACATTCTGCATGGTTTCTGCGACTGTTCCTGACATGTGTGCACATATAAAGTCTAATTTGTGTGCTAGCGTCCAGTCTTCTGGTAATCCTACTCGGAATTGATCAATAAAAGTTCGTGGATGTAATAAGTTTCCTTCTCGAAAGTGTTGAAATTTTCTGACTGTGAGGAAATGATCGTTGTCGTACTTCGTCAAAGTTCCATATGAAATTCGCGATTCTTCGCCACTTTTGTTTCTGATCATTTCTCCCGTCGTTCTTTCCGTTTGTGGTAGATCCATTGGATATTGTCCACTGTAATTTTCGCCTACCCTTGCGTAGTATCGTTGGAGTTCCATCGGTTGTGAACGTGTAGCTGTACTCTTCGCGACCTGGCTTTCCATTGTCAGGTATTGGTTCGGTATCTTGTCTGGCTAACCTTGCTGCTTCATTGCACGATCCAAACTGTCTTGAAACATATATTTGTGGTTCCGCATGTGTTTGTGATGACGTTTGTTCATCAAGAATTTCGAAACGTGTTTGTTGCTGTGCAGGCTGTCTGATTTCACGTATGTTACTTTCCGCCTGTGATTGGAATCGCAAATGTGTAATATCTTCGTTAATTGCTTGTTTTTCCGGTGCTGTTACAGATACGGATGTGGTTGCAGACTCTGTGCTTGTTCGATCCTGTTCACTACGCTCTTCAATGGTTTGCAACAACTCTGTTCGCAATTTCTGAAATTGTCGCCTTGTTTGCGCTTCTATTTTGACTATGCGGTTATCATATCTTTTCAGCGCTGCTTTTGTGATACGTTTGTGTAACACACTGTTTTCAACACCTTCACGCGCTGTACCTGCTGCTTGTCTAGTGATTTCGTTTATCTGTTTCTCTAGTTTCTTGACTTCTCCCTGCGTGTTGTTACGTAATGTTTTGATCTCGTCCTGAATGTTATTACGCAATGTTTGTGCGTCCGCTTGTACCTTGTCAATGTCTGTTCTCAATTGATTGTGACCTGTTATTAAGTTTCCCAGCACTTCTCGAGATTCCTTTGCCTCATCTTCAATATGACTTAGGTGTAACTGAATTTTTTTGTTTTGTTCTTTAATCGCAAGCATTTGTCTCGTCGTTTCTGCATTCTGAATTTGAATTTGGTTCGCTATGTCTTTATTTTGCCTTGTCATGGTTTCCGTAATTTGTTGTAATAATTCTGCCAGATTGGTGGGTCCTATTGCGTTTTCTTCCGACGTCCCACGCTCTGTGTTTTCGCCCAAGTGTTGGTTCGCAACCGATTGCATTGAACTGTGCTGTGACACGTTTCTGCTCGCATTCCTTGTACTCTGTGGTGAGGGAGCTCTGATTACTTGTACTATGGGTTCTATGTATTCAAGACGCAAGTTAGAATCCTCATCGACTGTCTCTCTACTTTCCTGCTCCTCTGTCGTATGCTGACTTATTTTTTCTATGCCTTGACGTACATTATCCTCGTTATGGTGCGTTATCTGTCCTATTTCTAGCGATACTGCATCGTCTGTTGTACTGTCCTCTATTCTCTGTCCATTTTCATGCTGGGTCTCTACCTCAATTCGGTCAAGGTCTCGATCTGCCATTGCTAATCTTTCCGAATCCCTTATTTTCTGTTTTAAAAGCAATTCACGCGCCCTACTTCGAGTCAACATGCACTCATACGATCTCACGCGTTTCATAAACATTTTGCACACACGACTTGACAATCAATTCACTTACTTGTGTCAGAACCAACTTGTCAACGATGTATCCGCCACCTGTGCGCTTGCATTGAGGAGAAAACTTAATTCTAACAATATTAAAATTCATAACTTAATTATGCTATTGTCTCTGCCAGAATGTCGCATTTTTTATTGAATACTTTATTACTATCTATCGCCGCAGCTACTGTTTTCGACTATTTATAACGTTCAAAAAAATTTTTTTTTATTACGAAAATTTTTCAACAGGATATTTTCTGACCTAGTTAGGCATGTGGTCGACCTTCAATCATGGTATTTTACCATCCTGGCAGGGTCGCCATTTTCTAACACTCTGCGTGGTGTCTGTTCTATATCGTGTCTCCCTACCACTTTCGCGCAACGACGCTCTGAGCGTGTTTTTTTAGGGAATTGACTAGTTTGAACCTGGGACCTGTTGCTGGTAAGGAGACGCCAGACCACACATGACATGTAGAATTCAGAAGAGTTCAGTGAGACTAGCGATGATATAACCAAATACTTAATGATTTCAGCGTCAGCTCCACTGCACCCCCTGTAAAAGAATCTCAATACGAACTAAATTTAGTGGAAGGGGTTTAAGGCTTTCCTATTTTTAGTAGCTGGTAAAATAACGTCGAAAAAGCAGTTAAGTTTACCATTGGAAATTTTATTCTACTCACAAAACATCGTTTATAAATTTCACTATTGATGAAAGGAAATGTTTTAATACAGGATGGTATAAACCAACTGCTTTCAACAAAAATGTGAACGAATATTCCCTGAGTGGGTTTCCAAGTTCTATAATGGATCGAAGGATGACCTATGCCATATCACATCTATAATACAGGTTTAAATTAAGTTTCACAAGAGAGAAAACTATCAAAATGGTCTACAATGACCCTCAATTATCTTTAATTACTTATCTAACTTGTCGTAAATTACAGTGGCTGATGTGGCTTCTCAATAACTATATAACAGAAAAATCATCGCGTTTCAGATTTTTACTTCAAGTGGCAAATGTGAACACCATGAGCTTTAATTGACGATCGACACTAGTATTACGCAAAAAGGGGGTGTAACAGATGAGACTTCTGCAGTTCTGAGTGAAGCTTTATGCGCTGTTATGCGGCATCGCGTGCGTTCATACCTTGTCGGTGTTCGTCAGGGGCCGGCGGGCAGCTCAGCTCCGCTCACCTCGCCGTCTCGGAAGCAACTCTCCCCTTAACTTCTCCTTACTACAGTTTACCGAAGTTGGTTTAAAAAAAACTATCTGGCTGTGTTTTCATCTGACCAATCAGGGTCTCAATGTTAACCTTAAGCTCCGCCTACAAAAATTCTGTCTATCCAATGAGAAACGTTATACTTTTCGTGGTGGGGCAATGTTTTTAAAGTTTGCAACGTAACAGAGACGCGAAAAAGTCTCACGCTAAAACTTGCAGCTGGTGTGGTCCTTTTAGTGTTATCGTAAGATCTATACTGTTCTTCTGGAGAGCTCTATCTTTTAACATGGGCTGGTGGGTGGTCCTGACGTAACAGATACGCGAAAAAGTCTCATGCTAGAACTTGCGTTTGGGGTGGCCCTTTTTGTGTTATCGTAAGATCTATACTGTTCTTCTGGAGGGCTCTAGCTTTTAACATGGGCTGGGGGGTGGTCCTAGCGGTTAGCTGGCGACGTGGGTGTCCGTCCCTTATCGTAGGGCCTTCTTGCTTAACACGGTTCTGTTCTCGGCTTCTGTTCTCGTTTCTCCCCTCGGAACTGCGTCTGTCTCACGGTGGGAAGGTATGACATGCATTTAGGCATTCTTGTGTTAGTCTGTGGTATTCCATTTGCTCACTCGTTACTCGTATTACTTTGGTTAATTTAATGTCACGATTTATTCGGAGCTATGTGACATACTACTGGATTTGCTTATCATGTCAGGGTTTTCATGGAAGGTGTTGGATTTGCCTGACACCTTACAAGGTGATAAGACAGGTTTCTTACGTAAGTGTCATCTTTCACAGTCGTATCTAGACTTATGAGGGGTACCATATGACTCCAACTGCACACAGCTCACGCCATTACAGAGCCTCCATCAGCTTGAACAGTCCCCTCCTGACGTGCAGGGTCCATGGATTCATGAGGTTCTCTCCATACGCATACAATCTGAAATGTGATTCGTCCGTCCAGACAACATGTTTCCAGTCATCAACAGTCCAATGTCGATGTTAAAGGGCCCAGGCGAGGCATAAAGCTTTGCGTCGTGCAGTCATAAGGGTACACGAGTGGGCCTTCGGCTACGAAAGCCCATATCGATGATGTTTCGTTGAATGGATCGCACGCTGACAGTTGTTGATGGTCCAGCATTAAAATCTACAGCAGTTTGCGGAAGCGTTGCGCTTCTGTCAAGAGGAACGATTCTCTTCAGTTATCGTTGGTCCCGTTCTTGCTGGATCTTTTTCCGGCCGCAGTGATGTCGGAGGTTTGATGTTTTGCCGGATTCCTGATATTCACGGTACTCTCGTGAAATCGTCGTACTTCATCGCTACCTCGGAGATGCTGTGTCCCATCGCTCGTGCGCCGACTATAACACCACGTTCAATCTCACTTAAATCTTGATAACCTGCCATTGTAGCAGCAGTAACCGATCAAAGTACCATGACAGATACTTTTTGTCTTATACAGGCGTTGCCGACCGCAGCGCCGTATTCTCTCAGTCTAAATGTCTCTGTATTTGACTATGCATGCCTATACCAGTGTCTTTGGCGCTTTAGTGTAGAACACATTCTTGAGTACTGTTCCAATGTTTGGGATACCGACCAGGTTGGATTAATGAAAGACATCGAAGCAACTCTAAGGAGTACTGCTGGATTTGCTACCGATATGTTCGATCAGCAGGCAAGTTTTACAGAGATACTTCGTTAACTCAAAAGGGAATGTCTGGATGATAGATGATGTTCTTTCCTCGAGGCTCCGTCGAGGAAATTTAGAGAACAGGCATTTGAGACCGACTGCGGAATGATTCTACTGCCGCCAACTTACATTTCGCGTAAGGACCACGAAGATAAGATGGGACAAATTAGGTCTCGTATGGAGGCTTATAGATAGTCGTTTTCCCCTCTTTCTCTTTTTTCGAATGGAAAGGAAACGAATAGTAGTGGTACGGTGGTACGTTGTATCCTCCGCAATGCACCGTATGCTGGCTTGCGGAGTACGTTAGTGGGACATTACCACAGCATCCAATAAAATTAATCTAGCTCTGGAAGCAACAGGTGAGGGAGAAAATTGTAAGGGTAGATAAAGACTGGAACTGTCAAAAGCAGTTTGTGTAGTGGATGTCCGGTGTCACAGTTACGCTGAGTTGAACTAGCAGCACGAAGCAGGAAAAATTGAGAAGCTAATGAGGAAAAAAAGTTGTAGCTCACTGTCTTAAAAGATCACGCAGGTTGCTTTGGAGCGCTGTAAATGGGACTACTCTTAACAGGCGGTCATCTGACCCTCCAATGCTTGCGTAAGTCATGGTAATGAAATGGTGGATATGTGCCACTCGGTCACATAGAGTCAGAACAGTAAGATGACTCGGCGTGGAAAGGAGTCCTCCCTCGGGCATGGGTGTGTGTGTTGTCCTTAGCGTAAGTTAGTATAAGTTAGATTAACTAATGTGTAAACGTAGGAACCGATGATCTTAGCTGTTTGGTCCCATAAGACCTTACCACAAATTTCAATTTTTTTAAAGCGCGGAGAAGTCTTGTCTGAACAATTATTTGTCGTTTCCATTGCGATGCATCTGCATATGAAGCGCCTTGTTATGCCCTTTAATGTCTCTTACCGACAATACTTTTGAAGAAATCTCAATGATCATCATAATAAAATAAGAGAAATCAGAGCTCGATTGGAAAGATTTAGGTGTTCCTTTTTCCCATGCACCATTCGACAGTGTAATGGTAGAGAAGTAGTATGAAAATGGTTAGATGAACCCTCTGCCAGGCAGAATTGCAGAGTGAATTGCAGAGTAACCATGTAGATGTAGATGTAGAATCTAGCATTCGCTACCTACTTTGTTCCAAAACACCGCACATCAAAACATGATTCCTCCGGGCCTCATACCTCGGGTTCTATGGTCGATAGAAAGGTAGGGCCACTATACCGAAGAGAATGGATCAACTTAGTTTCACTATCCTATAGTACGGGGTGAAAGTACGAATATTACTCACCTCCTCATCCTTAGGCAAATGGATCTAATGGTTCGATCCTTTTTGCAGTTGTTGTGGTCTACGGTGTGCCTTAAGGGGCTTACGGGGGTACCATTAGTTCATGGGCGATTCCTTAGGAAAAACCCCCAAAAAGAGTTTTTCTTAAGGGAGACGTTGATGAAAAACACACACTATTTCAAAGATGCACCAAATCCACAGTTTTGGAGATATGGCTATGAAATTTTGTACCACGCTTTACATGAAAGTAGCACATTTGAATATAAAATTCTTTGATCATATATATTCAACTTTTTTTAATGAAATTTGAAGTTTTATTTTCAAAAAATAATGTATGTTCCTTTTTCTCATAAAGTATTCAAGAGATTTATAGAAAAAATTCTCTGTTTCATCTCTTTATATGTTGTAGCTTCTCTCATGAGGATTTTGGAATAGGTCAAATAGGAGAATTTTCATAATTTCTTAATTATAACTCCACAAGTACAATTTTAAAATCTTGCAAAATTCCAAGCACTCTGCCCCATATCTCAGCTTGCAATCAGAATGTCAAAATTTGCTCTTGAGACAACGTTTATTAGGTGTACAGAAATATGTGTACAAAATTTCATAATTCTAGCTTTCCTAGAATCTGAGGAAAAGGTACATAAACTTAAAAAAACAAACTTTTCATGAAACGCAATTGAAAGTTCAACCTAACTTTTTTCCTTAAGTCACTTCTTCAGAAGGCACCACATTTCTACTCTGGGTCGTCTTTCCCTTCAAGGCTTCTCTTCTGGATTCTTGTTGTCTGTCTTCTTTCTTTTACCAGGTCTTCAACTGACTTTTCAGCTGCAGAGACGCGCTGTAAATCTATGTTTCTCAGGATGTCTTGAGTAAAATTTCCTATCTTGAAGCCCATTCTTTCTAATACCTTCATCCTCCCGAGGTTCCCATCATTAAATACAATAACTGCATCGTAAGTTGCAATTCTAACAACGGTAGCAGGTGCAAATGTGTTTTTAGGGCATCGTTTCCATATGAGTGAATTTAGAGACTCATTTGGAGTTTGGGTTTTGCCATAAACACACTTTTTGAGAAGTGCAGGATCTTCCAGAAGCCTGTAAGTGGGCTTGACAAGATCCAGGATATAATTTTGAAGCATCTCTTTGTGAATGTAGACGTTGTTATTCCTCTGAGCTTGTAGATATTTACACCAGCTAATGTGGCTGCGTCACACTTTTAATTAATTTTCACGCACTTCGGATGCGATTTCAACATTGAAACTTTGGGAACTTATAGTCCATGAGTTGTACTAATATATAAAAAATAAATCGAAAATTGACATTTTTGGTCAATTTCATCAACTTTTTTTTCGTATCGAAACCAAGTCGCTGATCCCAAAACGGCTGTGCACAGAAAATGGCTGAATTTTTTTACAATTTTATTTCTAAGATACCGTTCACGAACAACACTGAAAATTTTTTTGGTACCTTTATCCTTTCCAAGATACAGGGGCTCAAAATTACACTACTTGTAAACGCAAAATGCGCACGTAAAATCCGGCGTGAGACAAAAACGTAGTTTATAAAGTGATGTAACACGGAGAGATATACTGTAAAGTGTTTCCGTTATTATCAGAAGGGTAGGGAACTCCTTGTTCTAGTTCTGAAGCACGTGCAGAATTTTTGTGCACGTAAAACACGGCCTCAGGTGTAAAATTACTTTTGCGTTATTTCAATTTCACAAAAGTAAACTATAAAAATTTTACTGACCCATAAAGTTCTTTTCATATGAGTGACATGCCCTGCTGTGGCAGGGAAAAGATGGGAATCTACGGCAAAATACTCCTATCGGAGCACAAAAATGGCGAATATGATCCTGTTTAAAAGTCTCTCACTAGAAAGTGCGATACCATTTGCCTCATTCTACCTTTCTCAGCGCCTTTAAAAATTTTACCAAAAATCATGGCATACGAACATATTCGTGCTTTTCTGTGCTAAGAGAAAAGAAGACTGCGGCAGTGG
Organism: Schistocerca nitens; assembly: GCF_023898315.1. Lineage (NCBI taxonomy): Eukaryota > Metazoa > Arthropoda > Insecta > Orthoptera > Acrididae > Schistocerca > Schistocerca nitens. Next base: position 340,750,580 of record NC_064619.1, read on the forward strand.
AAAGAGACGGGAAATCAATAAATACTGATGGAAGGTGGACTGTGGTTGCGTTAAAGAAAGAGCGATGGAGATAACGTCTGTGTGAGAGAATGAGAGGGACAGACTGGCAGTGGAACATAGTTGATAGTGGCATGACAGTACTAGGAAAAGAGTGAAGGAAGCAGTGGCAGTGGGAAAGGAATAAAGAGAAGGAGAAAGTGGGTGAGAGACAGAGTATATGACGATGAAAACGAGGACGAGAGAGAGATAGTGACAGTGAGAAAGACTGTAGGAGATAGTAGCAGTGAGCAAGAGCGAGACAGCGACATTAAAAGGAGATAGTACACTACTGGCCATTAAAAGTGCTGCACCAAGAAGAAATGCAAATGATAAACGGGTATTCATTGGACAAATATATTATACTAGAACTGACATGTCATAACATTTTCGCGCAATTTGGGTGCACAGATCCTGAGAAATCAGTACACAGAACAACCATCTCTGGCCGTAATAACGGCCTTGATACGCCTGGGCATGGAGTCAAACAGTCAAACAGAGCTTGGATGGCGTGTACAGGTACAGCTGCCCATGCAACTTCAACACGATACCACAGTTCATCAAGAGTAGTGACTGGCGTATTGTGACGAGCCAGTTGCTCGGCCACCATTGACCAGACGTTTTCAACTGGCGAGAGATCTGGAGAATGTGCTGGCCAGGGCAGCAGTCGAACATTTTCTGTATCCAGAAAGGCCCGTACAGGACCTGCAACATGCGGTCGTGCATTATGCTGCTGAAATGTAGGGTTTCGCAGGGATCGAATGAAGGGAAGAGCCACCGGTCGTAACACATCTGAAATGTAACGTCCACCATTCAAAGTGCCGTCAATGCGAACAACAGGTGACCGAGACGTGTAACCAATGGTACCCCATACCATCACTCCGGGTGATACGCCAGTATGGCGATGACGAATACACGCTTCCAATGTGCTTTCACTGCGATGTCGCCAAATACGGATGCGACCATCATGATACTGTAAACAGAACCTGGATTCATCCGAAAAAATGACGTTTTGCCATTCGTGCACCCAGATTCGTCGTTGTGTACACCACCACAGGCGCTCCTGTCTGTGATCAGCATCAAGGGTAACCGCAGCCATGGTCTCCGAGCTGATAGTCCCTGCTGCTGCAAACGTCGTCGAACTGTCCGTGCAGATGGTTGTTGTCTTGCAAACGTCCCCATCTGTTGACTCAGGGATCGAGACGTGGCTGCACAATCCGTTACAGCCATGCGGATAAGATGCATGTCATCTCGAATGCTAGTGATACGAAGCCATTGGGATCCAACACGGCGTTCCGTATTACCCTCCTGAACCCACTGATTCCGCTAACAGTCATTGGATCTCGACCAACGCGAGCAGCAATGTCAAGATACGATAAACCGCAATCGCGATAGGCTACAATCCGACCTTTATCAAAGTCGGAAACGTGATGGTACGCATTTCTCCTCCTTACACGAGGCATCACAACAACGTTTCACCAGGCAGCGCCGGTCAACTGCTGTTTGTGTATGAGAAATCGGTTGGAAACTTTCCTCATGTCAGCACGTTGTAGGTGTCGCCACCGGCGCCACCCTTGTGTGAATGCTCTGAAAAGCTAATCATTTGCATATCATAGCATCTTCTTCCTGTCGGTTAAATTTCGCGTCTGTAACACGTCATCTTCATGGTGTAGCAATTTTAATGGCCAGTAGTGTAGTATAAGCAGGACAGAAAGACGGAGACTGTGGCTGTGAGACTGGAGACAGTGACAGTTAGAGAGATACAAAGAGATAATCACGGTGAGTTGGGCTGAATGAATGAGTGAACGAATGAGCAAATGGGAGTGGATGGGTATGAGACGCTTAGAGAGATCGACTAGCGAGTATGAGCGAGTTACAGTTAGGGGAGCCTGTGGGAGAGAGAGGTGAGATGTATGTTAAAAAGAGCATGAATATGTTCACGTGCCAAAATTTTGGGGAATATTTTTTAAAGGTGCTGAGGAAGGTAGAATGAGACAGCTGATATCCCATTTTTCAGTCAGAGTCTTTTAAACGTCAGTATATACGCCTTCTCTTCCGCTATTAGATAATGTATGTTCGGAAAATACAATACATATTATGAACTTGTATCTTTGTATCAGATGTACCCAGGACTTCGCAGTCTCCTAGGCACTCGCAGTGGCATGAATGACATCAACTTTTGTGCAGGATTTTGGGCACAGAAAGCACTGAATTACATGGAATGTGGTTTGCTCCTGTTAACTTTCACATTATTTGTGATCGACATTCTTCCTGTTGTTCATATTGTCTGTCTGTCTTACCTCTTCGTATTGTAATCCGTTTAGCTAGTTCCATTTCAACCACCTTTCACTGTGTCCATGGGGGTAATTACTCGGTTGCTGTATCCATCTGCAGAGTTACGGTGGTCTCCCCATTCACAATTGTAGCCTCGCCTTCTTGGGAGGTGCGGTAAGCTTCTTAGATGACCACAGAGAGCCCTCCCTTGACCGCAGTCGTTGGGGAAGAGGAGTACCCCCATGCAATGAGTGGGCGCTATTCTGCTTTACTTAAGCCTCTCCCTATCACCAGCCACTTCACTGGGTACAGAGGGTGGTGCTATTCTAGATAGGTAAAGAGTGTACCTGTTGGAATGGGATTGAGACAAACTGTAAGTAGGATACACATTTCATTGAGTGATGAATCCATCTGCTTAATACACGAGCTATCCCAGGCCGTGGTAGCATATTTCACAACAGGAAAATACAGGAGAATATGAGCCCCTTTTTCACCTCACAGTTGCGAACACATTACTTCGCGTTTTTTGGTGTTTTTACAATTTCTTGTGACAACGGCCTTGCCACAGTGGTAACAAGATGCCCGTCAGATCACCAAAGTTAAATGCTGTCGGGCTTGGCTACCAATCGGATGGGCAACCGTCCGGCTCTGCAGAGCGCTGTTGGAAATTGGGGTGCACTATGTTCGTGTGAACCCAATTGAGGAGCTACGTGATGGAAAAGTAGCGGCTCCGGTCACGGAAACAGAACGGTCGGGAGAGCGGTATGCTGACCACATGCCCCTTCATATCCGGTCCAGGGACGCCTGAAGACTGGGGATGAGGCGGCGGTCGGTCGGTGCCTTTGGGCGGTCCGAGAGCTGTTCGGACGGAGTTTTTACGATTTCCTTTAAAAATCTGTTTTGGAGAGTGGGAGAACTCTAATTGATTTACTGCCCACACAATGTGTTGTTAACGACGAGCTTCTCAGTTCCGTAAATGGAACGCACAGCCATTTCTGTTAGAAAAGTTTAATCTTATCTGGTTCGCATTATAATACCCTGACAGATTCCTAAGAGCGGCTGTCAGATTTATATCCACAATGTTAAAGTGTTTGGTGTCTGTACAGGATTGACAACAGAGATTAAAAACAGGAATCTACATCGGAAATATTTGCACTGCTAGCCATTGAAATTGTTACACCAGGAAGGACACCAAACAGCGATTTTTTACTTAATATGTATATGCGACATAGTAGGTAGAAATCATGCTTTAATTTAGTACACTAGTTAAGAATACCTCCAACCCGGCTGTACATCGAGTTGATTTGATGTTGTATCACTTGTTGCTTCATCAATCGTTGTGGCTGACGAGCCTCGGGAACCCAGTCTCTCAACAATGTGTGACCAGATGTATACAGTGAGTGAAAGATCTGGAGAACGTGCTAGTTACTGCTAAGATCGGAAATCCCCCCTACATCGAGTTAGATAAGGACAGAACGGGCAACTTGCCCTCTTACGTTACGTTACCAAAAGATAATGTCATGAGTTGTCGAAGGTAGGGCACAACCCACGGCCTTACCATGTCAGAAATGTTCTTAACTATTGTCATCATAAGAAATTTCTATGACATTGTTATTAGTCATAAAACTAATTGTCTGTATTTTCTCTATGCATGAATCACAACGGGGAGCAAGTATTACAAAAAGGCTAAAGTTGAGGAGAAAAATTTTGAAAGGAATAAGAATTGGGCCCAGGTCACGTAAAATTTTCCATAGTAAGCTGTTTTATTCTGGGCAGAAAAGGTAGGACGGCTACGCAAGTTGCTTGCATGGTTGCGCTTGGTAGCGCCTCTTTTGATGTAGATAGAAACCTTTCCCTCATTATTTCCTTCCTTGAATTTTAGTGGCGAAAAATTTACAGAAATTTTTCAGTGTGATACACATTGTCAGTAAAACAAAGATCTGTGACACGATATGAAACTTCCTGGCAGATTAAAACTGTGTGCCCGACCGAGACTCGAACTCGGGACCTTTGCCTTTCGCGGGCAAGTGCTCTACCATATCAGCGCACACTCCGCTGCAGAGTGAAAATCTCATTCTGGAAACATCCCCCAGGCTGTGGCTAAACCATGTCTCCGCAATATCCTTTCTTTCAGGAGTGCTAGTTGTGCAAGGTTCGCAGAAGAACTTCTGTAAAGTTTGGAAGGTAGGAGACGTGGCAGAAATACAGCTGTGAGGACCGGGCGTGAGTCGTGCTTCGGTAGCTCAGATGGTAGAGCACTTGCCCGCGAAAGGCAAAGGTCCCGAGTTCGAGTCTCGGTCGGGCACACAGTTTTAATCTTCCAGGAAGTTTCATATCAGCGCACACTCCGCTGCAGAGTGAAAATCTCATTCTGTGACTCGATAGTTTGAGCATCATAACAGACGTAAAACAGGCTTTGACATTACGTAATTGACATTCATCAAGTGTAATAATTAGTGTATGAAATTTTTAACATTTTTGTGAAATTTCCATTTTTACATATCTATATAACATCGCCGAAAAATATATGCCCATTGTTGATAGCGATAGCGAAAACGCAAGCAGCCAAGATGGGGTAGAATTGCGAGATCGAAGTTCAGGCGCCAAGCATGCCTACTGCAGAAAGTTTAAGTAGATCAGAGATGAGTGTCGCAGGAGTGACAAATGATAGCGACGCTCCACAACAGAATAACCTTGACGACACAATGTTTACAATTGACGAGACAATGTCACTCATCTCCCAGAGCGACATACTGCTCATGAATGGAACGACGGAGGGCGATCTAAATATGAATCTCGACAACACGTTACAAACACCACTTGGTCACGACACAAACATTAACTTGGGAAGTACAGCTGACAACAACCACAGCAGTACAACTGAAGCACTTCTATGGCAGCTACTATATAATATAAATGCGAAATTTGATGATATGAAACACACTGTAAACACCAATTTCAGTAATTTGACACAAGATATGAACATGGTAAAACAGCAACAAAACACTGTTACACAAGATCTAAATACAGTGAAGCAAGAACAAAAACAAGTATTCAAGGATTTGCAAGATACGGTCTCACAGAAATCGATGACTTAGCCAAAAACTTTCGCACTGAAATCGAGGAAAAATTGAATGATATGAAAACACAGGTAAAACGTGAAGTACTTTCTGAAGTTAACAGTAACATTACGGAGGTAAAACGGAAGGCAGATTATGACCATCACGATCGAATAGAGCAACAGATAAAGAAAATCGTAGGAGCAAACACAAACACTGAAGCCACACAAAACCAATTGGTTTCGACAGTAAAAAAGGTAACCACTATCGTCAACAAAATAAAAAGAGACAATGAAGTTGCACCTCTAGCTGCAGAAGAGCTTACTTTAAGGGTAGCAACATTAGAAGTTGACTCAGCACGTGCTAAGAAGGAGAGAGAGAAGATTAATGAAAATCTGAGTGATATCATTAGTCAAGCTGAAGCAGGTACGCTAGATAAGGGTAACACCATTGCAGAGAAGTTAGTAACCAATTGTAAGTTATACAGAGATGTAGTAGAAAAGGCAATTCAGAAAAAGAAAAATGAAATCGTGAACACGGTAAACATTAACATACAAGCTGCGGAAAATACGACCCGCAATCTTTTAGAAGAAAATATTACCGTATCTCGAAATATGAATGTAAATAACACACAGGCTGCAGTAAACAAACCACAACCTGTTGGTATCTATTCACAAATTGTCACGAGTCCCACAGCAGGTGCCAGTGACAGTTGTAGACTGCAAAGTGTAAACATACTCACAACTCCAATACCTGAACAATTACCAGCCGGAATTACAGGTAACTACAATAACAACATAAATACGATCGAAAATGCCACGAGTCTGTCAACAATTTTTGCAGACGAAGGTTTTTTGATACATCGACAATTTCCTACATTTACTACCGAAGGTAAAATAATGAATCCCGTAGCATTTATTAGAGCTTTTCGTCGTGTATTTCCACGCAACTGGGCAGAAGCACAGAAAATCAGATTTGTCGTGGGATATACACAAGGCGATGTCCTCTTTGGGCAACTGAAGTGGCCGAACGTTGCAGCACTTATACCCAATGTGAACGAGCTTTCCTCTACAAATACTGGTCTGAGGCAGTGCAAGAAACACTCAGATGCGAGGTTTTGAACCCTGCACCATTCAATGGCAAATACACTAGTCTACGTGGATACTTTGAAAAACACCTGAACAAGACTCGCTACTGGACAATCCCAATATCACAGGTAGACGTGTTAAACATTTTGAAAAGTCGTTTACCATCGCACATTAGAGAAAAATTAGTCACAACGCCCGAGCACGACACTGAATATTTTCTGTCAGTGCTCGATTCTATCGACTTGATCTATGAGGAAAGATCTGTAACCCATAGAGCAACAGAAAACCAGGCACAACAACAATATAATTATGTAAAGCAGTCAGTAAAACGTGGTTTAAACACACAGCAAGATTGGTACACACAACAGCAAAATTACATACCCAGGAGTAATGAGTACGGCAACGGGAACAGAAAAAATTAAAAGAAATTTCCAAAACAACAGGGGTAATTTCAACGCACGAGTGAGTTACAATTCAACATCACAAGGCCCAATGCCGCCTCAGCAGTGGCCGACGCCCGGCAACATTGCCATACCTTACGCTGTATCGCAGCCGGCCTTTCGGCAGCAAAATATGAGCAACTACACATCAGCTAACGACACAAATTGGCGAAGTACACACACAGTGCAACTCACTGAAACTCCTCCAGGTAATGAACTAAGTCTCACTACGCCGTCGGAAAACACCAACTGGTCGTAGTTAAGCACCCGGCTATTGACCTCTCAGGGAGTGGGGGCAAAGTAGAACTACAAACATGTTTTATAAGATTTGACAAACGAGGGGACATCAAGGTTGATTTGTATCAGCATGAGTTAGATATAGTAGATAAAGTCAAGGAAGAACAATTACAAGCAATCATTAAGGTCAAAATATTTAACATTGATACACAGTTAATTTTAGATACAAGTTCAACTACCAACCTAATGTCAAATGCAGTTTTTGTGAATTGAAGAAGAGAGGCAAGTTTCCAACATTTCCTGTACAAAATTGCAAGGTGCAAACTGCGACAGGCAGTAAGACTAAATTAGTTAAGCATCAGGCACTTACTCCAGTACAAATTGAACATTTTAGATAGGAGTGCAACTTTCTTATAATTGACAAACTTATTGTTAATTGTCTTATTGGCATGGGCACGTTTAGGACGTACAAAACACAGATTGACATAGGTAATGGTAAATGCCATTTTTATGTAAAGGATCAGATATTTTCTATTGATTTAGTCAAGTCAAAACACCTGATGAAAGTAAGAAAAACAAACCAGGGTTAAATGTCGTAGTAGACTATTCCTTTCCAGCTGTGTATTCCACAAATAAATTTGATACTGAACAACAAGCGAACACTGACGTTAGTTACGAAATGGTAGAACAGAAATTAAGTGAATCACAGGCACTATAGTCTGATTTAAAGTAGTTGTCACTTGACAGGCAACGGGCTGTAGGGCTCCCGCCACCAATAAACCAATGGCAGCCGGCGCTGTCGGCTGCCACTGCGGTGCCACTTCGCTCTGCTGAGCTGCCAGCCAGCCAGTCCTCAGCGAGCCGTTGTAGACGTGCCGGTGAGATATTTGAATGACTTGTAGCTTCGCGTGTTTACGATGTCTGATGAAAGCAGTCGCAAGAGAGGGAGGCCGAGGCTGCACACTCCTCGGAAACCTCCAAAAAGTGGCGGACATGGCGTCGTTATACGCAGTCAGGCGCGTGAATACGTCTGTTCCTTAAGGGAGTATTTTGAGAGAGAGGGGGATGCAGGAGGGCCTCTCGTTCCTTTGGATAAGGTGGTGGAGCGAACTGCAGCTGCTCTGCAAGTTAACGAACGTTCAGTAATAAGAATCTGCAAGGAGAAATTCACAAAAGAAGGCTCAAGTGAATCATCTAAATTGGAGACACCTGGGAAAAAGTGGCGACTAGAGAAGAGGGTCTCAAAACTTGACTCTTTTCAGGAAGATGCCATTCGTCGTCAAATATACGCATTTTATTCGAGGAAGGAGTATTCAACACTCAAAAAACTACATGCTACCCTCACAGCGACTGACCTGCTTCAGGGTAATAAATCATCTTTGTTGCGAGTCGTGAAAATGTTAGGATTCCGGCATAAATCCATCTCTGGCAGAGAGTTACTAATAGAACGCCAAGATATTGCAGCCTGGCGATGCCGCTTTCTTAGAGAATTGGTGGGGACAAATTTTAATGATATCGTTTGGCTTGATGAAACGTGGGTGCATGCACGACTAAGTTTTTAAAAAAAAGGATGGACAGACGCTACCAGCAGCGGTAGTATGGCAGCTCCGATCGGCAGAGGAGAAAGGATAATTGTAGCACATGCCGGACTTTCAAAAGGTTCCAGTCCAAATTGTCTGCTGCTATTCAGTTCAAATAAGACCTCCGACTAACACGAAGAGATGAACCACAATACTTTTGTGAAATGGTTTGAAGACTGTGTGCTCCATAACTTAACAAAAAACTCTATCATTGTTATGGATAACACTCCTTATCACTCAATAGTAACCGAAGTGGAACGCCTTTTGAAAGAAGCAGTTGAAATTGTGACATCGGAAGACTGGCAGAAGGTAGTGCATCACATGAAAGGAGTGATACAGGACGCATGGAACAATGAAGGTATCTTACAACTAAGTGTCGAAGACTTTATTATATCTGTCAATACGAGCATCGACACGGATAGTTTCACTTACTCTGACTCTGAATTAAGCGGTGTTTTCGCATTGTCTGATTAGTGTGTAGTGTACTTACTGCCATTAAATATTGAGTTTGTGAATTTATTTCGATTAATTCTTATTCTTGTTGTGAGACTAAGAAATACTGTTTGGACAGCTCTCGTCATCTCCTTACGGTAAGTTAGACTTAATTTTAATTCTATTTCATTTTCTATGTACACCAAGATATTATTCAGTGTGTGTAATAGTTTTCGAGATTTGCAATCTAGGGAAGAAAACTTTTCCAGACGCGAAAATTTCTCACTCTTCAATAGTTAATGTAACAACGTCCCTAATTAAAATTAAGATATCTGATATGCTTGTAGATACCACTTAGGCCGATACTGTACGTAAATTTCAAAATACTTACACAATATTTATAGAGATAGAGATTTTAAACGTCATACTTGTTTCGAGTTCAGTACTGATAGGGTTGCTAAAAACGCTGTTTTCAGAAATTTATATACAGGAAACGTAATGCACTACGAAAACTTTTAAGGATTCCATGCTGAGTGCATTATTTTGGTAATGAATGGAAAAAAATATTTTGCTGTGACACCTATAGTTTTTCAGTAATGACGTGATAAGTTAGAAGCTGTTTGCGAAATCGACAATTTGAATGGTTTCAAACAAATTAACGTAACTCTTGTCCTAATTAAAATTAAGAATAGATATTTGACAGATTGAGAGAAATTGTAGAGATATACATCATATGTGGGTTTGAAATTTTTTACTTACTTTTTGTAGAATATACAGGCTTTAAAAAGATTTTCTACCGGCGGGGGTAGCGATGCGCTGAGGCGGCTGCCTCCAGCCAGTGCTTGACGTGACAACGCCGCAACTTCGCAGCGCAAACGTCAAGTGACAACTACTTTAAATCAGACTATAAATGTGATGCAACGACAAGAACTTTCTAACTTGTTATTTAAGTATGCCAGTGTTTTCAGTAAGGAGCCAGGAGTAATCAGAGACTATGAATATAAATTTGAAGTCCATCCACATGAGACAGTTTGTGTAATGTCATATCCTATTCCATGGGCAAAGCGAGAGGCAGTAATGGAAGAGAGCGATCGTATGATTAAATGGGGAATTATACAACCTTCATTTTCACCCTATTGTTGTGCAATATTACCAGTAAGCATACCAGATGGTTCTGTAAGATTAGTTCTCGCTGCTAGAGGTATCAATAAGATTATAGTACCAGTACGAATAAGACCAGACAATTTGGACGAACAGCTTCTAAGGTTTTACAATACAAAATATTTCAGCATACTTGATCTCAAAATGTTCTACTGGCAAATAAAGCTCCACGAAGAAAGTCGAAAACATACTGCATTTGTTTGTGGGGGCAGAAGTTCTACCTTTTGGACTGAACATTAGCGCAGGAGTGTTTATATCTGCATTGGACAAGATTTTAGGACCAGGATTGCTTAGCAAAGTCACTGCCTATGTAGACGACCTGCTAATGGCCGCACCCACTTGGTTAGAACATATAAGGCTCATTGAACAGGTGCTTCAACGATTTGCATATTACAGAGTAACAGCCAACTTAAAAAAGTCTAGTTTTGGCAAGGAGCAAGTCAAACTTTTAGGTTATGTTGTGTCAGGTCAAGGTATATTACCTGATCCGAAAAAAAACTTGATGCCATACGCAATTGTCCAGCTCCAAGGAATAAAAAACAACTAAAAGCCTTTTTGGGACTAGCTTCGTTTTTTCGTAAATTCGTACCACAACAACTGATGAACAGTGATGCGTTGCTCAACTTGTTAAGAAAAAATGGGCTTTGCTTGTTGGATGATAAATGTCAAGAGGACTTTAATAACATTAAGCACTCATTAGTCAACGCAAACATTCTTAGCCACCCTGACATGTCCAAGGATTTTTGTCTATGCACAGATGCCTCAGCTCAGGGGCTGGGGGCATGCTTATTCCAGATGCGAGAGGAAGAAGGTAAGGAAGTACCCAAGGTCATCAGTTTTGCTAGTCGTACGGTTTCAGAAGCAGAAATTTCTTACTCAGTGTCAGAATTCTAAAGTTTAGCGGTAATATGGGCATTTAAAAAGTTTGAATATTTTTTGTGGGGCAAGAATACTAAAGTTTACTGTGACAACCAGTCACTGTCATTTCTTTTAACCACAGATTAGCTAGGTGGTGTCTAGATTTACAAAAATTCAATTTTGAGATATTTTATATTAAGGGAAGGCAGAACATGATTGTAGACGCCTTGTGTAGGCTGCCACTAGTTTTATAGGAATTTTGTGAGTTAACGGAGCACTATGCAGAAATCAAAACATTATTAATGCAATGTACAACACATCAGTCTGATTATCATAAGATTTGTAAGCAGATGAAAATTATACAACAGCAAGATCGCAGATGGAGTAAAGTCATGCAAAACCTTAAGCAAGATGAAGGTGGAAAGGTAAGTAAATGGTATCAGGAGTACAAGGGCGTTTTGTTTCATAGAAAACATGAAAAATCTGATCAGTGGTGTGTGCGTATTCCTGAAGATTACATAGACGAATTTATAAGGCGCACACATGAAGTATGGAGACATTATGGAGTTAGCAAATGTACTGCAAAAATTGCAACACTTTGTTGTTTTCCGAATTTGAGAAGGGGAGGTCTACAGGTATTAAGAAAGCGTACAATATGTCAAAAATCAAAACAGTCCAATGTGTCAAAATATACTGAGCTACACCTAATACTAAAAAAAAAACCTCTAGATATCGTATCCCTGGACACAGCTGGTCAATATCCAAAAAGTAAAGGAAGAGTAAAATACGCAGTAGTACTATATGACATTTTCTCGGAACACATCAAAATGTATGCCATTAAAAATGCAACAGGCACAAATATTAGAAAAAGAATTGAGGGAGACTATTTGAGAAGAGAAGTAAACCAAAGGTACTACTAACCAATAATGCTTCATATTTCGTTGGGCGCTAGTGGAAACAATTTATGACCTCACAGGGCATAAAGCCCATATTAGTAAGCTTTTTTCATCGAGAAGTAAGCCCAGTTGAACGAGTCTTTAAAGAATGTAATCGGTTTATTAGGATATACACCCGTCACAAACATACCCAATGGTTAGAATACGTAACTCCTTTCATGCAAGTTGTCAATAACCTTCCACATTCTTCAACAGGTTTCACACCTAATGAATTGATGTTCCATACAAAGGAAACGAGGGAGTCGCCCATACCAAAGGTACCCACTACAGAAATGACACTACAAGACAAAATCAAACAAGCAATGACTACACTAGAAAACAGTGCCGAGTGTAGAAAGAAAATTTATAACAAGAAACTGAAACGTGTTACACAATTTTTTGAAGGGCAAAGAGTTCTCTTACAGATTCACCCTAAATCGACAAAATTTGGCAAACTGAATAAGAAGAGGCAATTACTCTATTCAGGCCATATGTAATTTCCAAAATACCGTATACTGGGACGTACAAATTAGCCTATGAGAAAACACGAAGAGACAAGAGTCTCTATCCTCACAAAGATACAAAAGCCTTTATAGAATGACGAAGCTTGGTAACAATTTTTTTATCACAAGATAATTGTACATAGTGTCCGTAATTCTAAGTGCAATTTTCTTCTGGAGTGTATTTTAAGATAAAGTAATGTGTATAGGCATAAGTACTACTCTTGATTTGTACATGTAGGCATAAAAATTAACAGCAATACGAGGTAACACATCGCTTCATGCGAAGCGAAAGTACTCGTATAAACGTAATTAGCTTATGGCTCAGCTGTCACGCTCTCAACAATACGCGCTGACGTCAGTAGCAGGAGAGGAGGCATTGACCTATGCGCATACGTGACAGACTGGCTGAAGGCGCAGCCAAAATAGGGATGCAATGTGAACTTAACCTAAATACAAAGTAAACGGAAATACTACGCAAATACATTTACTGTCTAAGAACTAAGGAACCGATTGATATATGTACACACAGATGTAACTAAATACTAAGCTATATACAACATATTTACAACCGAAAGGAAGTATTATAAAAACGAGACGTGTAAGCTAAGGACTAACGACAAAATACCGTGAGAGATGTCAAATAATTTTCTTTGAAGAATAAATGATCATTAAAGGTAAAGGATTAACAAATGTCTATGAATTTAGTCAAAATATGGAAATATCTGCGGACATATGCAATGACCAAAAGTATCAATGGCCACGAAGCTACGAAATGCAATTACTTTCAAGTTAGTTTTAAGTTTTTTTTTTTTTCTTTCAGCGACCAGTGCATCGTCACGGCGCAGAGGAAGAGAATTACGTCGAGAGTAGCAGGTACCAAATGAAGAAACGGGCCGCACCCCGAGTAAACAATTTAGTTATAAGGATATTTAGAATAAAGGTCATAAGGCAAATGACAAATGAAATGTGCATTGTCACAGTGTGTCTACGTGACAATTATCACTACCTATCCGCTGCAGAGTACATATTAACATTTAAGCATGAGATTTTACAAAAACCAACTAATTTTTTATCGTCACACATGCAAGCTTGAATAATGACATTTACAGCTATTTGAGAAAGATAAGTACACGATTGTTAAAACATTAGATTTCACTCTAGGCTATACGTGAAGTGAACAGCCCTAGTATATGAAGAAACAACCTGACACTTCGTCAATGATTAGTCGATACATATTATTTAAATGAAGCAAAAGTTTCATCGCAACTAGCCCATGATTGTACGAATAACATTTCCACATAAATCCTTGAACCAGTAGATGAGTACTTCCTTTCATCCCTTCCACACAAAGGAGGCGGCGCCAAGCGTAGTTAGGCCAGCAAAATGGTTCAAATGGCTCTAAGCACTACGGGACTTAACATCTGAGGTCATCAGTCCCCTAGACTTAGAACTACTTAAACCTAACCAACCTAAGGACATCACACACATCCATGCCCGAGGCAGGATTCGTAGCTGCAGCGCGGTTCGGGACTGAAGTGTCTAGAACATCTGAGGTCATCAGTCCCCTAGACTTAGAACTACTTAAACCTAACTAACCTAAGGACATCACACACATCCATGCCCGAGGCAGGATTCGTAGCTGCAGCGCGTTTCGGGACTGAAGCGCCTAGAACCGCTCGTCCACAGCGGCCAGCTTACGCAAGCAATGCGCGATGTTTTAGTCCTGTTTCCAATGTATTTTTTTTCTCCCTCCTCTACTTAAGAAAGAGTTGAGCTCCCATAAGTGATAAAAGGCTGTCTATAAAATGAATCAAAAATGTATCATATGCTTGTATTGCGTCATAAAAATGTGATACGTAATTAATTTGTATATGTGATGTGAATGAAGATAAGTCGAAGAAAACAAACAAAGTGTAGTAACAGAACCCCGTTAATGAACATTTTTATGACGTTTTAAAACTTAAGAAATTTATGTTCGTAGTATAACCAATGGCTGGAACATCAGCCGTAGGTATAAGGTTTGTGTATATTGTTGTAACTCAATACTTGTATGAATTTTTATTGGAAACCAATCTCTGTATGAAGAAATGAACTTCAAAGACAAGCAATTTATACAATGGTTTGTACGGCTATATGTGTTTTTCAACAAGTGCACGGTCATGTGTGGTGACATGAGCATGCGTGTGCAACGAAATATGTTATTAATATTGTGGCACACAACGCTTGACACAGGGACAAGTGAAATATAGTAGTTCGAGCAGGTACTCACCTCATCGACGGATGCTGTTGGTCAGGGTTCTCTCCGCTGAAAATGCGAGTACGATGTGTAGTAATGACGCCCCGGTCGTAAAAATGGAGATCTTCTGCCACAGCGTCGGATTTTGGAACAATAAGCACACACTCACTGCACCCAGAATGAAGACAAACGCCACCGCAGTTCTTCGATACGTGGCACTCAAGTGAAAGTGTGACACTCAATGTGACGCCAACACCAAGAAAACGAGTGCACCCGCGTGCAATGACAGCATATAGCATGTTGATCGTTGGCAACTAGTTCTTGCCGCCAAATCAGCCAGTGCGCCATATCGAAACTCGGCAGGGAGAATGGAGCAAACTGGACATTAATTGTTAACGCGCCAAATTTAAATCTGTAATAGACTCACATAATATGTATATAATACAGGGTGATTCAAAAAGAATACCATAACTTTAGGAATTTAAAACTCTGCAACGACAAAAGGCAGAGCTAAGCACTCTCTGTCGGCGAATTAAGGGAGCTATAAAATTTCATTTAGTTGTACATTTGTTCGCTTGAGGCGCTGTTGACTAGGCGTCAGCGTCAGTTGATGCTAAGATGGCGACTGCTCAACAGAAAGCTTTTTGTGTTATTGAGTACGGCAGAAGTGAATCGACGACAGTTGTTCAGCGTGCATTTCGAACGAAGTATGGTGTTAAACCTCCTGATAGGTGGTGTATTAAACGTTGGTATAAACAGTTTACAGAGAATGGGTGTTTGTGCAAAGGGAAAAGTTCTGGACGGCCGAGAACTAGTGATGAAAATGTAGCACGCATCCAGCAAGCATTTGTTCGCAGCCCAGGAAAATCGACTCGCAGAGCTAGCAGAGAGCTGCAAATTCCACAATCAACTGTATGGAGAGTCCTACGAAAAAGGTTAGTTATGAAACATCGTCTGACATTGGTTCAAGCACTGCCTGCAGCTGATAAGATTAAAAGAATCGATTTCTGCGATTTTATCCTTGCTCAAATGGAAACATATGAATCTTTCGCTTCAAAGATTGTGTTTAGTGATGAAGCAACTTTCCACACTAACGGGAAAGTCAACTGTCACAATGTCTGTATATGGGGCACTGAGAATCCGCGGGAAACAACTCAGTATGAACGTGACTCGCCTAAGGAGAACGTTTTCTGTGCCATTTCAACCAATAAAGTTTTTGGTCCCTTTTTCTTCGAAGGTGCTACTGTAACTGGACTACAGTATCTGGAGATGTTAGAGAATTGGCTGTTCCCTCAGCTCGAACAAGAAGCACAACAATTCATATTTCAGCAGGATGGAGCGCCACCACATTGGCACTTATCTGTCCGTAACTACCTGAACGTCAACTACCCGAGGCAATGGATCGGCCGCCAGGCAGCCCGTGACAGAGCACTTCATCACTGGCCTCCAAGAAGCCCTGATTTTACCCCCTGCGATTTTTTCTTATGGGGGTATGTTAAGGATATGGTGTTTCGGCCACCTCTCCCAGCCACCATTGATGATTTGAAACGAGAAATAACAGCAGCTATCCAAACTGTTACGCCTGATATGCTACAGAGAGTGTGGAACGAGTTGGAGTATCGGGTTGATATTGCTCGAGTGTCTGGAGGGGGCCATATTGAACATCTATGAACTTGTTTTTGAGTGAAAAAAAACCTTTTTAAATACTCTTTGTAATGATGTATAACAGAAGGTTATATTATGTTTCTTTCATTAAATACACATTTTTAAAGTTGTGGTATTCTTTTTGAATCACCCTGTATTTTAATATGATAAGCTAACATATCCATTTAATTAAATAAAAAAAGAAGCCGACAATAAAGGGCATCGACCCCTATCGACAAATATAAAGACAAACAAGCAAAAACATTAGAAATACTGTACGTCTCCATACTATGTCAACGTGCACTGTGGGGGCAATTGTTTGGGTACATGATGAAAGACCCCCCCAGGGTAGTGTAAAGTTAATATTTATTTAAGAACAAAACAAAAATGAAACATCGATTGAATGTAAGCATTGGCAAAGACGTTAATTGTGAATGCGAAGTGGGGCACAGACAAATGAAGGGACTTTCGTTCAATTATTTTTATATGATTTTGTTTTAGACTGTCTCAGTCAGGCTCCATGGTATGTAGAAGTTTTATTACGCTGTACTGCTCGGAGTACGACGGGCTACGAGTCTTTTGTATCATATGTGTTTCCGAATATGCGAAAACTTAGTTAAGCATTTTTATTAAAGTGAAACTGAATCAAGTCAAGAAAAATTCATTCATATTTTGCATCATCTTGAGAGTCACTGGGTTTCCTGAAGTCGGCTGCCTTCATCTACAATTGAAATGGAGGAAAAGAAGTCCACGGTCATATTTTCGTGAAATTAACAGAAGGAGAAGCTTTCAGAAGACGAGAAATATATAATTAATATTTGTATAGGGATGGACACAGAAAAAGAAACGACGCAAGGTAAAGTGAATGAACAATAGCACAATTTTGTACACGCAGAACACTTCATAATAATGCAGATGTGCTAATATTCTCTCTTCATTTCAATCGAAAGGACAATTACCAATCAATTTCTTTCATTCCTTTTACCTTTAAATTTTTTATTTATATATTTTTTTATTATTTTATACAGGCCACGTACTGTACCCGATAAGACGATGACGAAAGGAATATGACAACGTAAGGTCTCCTCGGAGTCTGCATCCACGATTGCATTAAATATTGTAATGCTATATGCAGAATCGGGACTCGTTTGAATAGATGACGTGGTGTCACTCCTGTGTCCAGCTTCATCGTCTGACTCACAAATTTCGCCACAATTCTCGCTGCTGCAGCGTCAGGGGCTGCTGCAAGCCTGGTCGCTGTGCTGTCAGTGCGTGGTGCTCCAGATATCGTCGCAATGGTCCATGTTGATACTTGTATTACTGTAAACACACCCACTGCCTGACTCAAAGTACGTGATGTGTTTGTACGACTCTGTGCAACGGGTGTACAGTATGGCCGACCTCTCGCGCGCTAGTCGCGTGTGTTGATTGAGATCCTATATCGTATTGAGTATGGTTCTTGGACTGTTCGTTTACCCATTCACATGATAGTTCTGGGATGCCGAGCAACGCGAGAATCGGTTTTGAAGACTTGTAAATCACAGTCTCGATAGACCAGCAGTCTGTCGCTGATGAATTGCGACAAGTGTTGGTGTCTGTTTCTCTATCTTACACTACGCATTACACTATCTTCTCACAAACAAACAATTTTCAAATGCGAATTCTGAATGAGAAATCCACATTGCAACCTTTTTTTCTACACATGTTATACACTGAGATGATAAAGGTTAAGGGATAGTGATATGCTCATATACAGATGGCGGTAGTATCGGGTACATAAGGTATAAAAGGGCAGTGCATTGACGGAGCTGTCATTTGTACTCAGGTAATTCATGTGAAAAGGTTCCGATGTGACTATGGACGCACGACGACGATTAACAAATTTTGAACTCGGAATGATAGTTGGAGCTAGACGCAAGGGGCAGTTCATTTCACAAATCGTCAGGGAATTCAGTATTCCGAGATCGCCAGTATCAATAGCGTTCCTAGAATATCAAATTTCAGGCATTACATCTCACCATGGACAACGCAGTAGCCGACGGTCTTCGCCTAACGACCGCGAGCAGCGACGTTTGCGTAGAGTTCTAATTGGTAACAGACAAGCACCACTGCGTGAAGTTACCACAGAAATCAATGTGAGAATGTATCCGCTAGGAGAGTTCGGCGAAATTTGGTGTTATTAGACCATGGCTGTAGACATCTCTCCTCGAGTGCCTGCAGCGCCTCTCCTGGGCTCGTGATCATATCTGTTGGACCCTGGACGACTGGTCAGATGAGTCCCGGTTTCATTTGGTAAGAGCTGATGGTAGGGTTAGAAGTCATGGACCCAAGTTCTCAACAAGGCACTCTGCATGCTGGTGGTGGCCCCATAATGGTGTGGGCTATTGTTACAAGGACTGGACTGGGTCCTCTGGGAGACCACTTGCAGCCATTCATGGAGTAATTTTTCCAAACAACACTTCAGTGTTTTTGGATGGCAATGCGCCATGTCAGCTGGCCACAGTTGTTCGTGATTGGTTTGAAGAACATTGTGGACAATTCTAGTGAATGGTTTGGCCACCCAGATCGCCTAACATGAATGCCATCAAACATTTATTGGGTGTAATCGAGAGGTCAGGTCGTGTACAAAACCTGCGCTGGCAACATTTTCGCGGTTATGGACGGCTATGGAGGTAGCATGGCTCAATATTTATGCAGGGGAGTTCCAACAAGTTGTTGAGTCAATACGACGACGAGTTGCTGCACTACGCCAGGTGGAAGGAGGTCCGACAGCGATATTAGGAGGTATCTTGTGACTTCCATTGCCTCAGCGTAGATTCTGTTAGTCCTACCTACTATGAGCAATTGTGCTGAAATGATCATCATTTGCGTATACTCGAGCATCCATGCAGCACACTTCATGCCAATTTGACGTGATGGGACTACAGTTTTAGTCGCCAGCAGTTTATCTAGAACTGTATACGAATTTCCCATTGAGAGCGATAAAACGTGGGAAAGCAATAGGGTTCCGGTTGTCTTGACATAACAGTAGTTATCGCAATCTCTGGTACAGAGGTTTTGCTTTGATGAAGTGAGATTGGAGGTACGGTCTTTGCGTCGCCCGAGAACAGTATTCCTTCATCGTCATCAGAGAGAACAGGTTTTTTTTAAGTTCCCGCACTATCTCGTGGCCGCCTATTCACGCAACAGCCGCGGCGGTTTTAGCGCGCTTACACGTGTTATTTTCACAACGCGGCGCCCTTGCCCGAGTCCTTGGCTGGCACGTGCCCATCTGGCGTAACTAAGCCAACGACATTGCCATTGGGCACAACCTATTCCTAGACGCAGCTACGACTGTCTGCCTGAAAAATTGTTAAATCATTTCTTATAAAAACTGCAGTAGCTATCATCTAAACGAGGGGTGGCCAACCCGCGGTTCGTGCAGCTGTTTCATATGAAAGTAAAACTTAGCTTTTATTTCAGGTAAAAGCCCCCAAAGAGCATTCCATCAAGAGTCTTTCGTATAATATCCAATTACAACAGGATTATCTCATAATACAATAAACTGGTAGCCAAGATGGCAGGAATTCTTTTTATTCAATGATTACCGGTTTCGGCCAAACTAAAGCCGCTATCATCGGATCTTAGGACACATACCGGTTACATCAAGGCAAACAGTGATGATATTAATAGTTGCCTATAACACGCAGGCTTTACAAAATTGTTGTGAGTAGCACATAGACGTCCAAGAGAGATGACATTATAAATGTTAAGTATCTCCATCACATACAAGCACACGCGTGGTACTATCGCAACTCCGGCTCTGTTCTTACACTACAGGCAACAGTTAATGTCATCATTGTTTGCCTTGATGTTGTAACCTGTATGTGTCCTAAGATCCGATGATGGCGGTTTAATTTCGCCGAAACCGGTAATCATGGAATAAAAAAAATTCCTGCGATCTTGGCTATCAGTTTATTGTGTTACAAGAATCTAGATCGCTCCCACATGAGCACAATGTGCTCCCTACTACAGGATTATCTCAGTTCATTGATTCAAATATCGTTAGATTTTCGTCTACATTCCCGTTTGAAAACAATCGCTATGTTGGATTTATTTTGAAAACCCCCCGCGCAATCTTGAGGAAAATACAGTTCGCCTTGATATGTAACCAACAATCAGCAACAGCGTGAATTGCGCAACCAGATGCGTTTGTCGCGCTGCGCAAGTGAGACAAGTGCCAGACAATGTACTTAGAAAATGTAGTTCATCAACAAAGGAGGTGGCTTACAAAACACTCGTTCGACCTATACTTGAGTATTGCTCATCAGTGTGGGATCCGTACCAAATCGGGTTGACGGAAGAGAGAGAGAAGATCCAAAGAAGAGCGGCGCGTTTCGTCACAGGGTTATTTGGTAACCGTGATAGCGTTACGGAGATGTTTAGCAAACTCAAGTGGCAGACTCTGCAAGAGAGGCGCTCTGCATCGCGGTGTAGCTTGCTCGCCAGGTTTCGACAGGGTGCGTTTCTGGATGAGGTATCAAATATATTGCTTCCCCCTACTTATACCTCCCGAAGAGATCACGAATGTAAAATTAGAGAGATTCGAGCGCGCACGGAGGCTTTCAGGCAGTGGTTCTTCCCGCGAACCATACGCGACTGGAACAGAAAAGGGAGGTAATGACAGTGGCACGTAAAGTGCCCTCCGCCCCACACCGTTGGGTGGCTTGCGGAGTATAAATGTAGATGTAGATGTAGACATAGACAATAGATTTCGCATTTAATTTTACTGTAAACTCACAACACCATCGGCCGTAAAGTTACTGCAATTCGTGTGCATACGTGGTGGACATTCGATCGCAGGTTTTATCTTTTTACATTTACTCTGTGATGCGTATCTTTAATTTTAGTAGATTTGCATTTATTTTATGTATTCATTTATGGTGAGTAGGTATACCAATAGGTATTAGCAATGGTTTCTGCCTGGGTATCTTCTTTTAATTTTAGTAGTACTAAGTAAATAAATATTTAATTGTAATACTGTGTTTTTATTGGTAACATTTAAAGAAAGATAGAAAAGGGATCCTCCTAGTGCAACTTCATGCACCTGTCTTGCTCTCTTATTTACTGGAACTAATAATGTTATCGACTCTGAACGTAGAACAGTTTTAAGAAATAATCATAACAGAAGTCGAAATGGGGGTCGAAATTTTAAAGTAAGGCTGCTAGGGTAAGTGAAGCATATGTAATTTCTTATATTTATGATAGATGACGTTCTGAACAAAAATATCAATTTCCTACAGCACTTAAATACTACTCTCAAAAATTTTCGACAGAACTGTCTATGAAATTTCCCAAACGACATACCACTCAAACGAAAGACTGATAACTCGACGAGCAGTTTAGCTCTGTGTCATGATGCCAGCCTTCCATGTGGAGAAGCGGGATTCGATTCCCAGGCGGAAAATAGGTGATATGCATTTTTTAAACATAGCTGCTTCTTCTACAAGCATTTTCGTGAAGAGCGAAGTACATAAAGACTGAGAAAACCAGCGCTTGAGACTGGTAATTGCTGGATTGGTTGATCGAGTCTAGTTTCGATCATTTTTTTTTAGCTTTTTTCCCTTCAGTTCGAATACCTTCGTCATATAAATATATACTAATTAGCACATATTTAATTGTCAGTCTTATGAAAAATGCATGTCTCTTTATTTGAAATTACACAACACACACAAAAATCCAGTTTTCATTGCAGATAAAAATCCCTATTCAACGATCCTCTCTACATATAAGGTAGTTTTACAAAAAGAAAAACGTTGCACATTTATTTTTTCCATCTTCATGTACCCTACGCTTCACGGCAATGTTCGTGGAACATGAAACTTTGTTTAAAAATATACTACAACTGGGAATCGAAGGCCACCCATGTGGCAGTTGGGCATCTTACCACAGAGCCACTCAGCCCATCAAAACAGTCAACTTGCTTTACGGTGTTAAACAACTTAGGGAAACTTTAAAATACATTTTGTAGGGAATTTTTGAGAGTTGCATCGAACTACTTTAGGCAACTGATATTTATTCTGAACTTCACGTACTATATATATATATATATATATATATATATATATATATATATATATATATATATATATATATATACAAAACTCCAATTACCATGTGGTCCCTTTGTTGGTTTCCGACTTATGATAAATAAAATATTTGTTTCAGTTCAAGACGTAAACTTGTTATGGCGTCAGCTAGTAAACAAAGAGGCCCTAAGAAGAGAAAAGTTACGAAGGAGTTGAGAACTTTTCAAGACAAGCGGACTGTAAATTATTTGTTTTTGCATAACGTAAAACACAACCTATATGTCTTATATGCAATGAATCTGTCTCGTTTCCAAAAGAATATAACATCAAACAGCATTAAGAAAATAAAGTATATGGGACAATTTCGACAACAGCAGGTAAACGACTTAAAAAGGAAACTTTCTGGGCAACAGCAAATATTTACAAGGGCGAATTCAGAGTCAACACGCAATGTGAAAGCGAGTTCTGCAGTAGCTATACTGGCAAAAACACAAAGCCATATTCAGATTGCAAGATTTTTAAGGTATGCTTAGAGACTGTCGTTCAAACTGTGTGTCCAGAAAAGAAAAAGGATTTCTCAAAAATAAGCCTGTCTCGTCAACTATTACTGACATGTGGATGACATTAGAAAACAAATTTAAGATAATTTAAAAGATACTGCATCTGAATTTATATTTTATTCTCTAGCTTTGGATGAATGAACAGATATGGCGGCTATCATTCAAGTGGCGATTTGTCTGAGTTGTTGATGCCAATTTTAATAAAACAGAAGAATTAGCGGTGTTGTACCCTCTTAAGGATACCATGAACTCAAGAGATTTGTTGGAAGCAGTTATATCGACATTAAGGAGCTTTTCGTTAAAACTTAACAACCTGTGGTGCTCCAGCAATGGCTGGGAAAACGACTGTTTAGTTTAGTTGACTGGAAACGAGGCCCACAAAGTGGACAATACGTCGATGCTAAACTTTCATTGTATTATCCATCAAGAGAATTTATATGTCATGTCCCTCAAAATGGACGATGTCATGAGGGTAGTTGTCAAAACTGTGAATTTTATTAATTCGAAAGGACTGACTCACTGTCAGTTCCAAGAATTTATGAAATCTTTGAATTCAGTGCTTGGTAACATTTTGTATTATACGGAAGTAAGATGCCTAAAATATTGCGAAAATGTTGGAAAGAGTATTTGATTTGAAGCAAGAAATACAATCATTCTTTGAAAGTAAGTCAAAGAAACTCCTGGAGTTCGAAGATAAGGAATGGCTTGCCCACTTTGCGTTCTTAGTCGAAATAAGCAGCCACCTAAATGACGTTAATACTCGACTCCAAGGAAAAGATCAGCTGATTAACATCATGCATGATCATATTTCCGCATTCCAGATGAAACTTGGGCTTTGGGAACAACAGTTATGTGCAAAAAAGTTCCTACACTGTCAAAGCAATTGGACGTTACACAGCCAGCAGCGATTAAATGCGCTACTTTAATATCTGACTTGAAATACGAACTTGAAAACCGATTTAAAGATTTTAAGAAACATCGTCCGCTTTTTTCTGTATTCGCTGCGCCATTCTAGACATGAGTTCACTACAAACGGAATTCTGCGAAAAGCAATGTGACGCACAGTTAAAAGATAAATTTAATCAGGTTGGTATGGAAGAGTTCTATAAAACATATTTGGACAAGAAGAAATATCCAGGGTTTTAAAACACTCTTCAAAAATTATTTCATTATTTATATACACTTACATGTATGAACAACTTTTTAGTTGGATGAATTACATCAAATCACAAACAGAACACGAATTACTGGTGGTCACCTAGAAACTCTTTGCGTGTGGCAACAATTTCAGATGACATCAACATTGTCTCATTTAGTCAAGTTAAACAAAGCCAGACATCCCACTAAGATTGTACTTCATTAAATTGTATAATAAACGTTCTATCCTCAGATCTGATTTAATTTCTTAAAAAAATAATTATTTGTTTGTTTTGGTCCACAAAACAAAAATAGGTAATGCGGTCTGCGGAGAAATGCCCTCTCAAAAATTTGGCCCACCTGCCGAAAAGTTTGGTCACCCCTGAGCTACAGCGTTCAAAGCGACATCGGGTTGTGTTGACCTGTTTGCTTATGTTTGTAGCCTTGCGCGGACCGACTTAATTTACAAAAATTCTTCTGACTTAGGTGTCAAGCCAAATTAAAATAGTGACCCAACGTTCCGGCCTTTACAGCAAGTGTCCTTCATCAAAATTTGTGTTACATGTATGACATTTTACAATTCAATATAGTCAACTACCAAGAAGTAGTTTACGAACAAGTAGGGTGCCACTGGAAGACTCTTCGGAACTGATTGCATAGAAATCTGACGATGCACTGTTGGACTTGTTTAGGCATCTATTGACACCTTGTTTCCTGTATTAGCTGTACCTGGCCGCGCTTTGCTGTGGCTCAGTCTGCTTAAATGGAAAAGAAAGAAAAAAGAGAAAGATCACGTTTCTGATATGTACGGGAATTGGATGTACGTCCTAATCTCCTCCTCTCCTCTGTCTGTCCATCTCCCCCTCTCCCTATATTTGTCCATCTCCTCCGTCCACATCTCTCTGTCCGTCTTCTTCTCTCCCCCTCTCTCACTCTCCATTTCCATCTCTCCTGTCTCTCTCACTCTTCCTCAGTCCATCATCTGCTCCTCTCTTTCTCTGTCCATCTTCTCCTCCCCTCTCACTCCATCTCCTCCTGCCCCCTCTTTCTGTCCATCTTCTCCTTCCCATTTTCTATTTCCATGTCTTCCCACCCCTCAGCCCGTCTGCCCTTCCACACATCCCCACCCCCACACCCCGCCCTCTCTAACCTTCAGCCTTGTTTATTGTTATTTTAAATTCGGATTCGGTGGTAGTAGTCTAATCATAAGTTAATAAGCCATAAATATAACTTTCCTGTTTGCTAACAACGTTCCACTATTTTATATTTTACAGCGTTTCCCTACTATTATGAATTTATATCTTATATACATTTAAAAAAAGGTAAATAAAAACACATCCGTATACCGATGAGACGTGTCAAAATTTCAAAACAAATGGTCAAGAACTTTCGGAGATTAACATTTATGTTTCCCCTTTTATTCCATATATGTTCCATGTATATCAAATGACGTCCCGGAGGTATATAAAAACATTTGAGTATTCGAATGCAACATTGCTTCAAAATTACAAAGCAGTCCATGAAGAACATTCGCAGGTTTGAGATTTTGAAGCAACGAACACCTACGTTTGTACTTGTATAGAAAAAGTAGATGTTCTTAATCGCAAATCTCACGAAGTTTTTGACCGATTGCTTTGAAAGTTTGACACAACGTTCCACTACTATATGCGCGTGTATTCACGTGTCTATTTTAAACATATGTCATAAACAAATGCATATAAATTTAGTAATACGGATACTTTGTTACAAAAACCTCAAAAATTACATACACATGTATTATACATCATGTATTAATGAATTAGCTACCTAAAAACAGGCCTGAATTAAATTTGAACGTTGTGTCAAAATTTCAAGGCACTTAATTATGGATTTTCAGAGGTACACGACTTTGAACAAACGAACATTTGCATTTTTGTTTATACAGCCTTATCAATACATTTTTGTTGATTTCATCCATCGTTGTTTCCTCACATTGTGTTGACGAGAAGATAACAACCTGAATATGTTATTGTATTATTTTTAGCATACATTATGTAATAACAGTGTAGCTACATATCAAAATTATGGAGGAAACGGAAATAAATGATTGAAAAATAATTTTGGAAACTTATGGCGTGTTTTTGTATAGCGGAAGGTTACAGGTAACCAATATTTCGTTTTGCTTTTCATCGATTGAGGGAAAAACAAAGAGTTTGACAAGCAATTGATTTCCATTTAGTTTTCTCTAAAACTGCTGTTATAACCACATCCTTCCCTTAACACTTAATTACCCTGTATGTGTCATGACTTGTTCGTGTTACTCGTTTAGGTTTCAGTACGAAACAGAAACAGAGACGACTTGTTAACAATGTAATTCGTAACTACTGTTTATGGAGTCTATTTTGCGCAAAATCTTTTTATTTGTTTGCATCACAGCATTCTACAAATCATAATGCAATAAAATTTTTTGATACTAAATTGTATAGAAAAAAATTTGTTACAGATCAGTATTTTGCTTAGTATGTCCTTATATTTCTTTTTTGTCTCATCTTCCGACAGCTTCATTATCTATCCAGTATTGATGACTTCTGTTGCATACCCAAATCTTCAACATCTACCATTTCCCCCATCGTCACTCCCCATCTCCAGACGAACTATTCACGGATGCTTCCAGTTAGTCTTGCCATCTAATACAGTCTACTGACAGTTTTTCGTAGAATTATTTCATTTGTCGCATATAATTTCTTTTCATCTTGTATCCGATGTATTAATTAAATATGTAGCATTGTTCGATAGCAACAGATCTAGATGAATCTCATTTATTTCTAACGACTTTTTCATGGCGTTGAAATTCTTATTAATATTTTTGAGTCCGTAGACCGTTCCATTCAATGGAGCTCCGTTGGTTGGAGCAGATTTATTACGCAATAAACACCTCAATTTATCAGCATTAAAATATCAAAGTATGTTCTAACGCATACGAAGATAAACTTCCCTAGTACGAGACAAACAAAAAAGGAAAAGAAAAATTGTTTTACTTATGAGTAGCACTTCAGTTAATTAGTCGGAAGATACTTTATTCGAATTGCACAGGAAACAGAGAAAGAATTACAGTTAAAAAAACAAACAAACGTATGTCCCTCATTCTTTATTGACGAATGTACAATAGAGCAAGGAACAAGTTGTGAATGGAAGTGAAATGTGTAATGATTTTATTGCTAATGAAGTAAGAAGTCAATGTGATTGATTTTAGAGAAGCAACAAAGTTCGTGTTAATGGTACTGGCGGGGTCGTATAACAGTCACTGCCATCATACATTACAACGCCGTAGAAGAACCTGCAGCAGAGCTTACCTAGCTTCTCCTCCTGTAGCGTGCTGGTACATGGGAAATTTACCCAAAACTACAGTCAAACTGATGCATGCTTACACTAGTTGTGAAAATCAAACAGTCTTCGATGTAGCAGAACGCCCCAACTTACACAGTAAGGTCCTACATTTGCACCATAAGCTTTGTGCCGATATAAGTCATACAACAGATCAGCAATAGACATTTTTCGGCGTGAAAGGATATACGATCCGTTTTCGGCACAACGAAGGCAATGTAAGTTTCTACGTTGTTGCTGGATATGAGTGACGATGTTGCTGTGTAAAGACGAAACAGTCAGAACTTCCGTGGAGAGCGGCGCTCTACGCGCTGGCCACCACTTTGTCCAAGCACTGCTGAACCTCGTTGAAGATCACGTCCGGGTCATTTTCAGCGCTGATCTGAAACAAGAGCATAGAGAAAGACATATCAGCGCTTTAGAATCACCCGTAAACCCGTGGGCACAACTAGTATTTTATACCGGTCTCCCACTAAAAAAAAAAAAAAAGGTCTAGTTTCTGTTCACGAACTTAAACTTGCAATAGATCTACTGCAGCATCCACTGAAGCAACGGAAGTATTGTGCTGAAATAGTGAGGTTATCAAACGGCTGGAAACCTGAGAAGTTTATATTCTAGTGAAGTCTTGAGTGTAATTGAAATGGATACTGTACGGAGAAGAGGAAAAACAATATATTGTTTGTATACACGTATCAAGAACACTTCTGACCATTAAAATTGAAACACCAGTAAGGATAAAACGACGATGAAATTTCAAATGGCTCTGAGCACTATGGGACTTAACATTTATGGTCATCAGTCCCCTAGAACTTAGAACTACTTAAACCTAACTAACCTGAGGACATCACACACATCCATGCCCGAGGCAGGATTCGAACCTGCGACAGTAGCAGTCGCGCGGCTTCGGACTGAGCGCCTAGAACCGCTAGACCACCGCTACCGGCGAAATTTCAATTATTGTGCGCTTACAATATAATAGGAAGACTGAATGATTAAATTTGTGTGTGATTTGGCGGTAGAGAGGGTGCGAAATTTAGTTCACACAGCTGGTGCCTCTTGACCGCAACAGTGACTCCCCCCTGGCGAACATCGAGTGGAAAAGTCTTGCATATCAGACATCGATCATTCCAAGTCCTGCTGAGGTCCACGAGGAAGACAGGCTGGGGCGTGTACGTCACGAGGGTAGACCTAAGCTCACTCACTAGCTCTTGTCAGCAAACGAACTGCGTTTCTACGCCTCGTAACTGGGTATTTATGTACAAACGAGAATTACATCTTCTACTGCAGTGCGCCGTTATGGAGTTTTACTGATTACTAGTACTACGACGGAACACACTACTTTGGAATAAGCCGGCCGGAGTGGCCGAGAGGTTCTAGGCACTTCAGTCAGGAACCGCGCGACCGCTACGGTCGCAGGTTCGAATCCTGCCCCGGGCATGGATGTGCGTGATGTCCTAGGGTTAGTTAGGTTTAAGTAGTTCTAAGTTCTAGGGGACTGGTGACCTCAGAAGTTAAGTCCCACAGTGCTCAGAGCCATTTAGCCATACTTTGGAGTAAGTTGTAATTAAAGATCTGTGCTCGACATAAGTGGCATAACGGCTTGTTTGTGCCATTAAGTTTCTTCTTCATATTTCATACAAGGAGTAGCGCCACATGTAACAGATAATCATTTTGGTATGATTTTAATTTTATTATACGCACTGCAGTTGTAATAATTTAGTACAAGGGCTACTGACTACTAAACAGCATTCCAGGAGAAGATGCTATTCTCGTTTGTACATGAATGCCCAATTACGAATTAACAGTTGTTGAAACACAGTACGTCTGCTGAGCTGAGAGAGCGAGCGAGCTCAGGTCTACTACCCTCGTGATGCGCCACGGCCTGTTTCTCTCGTGCGCTTCGAAGCCCTGCAAGCAACGTCATCTCTGTAACAGAGCTCATCAGTCGTAGCGTAGTGGAGGGGGCGCGGTGGCGCGTGCGTCACTCAGCAAGGATGTCAAATGTTTCCAATAGGTGGAGAATTCTCTGGTTGGGGCCAAGGTCAACACTGTGTGTCGAACTGGGACAGGATAGCATGGACAACATGTAGTACTTTTTCAAAGATAACATAACGAAGACCTCGGAGATGGACATAGGCATCGGCCTTAATATGTCAGAAATGTAACTACTGCCCAAATTACAGCTCCTGTGAACCAGAGATGAACGCAGCGGCGCCTTATACCATCACGCTATGTTCTGGGCCCGTGCGATAATGACGAAAGCAATCTCCTCGGAGCCTTGTCAAGCAGAAATATCCAGCTCAGTGCTGTACGCAGTCCTGGGACGCGTTCGAAAAGGGGACGTGGTTCCGTTCCTGTGTCCAGTGGTGTGTTTGGGCGTACGATTCCCATTGTGTGTCTCTCTTTTGCCGCGTCAGTGGAAGCCGCAACAATGGTAGCTGTGCTGACAATGCGTGCTGCTCTACACTTCGTTTTGCTGTGCGTATGGATACTTGCGGCTGATCCCGGCGGAGGTTCGAGTTTTCCCTCGGGCATGGGTGTGTGTGTGTGTCCTTAGGATAATTTAGGTTAAGTAGTGTGTAAGCTTAGGGACTGATGACCTTAGCAGTTAAGTTCCATAAGATTTCACACACATTTGAACATTTTATGGATACTTGTTTTCCTGGGAACAAGCCCATTTTCTGATTCAAGACGCGTGACGTGCCTGTATGGTCGAGTGAACAATATTTCTGCCTTTTTTGTTATCCAGCATGGTGATTCGGTGTATCCGCAACTGTAATAAATAACTGAAAACAAATTACAGCACCTGTAGCTATTTTATTTTCTGATATCATGACCAGTTTCGGCCACCAACGCCACTTTCAAGTGGTTATCAGCCTACCGTCGTGCAGGTACGCGGATGCAGATAGGTCGTTTGGAAGGCCCACTGAATTGTACATTCAGTAAAATGGGCGTTCTCTTAAATGAAAGTTTCCCCACCAGTACAACCATATGAATACAGCGAGTTATGTAGAATATGCTGAATTCATCCTAAAAACTCAGACCGTTTCTATCTCAATAATTAAAACTGATCGAGATTTGATTGTAACTGACTCGTATACAGTTGGTTTAAATAAATCAAATACATGACAGAGAAAATAACGTTCTATTTAAAAAAATATTACTCGTTGCTGTAAGTCTCTGGAAAGTACGAGGGGCGTTCAAAAAAAATTGCAATACATTTCTTCTCGTCCAATTTTGGTTGAAAAAATGCTGACTTTGTTGTTCCCGCTTCAGCCCATATAGTTTCACGAAATTACGATAGATGGCGGCGCTATACGTAGCCTACAAAATGGCATTGAAATAGAGATGCATTCCAAGCAGATAGCTGTCACTTAGTTTCCTTTGGCGGAAAACGAGAGCATCGCAGATATTCATAGGCGTTTGTAGAATGTCTATGGAGACCTGGCAGTGAACAAGGGTACGGTGGGTCGTTGGGCGAAGCGTCTGTCATAAACGCAACAGGATCGTGCACCTGTCCGATGTCCCGCGTGCCGGCCTACTGTTCACAGCTGTGACTCCTGCGATGTTAGAACGTGCGGACACTCTCATTCGAGGTAATCGACAGTTTACAGTAAAACACCCTGTTGCATAGCTGGACGTCTCTGTTTGTAGTGCTGATACACTTGCCCACCACTTGGGGGTACTCAAAGATGCACGCCCGCTGCGTTCCTCGCCGCCTAATAGGAGACCACAAAGAGCAACGATGGACCGTCTGTGCGGAATTGCTGGCGCATTACGAGGGTCATTGTGACATGTTTTTATCGAACATCGTCACAGGTCATGAAAAATTGGTTCACTCATCACTTCGAACCGAAAAAAACGGCCTCACCAGCTCTCCTCTGAAGAAAAAGTTCAAAGCCAAACTCTCAGCCGTTAGAGTGATGGCGACGAGCTTCTGGGACTCTTAAGTGGTTATTCCATTTGATGTCCTCCCTCATGGTGTACCGATCAACTCTGAAGTGTATTGTGCTACCCTCAGGAAATTGAAAAAACGACTTCACCGTTTTCGTCTCCACAAAAATGCAAAATATATATATATATATATATATATATATATATATATATATATATATATATATATATACACGTTTGGCCCGATAAAGGATGCACCCCGCGGGAGGCAATATGTTGATGATGGGGAAGTTACTGATGCACCCTGACGCAGGCTCCGACGTCGACCAGTAGATTACTACGATGCGGGCATACAGATTTTCCCCGAGCTGTGGCGGAAGATTGTGCCACTGAACGGAGATGATGCTGAAAAACAAGGTTTTGCTGCCAAAATATGATGAAAGTGATGTAAAAGAAAGCAAAGCTCCATCTTCTGACCCTCATGGGCCAGTCGCGACCGACCGATCACCGCATCATCCTCTGCCAATGGCGCCATCGGATGCAGTGTAGAGGGACGTGGGGTCAGCACACCACCCTGCCGGTTGCTGTTGGCTTTCTTGATCTTGGAGCCGCTACTTCGCTTTCAAGTAGCTCCTCAATTGGCATCACATGGCTGATTGTACCGCGCTCCAGCCCTCCTACCATGGAAAAATCTCTGGCAGTCTCCGAAATCGAAATGAGGTTCTCCACATAGCAGACTGACACACCGACTACTGAGCTAGGAGGCGAGCTGAAACGCTGTACCAAATTTTGTTATTCCCAGATGAGCATGAAGCTGCAGATTTGGATCAGGAGATGCGCAAATGACTTTGATTATCAGCGTAGACCTCAGTCTTTAGAAATACGTAACAGATAAGCGCACGCGACGTTACACAGACATGTCAGTGCATGTAGGAACACAATGGCTAGAGGTTCAATCCATGAGTTGTAATCGTGGCACATGTTGGAACACGTGGGGCCTTAAACTACGTCGTTGTGAAGCCGGGTGCCCGTCTGGCTGATGTTGGTATACGCGCAAAGAGGAAATGGAAGTGAGATGTCCCTTGTGACATAGGCTACCTTTCTTTAGGGGAACGTAACGGCCTCCAACATCCTTACAGGCCCACGTAACGTTCTGTGGGCGACTACCCACGCTGAATTTCGTTCGAAGGTGACCACCACAGATCAGGGCACTGAAACTTCCTCGTAGCCTTCAGTGGTGAGCTATTTTAACAACCCATAGGGCCTACTGCTGTATTGTGAAGAACGCAGCACAGCCTATGCGTCCTGAAAACCCGCGAGGGAACTGGAGGTGTCTACACCTAGCGCCACCTCGGCAGTGGTATACGTACAGGCTACACGAGACGAGAGTAGTAGTTTGAACCCTGCTCCGTTACACATCGAGGCGACTACATGCGAAGCCTGGCTGTTAGCATGATGGTGTGACATCAGGGGGCAAGCGACGGCACGCTGACTCGCTACATAAGGTGCAGTCAAATGAAAACCAGACAGATGGGCAAAAAATAAATAAACTGTTTATTAAATTCTTCATTTGTGTGGCCATAGTGTCCTTAGTTGCTTTACAATTTCAAACACATGTTAAAAACACACCCAAAAACATAGAGCATACAATTACAGACAGAGAAACAGAGACTTGTACAAACAAACCCTCAAGCCCCGACATGAGATGTCAACCAAAGGTCCACAAAGAAAATTATCTAGGCCATCCAATAGTAAATTTCAGGGTAACTCCAACATACCTACTAGCAAAGGAAGTGCAGTCACAGCTCACCCAGTATTATAAACTAGAATATGATAGAACAATCATAAATACCTCTCAACTGCTAGAACATATAATTGCCACTAAAATCCATAGCACAGCAACACTGCTCTCCTTTCATTTAGAAAGTATGTACAGTTGAATCCCGTTAATGAAACTATAAAAAATAATTGAAGGAAACCTGAAAACATACAACCAGCTATCTTGCGAACAAACAGATGAAACAATAAAATTACGACAGTTAATAAAACAAAACAATTATTTTGAATTCAATCAAGAATACAACATACAAGAAGAAGGTTTACCCATGGTTCCACCTATTTCAGGAACATTAGCCAACATTGTCATGAATCATATAGAAAAATTAATATTTGAAGACATAATAACAAAGAAAAGCTACAGTGTCATCTACTAGTACAGATAGATGGATGACGTAATATGCAAAGCAGATGAACCTAAGAAAGAGAACACAGCAACTGCACAAAGACTTAAATTCTGTGCACAAAGACAAATTTCACAACAGAAGAAGAACAAGAAAACTCACTCAACTTTCTGCATATAACCATAATGAAAGACAATAATAAACACACATTTGACATATACAGAAAACCCAATGCAAGTGACATTATCTTAAATGCAAAGTCAAAGCACCAACAAAGCCACAAACAAGCAGTAGTCAGGTACATGTTAAACAAAAAAATGGCTCTGAGCACTATGGGACTCAACTGCTGTGGTCATAAGTCCCCTAGAACTTAGAACTACTTAAACCTAACTAACCTAAGGACAGCACACAACACCCAGCCATCACGAGGCAGAGAAAATCCCTGACCCCGCCGGGAATCGAACCCGGGAACCCGGGCGTGGGAAGCGAGAACGCTACCGCACGACCACGAGATGCGGGCACATGTTAAACAGGCTGAACAGAATCCCCCTGAACACTTCTGTTTACCAGAAAGAGCTAGCCGTTGTAAAACGAACAGATTAAAAACGGACACAAAGAAACAATGGTAGACAAACTGAACAAAAAAATAAAGCTACAAATAAAGGAAAAAAACTAACAGAACCACACCAACTCATACAACTTGCACTACAACAAAAAAGATACACACAAAACAGGTAACATATTCAAAAAACAAATCATAAACATTGCTTACAAAACAAACAACTCAATACCGAAGCACATCCCAAAACAGAACTGAAAACCAGACAGATACCAACAATCTGGTATCCATCAGCTCAATTACAAAGATTGTGGAAAGCTATACAATGGAATGACTGGCAGGACATTCGACATAAGATATAAAGAACACATCAGAGCATTTAAATACGGTACAAACTATTCAACATTTGCAGATCATCTAAAAAAAGAACACCATAGACCAAGCAATATTGAAACAGATATGAATATCATAGAAATCAGTAAAGGCAGACACCTCCTCCCTTTCCAAGAAAATTTCCACATACAAAAAGCATTAACACAAAATAAATAGTTGCTCAATGACCAAATAAATACTGGAAATCAAACTCTATATAAAATGATTGACGAAATTATATGAAAAAGAGAAGAGTCTTTTCCATCCTTCACCTCCTCCCACTCTCCCCTCCCTCCCTACCACCCCCCCCCCACTCACAATTTCATTTCACTTCTTGCCCGACACCTTCTCCTGTAACTCACACTCCATCACACTGCTATATACTTATGTCCATTCAACATGGTTTCTCCCTCCCCTATGCTGAAAAAAATTTTTAAAATAAAAAATAACAAAATTCCTCCATCACCACTCCTTCCCTACTATTACACAGTATATACATACATAGAAACATAATTAAATAGGATTACAATATTAAAAAGATTAGTGCGAATAGTAAGAACATGGGAAAGATATCGGCCACACTGCGAAGAAAGTGCTTGCAATGAAGATTCATCGAAGGGAAGACTGAAGGAAAGATAGGGAGAAGAAGACGGGATCGAAACCTGGATCAGATAAAAAATAGACGAAGTTACGTACCACTAGATTAAAAAAAAACACAGGACAGGGGAAGTGCAGAGCGACCAAAGAAGAGGAAGAATTAATTTTCGTTAGCGATAGTTTGAAAGCGAGGTACTCCAGTAATTAACATTTTGGGATAGTGAGGTACACGTCTATTTAGATATCTGCTTAAAACACGAACAGCATGTCTCGGTCGAGCGGATTCGGTGATTTCCCGTATTACGCCATCAAAATACTCTTCGGCCAATCCTTCGGCATATACAGGTGCCGGTAGCTTTTCTAGCGGAAATAAAAGATGTCGCCTAGGGAGGGGGTTGGAACAGAGAGAGATTTTCATTCGCTTAACTGCGCGCCATGGTTGTGCCATCCGAGGCGGTGTCACTGCGGTGGCATACGAGTACTTACCCAGCGCCAAAAAATGCCTGCATTCAGGTCAGTTGGCCACGCATAGCATACAGTTGACGTCACCGAGACCAGTGTCTAAGGGATGTGGCCAGCTGTTGAGGTCACATCTAACACTCAAGCTCACATGTCCAAAACATGTCGCGAGGAGTCGCTCCTTCTTTTGGACAAAAGAGCGTTGGCAGCTGCTGGGGAGATGTCTACTTTATTTACTCATCACTGATCAAACAGTCCATTTACGCACCACACACACACACACACACACACACACACACACACACACACACACGCACGCACACAAGCACGCGCTCTTGCGTTTCGTGGTAATCGTACAGGATTTTCAAAAGCTACACCAGAAGTTACAGACATATTCATCTTCAGGTGTCAATGTTTGTTTCAACAAGTGTTTTGAAACGATTCTACATTGATGAAAACAGCTTTATTCTTTTTTTATCCATACATCTTTAATGAAGTTTCGCTATCTTTTTCTCCTTACTTTTCTCCTGAATAACAACTAAAACGCTACACAATGATATACCTGTATATAGCTTTGGAATTATGGTCATTATGTTCAAAACATTTTAACAAAACGTATGGCTTAATAGCACGCTCTATTGCGGGATTTCTGGATGGTAAATTCCTTTCCATGAAGACGAAAAATTTTGTTCTAAAATGACATTATTAGAATATGGGTTGTTTTGTGCTAATTTAGCATTACTTATTAGCGATAAATAACATCAACAAACTGCAAAAATAACCACCACACCAGTAGCTTCATTTGACAGGGTTGGGCGACAAATTGCTAGAAACAGTAACTACCGTAGCATAGTTACGACTTACTATCGGGAGCTACGTAAAGTGGAATGATCACATAAAACAAATAGTAGGAAAAGTAGGTGCTAGACTGAGATCATAGAATCTTTAAAAAATAATTCATCGCTAAACATTAATTCCATCGATTCTTGAGTATTTCTGATAAGTCTGGTATCCTAACGAAGTTGAATTTAAAGCGGAGATGGACAAGATCCAATAAATAGCAGCGCATTCCGTCACGTGATCGTTCAGACGGAGCAAGAGCGTTACGGAGATACTCAACAAACTGTAGTGGCAGACGCTGCAAGAGAGGCGTTGTGCATCACAGTGGTTTACAATCGCAATTCCGAGAGGCTTAGTTTCGGGAAGAATCGGAAAACATGTAATTTCCTCCCAAATACATCTGGCGAGATAACCACAACGAGCCAACGAGAAATTAGAGGTAATACGGAGATAGATCGACAATCATTCTTCCCGAGCGCCACTCGCGAATGGAACAGGCAATGGGGCATCAGATAACAACTCTCTCCATTACACACCGTCAGGTGCATTGTGGAGTACAGGTGTAGATAAAGATAAAATATAACGCAATGGACTATACAGAAAAGAAGAAGGAAAACTATACAAGTCATGATGGGATTATAAAACAGAGGCTATGTGGAAGGAAAGAGGAGACGAGAAAGGAAAAGATTTGAAATCGCGAACAATGGTCGTGCACACAGCAGGACCAGAGAAATGGGGCTCAAAAAAAGCAGGAAACTGATGACGATAATGCGGACTGTAGATAAATCATTACTTAGGTGCAGACGAAAAACTGTGGCAAAATATTAGATATATTGCACATGACAGACAGCTACATGAACAACTGTATGTGCTGTTAAGAAAAATAAGGGAAACTCACTGATGATGGTGAAACATGACCGAAACATGTATGAGTGGAAAATGAAGGAGGTTTGTTTACTCAGTGCAGATAACTTTCAAAATATGTATATTTACGCTCTCATTCGGTAGCGGTAACTGGTGCCAACACCCCTGGGTACACTCACCGTCCGGCACTTGTCCGCGTAGTGTTCGACGACGGGCTTGCTGTGCGTGAGGAACGTCTGCAGGCGCTTCTTGATGGTCTCCTCGTTGTCGTCGACGCGGCCCGACGTCTGGGCGCGGTGCAGCAGCCGCTTCGTCATCGTCTCGGGGCTCGCGTCGAAGTTCAGGACCAGCGTGCACGGGCTGATCTGTACACATCGTGACAGATGGTCATTCGTTGCTCCTGCTAATGGCCAACAGTCTGGGGCATGCGCATATATTTACTGGCATATTCCAGGGGGCTGAGACATGCGAACTTATTTATTTTAACAACTTGCTCTAGTTAGTGCAGAAATAAACAAGTTATCAGTATGTCAATAGAGGGTGTTCCTAAAAGCACTTAACAGTTTTGAAAGTTCGTACAAATCTTACAATGAGGTCTTTCACGGCCGATATTGTCTTCACTTAAAACTTCGGTCTGATAGGCCGTGGTCGATGTATAAAACTCTCCCCTGACGTTTCGTCTCCGTCTGCGGAAGACATCCTCCAAGGTGCCGCTTTGCCTCGGAGGATGTCTCCCGCAGTCGGAGACGAAACGTCAGGGGAGAGTTTTATACTTCGACCACGGCCTATCAGACCGAAGTTTTAAGTCGTACAAACCTATTCATGAGACTTACAGATCTAGACTAGGCGTAATTTTGTAGTATATTTGTACCGAATCTCATCACTGCAAGCGCTGGCGGCAGTTGTAGCGTAATTTTGTAAGAAAGTAGTTCAACTTTTGACTCACACAATTTCTAGTTCCGAATGACAAGCACTAACGACAGTTGTAGCAAAGATGGCTACCTTCACTGACCCCGAGGGAGCTCGCTGAGTGTTTTGGTTTGATGACGATTGTGTAGCATAATTTCCGTACCGTTCACGGTAGAGATCTCCAGGTAAGCATTCTATTTATGAGTGACATAAGTGTTTTATTGACAATGGGTGCTCAGTAAGCCATAAAAAAATTCCTCAGGTGTGCGGGAGTTCGACAACGTCTTAGGGGAAGTAGGGCAAAGCTTTGTTAACTGTCAGAGAATCGAGGCGGCGTGCTTCTCGCAAGATGGGTGTCCCACATATGACCGGTGTGTGTTAAGAAGACATTGCCATCTCAAAAAGAACAAATTAACAACGGTGCAAGAAGTAGAAGACATTGAAAAGGTTAATTTTCTGTGGAAATGTTACCTCGATTGAGTAAAGAAGATTTCATTGGAAACATTATCTTCAGAGACGGGTCGACTTTTCACTTAAATGGTAAAGCTAATAAATACGACTTTAGGATATCGAAGGTAAAATTCCACGACGAACCATGGAACATGGTCGTGATAGCCCAAAAGATAACGCCTTTGCGTATTGAGCAAGGATAAAGTTACGATCCTTTCTTTTCCCTAGATGAAACTGGGAAACGTTTTTATTTCGCTGACTGAGTACGTTATCCCAGAACATATCGTAAACATCATGCAAGATGGCGCGCTGACGCACCACCTCGTCAACGTTCGGGAATTCCTCAGCAACCGATTTCCATGTAAATGGATTGAATGAGTTGCACCGATTCCATGGCCCCGCGTCGGCAAGACCTGACACCTATTTGATTTTTTTCCTGTGAGCATTCATCAAGGATACCGTGTTTGTACCATCCCTGCCGGTTTGGCTAGCAGATCTCAGAGCAAGAGTCTATGCCGCAGTCGAACAACATGCCAGACACGTTGCAGCGATTTTCGTAATAAATCGACTTCAAATGAGATTTTACCACATAAACAATGTAAGTTGCATTCAACCCAATCAGCTACAAGCTAGAAAACGTGATGTACTATGCGAAAAAATGACACAAAAGCCATGTCTGTAAGCGGTATGAATAAATATTTACGAAATTTTAAAATTATAAGTCCTTTTAGAAACCTCAGTTTTCCGGGTGACATCTATGTGCTGAAAGCAAATGAAACTTGATACAAACTCAAGTAAATAGTTATTGAAGAAAGCAACAAGAAAAATTGTAAACGAATGGATTCTGAGATTATTCCTTCAGAAACATACATGTGAACATAAACAGATACGTAACCATGGACACTGTGCCGCGGTAGAATAGCAACGGAGAAGGTAGATTAGAAGACACAATGAATTACGGATATTGTCTGCTAGTGGGCATTGATATAAGTCAATGGGGAAATTTGAAAATTTGTACCAGATCGGTATTCGAACCCGGGCCGTCTGCTTACTAGGAAACTGCTGTGACCACTGCGTCATCCGGACACAATGGCAATCGCAAATCCACGGACTACTCAAGTATGCCGAGCGAGGTGGCGCAGTGGTTAGCACACTGGACTCGCATTCGGGAGGACGACGGTTCAATCCCGTCTCCGGCCATCCTGATTTAGGTTTTCCGTGATTTCCCTAAATCGTTTCAGGCAAATGCCGGGATGGTTCCTTTGAAAGGGCACGGCCGATTTCCTTCCCAATCCTTCCCTAACCCGAGCTTACGCTCCGTCTCTAATGACCTCGTTGTCGACTGGATGTTAAACACTAACTGCCACCACCCGAGTACGCCTCCCGTTAGACCCAAATTCTCAGATTATCCACACACTACTGATGTAGTGCCCCTTGCCCATTATCGTCATTACTTGCGGCATTTCACCGATTCCCGTAAGAGTTGTATTTGCCTTAATTATATACAGGGTGTTACAAAAAAGGTACGGCCAAACTTTCAGGAAACATTCCTCACACACAAATAAAGAAAAGATGTTATGTGGATATGTGTCCGGAAACGCTTAATTTCCATGTTAGAGCTCATTTTAGTTTCGTCAGTACGTACTCTACTTCCTCGATTCACCGCCAGTTGGCCCAATTGAAGGAAGGTAATGTTGACTTCGGTGCTTGTGTTGACATGCGACTCATTGCTCTACAGTACTAGCATCAAGCACATCAGTACGTAGCATCAACAGGTTACTGTTCTTCACGAACGTGGTTTTGCAGTTAGTGCAATGTTTACAAATGCGTAGTTGGCAGATGCCCGTTTGATGTATGGATTAGCACGGGGCAATAGCCGTGGCGCGGTACGTTTGTATCGAGACAGATTTCCAGAACGAAGGTGTCCCGACAGGAAGACGTTCGAAGCAATTGATCGGCGTCTTAGGGAGCACGGAACATTCCAGCCTATAACTCGCGACTGGGGAAGACCTAGAACGACGAGGCAATTCTTCGTGCAGTTGACGATAGCCCTAATGTCAGCGTCAGAGAAGATGCTGCTGTACAAGGTAACGTTGACCACGTCACTGTATGGAGAATGCTACGGGAGAACCAGTTGTTTCCGTATCATGTACAGCGTGTGCAGGCACTATCAGCAGCTGATTGGCTTCCACGGGTACACTTCTGCGAGTGGTTCATCCAACAATGTTCCAATCCTCATTTCAGTGCAAATGTTCTCTTTACGGATGAGGCTTCATTCCAACGTGATCAAATTGTAAATTTTCACAATCAATATGTGTGGGCTGACGAGAATCCGCACGCAATTGTGCAATCACGTCATCAACACAGATTTTCTGTGAACGTTTGGGCAGGCATTGTCGGTGATGTCTTGATTGGGCCCCATGTTCTTCCACCTACGCTCAATGGAGCACATTATCATGATTTCATACGGGATACTCTACCTGTGCTGCTAGAACATGTGCCTTTACAAGTACGACACAACTGTGGTTCATACGCGACGGAGCTCCTGCACATTTCAGTCGAAGTGTTCGTACGCTTCTCAACAACAGATTCGGTGACCGATGGATTGGTAGAGGCGGACCAATTCCATGGCCTCCACGCTCTCCTGACCTCAACCCTCTTGACTTTCATTTATGGGGGCATTTGAAAGCTGTTGTCTACGCAACCCCGGTACCAAATGTAGAGACTCTTCGTGCTCGTATTGTGAACGGCTGTGATACAACGCACCATTCTCCAGGGCTGCATCAGCGCATCAGGGATTTCATGCGACAGAGGGCGGATGCATGTATCCTCGCTAACGGAGGACATTTTGAACATTTCCTGTAACAAAGTGCTTGAAGTCACGCTGGTGCGTTCTGTTGTTGTGTGTTTCCATTCCATGATTAATGTCATTTGAAGAGAAGTAATAAAATTAGCTCTAACATGGAATGTAAGCGTTTCTAGACACATGTCCACATAACATATTTTCTTTCTATGTGTGTGAGGAATGTTTCCTGAAAGTTTGGCCGAACCTTTTTGTAACACCCTGTATATGTGGTGTCTGTTCTTTTGGACATGTCTTTTACATTTTCTTCTATTAAGTTAACATGTTTTCGTAAATCGATTTCGCAGTATCACTTCTAGTCGATCGTGTAAACCACGGGTGGGCACGAGAGCTGCCCGTATGGTTGCCCCGCGGGCACCGTGAGCCGCGACGGCAACGCTGGGCAAATGCGGAGGGCAAGTATGCGGGTAGCACGGCTGAGCGATGTGGCTGGCCGCATGGGTATGCACACTGAAGGGGGGGGGGGGGGGGGCAACCATCTACATCTACATCTACATGGATACTCTGCAAATCACATTTAAGTGCCTGGCAGAGGGTTCATCGAATCACCTTCACAATTCTCTATTATTCCAATCTCGTATAGCGCGCGGAAAGAATGAACACCTATATCTTTCCGTACGAGCTCTGATTTCCCTTATTTTATAGTGGTGATCGTTCCTCACTATGTAGGTCGGTATCAACAAAATATTTTCGCATTCAGAGGAGAAAGTTGGTGATTGTAATTTCGTGAAAGGATTCCGTCGCAACGAAAAACGCCTTTCTTTTAATGATGTCCAGCCCAAATCCTGTATCATTTCGGTGACAATCTCTCCCATATTTCGCGATAATACAAAACGTGCTGCCTTTCTTTGAACTTTTTCGAAGTACTCCGTCAGTCCTATCTGGTAAAGATCCCACACCGCGCAGCAGTATTCTAAAAGAGAACGGACAAGCGTAGTGTAGGCAGTCTCCTTAGTAGGTCTGTTACATTTTCTAAGTCTCCTGCCAATAAAACGCAGCCTTTGGTTAGCTTTCCCCACAACATTTTCTGTGTGTTCTTTCCAATTTAAGTTGTTCGTAATTGTAATACCTAGGTATTTAGTTGACTTTACGAGTTTTAGATTAGACTGATTTATCGTGTAGCCGAAGTTTAACGAGTTCGTTTCAGCACTCATGTGGATGACCTCACACTTTTCGTTATTTAGGGTCAACTGCCACTATTCGCACAATTCAGATATTTTTTCTAAATCGTTGTCCAGTTTGTTTTGATCTTCTGATGACTTTATTAGTCGATAAACGACAGCGTGATCTGCAAAGAACCGAAGACGGCTGCTCAGATTGTCTCCCAAATCGTTTATATAGATAAGGGACAACAAAGGGCCTATAACACTACCTTGGGGAACGCCTGAAATCACTTCTGTTTTACTCGATGACTTTCCGTCAGTTACTACGAACTCTGACAGCAAATCGCAAATCCAGTCACATTACTGAGACGATATTCCATAAACACGCAATTTTACTACCAGCCGCTTGTGTGATACAGTGTCAAAAGCCTTCCAGAAATCCATAAATACAGAATCGATCTGAAATCCCTTGTCAATAGCACTCAGCACTTCATGTGAATAGCCGGCCGGGGTGGCCGTGCAGTTCTAAGCGCTACAGTGTGGAACCGCGTGACCGCTACTGTCGCAGGTTCGAATCCTGCCTCGGGCATGGATGTGTGTGATGTCCTTAGGTTAGTTAGGATTAAGTTGTTCTAAGTTCTAGGGGACTGATGACCTCAGAAGTTAAGTCCCATAGCGCTCAGAGCCATTTGAACCATTTTTTTTTCATGTGAATAAGGACTAGTTGTGTTTCACAGGAACGATGTTTTCTAAACCCATGTTGATTGCGTGTCAATAGACCGTTTCCTTCGAGGTAATTCATAATGTTCGAAAACAATATATGTTCTAAAATCCTGCTGCATAGTGTCGTTAACGATATGGGCCTGTAATTTAATGGATTACTCCTACTACCTTTCTTGAATATTGGTGTGACCTGTGCAACTTTCCAGTCTTTGGGTACGGATCTTTCGTCGAGCGAACGGTTGTATACGATTGTTAAGAATGGAGCTACTGCATCAGCATACTCCGAAAGGAACCTAATTGGTATACGTTGTAACCTCCCCACAAGAAAAATGAAAAAGGACAATAATTATTAGAAATGGGCCCAGAGCCAAGTGTAAGCTCCCCACAGGAATATTAATGGCAAAGACAATTAAATGACAGCTCGCTATCTGACTCAAGTACAAGTTCCCATACAATAATGAACGCTAATCCCATGACAATGAAACTGCAGTAATAACCAAAACTCAATTAAACCGAAATGTCGGTGTTTGCCCTGTGCGAATTCGGAATAAATTTCTTACCTTATTAAACTGCATGTCAAAATTCTGCTCTTATTGTAGGCTGCGGCTTGGAGCAATGCAATAGAAGTACCTTTTTAAAAT
Source organism: Schistocerca nitens (assembly GCF_023898315.1). Lineage (NCBI taxonomy): Eukaryota > Metazoa > Arthropoda > Insecta > Orthoptera > Acrididae > Schistocerca > Schistocerca nitens. Next base: position 340,794,645 of record NC_064619.1, read on the forward strand.
TTTTGTTAAAAGGAAATGGAAGGAAATTTGAATGATTTTTTTTTGTAAAATTGCTTTCAAATCAAAATTATTATTGGGGGCGATTTTTGAAAGTTAAATTACAATGAGTGGGCCTTACATTATCTGATGAGCGCAAAGCTGCATGATTAATTATTTAAATAAATTATACCTCGTCCTGAATCTCGACCATTGCGGTGCCCACGCCCGCCGACTGCTCTCCGCTACTGCTAGCGACAGACTCCAAGCACAACTGAGCACTGACTACTGCAGACAGACTGACTGACTGCTCGCTACTGCGAGTCGAGCGCAACTGCTCTGGTCAGAGATTCTACAATGTCTCAGCATCGCTGCCGCACAACATACGTGTTTCATAACCCTCCACTGGGGGGGCAAAAATTTGGCAGCGATGGTGAGTCATTTGGACTTGCCATCGTAACAAATTTTTCCTTTAATTAACAAAATATTTAGATGTATCACATGAATTAAATGTTGTGCGCATGCACCGATTACAAAACATTACAGACAAGACAAAATATAAGTACAAAACAAATCAGGAAAGATGTATATACAAATTATTTGACAGATAACAAAATGTACACACACTGAAAAATTCTTTAGCAGTTTCATAACAGGCAAAAAAAAAAATCATGTTGACAAGTGTCATGAGTGCACATGCACTGCAGTGGAGAACATATCAGTAAAAGACGAAATGTATATACAAGAGTAACAAATGACATAAATCATAAAAGGTATACAGAATGAACACAAATCATATCGAAAAATTGAGAAGAGTGCACAGGCACTGTAGTTCAGTTGAAAACATATTCACATAAGTGCACATGCACTGAAAACTTTTGAACATTTTTATAACAAATAAACGCAAGAGTAGAAAAAATCATCAAATCACAAAAAGTATATACAATATAGATGACAAGAGTGCACACATACTGCACTTCAAAACAAATCGAAAATGTCTTTAGTATTTTGACAACAAATGGCAAAAATCATGTCGACAAGTGACACAAGTGTACTCGCACTAGAGTTCAACAAATCGAGAAAAAATGTATATGCCATGAACATAAATGGTGTTAGTAAAAAATGATTTTCACTATTAGGATAGGAAAGGAAGGATTGCATCATGGTTGTAGCACTTTAGTTTGCACATAGCTGCACTGAAAGTCCATATCTTTCCACAGAATCACAACTAAGTGATACAATCTGCAGTTCCGTTCCCAGAAGTATTTATCAGCTTATCAAGACAGTGAAACGTCGTAGTAGTATTCCATACTATCATTTGGCAGTATACCAGGTACACCAAACAGTGGGACCAGAATAACGTCTTCATCGGTTACGGTGGTGGACAGCATGTCGTGTCAACACCACGCTCTTAAGAGGCGGCACACAGTGCTCCATAACAAAGTCTTGATTAGTGATTACATAAGTAGTTTCTTCGCCTACAGTGGTGGACAGCATGTCGTGTCAACACCACGCTTTTAAGAGGCGGCACACCAACGTAGAATTAGTGCAAAAACCAAATATAGTGCTCCATGATAATGAGGATGGACAAGACAAATGGATGTTACAATAATTTCAGGTAGTTAGGTCAGAAGGTGAAGTACATTAACTAACACACAAGTCTTGATTAGTGATTACATAAGTAGTTTGCGGTATCCATACTCTAGTCATTGAACATTTCTGTACCATGAATGTAGTATTACAGAAAAATGTTCATTAATTAATTTAAAGACAAGAGTGGTAATCAATCGCCATCAAGTATTGAGTATTACAAAACATTTTTCCTCATTCAAATGACATATTTACAAGTAACTATTAACACTCAGTGGCCTAGCAACTTTCGATTAGTACTAAATATTTATCATCATTCAGTATTAATATGGGAAGTCATCATTGAAAACACTAACAAAACGTTAAGTTACATTAATTATTGGCACTCAGTGGCCAGCAAGTATTGAATAGTATAAAACATTATTCATCATTCAGTATTCTTCATATCATTAAGAAATCATTATTAGAAAAATCAGTTAATTACAGTCATAGCATTAATAAGCATGGGCATTATAAGTTACATTAATTATGGGCACTCAGTGGCCAGCAAGTATTGAATAGTATAAAACATTATTCATCATTCAGTATTCTTCATATCATTAAGAAATCATTATTAAAAATCAGTTAATTACAGTCATAGCCTTAATAATCATGGGCATAATAAGTAATTACATTAATTATGGGCACTCAGTGGCCAGCAAGTATTGAATAGTATAAAACATTATTCATCATTCAGTATTATTCATATCATTAAGAAATCATTATTAGAAAAATCAGTTAATTACAGTCATAGCCTTAATAATCATGGGCATAATAAGTAATTACATTAATTATGGGCACTCAGTGGCCAGCAAGTATTGAATAGTATAAAACATTATTCATCATTCAGTATTATTCATATCATTAAGAAATCATTATTAGAAAAATCAGTTAATTACAGTCATAGCCTTAATAATCATGGGCATAATAAGTAATTACATTAATTATGGGCACTCAGTGGCCAGCAAGTATTGAATAGTACAAAACATTATTCATCATTCAGTATTATTCATATCATTAAGAAATCATTATTAGAAAAATCAGTTAATTACAGTCATAGCATTAATAAGCATGGGCATTATAAGTTACATTAATTATGGGCACTCAGTGGCCAGCAAGTATTGAATAGTACAAAACATTAGTAGCATTAATAAGCATGGGCATTATAAGTTACATTAATTATGGGCACTCAGTGGCCAGCAAGTATTGAATAGTACAAAACATTAGTAGCATTAATAAGCATGGGCATAATAAGTTACATTAATTATGGGCACTCAGTGGCCAGCAAGTATTGAATAGTACAAAACATTAGTAGCATTAATAAGCATGGGCATAATAAGTACTCTCATTACAATAGATAGTGGCAATTATGTTTTGGTATCATTAAGAAGTCATTATTCAAGTGACATACTATTCAGAGCTGATCAGTGTTATTCAGAATTATCATAAACTAGTGACATTATCTGGGACTGTTAATACATTTTGTTTTTTCTGCTAGCAATGCATTGCTTTGGGTAATTATAAGGGAAAGCAAGAAGAAATAAGAGAAAAAAATTGCTTCTAGGTTGTTCCTATAAATGAAAAGATTGTGTAACGTCATTCGTCATGAGTCAGCTGTAGCAAGGTTATCACATTTATAAATAATAGACACAAGTGGGTAAGAAAAATGCAAGTACTAGAACAGGTATAATAAGTAACAAGTTTAGTAACTATCATAAAAAGCTTCTCCTGAAAGAAAAATACAAGATGGATTATTGAACTGAAAGAAGAAACGCAGACTATGCTGAAAAGTAGTGAACTTCGAATTAACAGGTAGTGAAATGTGTATAAAAAATGTGTTCCATAGCTGTCCTTTCCAAAACCTTCAGTCATCCTACTACGCAATATAACACCTGCTGTCAAAGTAAACTGCAACAAATACTTAAATAACTACATAGCATAAATACATAACTTCAACATTATCCTCATCTGTAAAGAAAAACTTCATTATTCATATCATCATAACTCCATCATTATCATCACCTGTAAACAAAAACTTCATTATTCATAGTACCATATTCTTCATCATTGTTCATTATCAGCATTCATTATCATCTGCAAAAATCATTTCATTATTCATCACACAACTATTCCTAATCCCTAGCATATTTCATCACTTAAAACTAAAATGTGTAGTTCTGTCTGACAGCTTGCATCAATCGCCTTATATTCTGAAAGAAAAAATTAGTTAAGACTGCTATTCTGCGATGTGTATAATATATTCTGGTTAATGCTTGTTAATTCTGATCCATTTACTCGTCCTCATTAGCTTATTGCATCTTCTTTCATTTATTCCGTAGGTGAAATTCCCACTTCTGTTTAATTCATTTCCTGTACGCATCATTTATTTCTGAAATTGATGAACAAAGATTAATGTCTTGCATTTAAATCATATACCCATTAAATAGTGACTGGTTAATGGTGACTCAATTAAGCATACAACATAACATGACAGAAAACGTAATATCTCAAAACACAGACAGTGTTTAAAGGCAAAAAGTGTACAGAGAATATCGTAATGCAGCAGCAAAAAAGGAAAATGTAAAACAGTCACGATGTTGAGATATCACAAGGCAAAATGTCAAAGTCAAATGGTGTGTGTTATACCTTAACTAGTTCACAGTGCATACAAACAAAACATGAAAACAATCGTACATACATAAGAAAGACAAAATGTGACATTCGTTGTGTTCAGCTTATATGTAGTGTAGTTAATAGATGCGATAATTAAAGACTTCAATGGAGAGAGAATTTGATAAAATTAATGCGTCATTATAGAGAATTGCATAATTATTCATAAAATGCGTAAGTTCATCTGAAAAAATGTACGGTCTAGTGTGTAACGACAAGAAGAGCGACCTGCTAACCTTACCTTGCCGGGCACTTGCCAAGAAAAAAATACGATAATGATCAGTAATTAGTAATGTCAATATAATTGCATAAGTGGTCATAAAATGTGTAAGTTCATCTGAAAAAATGTGCACGGTCTGATGTGTAACGACAAGAAAAGCGACCTGCTAACCTTACCTTGCCGGGCACTTGCCAAGAAAAAAATACGATAATCATCAGTAATTAGTCATGTGAATATAATTGCATAAGTGGTCATAAAATGTGTAAACGGCCTCATAGCATGTTACATCGTAAAGTGGTTTCATTCGATAAAGGGTTTAATGTTTGACACATGATGGTTGCCTTTCGATTTTCTGGTTCTCAGAGTTTCGACGTGTACAACATTGGGGTGAGGAATGCTGCGAATCCGATATGGACCTGCGTATAGAAGTTCAAATTTACTGCACTTACCTTTTAATTTGCTAGATAAATAGTGTGTACGTACTAATATCTTCTGTCCAATGCGAAAGTCTCGGCGTCTACAAACCTGTTTTTGCTGTCTTCTCCGGCGCTCTGCGGCACGTTTGATGTTGTTCAGCGCAATGTCAATTATTTCGTGGTGTCTTAGTCGACGTGATCTAGGAAAATTTACTAACTCTTTGATTTTGTTTGGTGGTTCAACGTTTTTCAGTATAACAGACGGAGATAGCATAGTGGATTCATTTGGAATGGAATTAATTACATCTTGGAATGAGTGTATGTGTGTGTCCCAATTAACATGTCTTTTGTGGCAGTATATTCTACACAGTTTACCAATTTCTTTCATTAGTCGTTCACAAGGGTTCGAAGAAGCATGGTACTTGGATATATAGATCGGAGAAATGTTTCTAGCTCGTAACATGCGTATCCATGTAGCAGAACGAAATTGTGATCCATTGTCAGAAATTACTTTCATCACATGCCCTACATGAAATAAGAAATGCTTTACAAATGCTTTCGAAACAGTTTTGGCAGTAGCTTTACGTAACGGAGTGAAAGTAACAAATTTTGAAGTGAGTTCAACAGCGACAAAGATGTAGCAAAAACCTCTATTAGTTCTCGGAATTGGACCAAAAATGTCTACTGCGGCCATATGTCTTAATTTAACTGGTATAATGGGATATAATGGAGGAATATGTGAAGTTGTGTCAGACTTAGCTTTCTGGCAAATTTTACATGACGCTAAAACTCGTCGTATACGTTTTTCCATGTTTGTAAAATAACAGTTCTGTCTCAATATAAGAAAACATTTTCTTGTTCCGTAATGTGCGTAACTTAAATGCGTGTACCATATTAATTTGTTAATCAGTTCGTCAGGAATGCATAGTAACCAATTGTTGCTGTCAGGATGAGAGCGGCGAAACAGAATGTCATTGCGTACAGTGTAGTGGTTCCTAATCGTAACATTATTCTTATCTTGCCAAAGGTGCTTAATTTCTTTCCATACATTGTCTTTGCTTTGCTCTTTTGCTATGTCCTGTAATGACGACGAAATAAAATTTTCAAATGCAACTTGCTGAATGTACATGATACTGAAATTTGCTTTGCAGAAGTTGGTTGCTACGTCTTGCTGATTGTTGCTGAGAGAACGCGAAAGTGCGTCCGCTATAACATTTTGTGTGCCGGGAATGTGAACTATCGTAAAATTAAATTCCTGTAAATACAGTTTCCATCTGCTTAATCTATCATGAGTAAATTTAGCCGAAAGTAAGAATTGTATAGCTCTGTGATCCGTGTAAACAGTCGTATGTCTGCCATAAAGAAAGTGTCTAAATCTCGTAAAAGCCCATACAACACACAACGTTTCCAATTCTGTGACGGAATAATTTCGTTCAGCAGGTGACAGAATGCGGCTTGCAAATGCGATGTTTTTAATTACTGTAGAACCATCTTCTTCAATTTCCTGAAAAATATGTACGCCTAAAGCTGTGTTGGAACTGTCGGTGGCAATGGAAAAATTTCTGGTAAGATCTGGGTGCGATAAAAGTGGAGCATTCAACAAAGCATGTTTTAGGTTCACGAATTCAGAGTGTGCTTGCTTATCCCATGACCAAATAGTGTTTTTACCTGTTAATTGGCATAATCTAGGCGTGTCTAAAGCAGAGTGATGAATAAATTTGCGAAAAAAGTTAATTAAGCCCAAAAAACTGCGTAATTGCTTCTTCGTTGTAGGAACAGTAATGTCACGTAAAGCTTGAAGTTTTTCCGGATCAGGCGCAATACCTTCTGCTGAAATTACGTGTCCAAGAAATTTTATAGAAGTTTTACCAAAATGTGATTTACTGAGGTTAACTGTGAGTCCTTGTGCATGGAAAGTTTGCAATAGTCGTTCTAAAATCAGATTATGTTCAGACCAGTTAGCTTCTGCAATAAGAATGTCGTCTACGTACGTCGTAATTCTGTCTTTAAGTTCTGTCGGAAGTATTGTGTTCAAACCGCGAATAAAAGCAGCAGAAGAAATAGTTAGGCCGAACGGTAATTTACAAAATTGATAACAGTCACCAAAACAGAGAAAAGCTGTATACTTTCTGCAATTCGGATGAAGTTGAATTTGCCAAAATCCCGATTTCAAATCCAATGCAGAACAAACAGCTGTACCATGAAATTTCTGTAGTAGTTCTTCCAGTGTCTGTGGTCGATCGGTTTCATTAATAACAATGTCACCAATGTGACGTGAATCAAGTACAAGGCGAAGTGAGCCATCTTTCTTCTTAACAATATGCAGCGGGTTTATGTACGGACTAACTGCTGGTTCAATAATTCCTTGATCGAGCATATCCTGCAATTCTTTTTTAACCTGTTCTCTGTGAATATATGGAATGGGATAATGCTTTGCTTTAAATGTGTCGTGCTGTTTCACCTGAAATTCATACATAAAACCGGACATAGTACCAGGAATGTTGTCGAAAACTGGAGCCCGCTGCAAAAGAATTTTATGTAACTGCGCTCGTTCGTCGTCTGTATTTGCACTGCTTTGTTTAACTTTATCAGAAATCATCTGCATTACGTCGTAGTCAGTTTCGTCTGGAGTGTTATAGTTGTGTACGTACGTATCCGTAAACAATGTGGGATTACAGTCTATGTTACGTGTTGCGGAAATGACCTCTGTGCGGTTAATTGTTTGTTCTTCTGCAGATAAAGAATGCTGAAATTCTAAAGCCAATTGGACATTTTCATCCTTCAACATTAAATAAGAATTCTGAAAATCAACCACTGCGTCGTGTTGTACGAGAAAATTAGTACCTAAAATTACGTCTGTTGTCAATAAAGGAACAATCCAAAAATTTGAATGAAAAGTATGACCTCCAATACAAAATGATAAATGCGTCTGTAATTTAACGTCTACTCCTTTACTCGATACTGCTCCTTTTACTTTCGTTTTGCCTAATGGTAATGTGGGATAAGTATTCTCTTTGTTACACTCGTTAAAAGTTTCCTCATTAATGACTGACATAGGTGATCCGGAATCGATTACTGCTGAAAATTTCGATGAACCAATTTTAATTTCGATGACAGGATGTGAAATAGTTTTCTGAACAACTGGTCTTTCCTGTAAAAGAGTGTCTCGGATGTCGTCAAACGTAATTACATTCTCGTGAACAACATTTTGCGTGTCAAAACTAGTGCTTGTGTTATTGGAAGATGCGTCCTGTACAGTATCTAGTCAGATTCTATCTGACGTGTTATTATTATCATCACGAGGATGTTGTGGCATTTCTACAATTTGAACAGTTCTATTACTTCTTCCACACGTGTTACGCTCCGGATGATACCTACTATCGGGTTCATTCATTAGAATATGTTCTTGCGGATGATTTTGCTGTTGGTAAGATCGACTGTTATTATATGTACGTTGATAATTGTGCTCGTCATTTTTACGTCTGTCGTGATAGTCATTCCTATACGGTGCATTGCGATAGGAATTGAAATACTGTCTTCTCTGCACGTAGTTATTTCCTTGCTGTTGTGCGTCACTATTTGTTGGATCTGGGACTATACGTGCACGCGGCGAAACATTGTAGTTGGGTTGACCTTGTGCATTACATTGTTGGTTATGTATTCCAACCGGCTGACTTTCATGCTGTTGTGGTGGAAAACGTCTATTGTTACTAAAAGGTGGTTCCTGTTGCTGAAAGTTTTGATGATGTTGATAATGAGAATTTTGTCTGCTGTTAAAGTTCTGGTAGTTGTCGTTCCTAAAGCGTCTGTTATTTTTCCTATTGAAATTACGTCCCTGATCATAATTACTGTAAGTTTGTTGACCTTGGTTATTATACGAAAAGTTTTTATTTACAAAAGAATAATCAGATTGTTGTACTTCTAAGAGCTGTAACAGATCTCTGAATGCTGAAATATTTTCCTTTTGCTGACCCGTTAGAAGTGAAACTCTTAATGACCGTGGTAACTTAGAAATGCATAATTGTATAAGTGCAGATTCACTATAAGGCTCGCTTAAATACTGGTTCTGTTGCACCATGTGCTCAAAAAATTGCGTGACACTGGGAAAATTTGTGTTCTCATAATTTGGCAAACTAATTAGCTGATCTTTAATTCCGCGCTGTGTCGTCTTCGACCAGTACGCTGACAGAAAAGCATTCTGAAATTCCTCTACTGAATAACATTGTCTCGCGATCGGCCTCATACGAGTTGCCGGTTCGCCTTCCAAAAAGCTGCAAATAAATTCAAGTTTGTGTGTTACAGGCCAAGTCGGTGGAAAAGCAAAGCTAAATTGTTGTATCCAATCTAGCGGGTGAATCTGTGCTCTGTCGTTTTTAAATACTTTAAACTTTCTCACTGACAGAAAATGTTTGTAATCGAAATTATCGTCTCTGTGTGATGGAAGAGGTTCATGGTTGTAAGAGAATCTGTTGAACTGTGATTGTTCGGAATCAAAGTCGGGTGCTCTTTGTAGATTACCCAAATTACACGCGTTGCGCGAATTTGACAAATGTTCGCAAAGTGGCGTCTGCCGTGATGCGTTATTAACCGAAATATTTTTCATCTCTGTTACTTCCTGCTGTAAACTTGACAGTTTTCTACGCAACGTGTTATTAGACGAATCGATTTCATTAATTGTTTGCTGTAAATTTTGAAATTCAGTTGTTTGACTAAATGAAATCGGTGAAATGTCGTCTGATTTGCTGTCATTAGTACTTTCAATAGCATCAATACGACTGGCCAATTCATCATATTTTTCAGTCAGTGTTTTTGCCTGATCATCGTTTTTAGAATCGGACGCATTAATCTGTTTTTGCAACTTACGTGTAATTTCGTTCAGTTTTTTAACGTCAACTTTGACGACATCGGAATCCTGTGTTATTTCTAATTCTTCAAATCTGTCTGTCACTGCCTGAATATCTACTGCGTGTGTATCTGTTTTTGATTTAAGATCAGAAATTTCATCACGTAATTCCGCGTTCAACTGTTTGATGGAATTAATTTCCTCGGACACTGTGGCAATATTATTGTCTACGTATGTTTTTGCTTTTGCAAACATTTTACGTTTGTCTTCTTGTCTCTGAGCTGTGATTGTTTCCATTACTTGTCGTTTCACTTTATTTTGATCCTGAATAAATTTGCGGAAACGCGTATCACTGTTTTCTATGTGAAGACTAAGACGTTCGTTAATTTGAGAGTTCTGTTGCTCGAATTTCGCATCAATCTTTTCATCCATTTTGCGCGAAAGTTCTACCGTCATTGCTTTAAACTCGTCGCGTAATTGTGTAGTTTTTTCAGAGCATTGTTTAGCGACTCCGCTAATTTCGTCTCTGAGTGTTTCTGTTGTGGCTGTTTGCATTTCCCTTAATTCTTGAGCAACAGACCTAATTTCTTCGCTACTTTTTCGTGAACAAGCCTCAATTTCTTCGCGTAACTGTTCCTTAGTGTCATGGCACTGCGCGGCAACGGCTCTAATTTGTTCACTTAACTGTCTGGAATTGTTATCTAATTTTTCATTTAACTGTCTGGAATTGTTATCTAATTTTTCATTGAAGTGTTGTTTGAGATTTTCGATATCTTGTTTGTTCTGTTCTCTAAGTTGTTTGTTGTCTTCTTTAAGGTCGTCTTGGGTTTCAATAATTTGGTTAACTCGTTGCAGCAATAGTGCCATAATTTGATCCGAGCCCAAATTAACATTTCTATTCTCTGTGCTAATTAATGGTGGATCTGGAATTGTCTCATTTTCCGTAACCATTTGGTTATTCTGAGATTCACAAAAAGGTTTGTCAGTCGGATGTACACTGTCAGACATTATTTCGGAACTAAATAAATCCGTTGTACTTTCAGTATCCTGTCCATTTTCATTAGAGAAATTTGTCTGTACTTTATTTGAATTTTCCAAACCGGGTGTGTTAAGCTGGGCAGCGCTCATTCCAACGGAACGCCCCGCATCATCAATTGTCGTCAAATTAACAGAGGAGACAATTGAGTTCTCTTGTTCATCATTAAGGTAAAAGTCGTCATTAGCGGTTGGAACGCACTGACTGTTAGTGAACACAGCATTGTCATCACTACTCTGCGCGTCACAATTGCTATCGGTCATGTTGTTTAAGTCGGAAATTTCATTCAAAATACCTCGCGATACACTATTCACAGTCTTTCGCGGCATTTTTACAATAGTCACAATTAATCACAAAACAAATAAGCACAATGCAAAATCAACACACAAATACAACAGAGCAACGAATTGCCGTTGACCTGTAGAAAGAAAGTCACAAATTAATAAAAGCGTTGCGCCAAATTCTAATTGTATCTAAGCAAATAAGAGCAGATATCTGACTGTTTTTCAAAAGATTCTCAACGAAATACGATCCTGGACTGGGTGTCGCCAAGTGTAACCTCCCCACAAGAAAAATGAAAAAGGACAATAATTATTAGAAATGGGCCCAGAGCCAAGTGTAAGCTCCCCACAGGAATATTAATGGCAAAGACAATTAAATGACAGCTCGCTATCTGACTCAAGTACAAGTTCCCATACAATAATGAACGCTAATCCCATGACAATGAAACTGCAGTAATAACCAAAACTCAATTAAACCGAAATGTCGGTGTTTGCCCTGTGCGAATTCGGAATAAATTTCTTACCTTATTAAACTGCATGTCAAAATTCTGCTCTTATTGTAGGCTGCGGCTTGGAGCAATGCAATAGAAGTACCTTTTTAAAATTTTTGTTAAAAGGAAATGGAAGGAAATTTGAATGATTTTTTTTTGTAAAATTGCTTTCAAATCAAAATTATTATTGGGGGCGATTTTTGAAAGTTAAATTACAATGAGTGGGCCTTACATTATCTGATGAGCGCAAAGCTGCATGATTAATTATTTAAATAAATTATACCTCGTCCTGAATCTCGACCATTGCGGTGCCCACGCCCGCCGACTGCTCTCCGCTACTGCTAGCGACAGACTCCAAGCACAACTGAGCACTGACTACTGCAGACAGACTGACTGACTGCTCGCTACTGCGAGTCGAGCGCAACTGCTCTGGTCAGAGATTCTACAATGTCTCAGCATCGCTGCCGCACAACATACGTGTTTCAACGTGTCCCTGTGAGAGGGTATGCACACTGCACCGTGGGGGTGGGGGGCAACCATGCCCCTGTGAGAGCGCTTCGCGCACACAGCTGAGTATGTATGGACAAGCTATGTGGCGTCCGCGAACCCAGCACCGGTACACGGTTATCGGGAGGCCAGTCATATGTGGCACGACATGCTTGTGTGGGACGTAAGTGTAAAACGTGCTTACCCGAAATTTGTGTATCCTGTGCCATGCAACGGTTGGCCATGCGCCCATGAAACACACTTTCGAACCACTGTAACACATTCTTCTTTCACGGCCACAAACAGGATACAGACATAAAAGATTAAGAAATGGACACATTCGTATTGTAAATGTTATGTTATATTTACACAGACGTGAGTAGTTCAGAGGAGGGGTACTATGTACGAATAGGACATAGGCATCGGGGACCTGAAGTGTACAGTTGAGTTCAGTGGACGCTTGGTACAAAAAGTATTCTTATTTTCAGAAGAATCATACTGCAGTGTGGCCGTCACCCCTCGCACTCCGCTCCTTCCTGTGCTCTTCCTTGATCATTAAACATAGTTATCAGTGTAACACGTAAATTTAAACAGACTGGACATTACAAAAAATTTTTTATTGTACGAACTGCCTAACAAAAGAAGTGAAGCAACCCATAAGACATCGTCGGATGTCAATATAAATTCGTACAACACACTCACCAACGGTGGATATGGTGATGATCTGTGGCTGATAGAATGGCCACCAGACTGTGTTATTGTTGTCCATGTTTGGTGTTGTTACCAGGCCTGATAGAGGATGTAAAGGGCGTCAGTAGCGTTAGGCACGGAGTGATCACTGTGAAGGACGCGGAGATGCCGCGTAAGCGTGCGAGATAAGGTTGTCAGCACCGTACAGAGATTGAGAGGGGCATCATTGGGGGTCTCCATTTTGACGGCTGGTCGAATCGTGAAATATCCCAATCTGCGTGGCATTGGACTGTGACTGTGTCCCGATGTTGGACAACAGGGGAACGCCAGGGCAAGGTTCCGGTCGACCACCTTTGACCAACACAAGGGAGGATCGCCATATTGCGTACCAAGCACATAGAAACCCCTTCGCATCTGGACTGCCACCTGAGAACAAGTAATGGAGTCACTACAATTTTCTGTATCATCCTGCAGCATTGGTTGAAGACTAGTAGCAGCCACCAGCTCCAACGTCAACTCCGTCCCAGTGCTGTGTAGTAGCTGCGCACAAGCAAGCCACCTCATAACAGTTTCTACTTTCTGTGGTAGGGGGTTATTTTCCTGCCAGAGTTTTATATTCGACACCAAGTATAATTGATAAATACGGCAATTTGTAAATTAGTAATATACACTGAGTATCAAAAAAAATCATCCTATTTTTAAAAATAAAGTCATGACTATTATGTTATTTGAGATATGTGCGTGAATAACGTACTGTTACAAAGAGCAAACTCTCGTTAGGAAGTAGCAGTATGCGCCCACTTCATTTCTAGTAAAAGTGGGGTCGGGACAGCAGAAACCGGAATGCGGGTTAGTAATAACTGTTCCGCGTGACTTTCGGACTAGGTATGGTGTGGATCCTCCTACAGCACAGAGCATCAGACGATGGCATGAACAGTTCCGAGAAACAGATTGTTTGTGTAAAAGCAAATCGCCGGACCATCCTCGTCTGTCTGACACAGATGTCGAACGCATTCGCCATAGTTTCATAAGATGTCTGTAGAAATCCGTTCGCCATGCAGTTCGACAGCTCAACTAGCCCCCGATGTCCATCTGCCATGTGTTGCGTCGACGTTTACACATGAAACCATGCAAAACCATCTGCTGCAAGCTCTTCGTGAAGATAACAAACAACAACGTGTGGAGTCCTGTAATTTCGTTATTGACAAGGTGGAGGATGACCGTTTTCTTCCACGCTTAGTGTTTAATGACGAGCCACCATTCCATTTAAATGGAAAAGTGAACCGTCGTAACATGAGAATATGGGATACGGAACAACCGCATGAAGTTGTACAAGAGAGGGACTCTCCAGAATGTAATGTGTTTTGTGCAGTTTCACAGGAAAAGGTATATCGTCCATTTTTCTTTGCCCAGAACACTGTTACAGGAAGACATATCTCGATATGCGTCAGAACTTTGTTTTCCCACAATAGGAGATTGATTCGAACGACTTCATTTACCAACAGAGTGGGGCACCGCCACACTGGCTTCTGGAAGTGTGGGAATTTTTAAATCAAAGGATTTCTGAACGATGGATCGGTCGCACTGGACCAAATGATTCAGCCTTAGTTTACTAGCTTCCAATGTCACCGGATCGGACTGTATGTGATTATTTCTTGTGGAAGTTTATAAAAGACTCTGTTTATGTGCCTCCTTTACCAACAACTATAAATAAACTGAAATGTCGCATAACAGCAGCTGTATAACCTGTAACTGAAGACATACTCGCTGCAGTGTGGGAACAATATGAATACCGCACGGACATATGCCGTGCATCTCGGGGGGGGGGGGGGGGCATATTGATATTGAACATCTATAAAAAGGTATTTTGAGTTTCCCATTCACCATTGTATATGTTTATTAGTTTCATAACTATGATTCTTTTTGATACACCCTGTATTTTGTCCAGGTGGTAAATATTTGAAGAAAATAATATTTAAGAACCTCCAAAAACTTCTGATGAAATAAATCTGTATTGATTACCAGTATCGATCAGGCATCATGGGTTATCATACAACTGGTTAACATTCTTAGTGCAAAGTCAAACAGCAAAATAAAAAAGAATCTGAAGTCACTGAAGCTATAGTAAACGGTAAAAAGCACGAACACAGTCAACAACAAAATGCTTTAATATAATTAAATAATGATTGAAGGTTGCCCGGGTTTCCAGCCGGATACGATCGTCAAATGCTCAAGATATTTCGGCGAATAGCCGTTCGGCCATTGTCAGGTGGTGCTGATGCAACGGCCGTCCACTCTCTGCCGTTATTATTTATCCCTCGAGGGTCCTGGTGTGATTCCGTGCACCGACGGCGCGCGACGTGTTCGTTGGTGGGGGAAGCGGTGTTGAGGTAGGTGGCGATGGTGGGAGAGGAGCGCAGTATCTCTTCGGTGGCCATTGCAGAATGATCTCGTGTCCGCTTGCACCGTTGCTCCTTGATAGAGCTTAGGATTGGTTCCCAGGCCTTACTGAAGTTTTAACCAGTGTCCCTGCTTGACGAGGTTGTCTGTTACGGAAAAGCCTCAGACCACATATAATTAGATAATCCTACGCAATCTCTAGGAGGTCCTCAAAGATTGCTTTCTTCTAAGGGTTGTCTAGTGGTTTTAGACATGTTTTACTGGAAGGGACGCTCATTGTGCATTAACTACGAATTAGTAGCGTGATGCTACTCACCTGTTCCTCAAACGTCTTGCCCTGCGACAGTTCACGGGGGTAGCCGTCGATCAGGAATCCCTTTGAGGTGCCCACCTTCTGAAGCATCGCCTCTTTCAGAAGGTCTAGCACCACTTCCTGCAAAAAGAATACCGTCACGTAACGTAACGCCATGGCATCTTTGTTATGATATAACAAGGGGAGGGAGAAGCAGTAATATGAATGGAGCAGCAGGTATGCTAGACCGACAGTATACATTATCACCCTGAAGAATACTACCTGCAACAGTGATGGAAGCTTTGGAACGATTAACAATGTGACACATTCATGCACCCAGAAGACATTTATGGAAATAATAAGTAGAACAGTAAAAACTGTTTTAATTGGCCTTGTGTGACCTGGTGAGAAATTTTGTCACAGTTTGTCCACATACAATATTTGGATATTATGGTGATGCACAATGTTGATGGCGGAGAGGTGCAATTCTAAATTCTTGGAGACCAGATGCCTTAGTATGCCAGCCAAAGGCTCTAAAATGTGTTGGTCTCTGACGTGCCAAACCTTTGTTTGAAATTTAGGACATTAGACTGTGTAAGTGCAGGAACTCTGAGCATGTGCTTATTGTTGTTTGTAGTCAAACACTGGGACACAAATGTTCCACTCACCAGTGTCACTACTACTTTATTCGGAGAGAAAGAGTCACTTATTTCGGCTACAGATCCTGATGGTAAGTCACAGGTTCATACCTACGACACAGCAGGAAAAAAAATACATTTATCACCCATTATTAAAACTTTTAGTGGCTCAGAAGGGCGTTAATAAGCAGTAACAAAAAATCTGTCGCTTTCCCAATAACATAAAATGCTTGACAGACCGTTCAATACGTAGCAACAAAAAATTTTTGATCATTTGCCCAATAACAAAATGTCTGACAGGTTCCAAAGAAAATTTAAAAATCTAACCTAAAATCATTTCTACTAGAAGACTCCTATTCAGTGGACCGATTTTAATTTTAAAAACTGGTAGCGTGTAAAAGAACCTATTATTAGGCGTAGTAGATGAGTAGGACTAAGGAATATTATGTTGATTGATGTTAACACTAGTCATGTATACAAAATGATTCATCTGCCCCTGCAATGGATTTTATGCAGTCCAAGACACCATCAATACCATAAACGAGATTTTCATATTCTCTCGCCGACCGCACTCAAACTAGTAATTCTACATTTAAAAAAATGAACAGGACCTCTTTGTAATAAATCTAATGTCGCTAAATTTTGTACTGGAATCCGTTTTTGCTGGGAGCATTTGAAGGTCACTTTTGTACGTTATTCTTGAATAAAACTAGGACCTCTAGTGGCAACGTATACTGGTACAAAATTTAACATCAAATTTACTTCAAAAAATGTCCTGCTAATTTTTTCGGTAGGACTAAAAATTTGCGCATATGAGACAGAGAATATGAAAGCCTTACTCATGGTATTTGAAGGCGTTGTGGGTTGCATAAAATCCATAAGTAAGGACAGCTGAATCACCCGGTGTATATCTTGTTAACTGACTCGTTCCGTATCATCTTAATAGAAGAATCGTTCGAATAATCTGCAGAACATATGCATGTTGGAGTTGTTTACGTTCTGTATTCTTTACATTGTTTCTAATTTACTATCGCCTGTTTCTACTGTTCTGTGGCAAAATAAACGCAACTTTGCAAAATATCCATTTGTTGCTTTAAATTTGGTCATCAGGGTAGATCGGTGCTGTTCCAAGGTCACGAAAGCCAACAACGACTGGGAGAGCGGTGTGCTGACGGCATGCTTCTCCATATCGAATCCGATGACGCAATTTGCAGAGGACGACAGCATTGAGCCCGACTGGCCCGTCTAATTTGCGAGCTATACATTACTTCCGCCAGTACCTCTTTCTCACACGTCAGACTTCAGACTTCTCGTAAGTGCTCCTGCATATCTGGGGGGACTAACAATCCTCGAAGATGAATGCCACTCTCTTTTCTAGAGTTTATTCCATCGTTCAGAGTCCACTGTCTTTCAAGATTTGGCAAATTTATTTTTATTTTAACTTTGTGGCCGGATATTCTTCCTGTCGCCACCGTGTCAGGCAAGTCGTTGACCATCTGTCTGTTATTCGTGTAAACCTTGTTCTCTGTCTCATCATCCACTCTGTAGCAATTCTGGACTTATTGGGGTGTCGCATTGTCCTGCTGAAATTGTCCTAGTCAGTCGGAGTGCACAATGGACATGAATGGATGCAGCTGATCAGACAGGATGCTTACGTACTTGTCATCGTCAGAGTCGTATCTAAACATATCAGGCGTCCCATATCACTCCACCTGAAACGCTCCACAACATTACAGAGCATCCACCACCTTGAACAGTCCCCTGCAGACATGCAGGATCCATGGGTTCATGAAGTTGTCTCCATACCTGTACACGTCCATCAGCTCGACACAATGTGAAACGAGACACGTCCGACGAGGCGAAATGCTTCCATTCATGAACAGTCCAATGTCCGTGTTGATGGGCCCAGGTGAGGCGTTAAGCTTTGTGTCGTGCAGCCATCAAGGGTACACGAGTGGGCCTTCGGCTTCGAAAGCCCGTATCAATTATGTTTCGTTGAATGGTTCGCACGCTGATACTTGTTGATGGCCCAGCATTGAAGTCTGCGGCAACTTGCGTAAGGGTTGCACTTCTGTCGCGATGAATGATTCTCTTCAGTCGTCATTGGTCCCGTTCTTGCATTATCTTTTCCCGGCCGCAGCGATGTCGGAGACCTGATGTTTTACAAGATTCCTGATATTCACTCGTGAAATGGACTCTAGTTCATCGCTACCTCGGAGATGCTGTGTCCCATCGCTCGTGCGCCAGCTATAACACCACGTTCAGACCCACTTAAGTCTTGATAACCTGGCACTGTAGCGATCTAAAAACTGCGCCAGACACTTGTTGTCTTATATAGTCACTGCCCACTGCAGCGTCGTATTCTGCATATTTACATGTTTCTGTTTGTGAATACATATCCCTATACCCGTTTCTTCGGCGCTTCACTTCAAGTGGTTCAAATGGCTCTCAGCACTATGGGACTCAACATCTGAGGTAATAAATCCCCTAGAACTTAGAACTACTTAAACCTAACTAACCTAAGGACATCACACACATCCATGCCCGAGGCAGGATTCGAACCTGCGACCGTAGCAGTCACGCGGTTCCAGACTGAAGCGCCTAGAACCGCAAGGCCACCGCGGCCGACGGCGCTACAGTGTAAAACAGTTACACAAACAGAAGTAACATAAGCAGCTGAAACGATCTTCGAAACAACTAAAACAGAGGAAATTGACAAAATACTATAGATGGAAAGAAGAATAATTAGGACATGCATAAATAAACAATATCAAGTAAATTAGTACTGGAGAATAGCTTCAAATGAAACAGTACTAGAAAATAGAACCAGTAATGAGTACGATCAGGAAGAAACATATCTCATTCTTTGGACATCTAATGAGAACACCAGAAAACAGAATTAGTAAGAGAATAATAGAAAAACTGCGGAATAGTAAGAGCAACATTAAATGGATCTCTGAAATTAAGGGAGATATAAAAGAATTCCAAATATCTATAGATGACAAAAAAAAATCAAAATAAAAAATTAAAAAAAATCTGAGTAATGCAAGACACATGACTAGACACTATAAACGAAGATAAACAAAAAGACTAAGAAGAGTGATCTCAGACGAAAAAAGAAAGAAAATATCTGAAAAAATGAAAAAGTATTGGGCAAACAGAAGAGCAAAACATACTTCATATAATAATGAATTATAATAATCCTTGTATAACCACTCTAGTATTTAATGTCTTATTGAATATTGTTGGACTGAATTACATTAATGAATAACAACGACCTTTGTATAACTGACTAAAGTAGTCCAATAACGGCCATAAAGTAAAAAAATAATAATATAAATAAAAAAGGGAACATCTATCTGTGCTACAACTAGCCACCTCCTAACCACCCCTCAGCGTGGGTGAGGTCGATTTTGTATTTTCAAATCGGAACGCCCAATTTTTATTCCATATTCGGATTCTATGCCAAAAATACATACGGTTTACTCAAACCATTGTTTTCCATTGTGGTAGATAGTACTGTAATCGAGAAACATCAAGTGTGCATGTTTTTGCAATTAAGAACCGACGCATACATTCTACGTTTCATTTAGGATGTAAGTGTAAACATTTGTGTTCTAACGGTTGATACTAATATTCAAGAGTTACTTGACATTTCAAATGTGACTGTACAGTTCAGATAATATAGTTAGACATTGATATTTCTGGCAAATAAGCTAAGTGTACGGTAATGTAGTTTTATGTTCCCTATGCTTTATTTTGGTGGCCACCCTCGAACTCCGCCACAAGGGTGACAGATTTGGGGATGAGTTTCCATCCAACCGCCGTTAATCTCATGCTGGCCACCAAGCGGCTACAGGCGGAATACAGACAAGAACCATCGTAAAAAGGTAAAAATGTCCATGAAGTGATAGTTACAGACACACCTGCCATGGATGCTCACCCAAATCAAGCACCCCAATGGAGAGAGGCAAGGTGACTCACCTAAGTCAAGCATCCCGATGGGAACAGAAAACTATTACTTCCGCGTCGTTGTTCCTATACCGTGCTAAACGTATTTTCTAATCAGACATTGAGACAGATAACCGTATTGTGCTGTACAAACAAGTTTACAACACTGAAAAACGTTTTGAGCATGAATATCAGTCGTTATAACACAAAAGTTCACATCTGCGTCATAAACGAAATGTAGAATCAAATGTGACGGTTCTTAATTGCAAAAACAGGCACTCTTGATATTTGTCGATTACAGCGCCATCTACCGCGAATGGAAAACACTATTTTGCGTGGAATCCGAATATGAAATAAAAATGGGGGCTCCCCTTCTGAAAATACAAAGTTCAACCCGCCCACGCAAGAGGGATTGTTAGGGAGTGGCAAGTTGTAACACAGACAGATGTCCCCTTTACGAGTGTTAACTTTTCACGTCGATCATTTGTTTCTATCTGTCGTTTTCAAAATATTTATTTGTCTCAAGTTAAAACGAACACCTTGTATACTGGCAGAATTGCAATTTTATGGATAGTTTGTTAAGTCATGCTTGAATAGCTTATTTAGTAATTGCCCTATCGGCGAAAGACACAGTTCCAGATTAGAGAGCCGGCCGGGGTGGCCGAGCGGTTCTAGGGCGCTACGGTCTGGAACCGCGCTACCGATACGGTCGCAGGTTCGAATCCTGCCTCAGACATGGGTGTGTGTGATTTACTTAGGTTAGTTAGGTTTAAGTACTTCTAAGTTCTACGGGACTGATGACCTCAGAAGTTAAGTCCCATAGTGCTCAGAGCCATTTGAACCAGATTTGAGACTAGGTTTCACTACAATTTCTTATTATAATGGGTTTATCAATAACACTATGGTGATCGTCTTGAATTACTAGATCAACAATTACAAGTTTATTTAGTGTTGCGGCGCGATGGATTTATGAAGGTCACGTTCCATGTTTGCAGTTTTCATTTGTCCCTGGAAAACAGTTATCTTGCGATGGCGACCTAAGTGTCTCATCACACACTGGTAACAATAAATATCGCACTGTAACGGGTCTTTGGTGATTATAAACATGATGAGGCTTCACTGTATCTTGTGTGGACTGTGTAGGTTAACTGCCAAAAGTTAAACCCGCATCATCGACGTATGCAGTGGTTTGTCGTCGAACCGTAGGTTCTCACTGCCATTACAGGTGTTTTAGCAGCTTTCCAACCTAAAATGACGAGACTGGTGGAAACTGGTAGCTGCAGATCACAAAGGATCACATCAGCTGACTTTTTTTCGGTCCTCTGATTGGTTCGCCAAGGGCCGCCGCAACTACCTCTCCTGTGCCAACCTCTGCATCTCAGATTATCTCTTAACCCAATGCCCTCAATTATTTGTTGGGTGTATTCCAATCTCTGTCTTTCCCTACAATTTTTACCCTCTACAGCGTCCTCTAGTACCAATAAAGCTATACTCGTACTCTCATGTTTTAACACGTGTTCTGTAAACACGGCCCTTCTTGTTGTCAGTGTTTTCCACGTATTTCTTTTCTAGCCGATTCTGTGGAAAATCTTCAGATTTCATACCTTATCAGTCCTCGAAATATTCAAACATTCTTCTATAGCACTACATCAAAAATGTTTCGATTCTCTTTCTTCCCGTTTTTCTCACAATTCATGATTCACTTCCATACAATGCTGCGCTCAAGTCGTACATTACGGAATTTTCTTCCTTAATTTAAGGCAAATTTTTAATACTAATAGACTTCTTTTGGCCAGGAATGCTCTCTTTTCCTGTGCTAGTTTGCTTTGTACGTTTTCCTTGCTTCGTCCGTCATAGATTATGTTTCCAGAATGAGATTTTCACTCTGCAGCGGAGTGTGCGCTGATATGAAACTTCCTGGCAGATTAAAACTGTGTGCCCGACCGAGACTCGAACTCGGGACCTTTGCCTTTCGCGTGCAAGTGCTCTAGCAACTGAGCTACCGAAGCATGACTCACGCCCGGTACTCACAGCTTTAATTCTGCCAGTATCTCGTCTCCTACCTTCCAAACTTTAAAGAAGCTCTTCTGCGAACCTTGCAGAACTAGCACTCCTGAAAGAAAGCATATAGCGGAGACATGGCTTAGCCACAGCCTTGGGGATGTTTCCAGAATGAGATTTTCACTCTGCAGTGGAGTGTGCGCTGATATGAAACTTCCTGGCAGATTAAAACTGTGTGCCTGACCGAGACTCGAACTCGGGAAACATCCCCAAGGCTGTCTGGAAACATCCCCAAGGCTGTGGCTAAGCCATGTCTCCGCTATATGCTTTCTTTCAGGAGTGCTAGTTCTTATGACTGATATCCTTTGATTCTAAATTTTAATCTCTTTCTTGAACGTTTCTTCAGTTTCCGTTGCTGCTCCTTCGATGTTCATTGAACAGTAAGGGAGAAGGATTACATTACAAACTTACAAACTTTCTAATCCGGACGATTCGTTCTTGGTCTTAAAACTTAATGTTCCCTCTAGTTTCTTGTACATGTTGTATATGGGTTTAGACCTATATGCCTGTGAATTTCGAACCTCTGAAGCATTTTACATTTTCCAACCCTTTTTCTGGGCCGACAGATCCTACGAACGTGTCTTGATTTCCGTTAAGTTTAATTTTCATTATCAACCACAACGTCAGAACTGCCTCCCTGGTGCCTTTCTTTACCTTTCCTAAACCCAAACTGGGCATCATATAACAGATCCTCAATTTTGACTACGTCTGTTATTTAGCAGAGCCTACAAGCGGTTATGGTCTCTCTTTTCCACAAACGGTGACGATAGTAGAGGTTCGGGACTTACCAGGGGCACGAGTTCTCCGCGCTCCATGACGGCGGTGAGCTGTTGTCCGCGCTTGGAGCCGGACTTGACCTCGTCGCGCAGGAGGTCCCCTGTCGAGAGGTGGGTGAAGCCGTACTTCTGCACGATGCGGTCGCACTGCGTGCCCTTGCCAGAGCCGGGGCCCCCTGCAACACAACACGCAAGTCTACATACTGATAAGGCGCTCGCTCATTCCAAGCAGCTCTATTCGACTTCGGTAGGAACGAGGGGCAGTCAAAAAGTTCCAGTCATCACATCGAAACAAAAAAAAAGTTACGCAATTAACTTTTTGTTGATGTCAGGCACATGTCTGCAATATTCTTTCTTACTTTCGGGACTCGCCTCGACTTATGCAGCGATAAAAGAGGGATAGCCATAAAGCTTTTTATCACGTCGGAAATAATTAAGTTAGGTAAATAATTTTGGTTTCTTTGCAGCTAAATGTCTGCAGTCTTAATACATACCAAAAGCTCCCATCCACAGGATCAAGCAGGCCGCTAGAGGAGCCAAAACAAAATACGTAGTTCACTGGTAACGGAGACTAGTTGGGTCCTCTAGTGCCGTCATATGGTACGTGATGCTGGGATTTAAATATATATTACGACTGCAGATCGTAGGTGCAAACAAGCAAAAAATTATTTACCTAGCTTAATTATTTTCGATATGATTAATAAAACTTCGTGATTACCACTCGCTTAATGCTGCAGACCTCGATGCGAGGCCCGGAAGTATGGAAGAAAACTAAAGAAATGTAGTTCAACTATGAAATACGTAGCTTACAAAACTCTCTACTGATCGACTTCTTACGTATTGCTCCTACGTGACCTCAATGAGGTAGAATTAATTGAGCGACCCAAAGAAAGCGTTGTTTCGTCCCCCGAGTTCGCTTAGTAGCTGCGAGAGAGACACAAACATGTTTGCTAACGCCAACTGAAGATGCTATGCGCATCACAAAATGCTTATCCTTGAAATTTCTGGAGCGTACTTCCTTCCCCATGTTGTTTTTGTTGTCGTTGTCTGATGCAGCTCTACTTGCTAGTCTACTCTGTGCAAGTTTCCTCATCAACAACTCAACAACATCCACTCGAATACAGCTTAAAACACACACACACACAGATATATTTGTCCCAGAAATAAATTGGAAATTGTCCAGATCTCTCTGTTCCCGATCAAGGTTTTCGATACTTTTCCCTTGGCTCCAAGACAGACGTCAGAGCTGATAATAATCTCCAATCTATTCCTATTCAGGCAGACATTCTGGCCCGCTTCTAGTTCGTTCTGTATTTCGGTAAGAACAATCTAGGAATCATATTGGGGCACATCTCCAACTGCCCCCAGTACCCCTTGGTCTACCTCCACACTACCCCTACTAACAAATCAACTATTTCTTGACGATTCAGGATTGCATCCCTCCTTCTATTCAAGTTCTGCCGAAAATGTCTTTTCTCCTTCACTCAATTAAGCACTTCTGCATTATTCATTTTATATACCAACTTAATCTTCAGAATCCTTCTCCAGCGCCTCATTTCAACAGTTTCTATTCTCTTCTTGTCTTTACTGTTTGCTAGAAATGTTTCGCTTCTGTGTAAGGCTACACTCCAGACAATTACTTTCAGAAAAGAGTTCCTGGCATTTAAATATTTCTATTTTTCAAAATATTGCTTGCTATTATCAGACTGTATTTTATATCCTCTGTTATCGTCTGTTATACCCCCGTCCAAATAGGATAACTTGTCTACTTGTCCTAATCTAATTCCCTCAGCATCACCTGATTTAATTCCACTACAATCCATTGCCCTTGTTTCACTTTTGCTGACGTTTCTCTTCAAACCACTTTCCAAGAGTCAATCCATTCTGCTCAGGTGATTCTTTCGAGTCCTTTGCTATTTTTGGTAGAATTACTTAATCATTGGCGAACCTTAAAGTTTTTATTTCATGCTCCTGAACTTTGATCTTCTTCCAAATTTTTGCTTGGCTTGCTATTCAGCTTGTTCAAAGTACAAATCGAATAACTTGGGGAACAGGCTGCAATCCTGTCTCATTTTCCTCTCAGCTACTACCTAAACAGAATGGGAACATTGTGAAAGACAACTCACGTGTAGCAGCTACTTTTAACAAATGGTTTTTAAAAATAGATGAGGAAATTTGTGCTCATACTTTAGGAGAGATATGGAGTCAATACACCGAAGACTAAATTCAAAGGACGTTTAGTGAAATGAAAATTAAACCTTACATCCCAGTCTCAATTAACGAAGATCATCATGACTAAAAAATAACTATTAATATGGGGTGGATAATGTCTCCAATAAGACACTAAAAGGTTGTGGTCCTCTAATATGTATTGTTCATAGATGTTTATGTAATGCATCATTCATCCAAGGTATATACTCAGATAGGTTGAAATATACCATTGTTAGACCTCTCTGAGATGAGTGAGAGAGTACTGCTGCTTAGTGTCATTCTTAGGTCAGTTTCTACAAATTCTGAGAAGATAATGTTCTCCTATGTACTTATGGAATAATTAGCCAATCACAGTTTGGATTTCAAAAGAGCCGCTCTACGGAGTCAGCTATTTATTCATTTTCTGTGGACGTAATAAACTCTTTAAATGATAAAATTTCTCCAGTGGGAATCTTCTGTGACTTACTGAAGGCGTTTGATTGCATAAATCAAAATAATCTGTTAGAGAAGTTAAGTTTTTATAGCAAACGTAATTCGGCACGACTGTTCTTGTTTTCATTTAAGAAACAGAATGACGAACATTACCCTAAGCTGTTCTGGTAATACAGTGCGTGAGCACACATCTGCATGGGGAGAAATTACATCCTCTGCCACGTTTATTTGATGTTAGGAGGCAGAATTAGTCCTGTTTGCTGATGACTGTCATGAAGCTGAGCTGAAAAGTATTAACAGAGAAACTAGGAAATGATAAATTTGTGAAAGTCATCGACTCGTTTTGCACAAATGGGCTAGCTCTAAACTTTGCAAAAGCACTGCTCATCTAGTTTTGTAGTATCAGAATTATCTCACCTCCTGTCAACCTAGTACACCAACTAGCAATAAACAGAGTAGAAAGTTCCAAGTTGTTAGGTGTGCATGTTGATGAAAACAAACTGGAAGAACCGTACCTTACACCTGCTAAAACATTTTAGTTCGGGTACTTTTTTCATAAGAATAATTGCCAAGTTTGCGGATATAGAAGCAGTTAACATATTTTGTATATGTTCATTCTCTGGTGCCTTATGCCATAATATTGTGGGGTAACATTTCATTTAGGCAAAAAGCATTAACCTCACTAAAACAGGTAATTAGAATTTTGTGTGGGGTTCACACAGTTTCATCATGTAGGCGTCTCTTTAAGCAGTTGGGGAACACTAACCACAGCCTCACAGTCATTTACTCACTTATCAAATTTGTTATCATCGACCCATCTGAGTTTGAGAGTAACAGAAATATTCACAAATACAATACCTGAAGGAAATATTACCTGTATTACTCTTTAATAAATCTAGCTTTGGCATAAAAAGGGAGAAAGGGGTGAAATTACAGCTATAAAATCCTTTCACAATTCACCCATTTAGATAAATTAGATGACAGATAACAGAAGTGTTTAAAGATGTTTCTCCCTAGCAATTCCTGTAATACAGAAGAATTCTGGAGTAGAAATTGTGTGTGTGAAATCTTATGGGACTTAACTGCTAAGGTCATCAGTCAGTAGAAATTGTTACTGTTGCTGAAAACCTGTAAATGTCCTACATGTATTCATACAAATATTTTTTGTCTTTATATACAAAGTATTCCAAAATCTTTGCATGAAACGTGGAGGAGTGATATATCACTTCATGGGGAAGGATTTTTGTTAGAAGGAAAATGTTCGCTGACAGTTCCTAGTGATGCCAGGCGTCTTGTTATTGAATTCTACAGCCCTGGGACGATGAGATTTCACCAAACTAGGATGGTCTGTTGCGTACTATCTACCTCAGTACATTGAGACAGTGAATTTCAACAAGAAAACATTAAGAATGAGTGCCGGCCGGTGTGGCCGTGCGGTTCTAGGCGCTGCAGTCTGGAACCGCGTGACCGCTACGGTCGCAGGTTCGAATCCTGCCTCGGGCATGGATGTGTGTGATGTCCTTAGGTTTAATTAGTTCTAAGTTCTAGGCGACTGATGACCTCAGAAGTTAAGCCGCATAGTGCTCAGAGCCATTTGAACCATTTGAGCCATTAAGAATGAGTGTCTCCAAGCGGAGAAAGGTATTTTAGAAGCTCCGTCTACCCTTTCCACGTGGAGCAGATGACTGGATCATAAGTGACATACACTACATACCAACGCCACAGAGTGCTACACCATGCCATTAGGAAGCGTCAACAAACATTTTGTCACTACTAAAAGTTGATCTCCATGACGTCATCTATCATCCCGACAAGTTTGATCCACAGACTCTGTCGTTTAAAAAACCCTGTAGCGACGTAGACACTGAGACAATAAATTTAACATAAAACACAGTGGGTCGCAAATGTCAGGAAAAACCCCAAAAAAGGATGAGAAATGTTGAACACGTGACATCACAAGATCGCGTACCTCGGCACACATGAAGCGGCTGAGCTTGGGCGTGAAGGGATGACTGAGCAATGCAATACTTGCATTCGAGCAAACGGTGCAAATTTCGAACACCTTTGGTAAATGTGATCTGTTGTAAACGTCGAACTTACAGAATTATTGTCCTCATTGTAACAAGGTAAAAACAGTTCTTACTTTGAGTTTCTTTCCTTTTGTCTCCTCATTTTTTATTTACAGACATGTAATAACGACACTATTCGGAAGCTTATGCTTATTTACTTGTGGCACAATACGGGAGGTTGGTTTTACTGTATTTTGCTATAAACCTGCGGAGATTGCGAGACAAGTAAATAAAATAATAAACCTACCCTGAATGTGAACACATAGTCGTCTAACACAACAAAGATGTATATCCTGCCAGACGCAAAACTCGATCCCTGATCCCCACGCGCTAAAATCGTGCACGTGAACTCAGAGCCACACCGACGTAAATGCTCGACTTGGGTTGGGATGATCAGGTGCGAAATACAGATAGGTTCAACTGCTGCATCCACTTTTGGGGTATATATATATAAACGAAATTACTGGCCTCTTTAATACGAGTATAAAAGATGAAACTACTTTCAGGAACCTTACGAGGCTTTGGGACAAAGTTTTGTGCTGCTATTGTTAGATTGTTTACGTCGACGACATTTCTGGTGAGCGCGCCACATTTTCATTTTACTCCCATTCAGTAGACCTATTTTAATAGTAGCCTCAATAGACGACTTACTTTTCGTCAAACATATTGAGTGAAATAATCAGAGAAAATCTACAGAGGCTACTATTGCAACAGGTCCAATACTATTAAAATAGGTCTACCGAATGGGGGGAAAACGAAAACGTGGAGCGTTCACCAGAAATGTCGTAAACATAATCAGTCTGACAATAACAGCACAATCCTTTGCCTCAAATCCTCGTTAGGCTCTTGAAACTAGTTTCATCTTTTGTACTCGTTTTAATGAAGCCAGTAATTACATTTTCTGGTACAGTACTAAATACGAAAAGAACAACTGAAAGATGCATAGGAAATAATAGACACAGCATTCATTTTTGAGTAGAATTTTTTTTCACATAGTTATTTAGTTCTGTCACTTTCTCACACTGTTCGACCAAAATTTCTGTTAGCGTAACAATAATATTACGTACCTGTGTTCCAGAGAAATATCGATAGAAGTAGACTTTGAAAGTTTTTATGAAGATATTTCGAAAAGGTTTGTCCAAACACAGCATTATCTTAGCAGAATTGTTTATTTCGAGAGATCAGATCTAGTATCTACAGAAGGTGTGCAATTTAACAAGGCTTACCAGTAAAAATAGGATTAGTTGTTCCGTCAGCAGACCGTTTTTATTTTAGAGATTTGCCTATTTCAACAAGAACGTAAGAGATCAGACAATGTTCATCCATTTAAGAACCATGCCATCTCGTCTGTGTCTCCTTAATTTAACGCTTATTGTGTTCTAACACCGAGGCAAAACTGGAGATCTACTTGCCTGTTTTACTAAATTGTGTGAAAGTAGTGCAAAAACTAATATCATACTGATGGAATTTACGTATATGGCCAATAGGCTAGTATCACCGTTAAAAAGACACAGTACACTCGGTACTAAAGTACTCACACAAATTTGTATCTAATCTTCCATACAGTAGCCGGCCGTAGTGGCGTTGCGGTTCTAGGCGCTTCAGTCTGAAACCGCGTGACTGCTACGGTCGCAGGTTCGAATCCTGCCTCGGGCATGGATGTGTGTGATGTCCTTAGGTTAGTTAGGTTTAAGTAGTTCTAAGTCCTAGGGGACTAATGACCTCAGAAGTTAAGTCCCATAGTGCTCAGAGTCATTTTTTCCAAACAGTAATTTATTCAAAGAAAACATTCGGAACACGAAAACAATGTTGGTAGCGGTGGAGGCTATCTCAAACTTTTAGTGCAGACACAAAACCAATGACAACAGTTTAGGTCTCATATCTAGCAGCCACAAAATAGCGACATCATGACTCTAAAATTACGTAACTGGAAGTTGTTGTAGTTTAGTGTGTTGACAGTGTTCACTGAATATGTTTGAATAGGGAAACCTTTATACATGAGTTACAAAATAAAGATGTCTGCTGCAATGTTTAAAAACTGTAATATTAATACTTACCAAGGACCCATATAATGGGAAGCTTTGCATTCTTCAGCGGTGTCAGATCATACTCCTTCCTCTCGATTGTGTCTGCCTGCAATAAGGGAAGATCATATTTAGCAAGACATGGGAAGATCATATTTAGCAAGACATGATGAAATCCCCTCTTTCGTAGTAAAGAAAAACTCAGGATGAGAAATGGAGGGCAATGGAATACAGTACTTGAGACGCACAGCAACAGCTGCAGTACATTGTTTACAGAAGTGGGCACAGGGCCAGAGATATTACGTTTCTTGTGTTACAAGATTTTCACTGTCTCTGGCGTAAGCACCATAGTTATCTGGGCGAATTCCCACAGCGTAGAAATATCTCTGGAGTGAGCATTGTGTTCTGCGCATGTTGTCGACATTAAGCTGAAATTTTCACATTATCTCGGGTTGACATTGTTTGCTTAAGGCAGTTCATATTGGCCATCACGGCACGTCATCGTTTCACGGGAAGAAAACTTTGATGGCACCGTCCTGCTAACATCGTAAGTTAACGTATTTTTGCCTCGCTAACTCGTGTTATGGTTGTGGATTTCATGCGTTTGTGTTTTCGTTATCTTTATTTTTATCATTATCATTTGCTTTCGTGGCAAATTGCAATGTATCATGACAACTTGGATATTTTTCTCCGTTGAGTGTTCTTACACAGGCGAGGTCAGATATCTGAAAGCGAAAAATTATTTACGTTTTGCAATATGGAGCAGAGTCACCCCCACAATGTATGTAAATAAGAATATATGTTGACGAAGCAATTTCCATTACATTTTAACTGAAACGGTCAGCTTTATCAAAGGAGAAAAATAGCTGTTTACGATGTTATTAGTTACATAAGAAAAACCTTAATGAATAGAGTAAAAAGGATCCGTTTATTCCTTTGTGGCCATTGTTTCATGTGTTTGAACGTAAAATATTATTTTCCCTAGTAAATAAATGTCGATGGTTTGAAATGATGTTTCACTTCTCAGTACATTATTAAACATAACTGATCAAGAACATACGTTATGAAGTATGCATTTACCGCTAGTAAACTTTGTTGTTGTTAGTTACTCAGTTCCGATGCTATGACTTTTTGTACAGCTGTCCGGTACTGGGCTAAGCAAACTGACGTGACGTAAAGTGTAAATACACGCTGATGTGACGGTGCAGTGACGTGACGCCCGTTCTACGCCACTACCAGATCGCTTGACCACGATAGCACTGTGTGCTGGCAACTCAAAATCTATTCTGCGCATCTGAATGCTCACTACAGAGATATTTTAAATCTATGTGAATTCCTTATGATTCACTAATCTGAATTGAACAAAAGCGTGTGTATACAGAATAAAACAAACTAAGAAAAACATTGATATTATTCTTTGCACTAATGCTACAGTGTTCTATTGCATGATTTAACATACCAAGAAACGTTTCAGCCATTAAGTGCCTGTGGAAGATGTCAAAAATTGTTTATCAGTGGTAAAATTTTACAATATATTTGTATCATTTTGCTTCATAAACTAGGATATGCGTCTTAGATCAGTTCTAGTAATCTGTAAAGTAATGTTTATATTTTATGTAATTACTATTGAAAATTCGTTATCTGAGCCAATGAAACATTCTTCTAAGCTGGGGGGCTAAGGAGATTCGTGTGTGTGTATTTTATAAATCTCCTAGTCTTGAAAATGTGTGATATTCTTACGTACACGAAATGATTGTCGCAAGTCGTGTTATGTTTAGTACTTTATCCACCCTCAGCGCTTCTAGTTGTATATATCAAAGTAAACAGGAAATTTAATTTATTAACTAGTTTCGGGCACTTAGTGCCCTTCTTCATAAGCCAATACAGGAAAATACATCACAAATAAGTAGACGTCAGATAATTATAAAATTGAGGAAGAAAAGTTTAAGAACTTTAAAAACTAAAGGTAAAAAGATACAGCTAACGCATTGTTTAAGAGTGTGAGCAATAAGATGCATTCAGCAAATTGCCGTGATCCTAAGAAAATACAGGAGTAATAAGTAATACAACACTGAATCCATTAATACAATATGAGCTCATAGATCTTCCATGTGGCTCATAGTGTCTGCACAAAAATGGTATAAAGAAGTGCAACAACAAGTGCAGACATAATGCTAGAAAGGGAGATAATCAGTTAATGACATGCATTTCTTGAAGTTGGTCTCAGGGTGAGGATGATTGTTTATTGCTCCTGTATTTTTTAGAACTATGGCATTTTGCTGCATGCATCTCATTTTTGACACTCGCATATAACGTGATAGGTATAAAATATGTACCATTTTTATCTTTAATTTTTAAAATTTTAAAATTTTTAAACTTTTCGTCCTTAATATTCAAATTTTTATCTGACTTCTACTTATTTGTGGTTTTTTTTGTGATTACTGTACAGCCTTCTGAAAAAGGGCACCAAGCGCCCGAAACCGGTTAAGATATTAAATTTACTTTATATAACTGGTTGCTGATTGTTTCGATAACTCATGTCATCAACTCGCAGTGATGTACTTCACGTTGTCAGTTCTGTTGCAAGACATGTTACCGAAATTATCAGCTATTTTTCACCTAGCTTGTATTGGGCATTTCTTTACCTTCGTTTTTGTTGTGCTTTGTTTTGGATTATTTCGGACACGTGTTCGTGATTTTTTGTTTCACTTTATTGCATTATTTTGTTTTTAAATATTTTTTGATGCTCGAGTTACACTACGTTTTCTTATAAGAAGATTTGCGAAACTGAATTCCTGAGTTCGGTAATCTGTCCATTAGCAATATTCTTTTTGTACTTACATATATTGTATGAGACCATAATAGGAATTAATTTATGTTAATGGTATTTAAAGCCCTCCGTAAAAGTAGATGGCAAGAACTGCTCTAAGAATAAGATTTCAGTTAGTGGCGGGATCGAAACTGCACATGTTATGTCACCGACAGTAAAGTTTCGATATCTTTCAGGGTGACTTGAAACGAAACTTGGAAGGTTCAGGGTTACGGATCTGCGAAAGTAAAGATAACATTCGCCAAGGCTGTTGCTGAACGTCAAGGTTATATTGCAACATACGGCTCCTATTGTCGTGGGACTGTTCCCAGAACATGGGGGAACGAAACGTGATTACGAGCCGTAGACCGGATAATTCGATTCTTTTGGTGTCTGTGTGTGTGAGTGTGCTGGCAAATTGCCCTTTGGCGCTGGAAGAAATGCCAAGTGTGGCACATAGATCACTACTGTGCTCAGCACCTGTAGTAAAAAAAAATTTCTTCTGCATTACCGGGGTACTTGTGAGAAGCGTAGTTCATTTAGTGCAGCCAGCATGTGCAAAGGAGCAATTAAATACGTGGTCGAGCCAATGAAGTATGAGACTAAGTACTTTACTCACGAAGGTGTTTATATCGAAGTAAGACTGGCACTTATATATATAACATGCTACACAAAATCATCATTATTTTTTATTTGAGACCTACGGATTCTTAATTTCGGACTCATCTAGTTACTTCCAAATTTCTCTAACAAGTAACAACCAAGGGTCGATTGCAGTGAACTTCTCAGTGTCTTGTTTCTAAATACGGTACACGCAGATTGCTAAAATATACAGTGGCCGACCCGATGTAAAAAGAAAATTTGTAATTCACGTCGTATTATTTAACGATCATTCGAGCTGCAACTGCACGAAAGTGGCAGTTACCCTAGAGTCGTTCGAGTAACGTGAACGTTTCCGTTGGGTAGGCTACGTACTGAACATCCATAGGAAATTAGCTGTTATATATTTATTCCAATGAAAGCTAGATTCTGTTGCTATTTGACAGAGACAAATTGGAGATAAGCGATCTGCGTTTATTGAAAGTCGTAGATTCACAAAAAAATCCTTAGTGAAATGTGCAAGTCAGGCGAATGGAAACTATAAAAAACTTTGTAAGTAATTCATCTTAAACAAAATGATGACGATGTGTCCCGCCAGTTCGTGATGAACACTAAAGAAAGGAATCTGGAAATAGCTAATTCGTTAATTTAGCCGAAACTAGTTATATAAAAAAAACTTGCTATCTTGACTAATAAAGATTTTTTTTCGAGTCCACAACTTCCAAAGACAGATTCCTTGCGGTTGCACTGTAATTTTATTTTGATATTTACGTTGTATGTGAGTTCTATATGAATATAAATTCCATTGCAAATATATTTTTATTTTATTTTGATTTTTTTTACATACTAAGTGTTTAAAAAGTATCACATATTCCTACAGGAGGTAGTATTGGTCAAAACTAAAAGAAAAGTTCCGATAACAATATGATCAGAAACCGACTCGTCTTCCGATATGGGCCTATCTGTTCTCTCATTCCCATCTTTCTATTACGTAGACACTATAGGCAGTGCTGCAGACGGTTATCACCAATGCTGAGACATCCTTCAGTCCTTCTTCCCACCCTTTCAAATACAACTGGCTCCATTTGGGCTGTGTCAGATGCATTCGTCACACGCTCCTGTAACGTCTACACACTGCAGACGGATTGGGTTTACACGAATGCCTTTAAATGTCCACATAAGCAGAAATCCAATGGAGTCAAGTATGGTGAATAGGGAGGCCAGGCTACCGGACCTTCTCGGCCAATCCATCGCCCACTACGCTTTTCGGTGAGGTATTATCGCACGATCCGTAGTAAAGACTGGTGTCCCATAGTGTATAAACCACAGTAGATGTCTTTCTGGAAGGGTAACTTTCTCCAACAGCGCTGGTAATTCATCGTGCAGAAATGGATGATACATAGCTCCTGTTCATCTGGTAAAATGTATGGCTCTGTGAGTCTGTCACCGACTATTCCTGCCCATACAGTAGTACTGAAGCATTCCTGATGCCTCACCTCTATTATTGCTCTAGGATTTGCGTATGATCATACGCGCGCATTGTGGTACTTTTGTATGACTTTTCTTGTGATTCCTATCTTATTTCCAAATAAAATGCAACCTGTGAACTGCGGATCATCAGCAGTCTGTAGAAGATAGCCATTAGCAGAACTGTAACCGGGCAGGGTGGTCTGAGCTTTCCTGAAAATAACAACCATCCAGATGTGCGCAAAGAACTGCAAAAGTAAGATGGCCTACACCACCCAATATTACACAGTGCTCTTCTCAAGTATATCTCAACAGCTATTAGCTTCCGGACATATAAGATCTTTTCTTCTGATTATGATTAATACTGCCTTATGGAGTAATATGTGGAACTTTTTAAGTGCCCTATATGTGTGATAAAACGCAAACTAAAATACAAAAAATTGGCCAGGTGCGAGTAAGACATTCTCACTGAAGGTTCCGCACAAACTCAATTATGTGTATAGACAGTTCATCCACTCCGGAAATCTAGGATCTCGACCATTTCTGCTTGTTATCGACGTTGATAGTGGTAAAATATCGATCCCAGTGATTCCAAGATTTTCGAGAATGTTTAAATTTCCAGGTTTGACGTCGGATTACAAATGACAAAAGAAATATTTTTTCGTGTAATGTAATTAAGGATTTTTATTTCTTTTAGTTTGACTGTGAAACTTTGCTTCTTGCCAAATGTCATGATTGTAGGCTAACGGGAAGTAGCCTATAGGTCTTGATGAGTGATTTTGCAAGTATCAAAATATGTGACATAAATGGACGTATCTTTTGAGTGCATTGACTTAGAACCTTCAATTTTTTACACCATAGATCTGAGTGTGTGGTTCAAATTTTACCTTAAAACATGAAAGTTTTCGTGCGAAAAAGGGGTCTTAACAGACGAACAGACATAAAGTCACATAACAAATGACAAAACATATTTTCCTGTGATATAATTACATATTTACAGTTTTCGGTTTTTTTCCTTTGGTTGTACTGTGAAACCTCGTTTCTTGCCAAATTTCACGAGTTTAGGCCAAAGGGAAGTATGCTACAGGTTTTGATGAGTGTCTGCGAGTATTAAAATATGTGACATAAACGGTCGGACTTTTGACTGTATTGACGTAGAAGCTTGTTTTTACACCGCCAAGGGACCATAGGCCTTGGTATGTGAACTTTATACTTCTAACCGCTCCTGAGGAAAAGGGTTTTTAACAGTCGGACGGACAGACGGAGAACAAAGTGATCCTGTAAGGGTTCGTTCTTACCGATTGACTTACGGAACTGCAAGAAATACTTATATGATATCACAATAACACAAAAATGCAGCCGCAAGGAAACTGACTTCCATTGGAATAACGTCAACACTTATAAGTTTCTTTGTTTAATTGTTTGACTGCGCGATAGAGAAATAACTTTTACAGTTTACTATAGCGAAGGAAAAGTACATCTGTCAATGGAAATCAGTTATTGTTGTCTATACGCCACAGTCATTTGTTAGATACACATTTAAACAGTAAAAATATTTAATGTTTTAATTCCACAGACTTGGAGAGATACATTTCCTAAGACACAATAGTAAAAGTAGTTTCTGCGTCAATGACTTGTTTAACAGTTCATCAAACTACTGACTGAAGAAGAAACTGTCGATTGTCTTTGTGAACGCCGTACTGCCAAAAGGCATATTCCTGTGTAATTATTCACGTTATTAGCTTCTATTAACTAGCTTTGTCTGTATTTCCTAACACGACAAGATCAAATTGCTAAAATTTATGAAAAAGAGTTAATTTAATTCCGTCGAGTCTCATTTAAATCACAGTTTATGAATTTCATATTGATCACCATTTAAACTTACTACAGAAATGAGAGAAATTTCGAAGAAATACAACGTTTTTAATTTATTTGGTTTGGTGTGCATCCTACAAGTGACTGTCCAAGTACTGGAATCCTGAATTACACGGATCTACTATTTTTTGTTGTAATAGGAGGTAAAAGTAGAATCTTGTCATTTATCATTTATTTTAACAATTAAATTGGCGTTACAAAGTTGCTGTTCGTATTTTATCTTCGATCACATAGAAGATACCAACATATTGTTTTTCTTTAAACATAAAAAATGCAGTTTCCCGTCCAGTGCGTTTAGTTCTTAGTGTCAATAGATCGACTTCTAGTATTAAATTAAGAGTAATTATTTATTTGCAATTGATTGAAATAATTCTTTCCTCTCTTTTGTCTTCTTTTGAAGCCAGACTGAGTGCCTGTTTTGTCTCATGAATACAGTACACATAAAAATCACGTGTCACGCTTGTTTACTGATTATACTGGTAAGTGTGTCGCAAATTACTCGGTAACAGACTCATCACGCTTATCGGATGATAAGGTAACAGTTTACAGAAGACAGGAGAAACAGACGTAGAGTCAGCGTTATTTCCGTCCTCCGCAACTGGCACGGCAGCGCCGCTACGTGGGAAACTAAACACCAAAGGTCGTAGGGGTCGTGGCGAGTTCAGTCTAACACAGCGATCGAAAAATTTGCAGGTGCTAAAATGCGAATGCTCTGAGATTCCTGCATACCTGCTATTACTTCAATATATCTCTGATTGGTTCAACCGACTGGCTGAGAGTTATTGTTTTTCTATGTGAGACAAATGTTTAGTGTTTGGATATTTTGTTTATTTTATTTTTGAGCGAAATAAAAAGAAACACTAGCGATAATGCTGGCCATTATTCGGAAATGGTTAGGTAGTTAATCAGCGTCAAAAGAACGGCAGCTTGGAAAGTAACGTAGTTTTAATTTTATAAACATAAAGGCAGGCAGTCACACATATGGACATAATTGCGATCTTGGAACCATTTTAAACTTCACTGGTCCTCAATTTGCGCACAGTTTAATCGTATTTTTCATCGCGCTGGAATGATGTGCTGTGAGAATTCGATTTCGATCGAGTATTATTTGTGTTCTTTAAAACAAAATTTTTCTGTTCTAAGCACTTAACTTTAGGCATAAAACAGGCTATAAAATTAAGGGAAAAGAGCGGTTATTTAGTAAAAGAAGGTTGAATAAATTATGCAAAGATGGTATTAACAAATAATTTCCTTTGCATACGCCACAAAAAACTTTATTTTCACACGACGTAAGCATGAAGTTATTTTACTGATACTGTGAAATAAGCTACTAGCCGAAACGTAAATTTAAAACAAAAGTTTTGTGGGACATAAGGCTAAAAAGAGTCAATGTAATTATTATAATAGTTTCCGAAGTAGGGCAATTAAGACAAGTGAAATTATTTAATATTTGTGTAATGTCAGATACTAGACTAAGTTTCGTGAAGCTTTACACAAGAACCAGCAACTTTCGTTGTGTTAATGCCTTATTTTCGTAGGAAGGATGTAACATTGAACGACAGTTTCCTATAACGTACAGAAACGTATTATTTTGGACCATATTAACTTTATTTTCCTGCACCAAGAATTTCAACGCATATCCAATTAGAGATGTATGTTCGGGTACATCTGGCACCGACTGTACATGTATGTGTGAAATAATTCTTGCTGTCTGCAGCTAAACCAGTGCATGGCGATATTTATCAACAACTTTTTTTTATCAAATTCAACTTGAAAATGTTTTCAGTATAGAATTTAGTGACACTGAACACATGCAATAATAAGCTGTATGTTGGGTTTTGCACTTTTGAGATCAAAATAAGACATAATTGTTGATATTTTCAGCCGTCTTAATCTCATGTAAATATGACTCAGAAGAATTACTTATGTAGTTATATCAGCGGCATGAACTGAAGATGGTCTAAGATGGAAACAGATCATACAGCTAGCTATTATATGTTATCAGGTCTGTTGAAACAGTTATTATAAAATTTGAAAGACTTGGTTTGTGGGCGTTCTATGTACTAATTACCAATAACTTGCAAGAAAATTAATCTAAGAATGAGTTCTACAGATCTGTGTAGTAGTTAGAGGGCATCTACTGGCAAGGTGGCAACGCAGGAAAACTGTCGAACAGATCCACAGTGAGCATTACACAGGCGGGTGGTAGTCGCGACACAGAGCGGATGTAGGGTTAAGCTTGACCGGTGATGGGGATTCCAAAGTATTAGTGTTTAGGCAGAGTAGGCGTGTTGTCTGTTGCGTACCAGTGCGGTGCGATGTCGACACCACCAGCCGAGCTGTGGCGGTCGCGTCGGCGGCCGGTACTCACCATGGCTGCGGGCTGCTGGGGCTAGCGTGCGCTCTGCTGGTGGCTGTGCGACAGCGACTGCTCACTGCGGCTCTTGGCGGACTGGTGTGCCGTGCTGCGTTCTGCGGTGCGGCAGGTCCGCACTCTCTGCTCCGCTCCGGGCCCGGCTTAAATAAAAACAGCGCCTGCTATATTTGCAGCGGTGTCGGCCGCAGCCTTGGCCGGCGTCAGCTGCCTCAGTTGTGCTCTGCTTTCGGACCTGGGGACGGCGTTCTTTGGCGGTCCGTGACCGCTCGTGTCCCTCACACCTATGACTGTTTAGTTGTGCTGCAGCTTACCTGTAACCACGTCACGCGAAGTTGCTACGACGTCATCTCCACTCGCTAGGTCTGCTGCTGTAACCTCAATAATAACTATTATTCTTGTACTCAGCCCTGAACTGACAACGTTGAAGGTCACCGTCTGACTAACAAGTAAACAAATTAAAGACACATACAGGATAATTCTTACAATGGGAACCAGGCATTTTATAATGCTATTTATTAGGTACAAATAGGGCAGATAACGTTTGTCAGGCTCCTCCTGTATTGGAATTATTT
Organism: Schistocerca nitens; assembly: GCF_023898315.1. Taxonomy (NCBI): domain Eukaryota; kingdom Metazoa; phylum Arthropoda; class Insecta; order Orthoptera; family Acrididae; genus Schistocerca; species Schistocerca nitens. Next base: position 340,833,937 of record NC_064619.1, read on the forward strand.
ATCTTCTAAATTTTACGTTTACGAGAACTCGGCAGATATCAAGAGTAATTCGCTGCCTTAAGCAGAGCTGCGGAATATGACAGCAGCGGGTAAGTATCTGGTTTCCACAAAGGACGATTGAACCAGATAGCGCGGTAGTGAATCATGGCAGTGACGAAAGGTCAATACGTAAGGGAACGACAAGTGTTTTGGCGCGAAACTCGGAATTTTCTTTACTAAATATTTGTTACTGGAGTCCACTTTTGACATAGCATATAATAGCAGGAGCCTACGCGTCATCAGGCCTTTAACACCATAACGTCGCGACGCAGTAATTCAGTTAATTCAGTAGACAAGTGAATATTGTTAAATTACCGAAGATGTACGAAGAGCTACGAAGTTTTACGACGTGAGCAAGAGATTTCCGCCTCGTGCCAATCTACCTACTCGACGACGATGTACTCAAAGCCTGTTCTCATGTGGTAGTCGGTTTTCCCATGCTCTCGAAATTCATCATCTTCTTGAGATGAATCGTTTCAGACTACTGCGTTATTGCTGTCTTATTAGTTCAAGTAAAATAACTATCCGCATGTCCACTTACAATCACAGGTAGCCTGCTTGCAACTTCTAAAGAATCCACTGCGCTACAAGAACTCGTTCGAGGGACATCTACGAGAGACTTGCAGAAAACTTGTAGGAGGTAATCCTACGCGTCGATTCATTAAGATTATCCTCGAAATGGTTAGCTGAAACACCGTAGTCTCGGTTGGGAAGGCATGACAAATTATATTGCATGTTACCTATATCACTTTCTAGAAAATCGCGCCTAACTGAGACTCTTATGTGGTATAGTACAGTGCGGGCATTTTACCTAGTTTCAAAGCGACAGTTTCTATAGCTGACTTCTCACATTGAAAATTACATTACTCTGTACACGTGATGTTCGGTGATTGTGGCAAATGCTCCTGGGTGAGGGCGCCCTACAGAAAAAAACGAAGGAAGTAAAAGGACTATTTTATTATAAAACGGCCTATCAATGGAACTGCTTGTATGTTCAAAGTCCGAGAAATTGTTAAATATTTCTTGGTCAGCAGTTCAATAAAAAGATGGTGCAGTTAACGTAAGTAACACAAACCTAATTCGCTTCTTATTTTAGGAAGTTGTTTATTCTACTATAATTCTTTAATAGGTCCGTTGACAATGAAACAGTCATTTTCTTACGTTGTTTTTCGATGAAGGACACCAGCATCCAAAGTAACCTGAGCCACAATCTGAGTAATGTAATTTTAAATATGAATAATCATCTGAAGATGAACCTGTCGGTTCGAAACCGATAACGGCCCTATTGATTACTTATAACTAACATTATAAAAGTGGCTGGTTGCTGTTTTTTACTTTATTGTAAAAATTAACATTTATTTTTCACACAGTCTCCGTCTCGACGTATCAGTTCTCGAAAAAAGCATTAAATTTTAATCTCTTATACTAAAGTAAAAAATGCAACTTTTTGCTTTACAACAATGCTGAACTGTTGCTTCCGTTTCTAATGAACTCGCTATGGACTGGGTGTTAAACTACTCACATTTGACCCCCAGGAGACATCACGTTAATACTTTCTAACATAGCATCTAGTTTTTATAATGACTTTAATCTGGCAAGAAAAAGATGCCATAAGTTCTTTCAGGTATGCAATACTCTGCTGAAGTCACTCATAGATGATTAAATACCGTAGTCCTAACGAACTGCAGAGGTGCTGACTGCTATGTTTCACCCGCTATCGCAGCTGTCCCAGATACTTTCTATCACGAGTTGTCGGACCAGTCGAGGTACGATAGGGTTCTTGAGTCGTTCGTCAAAAAGGAAGAAAGACTAGTGCTTACGTGAAGGCGACAACGAGGTTATTACAGACGGAGAACAAGCTCGGATTAGGGAAGGAAATCAGCCGTGCCCTTGAAAAGGATCCACCCAGTCATTTGGTTTAAGCGATGTAGGGAAATCTCAGGCAACCTAAATGTGAATAGCCGGACGGGGATATGAACCGTCGTCCTCCAGAATGCAAGCCCAGTACTTTAACCACTGCGCCACCTCCCTCGGTGAGTGTTCGTCAAACGAGAAACTTACGCGTGCAGCCCAGTGAACACGGAAGCTGTCGTTTTGGAAGACGAGAGCGGAGAGCGTCCACAGCATACTCATGGTGAAGAAGTAGGAGAAAAAGTTACACTTGGTCCAACTGTGCAGTGCAAGCAGTTCCCTTCGCAGTGCTGGCTAGGAAACTGAATGAGGTGGACTTCCAATCACAGAGCGCAGCAGTTACTTTTTCGGATTTGAAACCGACAGTCATTGACAAATGTGACACTCGTTTCCGGACCCAGTCGGTTAGGATCTTCTGGCTAACACTAATCATAGGCCGTGTTACGTGGCTGGGAGTGGTACACCATTCCTTGGGGATACACTGGTCAGTCTGGGTTGATGCGTAAACAAATCGGGCAGTGTCACTCACGGTGTGGTCATGGACACATCCAAGCTTTCCTGTGCCGTTCTGTCGGGACATCAACATCAAGCTATCTTACTGCGCTGATTCCAAACAATCGTCTGGCACATACGCACCACTTCATTGCAATGCCTTATGTCAGCATAGTCAAGAAACGTAATAGGAGTAATCCGCTGAATTACAGACCGGTATCACCAATGTCGATTTGCAGTAGGATTTTGAAACATATCCGGCGTGTTGGAACATTATGAATCACTCGAAGAAAACGATTTATTGAGAAATAGCCAACATTGGTTCAGAAAATATAGTTATTGTGAAACACAACTAGCTCTTTTTTCTCAGAAAATAATGGGCGCTATCGACAGTGGACGTCAAATTGATCCATATTCTGAGATTTTTCAGAAGACTATTGACACCGTTCCTCATAAGCGACTTCTGATTAAACTGCGGTCGTAACTTCTGATGAAATTTCAATCACAAACTTTCTCGCCAGATTGTTAAAATATTCTGTTCGCGTCCACCTATGCAGGGGAAAATGATCATCATAATAAAATAAGGGAAGTCAGAGCTCGCATGGAAAGATTTAAGTGTTCATTTTTCCCGCGCGCTGTTCGAGAGTGGAATGGTAGGGAAGTAGCTTAAAGGTGGTTCGATGAATCCTCTGCCAGACACTTAATTGTGAACTGAAGAGCAATTACGTACTCGTAGATGTAGATGTAGATAGAGTTGTAGATGGAGAGTCATATGCCCGTCTGGTACCAGTACACCATCTACAGCGCTCCAAAACATCTAGGGTACAGTCTTAAGAGGGTGATTATAAGAAGCAAAATGAAAACCGCTGAAATAATCGTAATTTCATTGCCCGCGGAAGAAGATTTGATCCATATAAGAGAGCTGAGATCCCAAACTCACCGCCATAGAGCGACACAGATACGCACATACGTGACGACAGAAATAGCACGTGCACTCGTCAACCGTCCACTGCACTGAGTCGTGGTGAATAAGTGAAGTGGAGGCTTCAAAAGAAGAGCAAAGGGGTGTGGCGCGTTTGATGACAGCGGAAGAAGTGTAGTGAACGGAAAGTCATCGAAAAATGGCACAAGTGTAAAGACGTGGCACAAGCAGTACAGGGAATGACGAACGTTGTCGGTCGATGATACCCGGCATGGAAAGCCAAACGGCAATAACGATGCCATTGTCCAGCTGGTGTATGCCGTCATTATTTATGACCGGCGATTTACGATAGCAGCAGATGCCGCGGAGGTCTGATTGAGCATCAGAATTGCAACACACACGCCTTGTGTCTGTTCGCTTGTGCCAGTCTTCGATGAATTTCTGTTTCCCGCACTCCTGTCAGAAAATGCAGTACACTGCTTTGCCCTTCTTTTGAAGCTTGCATATCACCTTTTTCAACAAGACTGAGTGCAGCAGACAGATGACGCGTTCGAGTCCCTCAGAACGCCTTGCATAAACATAACCAAACAATTAAGTGACTTCGAGAAGAGTGAAGGAAGAATTATTCGAAAAAATTTGGCTTATAAGTATGAAATGGGATTTGGAAATCGAGAAGCAACGAGGATATGTATGAAAAAAAAAAAAAACTGAGAATGTAATAGAATGATAAAGCGGTACAGTTCCGCTTCCGTCGCCGTTCTGATATTGTATTCAATTTCTCGTCGTCGCAGGACCTTAAAACCGAATATTCACTCCTCACCGCTATAGAGGGACATTGGTCATGTATTGTAACGAACGCTTCAACTCGAATTAGTCCATCAGTGATCTCCTAAAGTGTTTCCAAGTCACCTTATTTTGGAAATATTTCTGAACGTCTTATTATTGGTTGTTTTTCGCAGTCCGCTATCTTCCTCATCACAAATAACTTGAAAGGAAGATAAGTTTCCAGATTTTGGGGGGCGTGACCCGCAGCGCGGTGTAACACAGCGCGCTTCCTCGCCAGCCGCTGCGCGTGTTGCGCAGGTCGCCGCAGCCGCAGTGTGACGTCACACGCCGACCCTGGACAAATGCCAGCCGGCGGGCTTCGCTGCCTGACGGCAAACTCAGTTGTTGCCGACCGCTCCTCGTTCACGCCCTTTAGGGACGGGCTCGGAGCACGTGACTGCGATAATCCAGTTTGCGACACCACTAACGCGCTAATGCGCGAAGGATGCAGGCAGCACTCCAAGGGATTGCATCGGCCTTATTACGTGCAGCAACTTTAGAAACTCACATTCGTTTCCCGCTCGCGAAATTTTCACAAGTTATTTTTGACATAAGTCCTGTCAAAATAACTGCAACTGCGTGTGGTGCTTCTCTTTGGAACACGCTGCAGCCTACGTTCACTAGAGTGCGCGGTAAAGAAACGGCCTCGAAATCGAGTATAGTACATACATACATTGTTCCTGATCTATATTAACGACATAGGAGACAGTCTGAGTAGCCGTCTTAGATTTTTTGCAGATGATGCTGTCATTTACCGTCTTGTAAAGTCGTCAGATGATCAAAACGACTTGCAAAATGATTTAGATAAGATATTTGTATGGTGCGAAAAGTGGCACTTGACCCTGAATAAGGAAAACTGTGAAGTTATTCACATGAGTACTAAAAGAAATCAGACAAATTTCGATTACGCGATAAGTCACACAAATCTGAAGGCTGTAAATTCAACTAAATACTTAGGGATTACAATTACAAATAACCTAAATTGGAACTAACACATGGATAATATTGAGGGTAGAGCAAACCAAAGACCGATTCATTCGCAGAACACTTAGTAGGTGCAACAGGTCTACTAAAGAGACTGCTTACACTACGTTTGTTCGCCCTATTCTGGAGTATTGCTGTGCGGTGTGGGATCCACATAAGGTGGGACTGACGGATGAAATCGAAAAAGAACAAAGAAGGGCAGCTCGTTTTGTATTATCGCGAAATAAGAGAGATAGTGTCACAGACATGATACGTGAATTGGAGTGGCAATCATTAAAACAAAGGCGTTTTTCGTTGCGACGGTATCTTCTCATGAAATTTCAATCACCAGTTTTCTCCTCAGATTGCGAAAACATTCTCTTGGCACCCATCTACATAGGGAGAAATGATCATCACGATAAAATAAGAGAAATCAGGGCTCGCACAGAAAAATTTAAGTGCTCGTTTTTCCCGCCTGCCGTTCGAGAGTGGAACGGTAGACAGTTTGAAGGTGGTTCATTGAACCCTCTGCTAGGCACTTTATTGTGAATAGCAGAGTAATCACGTAGATGTAGATGTAGACGTAGAGCCCTGAGGTTCTACTCGCAGGTTCGAATCCTGCCTCGAGCATGGATGTGTGTGATGTCCTTAGGTTAGTTAGGTTTAGGTCGTTCTAAGTTCTAGGGGACTGATGACCACAGATGTTAAGTCCCATAGTGCTCAGAACCATTTGAACCTGAGGTTCTACACCTGCATATATATCTACATCAACTTCACGGCGCTTGGCGGAGAATACCCCATACCACTACTAGCTATTTCCTTTCCTGTTCCACTCGCAAGTAGAACGAGGCAGAAACGACTGTCTTTATGCCTCCATATGAGCCCTAATTTCTCGTATCTTATCTTCGTGGTCATTACGAGCAATGTATGTTGGAGGCAACTAAACCGTTCTGCACCTAATTTTTTCAAATAGTGTCCCTCGAAAAGAACGTCGTCTTTCTTCCGGGGGTTCCTCTTTGAGTTCCCGAAGCATCTCCGTAGCACTTGAGTGTTGTTCGGACCTACCAGTAACGAATCTAGCAGCCCGCCTCTGAATTGCTTTAATGTCTTACTTCAGTCCGACCTGGCACGGATTTCAAACACTCGAGCAGCACTCAAGAACTGGCAGCACTGGCGTCCTATATACGTCCTCATTTACAGATAAACCACAATTTCGTAGAATTGTCCCAATAAACCGAAATCGACCAATCGCCTTTCCTACCACAATCCTCACACCCTCGTTCCATTTCGTTACACACAGATATTTGAATTGTGTCAAGCAGGACACTACTAATGTTGTATCCGAACATTACGGATTTGTTTTTCTTACTCGTCGGCATAAACTTACATTTTTCTAGATTTAGTGCTAGAAAGCCAAAACTGATAAGAGCATTACACGCGTGAAATAAAAATACCAGTTACGCTCTGGAAAAATTATCCGCAGCATCAGTGGAAGAAAATGGAAAACAACTCACACAGTACTATCATCATCTGTCTTAGTGGCAACTCTCTTTAAACAGTGATAAATTAAGATAAACACAATGAAGAAGAGACAGAGGTACATAGTATCAGATACAATATTAGGGTAAATCTCTGAAGCCTGTCACGCCCCATAACAGAGTCAACAAAATACAACTGATGCGGAAAGTCTCTTACACTCCGGGACAGATTATTCTAAATAGCAAAGAGATCATTAGAAATCTGTCAAAAATCGGTCCGAAATGAGAAAGCCTCGGTCATGTGAGAGATAGCCCACAGGAAAGTCAGATAAGATAACGACGCCGGTTATCAGTACAAGTGGGAATTGAAAGATCGTCGTGGCAGAACATTGTAAAAAAAGGTTATGAATCTTATTGTATTTGTTCCTTTATGAATAAGACTTACGGAAGACATAAGATCAAATGAGGCAAAAAGGATCTATAACATTCCATCAAAATTGCTACACTCACTTGGGGAAGGGGCCACAAAATTACCATTCAACGTGGTGTGCACAGCCAATGAGGCTGTCGAAACATCATCAGACTTACCAAAAATATTATCCACCCGATTCCGAAGATAGCAAGAGCACATAAGTGCAAGAACTATCGCACAAGAGCTTAACAGCCCGTGCGCCCAACTTGCTGACAACAACAATATACAGACGAATGGAAAAGAAAATTAGAGACCTGATATGTGGAAAATCAGTTTGACTTTCGGGAAGGTAAGGGCACCAGATAGGCTGTTCTCACGTACTGGTAAAGGAAGCAAGAGTGAAGAAAAATTAAGACACAGTCACGGGATTTATCAACCAGGAAAAAGCGTATGACAGTAAAAAATGGTGCAATGTGTTAGAAATTCTGAGAAAAATGTGACTAAGCTATAGGGGGAGACGGGTTATATACAATATGTACAAGAACAAAGAGAAAACAATAAGGTTGGAAGAAGAAGAAGAATGAAGTGCTCAGTTTAAAAATGTATAAGACAGGGATGTAGTCTTTGCCTCTACTGTTCAATCTATACGTCATGGAAATAATGACGGAAATAAGAAGGTTCAAGAGTGGGACTAAAATTAAGTATGAAAGGATATCAGTGATAAGATTCGCTGGTGACACTGCTATCCTCAGTGAAAATGAAGAAGAATTACAGGATCTGTTGAATGGAATGATCAATCTAATGAGTGCAGACTACTGAATGAGAGTAAACCTGAAAACGAGAAAGGTAGTGAAAAATAGCAAGAATGAGAGTAGCAACGAAGCATGGAGGACGTAAGACCAGTATGGAAAAAAAGGGCTCTCCTGGCCAAGAGAACATAGGCCTTAATTTAAGGAAGAATTTTCTGAGAATGTACGTTTGGAGCACAGGATTATATTGTAGTGAACCAGGGACCGTTGAAAAACTGGAACAGAAGAGAATCGAAGCGTTTGAGATGTGATGTTAAACAAGACTGTTGAAAGTCAGGTGGACGGATAAGGTAAGAAATGAGAAGGTTATCTGCGTAATCGGCCAAGAAAGGGACGTATGGGAAACACTGACAGTAAGAAGGGACAGGATGATAGGACATGTGTTGAGTCATCAGAGAATAACTTCCAGGGTGCTGCAGGGAGCTGTAGAGGTCAGAAACTGTAGAGAAAGACAGAGATAGGAATACATCCAGCCTAGTTGAGGACGTAGGGTGCAAGCTGTACTCTGAGATGAAAAGGTTGGCACAGAAGCGGAATTCATGACGGGCTGCATCAAACCAGTTAGAAAACTGACGACAAAAAAATCCCTTAGAACTTTTGATCAATCTGTAGGTATTCAGTGCTGCCGAAAGTCTCAGAATGAAGCGGCATTGTGGCTTTTCGATCCGTTGTTTTTTATTCTTCAGGCTAGGTCCCATCCAGTCTGTCCAAGAGTGTGAATTGCCATAATACATGTCATCCCACATCAAAAATTCTCTTCATTACACTGAACACCCGTTGTAAATCTTAAGACTAATTTGTGGTCGACAACGCCAAGACAAGTTTTATTTTGGTCACCGAGTGCAACGAAGTAGTATGAAACAGAAAGAAAATATGCGATCAGTTGAAAATAATGAGACTGGAAAAAGATTTGTTATGAGGCTTCTGTAAAATTGCACTCTAGTCCCACCTATTACATTGTATAGTATTTCGGATCCCTTAATAGTCCTGTATCATCCCACTTTAGGTCACTCCAGACGGTTAATCCAGGATATTTTGTGATAGTTGGTATTTCCTATGATTTATCATCAATAAAAAAAATGGTTCAAATGGCTCTGAGCACTATGGGACTTAACATCTGAGGTCATTAGTCCCCTAGAACGTAGAACTACTTAAACCTAACTAACCTAAGGACATCACACACATCCATGCCCGAGGCAGGATTCGAACCTGCGACCGTAGCAGTCGCGCGGTCCCGGACTGAAGCGCCTAGAACCGCTCGGCCACCGCGGCCGGCTATTATCAATAAAGTAATCAAACAGTAATGTATTTCTTCGCCTATTTAAGCACAAGACATATCCTACATTTATGTTCAGGGTCAACTGCCAGCCAGATCTTGCATCAATCGTCAATCTTCCCCATCTCACCACAGTCTCCTAGCGTTGCAGCAGCATCGTCTGCGAACTGTCTCATGGAGCATCTGATGTTATCGACTGAGTCACTTGTATAATGGCTGTTTCAGAATGAATATGTGGGTTCTAAGTCTTTGTAGCATTTATTACATTCAATTTGAAATTATAAATAATAGAGCAAATGAAAAGGCAACTTAAAAAGTTTCTCTTATAAGTGTTCATTGTGAGCAACATTCGTCGGACATCGAATCAGTACGCGAGATCTTCCCAAAATTTGATCATTGTGTCTGGAGTAATTGTTGCAATAACGCTGTTTATAAAGTCAGGTAGATCAGCTGGTAGCGGAGACACACAGACATGATACTTTACGAACTTCCAAAGGTAAAACTCGTATGGTGTCACATCGTGTGTAAAGGGGCAAAGGGAGGGGGGGGGGGGAAGTGTGTCATACAAAACAAGCTTTGCCATCCGGCCCCTTGAAGCCTATCCAGCGGCTGGATACAACGTCGTTTAACCAATCGCGTACTGCGTTACGCCAGTGAGGCGGTGCACCATCTTGCTGCCAAATAAAGTTCTGTTGTTCAGCTTCCTTCAATTGAGGTAAGAGCAGTTACAGTGCTTTACCGGAGAAAAGGACCATAAACTTTCCGTCGGTATATGGCACAAAAAACATTCAATTTAGGAGAGTCTCGTTGCTGCTTTGCCATCCCATGAGGTTTTGCTGACTTCCACATGCACACATTATATGTGTTCACACTTCCACTTAGGTGAAACTTCGATTTATCACCGAAGACGACACGATCTAGAAGATCCTCTCCATCATGCAGCAAAATTTCGTTTGAAAATTGGTACGAACACCTTAATCTGTACACTTGAGAGCTTGTAACGTAGTTGTAAGCATCTCCTTAAAAGTTTCCACACAGACGTCACTGGACTTGCTAATTCACTAGCCTCCCGCGTGAAATACTCTCAATCATTCAACGTGTTCTTCAGTCACTCTTGGTCGTTCCATACTCTTTCTTTTGCCCACAGACATACAAACAAAATTGTTTGACTTGTTCTTTCGTTTGATGTATTATTTGTAACTATAAGTTGAATGTAATATATGCTGCAATACTTTCAAAGCCATATATCCATTTCGAAACACCTTGTTTTTTTTAAATAATTGTCACTTGGAGTGCTGCCAATATTACCTTAAAATCTGTTGATTTTTCCAGTTAAAAAAGAACGTCAAAGTTCTGCATGTTAGTAAGTTCTGAATTCAGTCCCAAATCAGGCCCGAATCTCGGTAAGCTCGTATCTCATTTACTAAATACTTCTTCTTTGTACTCGTATAAGCTAAAAGTCTTACTTCTTCTCTGTTCTCGTATAAGTTAAAGTGCCTGTCACACCCAAGGGGTTCGCGAACACAGGGGGCAATCAAGAAAAGCTTTAAATGTAGAAATTAAGTCACAGATTTTGATGTAGAGTGACAATTAATACATACAAGTTAAAAAAAGTTAAGTGCAAAATGAAAAAAAATTAAACATGGAAAGCAAAAGAGCTTCGTTCTTTTCTGAAGAATTGTTACTGTGACGAATTGTTTCTGTGGGTTCGTCATGAAATCGAAGGACTGTTGAAATTTAAGTTTTAGTCCACGGTTCGTTTACCAGGGACGGATCAGAGGTGAACAAAAAAAAGGAACTTACAATAGCACGCATCTTTTATGAAGAAAACACTCCTGCTTTCACCTGAAGTTGTTCATGTAAACTGCAAAACAAATGAATGACCAATCAGAGACTAGGGATTTGAACTATGCTCTTACTGGTTACGCATCCAGCGTCTTAATCACTGAGTTACTTCACTCGGCTTCTGCAACGAGCAGAGTAACTTGCTGAAGCCGACACTGGACTCTTCGAGAAAGTTTTATTAGCTCGATGATGTCATCTCTTGGAGCAATCGATGAAGTACTCTGTCTAGAAGCAAATGTTGTCATACGAGACCTGAATTAGCAGCCTTTCTCAATATGAAAAACGAGGAAAATGTTTCCTCTAGGTGCTTGTAAGCGAAGTAAGCAATTTGGCTGGCTTGACCTATTAAAACTAAATTTAGGAAACGGTTACTATTTTTCGGGCTGAGTGTTGCACAACTGCCTATGGGCTATCTCTACAGTGGTCTCTTTCAGGTCTTGAAACTTTTCCAACGGGAGCCATAGCGCAACATTTCTAACGTTTTCGGGCCACGGGAATTATAAATACCCACCGTTGGAAACTTAATTGTGAAACTCGAGGATGCCGCTCAAAGTCTGGCATGCCTGTTCCGAAACATTATCGATTTTCATTAGATTTCTTGTGAAGCTTAGATAAAAAGAGTGATGTAGTGCAACCCACGACAGTCGTAATTTCAGTTTCCTCGTTAATCCCCATTAGGAAGCTGGGAAGTTTCGTGTGAACGTCTCGCCAACTTCGAGTTCCTTTGTGACAGAAAAATGGTTCAAATGGCTCTGAGCACTATGGGACTTAACTTCTGAGGTCATCAGTCCCCTATACTTAGAACTACTTAAACCTTACTAACCTAAGGACATCACACACATCCATGCCCCAGGCAGGATTCGAACCTGCGACCGTTGCTGCAGCGCGGTTCCGGACTGAAGCGCCTAGAGCCCCTCGGCCAAAGCGGACGGCGTGGTTGGTGGGTCACGTCGTCCACAAAGAGACCTTTTCAATCTATACCGATATCGTCATCCTGAAGGAAGTCATTTACAAGATGTGCACGATGGGGGCGCGAATTGTCGTCCGTGAAGACGAATGCCTTGCCAATATGCTGCCGATATGGTTGCAGTATCGGTCGGAGGATGACATTAAAGTATCATACAGCCGTTACGGCGCATTTCATGACCACCAGCGGCGTACGTCGACCCCACATAATGCCACCTCAAAACAGCAGGGAACCTCCACCTTGCTGCACTCGCTGGAGAGTGCTTCTAAGGCGTTCAGCCTGACCAGGTTGCCTCCAAATACGTCTCCGACGATTTTGTGGTTGAAGGCATATGCGACACTCATTGGCAAAGAGAACGTGATGCCAATCCTGAGTGGTCAGGGATTTTCTCTGCCTCGTGATGACTGGGTGTTGTGTGATGTCCTTAGGTTAGTTAGGTGTAAGTAGTTCTAAGTTCTAGGGGACTGATGACCATAGATGTTAAGTCCCATAGTGCTCAGAACCATTTGAACCATTTGAACCAATCCTGAGCGGTCCATTCGCCATGTTGTTGGGCCCATCTGTACCGCGCTGCATGGTGTCGTGGATGCAAAGATGGACTTCGCCATGGACGTCGGGAGAGCAGTTGCGCATCATGCAGCCTAATGCGCACAGTTTGAGTCGTAACACGACGTCCTATGGCTGCTCGAAAAGCATTATTCAACATGGTGGCGTTGCTGTCAGGGTTCCTCCGAGCCATAATCCATAGGTAGCGGTCATCCACTGCAGTAGTAGCCCTTGGACGGCCTGAGCGAGGAATGTCATCGACGATTCCTATGTCTCTGTATCTGCTCCATGTCCGAACAACATCGCTTTGGTTCACTCCGAGACTCCTGGACACTTCCCTTGTTGAGAGCCCTTCCTGGCACAAAGTAACAATGCGGATGCGATCGAACCGCGGCATTGACCGTCTAGGTATGGTTGAACTACAGACAACACGAGCAATGTATCTCTTTCCTGGTGGAATGACTGAAACTGATCGGCTGTCGGACCCCCTCCATCTTATAGGCGCTGCTCATGCATGGTTGTTTACATCTTTGCGCGGGTTTAGTGACATCTCTGAACAGTCAAAGGGACTGTGTCTGTGATGTATTATCCACCGTCAACATCTATCTTCAGGAGTTCTGGGAACCGGGGTGATGCAAAACTTTTTTGATGTGTGTATTAGAATTAGAAACAAATCAGGTACCAAATAATGGCCGGCCGCGGTGGTCTAGCGGTTCTAGGCGCGCAGTCCGGAACCGCGCGACTGCTACGGTCCCAGGTTCGAATCCTGCCTCGGGCATGGATGTGTGTGATGTCCTTAGGTTAGTTAGGTTTAAGTAGTTCTAAGTTCTAGGGGACTGATGACCACAGATGTTAAGTCCCATAGTGCTCAGAACCATTTGAACCATTTGAACCAAATAATGGGTACCAAAAATCTCCAATTACAGACGAGTACGCTGACCAGACCATAGCAATAATCAATAGTTGAAATTTTAAAAAATGAAAATAAATCTTTTTCTAGGAATCTTGTGTATTCAAAAGAGTAGATAGATGACAAGAACACGCCTAGTGCATCTACCAGGAGGAAGCGAATATCAATTTGGTAGAGGGGGAGATGAATTATTTGGATCAAATCAATTATTCATTGCTTAGGACTGAATTTCATTGGACACTTGAAAATACGCCTGAAGCAATTCACTTTGAACTAAATAACTTATGATGGTGCGCTTAAAAGCAGACTTCAAACAATACAGCAAGTGCTCATATTTTCGGAAGTATTGAATCCATTATCATATAAAAGTACCATAAGGTTATCCGATATTATTATCAAAATTTTATAACATGGCAGACATAGTTCTAAAGTCGAAAAAGTTGTTATCCATTTTGAGGAATTCATGGAGACCATCTTTTAGCATTAAAGTAAGATAAAGATACCTCAGATACACTTTTGGTTTTACAGTAACTTGCGGAATGGATAATAAAGAAAAATGAGGTACCTTGATTATAGTTGTGGGTATAGAGAAAACCATACACTTTAAATTTGTACAAGATGCACGCAGCTATGAAGAGAACAAGAAAGAAGTAAAGAGAGCTAGGATAATTACTTAACACGTCTGGAAAAATGACTCTCGAGGAGCACGGAAGCCTACATTAAAAAGTTGGACACGCAGCTATAGCTTATTAGCTCTTCTATTCAACTTTAATACTAAAGTACTTTCATTTTCAGTGACAAATTCATGAATTTTATTGTCTGACGACAATAATTTTGTATCGCTTAATATGTTGTTCAAAAATGGTTCAAATGGCTCTGAGCACTATGGGACTCAACTGCTGAGGTCATTAGTCCCCTAGAACTTAGAACTAGTTAAACCTAACTAACCTAAGGACATCACACACATCCATGCCCGAGGCAGGATTCGAACCTGCGACCGTAGTGGTCTCGCGGTTCCAGACTGCAGCGCCAGATTAATATGTTGTTCTAAATGCTTTTAATTTAGTATGTGACATTTTATTAGCTACATCAATTGACAGTATTGTGTCAATTTAGCCTTATACGGCTACGTTCTTTCAAATGGTATACAGGAACTTAATGATCCGTGCACCGAAACTGGTTGTTAAATAAATAAATTTTGTCAGCAGCTCTTGGCCGTAACCACGGAGTTATCCAAAGCTTTACATCGGACTACCACAGGTTGTACCGTATTCATCTCTCCAAATCGCTCGTTTCAAGTCATCCACTGTTCAGTGACGTCACTCCTTACGCTGCCTCAATCGTCGCTTAGCACTGAATATAGAAATGTGTGGCTTAAGGGGAACTGCTCGACCATTGTCTGCCCGGGGACTGGGTGTGCCGGCCTCTGTGACCGAGCGGTTCTAGGCGCTTCAGTCCGGAGCCGCACTGGTGCTACGGTCGCAGGTTCGAATCCTGCCTTGGGCATGGATGTGTGTGATGTCCTCAGGTTAGTTAGGTTTAAGTAGTTCTAAGTCTAGGGGACCGATGACCTTAGATGTTAACTCCCATAGTGCTTAGAACCATTTGAACCATTTTTTGGACCGGGTGTTGGTGTTTTCCTCATCATTTCCTCATCATCATCATTCGTGGCAGTGGCTAAATTGGACTGAGTAAAGAAACTGGACTGTGTCAAAAACTGGGAGTTTGTATGGGCGCTGATGACCGCGGAGTTGAGCGCCCAACAAAACCGAACATCATCGACCATTGTAGTCCACTCCCTACGCTCAGACAATGTGTTAATGTGTTACTTCGACTGCTGGCAACGCTTTGGAGCACACGAGTGACTGCCTCTGCTGGTTTCATGCGATATTATTATTATTATTATTATTATTTTACAACCACCTTCCGCAGTTGTCGACGGTCCCTGTACATTAGGTCTGCCTGTTCTTGATTTAGATATGGTTGTTCCTTCGCGCTTCCACTTCACAATCACATCACCAACAGTCGACCTGGACAGCTTTAGAAGGGTTAAATGACCCTGATGGATCTGACTCTCAGATGACATCCCATGACTAGTCCAAGGTCGAAGTCACTGAGCTCCAGTGACCGACCCATTCTGCAGTTACTGTTTCTCTGCCGACAACACAAAACTCCCTTCCGCTATTTATAATAGCTGGCCTGTGTCTCGTGACATCTAGTGGTCAGTTACACATACATGGGACTTTACGGATATTAATGATCAGTTGGTGCATACTCGGGATACTGACAACATTTCTTAACGCTCACCATCCATAAAAGTAACAGTTAAGGAGAGACATTTGCAATGTAAGCCTACCATACATCCACCACCACACACCGTACGGTGGCTTGCAGGTCGCTCTTGTATGGAAGGACTGAAGGGTGTATGATATCGGAGAAATGGAGTGCAAAACAGTTTTCCAAAGGCAGGATGAATGCTGCAACACAGAAAATATTGAACGTTACTGGCAGGCAATGCTTTTCTTGTTCTATCAGAGTCTCGAAAGGAGTTTGCAATTTCTCGTCTCGTCAACTAAGATGTCATTAGAAAAGGATCACCAGCTCAGCTCAACAATTTGTCTGAAGTGATTTAGGAAAACTACGTAAAATCTGACGCCGGATGGTCAGACAAGGACAGAATTCACTGTTCCTTATTTTCGAACGAGAGTAGCAATGACAAAAAAACTAATAAACTGTGAACTCCTACGTGAAGTAGTCTTACACGTGAAGTATGCCGATATTTTACAAACTAAGGTTCGTGATTTGATGGAATCACATTGTATTCGATAACATTTTGATATAGCTTCTGAGAGTGTCGGAATATGACACTGTTGAGTACATGAAATGCCAAAGGAAGAGCAAACAAGCTGCAAAAATGTTAAATGCAAAGTTAAAAAAGTTTTCTGTACATATCTGTTATCTACCAACTGCTATGGAACTGACTCCTGCGATAATATGTAGATTTTTCAGAATGATATTTTCACTCTGACCTGTTTCGGAACTTTGTGGTGGATTAAAACTGTGTGCCGTGCTGGGATTTGAATCCGGAACCTGATCCGTGAAAGGTAAGTTTTCATGTTCACGTACCAGTCTGGTTAACAGTTTTAAACTCCCAAGAAGTGTCAGTGTCTAGACTCCCTCACTAGTGAGAACAACTGAATCAGATTCTGGAGTAATACTAAATATCTTGATAAGACAATAACAATGAATACAAGCTGCGACATCGTCGCAAAAAAACACAGTGGCCCGTATATGTAATAAGTTCCTTTAATTTACGTCTATGGTCACAATCTTTTTGTAAGATTGTGACCATACACGTCAATTAAAGGAACTTATAACAATCAATTCTGAAAGTATTTGTATGGAGTGTAGCCATGTATGGAAGTGAAACATGGACGATAAATAGTTTGGACAAGAAAAGAATAGAAGCTTTTGAAATGTGGTGCTACAGAAGAATGCTGAAGATTAGATGGGTAGATCACGTAACTAATGAGAAGGTATTGAATGGAATTGGGGAGAAGAGCAGTTTGTGGCACAACTTGACAAGAAGAAGGAATCGGTTGGTAGGACATGTTCTGAGGCATCAAGGGATCACAAGTTTAGTATTGGAGGGCAGCGTGGAGGGTAAAAATCATAGAGGGAGACCAAGAGATGAATACACTAAGCAGATTCAAAAGGATGTAGGTTGCAGTAAGTACTGGGAGATGAAGAAGCTTGCACAGGATAGAGTAGCATGGAGAGCTGCATCAAACCAGTCTCAGGACTGAAGACAACAACAACAACATAACAATCAATACGATTACATGTGCGGCACGTGATATCGCTTTTGCTAAGATATGTCTGAATGTTGTTGGTACGACGAAGTATAATACATAATTTTCAACACAAAAAATCTGACAGAACCATTATACTGCCTCCTGTGTTGGCTGCTTTAGTGCATTGAAACTTCGGCAACATTCGCTTAGCTGTCCTCTCCGTTGGTACTAATGGTGTGCTATCGTTACACCGTCCCATTCAAGAGATGAAGCAGGGAGATGAAGAAAGAATCTGGCATGTAAAACAAAATCACGAAGATTCCTTGCGATCCTTGGCTTAAACGGTCGAGAGCATGGAGATTAGGATTCCTGTATTCTGCATTCTTACTGTTAACTCCTTATGAGGAATTTCCGTAGCGATCGGCTGTGCTGTTTGCCCTGCCGGGAGCTGAAAAACACTGCAGAGAAGTGACATTGCCGTGCCGTGACTGAATGCGTGACGGCGGGGTGTGACGCACAGGATGTACGCATTACATTCCAATTCAGCCGGTTACAGCCGCCACCCAGGCAGCTGGCGGCCGAGAGGCAGTCAGCGGAAGTAACGCTTTCTGAAACACTTGTACTCCCGCGCTGGTGTTAGAGTATCACCTAATTCAGCGGTTCCTATCAAATGCTGCACCTCACAGATTTCCTACTGCCATGTTCAAAGGCAGAACTTTGTCAGGCGTTGATCCAGTGTTCGGTTCTCGGGTGGGGAGCTGAGGGTGAGGGAGGAGAGGGGTGCTAAGGGGTAACAGTTTTTTCTGTACTCCCAGCCCCCAAACCTAACTTGCCGTCAACATCTCTTTTAAAATATGACAAATGACTACGATTATTATAATTTGAATAAAATATAAAAATGTTTTATATAATAATAAGGCTGAGTAGTTGCAGAACTGTGGAAATATGCCTCCGAGGAATCAGTTCAAATATTGCAACAGCAAATTAAAAAAAAATCGTGGATGGA
Source organism: Schistocerca nitens (assembly GCF_023898315.1). NCBI lineage: Eukaryota > Metazoa > Arthropoda > Insecta > Orthoptera > Acrididae > Schistocerca > Schistocerca nitens. The sequence goes on from NC_064619.1 coordinate 340,852,132, forward strand.
GGAAACACTACCCGAAGACGGGAAAGTAGCCCTAACCAGCCATTGGACCAGAAATGCAGCGTGAAAAACATCTACTACTACGGAGGAATATGCGTACTACCGGTAACCTACAAAATTCTCTGCATACCTTCCCGGAGCGTTTAGACGTCCAAGTCGAGCATCAAATACGGGAATACCACGGGTAGTTCAGGAATGGTACCATAGTTGAGCAGTCTAACAGATCCATGACCTCAAAAGCATCATAACGTAGGTCTGAAAGGTGCGTGTTGGTCTTTGTGGACTTCAAGAAAGTCTGCGATTCAATAGACCACAAAGTGTTATTAGATGTCCTTAATGAATTCGGGATTGACCTTAAACTGCTGGCAGTAATTAGACTGCCGGATACAAACTCATTCATTTGGAATCGAAAAAGAAATCAGACAAAGCGGTGGTCTGTTTTCAATGGTTTTTAGCTGTGTCCTTGGAAAAATCATCAGGACCTGGCGAACGAGATTGATGGAAACCGACCATATCCCGATGAGAAAGGGAGCTAAATCCAAGGTTTAAATGGTTCAAATGGCTCTGAGCACTATGAGACTTAACATCTGAGGTCATCAGTACCCAAGAACTTAGAACTACTTAAATCTAACTAACCTAAGGACATCACACACATCCATGCCCGAGGCAGTATTGGCACCTGCGACCGTAGCGGTCGCGCGGTTCCAGACTGAAGCGCCTAGAACCGCTCGGCTACACCGGCCGGCTAAATCCGAGGGAATTATGGTAGACTGTCTAGATTTTGCAGATGATATTGCCTTTCTGTCAAACGACGTAGAAAATGCTAGTCAAATTCTACAGTTAAAGGAAACCGCCGAACAATCTTGCATGCAGACGTCATATCATTTGAAAAAAAAAAGATAAGGATTTACTTGAATCAGACGCCTAAAACTCCAGACGAAATAAGGAGTCCCGACTGCCCCATGAGGGCCAGAACGTTAAGCTTTGCTTTGCTTGATTTGAAATAATCCACCAAATATCGCGCACGAGCTACAACAAAAATGCCAATCACAAAACACGTAGGTACAACACTATGAAATGGTTCTAAAGTCAATAGCTATATATGCAGCTAAAACATTGACTCTGAATTCAAATAAAGTCTTCTGCAGCCACAGCCCTACACCTAAAGACAAATAAGTCTTCTCGAAGAACTAGAGAAAAAGAGAATGCAGCATCGTTATGGCAATCATTAGATCCATTTACAACGGCTGCAAAAAAATATCCAACACAGAAGTCTATGGCAAAATAGAAAAAATTACAGACACAGTCTGCAAAAGACTGTCCGATTTTACGCTCACCTCAAACGAATGTACGAGAACAGATTGACCAAGAAGATTTTTCAGTTTCTTGACTCAGTCGTCAAATCCACATTGCCCTACTTTAAAAACATTAAACAGGAACCCTAGCTCCTGCAAATTATACCAGAAATCGCCTGTGACAGGGATCTACTCCCCATAAAGATGGTGACGAACGGACTACACTGAGACGAACCGCCGGCCGGTGTGGCCGAGTGGTACTAGGTGCTTCAGTCTGGAACCGCACGACCGCTACGGGCGCAGATTAAAATCCTGCCTCGGGTATGGATGTGTGTGATGTCCTTAGGTTAGTTAGGTTTAAGTAGTTCTAGGGGACTGACCTGGATGTTAAGTTCCATAGTGCTCACAGCAATTTTTGAACCGAGACGAGCAACCAAGAAAAAGACGCGATGCTCTTTGGGTGAAAAAGCGTAAGTAACTCCACTCATAAACAATGAAGAAAAGTTGGCTTTCAAAGAAACCAAAGTTCAATGCCTTAGATTTTTATAATGTAACTGAGTCCAGTTCTGACTCATCCCGGCGATCAAAGGATACTAGCTACCGACCTTTATGAATGTTACAGCTTTATGATGTTCTACAGTAAGAAGTAATGTCCAGTCGTTGTAGTAACGTGACATTTTCTCAAGATTTGGTAGAGTTTTACTAAAGTTTTCATTGGAAAACCCTTCCTTGTAGAGAACTACTACTTCCGTGAAAAATATGTTGCTCTACGTAATACTGTTCTCAACGTCAGTTATATATTACAGTCGCAGTGAAGATCCTATTATACTACCCTAGTAAACACCAGATATTATTTCTGTGTTTGTAGATTATTCTCCAAGGAGAGCAGTGTTTTGCGATCTTTGTGTAAAATTTTCAATCCGGTCACAAGCGGACGTATTGTCTGATAGGCATCGCTGAGATATGGAATCGAAAGCTTTTCGAAAATCTAGAAGTACAGAATCCATGGCTCTTACAACTGTCAAGTGTGAAGAGCGCGAGTTTTTTTTTTCACGCGGTTGATTTTTCTGGAACCTAAGTTGTTTGTATTCTTTTTCAGATAAGTCATTATGTTTGACTCAGAATATGTCTCAGACTTCTGTTATAAGCTGAGGTGAGCGAACCAGGACATACATTGCAGGGGCAAAGAAACTGGTACACCTGCCTAATATCGTGTAGGCCCCGTCGAGCACGCAGAAGTGCTGCAACACGACGTGGTATGGACTCGACAAATGTCTGAAGTAATGCTGGAGGGAACTGACTTCATGAATCCTGAAGTGCTGTCCATAAATCTGTAAGAGTATGAGGGGGTGGAGATCTCTTCTGAAGAGCACGTTGCAAGACATCCAAGATATGCTCAATAATGTTCACGTCTGGTAGTTTGGTGGCCAGTGGAAGAATTTAAACTCAAAAGAGTAGTCCTGGAGCCACTCTGTAGCAATTATGGACGTGTGGGGTGTCGCATTGTCCTGTTGGAATTGCCTAAGTCCGTCGGAATGTAGAATGGACATGAATGGATGCAGGTGATCAGACGGGATACTTACGTACGTGTAACCTGTCAGAGTCCTATCTAGACGTGTCAGGGGTCCCATATCATTCCAACTACACATGCCCCTCACCATTACAAGACCTCCACCAGCATGAATAGTTCCCTGCTGCATGTAGGGTCCTTGGATTCAAGATGTTGTCTCCATAACCGTACACGTCCATCCGCTCGATACAAATTGAAACGAGACTCTTCAGACCAGGCAACTGGTTTCCAGTCATCAATAGTACATTATCGGTGTCGACGGGCCAAGGAGAGAGGTAAAGGCTTCGTATCGTGCAATCATAAGGGTACATGAGTGGGCCATCGGCTCCGAAAGCCCATATCGATGATGTTTCGTTAAATGTTTCGCACGCTGATACTTGTTGATGGACCAGCATTGAAATCTGCAGCAATTTGCGGAAGGGTTGCACCTCTGTCACGATGAAAGATTCTCTTCAGTCGTCGTTGGTCCCGTTTTTGCAGGATATTTTTCCGGCCGCAGCGATGTCGGAGATTTGATGCTTTACAGGATTCCTGATGTTCACGGTACACTCGTGAAATGGTCGTACGGGAAAATCCCCACTTCATCGCTACCTCGGAGATGCTGTGTCCCATCGCTCGGGGGCCGTATATAATACCACGTTCAGACTCTCTTAAATCTTGATAACCTGCCACTGTAGCAGCAGTAACCGATTTAACAACTGCGCCAGACACTTGCTGTCTTATATAGGCGTTGCTGACCGCAGCGCTGTATTCTGCCTGTTTACATATATCTTTATTTGAATACGCATGCTTGTACCATTTTCTTTGGCGCTTCAGTGTAGTTCTCTTAATTTTGCTGCTGTTTTCGTAGCTGACAAGAAAACATCACAACCTTGACTTTATACTTTAAGGAGAAAAAAAATCTGCTAGCAAAATATCAGCCTCAGCAACCGAGCCTGCGCGAAAATTTGAGGCATAATTCTGATAATACGCAGTTATCATATTCTCAGTGTACCGCTTTTGAACTTCACGTGCGCTGATCACTCGCACTGCCCCACTTCACCTTCTTAATCTCAGAGCGCATAGTACTGTTTAGCGGAGCAAGACATTCGTGTTCATAATGTTGCTGAACCAACAAGCGATATTGCTTTGTCCACTGTGTCAAGCGAAGCGGCGTCCACCCTGTAACTGGTTTGGCTCAAATGGCTCTGAGCACTATGGGACTTAACTTCTCAGGTCATGAGTCCCCTAGAACTTAGAACTACTTAAACCTAACTAACCTAAGGACATCACACACATCCATGCCCGAGGCAGGATTCGAACCTGCGACCGTAGCAGTCGCGCGGTTCCAGACTGTAGCGCCTAGAACCGCTCGGCCACTCTGGCCGGCCGTAACTGGTTTCACAAATCTCTTTATTTTGAACTCTTTTACGTTGCTCTTCACAAATTCATTGCGAATTAATGGAAATGAATGTGTGATTAAAGAACTTGCGCAACGCTATTTAATTATTAAATCGCTGTTGTGTGTCATTTTATTTGGATTGTAAAGCTGACACCGTTAACGTGAAGGAGCTGTGTTATTCTTCAACGTGAGTGGCCTGATTATATTTTAAATCGAAAATCATTAACTCCATATCATAATATTTCTTCAGTTGCTTATGTTAATTCATTTAGATTTTAAGGCATAATGTATGATTGATGGTCTCGAAGTAGATGAAGTTAAGGAAGCCTACTACCTAGGTAGCAAAATAACCAGTGACGTACGGAGCAAAGAGGACATCAAAAGCAGACTAGCTCTGGCAAAAAGGGCATTCCTGGCACAGAGAAATCTGCCAGTAGTAAACATAGGTCTTAATTTGAGAAAAAAATTTCTGCGAATGTATGTTTGGAGGACAGCATTGTATGGTATGAAACATAGACTGTGGGAAAACCGGTAAAGAAGAGGATCGAAGATTCTGAGATGTGGTGGTACAAACGAATGTTGAAAATTAGGTGGACTGATAAGGTAAAGAATGAGGAGGTTCTGCACAGAATCGGAGAGGAAAGGAATATGTGGTAAACACTGACAAGGAGAAGGGACAGGATGATAGGACATATGTTAAGACAACAGGGAATGACTACCATGGTACTAGCAAAAGCTGTAGAGAGCAAGAATTGTAGAGGAAGACAGAAATTTTTTTGTTGTACTTTCCCTTTATATAAAGGTGCTCCGGCAGCAGCTTACAGATGCCATTCTTCGGCCAACAGAAAAACACATAGTGAACATGGAGACAGATAAATAAATATACATGTGTGTTGCAAACAGAAGACACACACAAGAATAGTAAGGAAGGTTTTCATCAGAAGGCACCGGTTTCATAAACAAGTTCAACAGTGAACACAAACGAAGACAATCAGTTTGACACACGAACAAAGGAGCATACCGAAGATAACACTGATACACATAAAAAAAGAAAACACTGTGGCACTAAAATGGTGGCGATCATCGGCACAGAAAACACTGAACACACTTGATGAAATGGGGGGGGGGGGGGACTGCTACTGGTGCAAATGGTTCAAATGGCTCTGAGCACTATGGGACTCTACTGCTGAGGTTATTAGTCCCCTAGAACTTAGAACTAGTTAAACCTAACTAACCTAAGGACATCACAAACATCCATGCCCGAGGCAGGATTCGAACCTGCGACCGTAGAGGTCTTGCAGTTCCAGACTGCAGCGCCTTTAACCGCACGGCCACTTCGGCCGGCACTGCCACTGGGTATAGGGTACAGGCAGGGGGGGGGGGGGTAAGGAGGGAGGGGGAAGAATCCAGTGGGAGAAAAGAAGGGAGAGGGGAGGAGAGAGGGTTGGGTTAGGTGTGGAAGCCCGGGGAGGTGGGAGGAAGTGGGAAAATGGGAGAGTGGAGGGGGGGAGAAAGGATGGTGAGAAAGGAGAGAGAGGGAGCCCTGGAGGAAAGGGGGGAAGGGGGAGAAGGGGTAGGGGAAGGGGAGGATTAGATCTGGTAGGAGGGGTATATGGAAGGAATGAGGACATCATCAGGGAGGGGGAGTTGGCGGAAGCCACCTTGGGCAAGGGTATGAAGAGTGTGAAGATGGAGAGCAGGTGGGATGTAATGGTACAGGTGAGGCAGTGGGGTGGGGTGGGAGAGGATGGGAGAGACAATCAGGTGGGGAGGATCAAGCTTGCGGGAAGTGTAAAGGATCCGTATCCGTTTGAGGAAAAGGAGGAGGTGTGGGAAGGGAATCAAGTCATATAGTATCCGTGTAGGGGAAGAGAGGCAGGTGAAATAGGCGAGGTGGAGCGCATGGCGTTCCAGGATTTGGAGGGACTTGTACGAGGTGGGAGGGGCGGAAATCCAGGTGGGGAGGATGTAGCAAAGGATGTGTTGGATGAGGGATTTATAAGTTTGGAGGATGGTGCAGGGGTCCAGACCTCATGTACGGCCAAATAGGAGTTTAAGTAGGCGGAGTTGGGTATGTACCTTGGCTTGGACTGTCCGGAGATGGGGGGTCCAGGAAAGATGGCGGTCGAGGATGACGCCAAGGTACTTGAGGGTGGAGGTTAGGTTAATGGGGCGGCCATAGACAGTAAGGTAAAAATCCAGATGACTGAAGGAAGGGGCGGTGTTGCCTACGATGATTACCTGGGTTTTGGAAGGATTGACCTTGAGCTGCCCCTGGTTGCACCAAGTGGTGAACTGGTCAAGATGGGATTGGAGAAGGCGATGGGACTGTTGAAGGGTGGGGGCGAGGGCAAGGAATGCAGTGTCATCGGCATATTGGAGGAGGTGGATGGGGGTTTGGGGTGACGGCATGACTGATGAATTAGAGAAGAGGGGAGAGGACGGAGCTTCGGGGCACGCCGGCGGAAGGGCAGAGGGTGTAGGAGACTGTATTGTGGACGGTAACATAGGAAGGATGATGAGTGAAGAAGGAGGCGATCAGGCGAACGTAATTAATGGGAAGGGCGAAGGTTTGGAGCTTGAATAGGAGACTGGAATGCCAAACACAGTCGTAGGCACGTTCTAGGAAAGACAGAGGTTGGAATACATCCAGATAATAAAGGAGGACTTAGGTTGCAAGTGCTACTCTGAGATGAAAAGATTCGCACATGAGAGGAATTTGTGGAGGGCTACATCAAACCAGTAAGAAGACTGATGACTGAAAAAGTAAATAAATAAATAAAAATTTTGAAAAAATTGAACATATACACTTCCAGTCGCATTAATGAGATCGTCTCCTATATTCGACGTCAGCCTGCAATAATCACTCACAGGCGGCAGGTGGCAGTATTAGTAGTAGAGGATATATAAAGTGTGTTGGAAGTGGGGGGGACCCAGTATAAATTGCAGTCGTTGTCGTAGTGCGGAAACGGAGAGATTTATCTGACATCCAAAAGGATCATTGGATTTCGTGCAAAGGGCGGTAGCATTTCCGAAAATGCTAAGTTTGTAAACTGTTCGCCTGCTGCCGTTGTTAAAGCATATCGTGCATGGCAAAATGGTGCTATACGATAGTGACTCTGAGACAACTGTGGTTCACCAGGGGCCATAGATGACAGAGGAGAACGACGGCAGCAGAGATGTGTACGGGCGAAAAGACGTGGAACTATTGAGCGACTGACCGCCGGGTGCACTAAGGGGCTACCAACAGTCTCCTCAACGTCTGTTTAACGAACGTTGCTTTATATGGGCCTCCGCAGCACGCGTCTGGGTCGTGCCCCCATGCTGACTGCTGTTTATTGACGACGAAGGCTGGAGTTTGCATGCCAGTACCGAAAATGAAGTTTCACTGAGTGGTAACAGATGGCCTTTTTAGATGAATCACGTTTTATGCCCCATCGGGCGCTAATTCTCTGAAAGCAAACATTCTGCAACAGCCGTCGGAAGTATCCAGGCCGGAGGGCTGAGCGTTATGTTCTGGGGAATGTGTTAGTGGCATTCTCTGGGTGATCTCGACATTCTGGAATACACAATGGATCAACACGTGTGCGCACTTATCCTTGAGGACCAAGTCCACACCTTCATGCCGTTTGGTATTCCTCAGCAGAATGGCTTCCACCAGCAAGACAGTGCAATGTGTCACGCAGCTCGCAGTGCATGTGGGTCGTTCGAAGATATCAAGGATGAGTTTACCGTATTACCCTGCTCACCAAACTCTCGGGATTTAAACCCAATCGAGAATCTGTGTGACCACCTCGATCGGGCTGTTCGCGCCGTGGATCCTTAGCCGCGAAACCTGACGCAGCTTGCCGCGGCTCTGGACTCGGCATCACTCCCCAACCCTGTCGGCACCTTCCAGAACCTCACTGATTCTCTCCGCGGTACAAAACGAGGATATTCATGCTTTTAACAGGTGGTCATATTAATGTGAGTGGACGTCAGGTTGACACATTACGTAATCTTTTTTCACGATAAACGGAACTTCGTGTTCTCGAACAATGTTTCAAAACACTTTCAGCAGATGTGTTCTCCTCCCCACTAAGCTTCCCTCGCCTTCAGCTCCATGTGAACAGGAGGACGATGTTTCTCGCCCTGCTGTACCGTGCTTGGCGCTCGGGCAGTAGGTGGCTGCAGAGGGCGGAGTGAGTGACAAAAAACAGGCACGCACGAAGACAAGCTGTACATTCAGAATGTCATAACAGCGTTCTGTCAGAAGTACTAACCAAATTTTCGAGCAGGATCGACTGCCGGGGCTGATATCTTGCTATTGTGCTTTTTTCTCCTTGACATATCAAGTCAAGATAGTGATGTTTCCTTTTTGAGTGAGATTCTTTCCAATTGCCGTGAACAGTATCTGCTATAGACATCTCTGCTAAATTATGGGTAGGGGTGGGACTAATTCACTCGCTTCTTGGGTATAGAACCTAACAAGGACTCCATCTTGCGCCTAGCTATTAGCTGTGAAAAGCCGAAATTTCGAGAGACGGTGAGACAAATACGCCTGTTCTCGATAATCTATCGATCAACTCACGCGAACATTGTGTGGGATGTGATGTGATCACTGTCATATGCTAAACTCAGCTACTCCGTCCATCAAGAAACAAAAGGGCTGTCTAGCTAGCAAGACAGCTATGGCTATTTCACTATCTCATTAGTGTATGTGCAGTAATTATGTATATAAACACAAACAGTTTAATTAATTATCCTCATGTGCCGCCTGTGCTTTCATGTTGATTGCATAACGTGTACAACCGGATGTGCAGCATTCTGACAAGCTCTGAAGCAAGTAAAGGTAACAGAGGAGACAACCACTTCAATACCTACCGTGCATTTACGTAATTATTACTATCGATGAAGGCCTCGTGGGGCATATGACGTAGAGAGCAGCAGGAAACACTCGCCGATCTGAAAAAGGGCCGTCCAATGAGGAACTGAAGATTTTGCAATAGTTTCTAACACATCAAATCTAATTTCGTCGACAAATTGAGACTGGAACTATCGCCAGATATGGGGTAAGACAACAGAGATTAAAAGCATGTAATGTGGAATGTACTGATGAAACAAGGACAACCTAGACTCTGTAGCAACAAATATCCTACTTTGTCATTTTAAGCGTAGAACATGTTTTGCGTGCGTCTTAGTGTTTAAAAACAATATTCGCATCAAGGAATACAGTCTTTGTTATTTCCGATTTTCTAAAATGCGTCAAAAAGCTATTTGTCATAATCAGCAATTTATGAGCGTCCTAGTAACATGTCGAATCACATGCAAAAGCAGTAGCAAGACGAAACGCTGAACTGTTTACTCAGCGTGACGACAAGAACTATTACAAGAAATATTTATTTTTTACAGCGAAGTGCATTTTGGGATCTTGGTATATCTATGGTGATAAGCTAGTGTTACTAATCTTTTCAGACCTCGCGCCGGTTTTATTTTTTTTATATTTCTGAGATGGCTCGTGTAAACACACGAGGGGATCACTACCGCAGCAGAAGCACATATAACAGTTTTTGACAGTAGAGACATTTTCGTCTCTTTCATGTAATTTATTAGAGACAACACAGTATAAAAGGAATATATCAATAATTAAATGAGAGCGAGGTGTGGTCAATTTAGTGAAAGCGCTTTCTAGCGCGTATCACCAGAATTCCCCCGACGTTTGCGTAATGCTGTCTGGAAGTGACACTGTGGGTGAAATACTGAAATCACCTTAGATCATTTGTTTGTTACAATATTCTAATTTAAGAATCTGGCAACCACTTATAGGTTTTAAGAATGAATACAGTTAACTTATTATTGCTGCTTTATTGAGCTTATTATTAACAAGCATCTGACATAGAACTTTAAAATATTTACCTCAATAATAGTTGTAATGAAATGTTTATGAACGTTTCTCATTTTTTGGTTTAGGGAAGCGATTCTTAACTGATAGAGCGTACGGTTTTCCATATACTATCCTTGAATAATGAAAAGTTAACAGATAGGATGATGAGAAAAGCAGTGTGATTGAAATGGAAATGGTGCTTGCATGTAAAACAAAGGTGGTGCTGGTTTAATTTTTTAAAATGTCATCTTGATATAACTGACGTGGACTCTAATGGAAACATTAAGTGCGTTCGGCGATATACGAGTACTTATTTACAGCACAGTGGAGAGGCAACAATTGGAGGCGTGGTGCGCCCGAACATTTTCGTCCTGTTACTTCAGCTACAGGATTCCGGATGCCTACTGAGATAAATGCTGCATACTCGACGACTTAACACACTGTGTAGTGGAAAGGAACGATTCTGCAACGACCAGATGACGTAATGAGAAAACTACAATGGTTCCTCAGATTGTTTGGATTTCATAGGGAAGACTGAACACGAGGCAGCATTCACTGCCAAGCTGGACAAACATTCGGTTTTCATCACTGTCGAAAGCCGTGTTACACGCCGTTGCGACAAACACATCGTGCGATAAGTGGAGCTGCGTCGCAGAGGCGTGAATCACTAGAGTAACAGCTTTGTTTGTGATGAATCACGACGTACCAAGAGGCATCCCGGTGGAAATAGCTGCTTTCGAGAACGTCTTGCACTACATCTTCCGGTGGTGAAATGCATACAATGGAATTTACAGACAGCTCTACAGGGTGTTTCAGAAATGACTTTACAACTTTAAAAATTCATATAAATCTATTGAAAGAAGCTATAGAGTTGGGTGTAGTATTATTTTGTAGGGAAACACAGTTTTTTTACCTTAAACTAAAGATATTGTATGTGGCTTCCGTTGGTTATCCAGCACACATCCCATCGGAAGTCAGTTCCTCCCAAAACTCGCTGTAGCATTGCAGGTGTAACTTGCTCAGTGGTGGCGTAAATTCTTGCTCTAAGTTCAGGTAGAGAAGCCGGCACAGTAGGTACAAACACGATATCCTCGATGAATCCCCATTAAAAAAATCGAATGGTGTTAGGTCTAGGGAACGTGGAGGCTATGCAATTGGCGAATCACGGCCAATCTATTGAGCTGGAAAGCGGTCACTAAGAAAATCCCGGACGTCAGCCAAGTAGTGGGGTGGTGCACCACCTTGCGTGAAGTAAACGTTTCGTTCTTGGTCATCCTCATCGATCTGGGGTATCGAAAATTGCTGTAACATACCAGGTATACTATCCCGTTGACGGTTCTTTCACGGAAAGAAAAGGGGTCGTACCTTTGTTCTTGCTCAATGCACAAAAAACCCTCGGTTTAGGGATATCACGAACATGTTGCAATGTTTGATGTAGATTTCCACTGCCCCATATCCTACAGTTATGTGTGTTAACCTTGCCACTGTAGTGAAAAATCGACTCGTCAGAAAAGATGAGTTTGTCCAAGAAATGTTCATCCTCAAGTAATCAATTTAACATATCCGCACAGAAGTTCTTGCGAGCAATTTTATCAGTGTCCTTTATTGCTTGTACGATCGTCAGTCTGTACGGTTTCAAATGCAAACTGTTTCTCAACACACGCCAAACAGTCGTGTGTCGGATTTGCAGTTCGCGAGATGCACGCCGGCTCGATTTCGTAAGGCTGTTGAGAAAACGTTGTCTCACTTGCTCAACGACGTCATCAGATGTGCTTGGACAACCTAATGATTTCCCATGTCCAACGAGCACCCTGTTTCTACACAATATTTATGACACTCATAAGCTGTAGGTCTACTAGGAGGATCTTTAGCGTACTTGTCACGGAAATTACGCAGAATTGTTGTCACCGACTTCGATTCTTCAAACCAAAACACACAACTAGCACGCTCGGGTCCAGTGAAAGCAGCCATGCCGCGCGGAGTGGCCACGCGGTTTGAGGCTCCATGTCACGGATTGCGCGGCCCCTCCACCCGGAGGTTCGAGTCCTTCCTCGGGTATTGATGTGTGTGTGTGTTGTTCTTAGCATAAGTTAGTTTAAGCTAGTTTCAGTAGTGTGTATGTCTAGGGACCGATGACCTCAGCAGTTTGGTCTCTTAGGAATTCACAAACATTTGAAGGCAGGCATCTTTAACGCAATTACCGCTAGCGCTCCTTACGGTGCGATTCGGCACTAGCGAACTAAGCGAGACAAAACTTGATGTATTTCTCTGCAAATTGACACGACAATCACCTCTGTAGGATTTATGAATTAATTTATATGGATTTCAAAGTTCTAAAGCCCTTTTTGAAACACCCTGTATTTCTAGTGGACAGAAAGTGGTGCGAAGTGTTCAGCAGTGGACTATAAAAGGTGCACAAAAAAACTCGTCCCGGAAGTCCGTCAATCATCATAGATTATCGTAAGAAGGAAATCTTGGACGACACCATTTCAGGAAACACAAAAACCCCTGAGTGGGAAACGTACAGGAACTGAAGCCTGTGTGAAGAATGAGATGAGCAACTGACTTTATGGATTGTGCAGCCGAGTACGACCAAGATACTGTACAGCTCGTGGGAAAATATGACTAATACTTAAATAACGAAAGTGATCACGTAGAGAAATCACGTAACCTTCAGTTATGTGAGTAAAGTGTTGCTTGTTATTAAAAAGCATTCCTTGAACTTGTTTGAGCCCAAAGGGTCGTTATTTCCGTGATTACCTTCAGAGGACGGAGAAGCAAGTTTGATGAGCTCGTGGTTAATCTCGATTATTTGACATGACACTTGGTGACGTGTTGAAAGAGGCCATACATACCTGGTCCGCATCCACGAAAGCACTCTTAGGACGACCGAACGATTAGCCCCTCCATATTTTAGTCAGCCTAACACTACTTGTTCCTGTCTCAGTTATAGATGAACTCAGACGTTTAAGGAAAGAACTGATTGGTGTCTCCCTGTTCAAAATAACGCCCTTGATGAGTTTTAAAATCAGTTATTTAGTTACATGTTCAATGTATCATTTGAACAACTGTTTTATCGAAATGATGTTGATCGAGTTAGTTTACACGAGATGGATGCATATGATTAGTGTTAACATTAATAAACACATTATCATTTTATTCCTACCCATGGAACTACAATTAAATTATTATTTATTTTTTGCTTTTTCCCTGCCATTTTTAAGTGAAAATTCATCAATGGAATGGAAGGAGCTGTCCAGGAAAAATGATTTTAAATCGATTTAAAATTTGATTCGCTACCTGTCAGACATTTTATGTTATTGAGCAAATCACCAAAACATTTTATTACTCCATACTTAATTCCTCTGTGATCCACTGACAGTTTTAAAAATGGGTAATAAAGATTATTTTTCCCTCTAGTGAGGTAGGAATAAGCATTACTGTTCTTCTCAAATTGTGATAGATTATTTATGAGGATTTTCACTAGCGGAAATATGTATTGTGACGACGCAGCTAAAGTGCCTAGCTCCTCGAAGAGGTACCTACATGACGTCTGTGTGTGAACACCAAATATTATTCTTACTGCTCGCTTTTGTGCTATCATACTTTCTTTCTAAGTGATGAGTTACCCCAAAAAATTATTCAGGGCGACATTGTTGAGTGGAAATATGCAAAATATTTCAGGAAGTTGATACGTTTGTTTCCAAGATTAGCAATTAAACGAAGAGCAAAAATAGCTGAACTTAATTGTTTGAGAAGTTCAGTAATATGATTCTTCCAGTTCAAATTTTCGTCATTATGTACACCCAAAAGTTTGCAGCATTCTATCCTACTTACTGACTCCTGCTCATGTGCTACATCAGTCGTTGGTATGACTATTTGTTGTACAGAACTGAATGTAGTGTGTTTTTTCATAAATTAGGGAGAGTCCATTTTTAGAGAACCACTTAATAATTCTCTGGAAAATATCATTTACTAACTCTTCTGTTGCTTTCACTCTAATTTTATTTATTATATATTTATTATAACACTTGTATCGTCTGCAAAAAGAACCAATCTTGCTAGCTGAATGTTAAGTGGAAGGTCATTTACATATACAAGAAACCGGAGTGGTTCCAAAATTTAATCCGATGGGATTCCCCTTGTGGTTTTACCCCAGTCACTAAAATTTTGCCGCGCGGAGTGGCCGCGCGGTTTGAGGTGTCATGTCACGGACTGCGCGGACCCTCTCGCCGGAGCTTCGAGTCCTCCATCGGGCATGGGTGTGTGTTGTTGATAGCATAAGTTAAAGAAGTGTGTAAGTCTACGGACCGATGACCTAAGCAGTTTGGTCCCTTAGGAATTCACACACACTAAAATTTTCTGCCCTTCCGAAACTGACTGAATTATTCAACACAATCTTTTGCATTCTGTTTGTCAGTTATGATTCACCGTTTCAACGCAAACAGTCGACTTGGTATGATCCGCTTGCTAGGATGAACACCCATAGCAAACGCTGTGAAGTAAGAGGCAGCTCACTACTGGCTGTCCTGGCTGACTGATAATCGCTCCACAGCTGGGGTGCCTTCTTTGCATCCCGGAGATGCGTGGTTAAATCACAGAACTAGAATACCTAGACAGGAGCAAACACGCTATTTAGTGTTGTGGCATTCCGTACCGTCTTATTTTATTAGACATGTTTCAGTATCTGACCCAACAGGTGTAGCTGGCTATATGAGATCCGGCCCTTATACAGTTCTTCTCTTTTCAGCCAAATCTCAACGAGCTAGCAGAAGTGTAGAGGGTTTCCCGATTGGCAATATTGGGCAACGGATAACCAGTTGTGGTGTTTGTCTTATAGCTAAGGAAATACTCTCAAAAGAGCTCTATCAGAAGCTGCGGTTGGAGCTATATTTACGAGGGCAGTTCAATAAGTAATGCAATACATTTTTATCTGAAACAGAGGTTGTTTTATTCAGCATTGAAATACACCAGGTTATTCCCCAATCTTTTAGCTACACAACACTATTTTTCAACGTAATCTCCATTCAATGCTACGGCCTTACGCCACCTTGAAATGAGGGCCTGTATGCCTGCACGGTACCATTCCACTGGTCGATGTCGGAGCCAACGTCGTACTGCATCAATAACTTCTTCATCATCCGCGTAGTGCCTCCCACGGATTGCGTCCTTCATTGGGCCAAACATATGGAAATCCGACGGTGTGAGATCGGGGCTGTAGGGTGCATGAGGAAGAACAGTCCACTGAAGTTTTGTGAGCTCCTCTCGGGTGCGAAGACTTGTGTGAGGTCTTGCGTTGTCATGAAGAAGGAGAAGTTCGTTCAGATTTTTGTGCCTACGAACACGCTGAAGTCGTTTCTTCAATTTCTGAAGAGTAGCACAATACACTTCAGAGTTGATCGTTTGACCATGGGGAAGGACATCGAACAGAATAACCCCTTCAGCGTCCCAGAAGACTGTAACCATGACTTTACCGGCTGAGGGTATGGCTTTAAACTTTTTCTTGGTAGGGGAGTGGGTGTGGCGCCACTCCATTGATTGCCGTTTTGTTTCAGGTTCGAAGTGATGAACCCATGTTTCATCGCCTGTAACAATCTTTGACAAGAAATTGTCACCCTCAGCCACATGACGAGCAAGCAATTCCGCACAGATGGTTCTCCTTTGCTCTTTATGGTGTTCGGTTAGACAACGAGGGACCCAGCGGGAACAAACCTTTGAATATCCCAACTGGTGAACAATTGTGACAGCACTACCAACAGAGATGTCAAGTTGAGCACTGAGTTGTTTGATGGTGATCCGTCGATCATCTCGAACGAGTGTGTTCTCACGCTCCGCCATTGCAGGAGTCACAGCTGTGCACGGCCGGCCCGCACGCGGGAGATCAGACAGTCTTGCTTGACCTAGCGGCGATGATGACACACGCTTTGCCCAACGACTCACCGTGCTTTTGTCCACTGCCAGATCACCGTAGACATTCTGCAAGCGCCTATGAATATCTGAGATGCCCTGGTTTTCCGCCAAAAGAAACTCGATCACTGCCCGTTGTTTGCAACGCACATCCGTTACAGACGCCATTTTAACAGCTCCGTACAGCGCTGCCACCTGTCGGAAGTCAATGAAACTATACGAGACGAAGCGGGAATGTTTGAAAATATTCCACAAGAAATTTCCGGTTTTTTCAACCAAAATTGGCCGAGAAAAAAAATGTGTTGCATTACTTATTGAACTGCCCTCGTATTTCTGGGATAATATGTCCCAGTCAAAAATATGAACTTAAGTATGTGTTTGTCTCAGTGAGTGTGTAAGATAATAAAGCCAATGACTCGCCCGCCATGTGCAGTGACTTGCAGTGTTCAAAAAAATAGCTCTGAGCACTATGGGACTTAACATCTGAGGTCATCAGTCCCCTAGAACTTAGAACTACTTAAACCTAACTAACCTAAGGACATCACACACATCCATGCCCGAGGCAGGATTCGAACCTGCGACCGTTGCGGTCGCGCGGTTCTAGACTGAAGTGCCTAGAACCGCTCGGCCACAAGGGCCGGCCGGCCGCGGTGGTCTAGCGGTTCTGGCGCTGCAGTCCGGAACCGCGGGACTGCTACGGTCGCAGGTTCGAATCCTGCCTCGGGCATGGGTGTGTGTGATGTCCTTAGGTTAGTTAGGTTTAAGTAGTTCTAAGTTCTAGGGGACTTATGACCTAAGATGTTGAGTCCCATAGTGCTCAGAGCCATTTGAACCACAAGGGCCGGCTACTTGCAGTGTTCATCGTGTTGATAGCTGCCTTTATTTATTAGTCATTCTGTCTGTGTTTCCAAAGCGAGTGATACGCAGTTGAGTATTTTAAGGAATGTAAATGCGAAATGTGCTATAATTTGTTTTGGAAATAATTCTTGCCGTGTGCTTGGCATGCGAAATGTGCTATAATTTGTTTTGGAAATAATTCTTGCCGTGTGCTTGGCATGCAAAGAACCAACAGAAGTACAATTGTTTACACTTCAGCGAGCACGGAAAGGAGTATTTTACGTACTAGCTCCTGACATATAGTATCAACTGAAACTGTTCACCGATTGTGTTTCATAGATATAATGTATCTGACCCGTGAGCACAAAGTGCGGGTTTTGACCATTATGCCCGACTAAGTATTTATCAAGTATTTCTAAATTCAAAAGTACATTGCAAATTAAAATAAAAGTAATCCGTTCCTAAAACGTTATTCTTTTTACTCTTTTCCGTAAATTGCACTCCCTTTCCCCGAAAAAAATCAGATTTACAGGGCGTATCTTTGAAGACGCTACAAATTTTCATGGAAAATGGACAAAACGAATGATACCAATTTGAGATTAAAACTATGTTTCAGAAATGACCGAGTCGAAAGAAACGAAGCTAACACGTTGTCAGGTAAACTGACAGGTGGAATATGAGAAACAATCAGTCGTTGTTTATATGACACAATAAACTGTTTTATCATACATGATTTTAACATTGTACGTAAGGCAGGCAAACCCGATCAATACACAGGCGCATATACCAAAGCCGCCTCTTCCTTGGCCTGAATGTTCTCCGGATCTGATCCCCATTTGATTTCTTTTTTCATTGTTAGCATCCGTATCCTGCAAGCCACTGTGGAGTCAGTGGCTGCAGTTACTTCCAGTTGTACACCATATAAACGTTTTTTCCAGTTCCATACGCGCATAGAGCGCGAAAGTAATGACTATTGGTGCAATGTAATTAGTCTTCTGTTGCTTTGCGGGAGCGAAATATACAAGGCTGCACTATATTCCTATATTCCTCGCTTAATTGTGATTTTTTATCATTGTGATACTCTTGCATAGATCAAACATACCTGTGAGCATTTGTGCTACCCTTCTGTGTATACATATCCCCTCATTTAGGTAACAATCTAAGCAGCTCTCTGACTGTCTGCAGACAATGCTGTCGTTTACCGAGTAATAAAATCAACAGAAGATCTAAACTAACTGAAAAGTAATTTAAGCACGATACCTTTAACGTGCTAAAAGTGGAAATTGACCCTAAACAATAAAATGTGTGAGGCCCACCACACTAATAATAAAAGATTCGTTAAATTTCCGTTACACGACAAGTCACAGAAATTTAAAGGTTGCTGAGTCAACTAAATGCCTACTGACTAGAATTACGAACTAAGTGTATTGGAAACATCACGTAGACTACATTTTTCGACTACCCTTCCAACGAACCTATCACCTTCTTTACCACGTATTTGTATGAGGTGACTGATTCCATTTGCGACACACTAGTATTGCAGTCTGCGTTTCTACGAGTTTGATGTGAACAACTTTATATTTCTGAACATGTAAAGCAACTTAACAAATACTGCATCCCTTCGAAGTCTTTCGGTATCTTACTAGATTCTTGTGCATCTGTTTTCAAACAGCGTGTCATTACAGATAATAGCAGCATATGCAAAGTGTTTAGTATTAGTACCAATTTTATCTGCCAGGTCCAAAACATACAACATGAGCTATAATGGTCCCAAGACACTTCTCTGGACACAATGTGAACAGTAAAGGTTCCAACACACCGCCCTGGGGCACGCCTGAAGTTTCCTCTACATCTGTTGATGACTCTCCATCTCTACCAAGCAAACCTAAATCGATCCACAAATTTTATCTGATAAGTCTGCAATTTTGTTAATAAGCGTTAGTGTGTTACTAACGATTTTTGGGATACAAAATATATTGCACCCACCTGATTGCCGTCATCCACGGCTTTCAGGATGTTATGTGGGGAAAGCTCGAGCTGGATTTTGCAGTGACTGCCATGCTACTCGAAAAGGAGGTCATTATGTCTCAGATGCCTCATTACAAAGATCTGCAGCGTTTCGTGGCCGTTTTCATAGAAAATAAAACCATCTGGGTTGTCAGATCGCGTCATACTTCTTCTGCATGACCGACGCTTTGATCCATCTGCTGCGATCTCCTTCGGGATCCTGTGGTGCCCACGACTGACTGAACACTGTCAAAGTCCAGTATCGCGTTGCTTATAAAAGGGAGCTGACAGGGCTTTTGAACGAAATTTTAATTATGTGAATGGGAATGATAAGGACGAGCCTTCGCACTCTTTTAAGCTAACGATTGTTCCTGGGGCACGACCGCATAAGCAGAATTCTACAGAAAAATGGTATACAGACGTCTTTCTTCAGTCAAAACATGATAAACTTTTCCGATGCAAAACAGACACATCTGATTAGCTCCACTTTGCGCGAGACTATGAGATGACGTGTGACTGTGGAAAAGTGTACACAGAGTGTGTCAGAAGGAAAGGTATATGCTTTGAGGGGTGATAGTATTAGTGATTGTGAACAAAAGTCGTCATACGAACACAAATCGTCACACGAACAAATGTCCAGTTCTTGACAGTTTCCGAGGAAACTAATGAAAACATAGGGGAAAGGGATAAATGCAGGTGATAGTAAATGAAACATTGCGATCTAATGTTTTGTTTAATTGTGTACATTTCCTCGCAAAAGATGTTCAAAATGTCCATGGTCAACTGTAATGCATTTTGCAGCTCTTGTAGACAGTTGCTGTGTTGCTGATCTGAGTTCATTCGTACGCTCCTACACTTGAGCACTCGGGCGTGCGTCGCGTATCCTTCATCAACAGTCACAAGCTAATACAACCAAAGCGACATTAGCCTACGCAGCGTTGTCTTTACAGACCAATCAAATCGAACTTCACTTGCGCACGGGACGACGGATGCATGTAGAATATGAGCGAGACTTTCCTTCATTGTGTCCAGTCTGCGCTCGTAGACCTCGCTCTGAAGCCAATCCTACAGACAGCGGGTTTCCTCGGTGGCCAAGAAATGATTCGACGGCCACCGAGCCAACAGCCGGGATACTTTTCAGTGAGGCACTGTGTCACTGCCCGTACGCATTTTCGAACTACTGTTTGTCGGATACGGTTAAAAAGAGGGCATCTGTTCATTTGAATTTTTTTTCCGAATCACTAATACTGCCACCGGTCAAAGCATATACGTTCTGTCTTGAGTCACTCTATAAAGCCGAGACAATAAATACTGTTAAAGAACGTATCAAGTAACAAGAACGCCACACGTGGCTAGAACAAAGTGTGGAATCCGCGGTGGCGGAAATCAGGAGAACTGCGGCCATGACATTGATTTCAATAAAGTGCATGTGGCTGGTGGCTAAGGAAACCAATATTTATGGAAGAAAATCCCGGGAAGCAATTGAGACATCTGACAACGAAAGAAGCGTCAATAGAGGGTTCGACTGTAGGCTTCCTGCTTCGTGGCTTCCCGTCATCCAGGGTGTGAACACACGGCCGCGGTGCGCGAGCAATACAACAGCACCCAGGAAAACACTTCTGCGGATAATAATATTTTTTATAAACATTCCACACCTCTTGCTCTGCCCGTTTCTCTTCTGTCCAATGATGATGGGCCACCAATGGTAGCCACAGGCATTTTACCCAGTTACTCTACTTCGTTTCTCTTTTATAAAGAATGTGACACTGATCTTTGACAATCTTCAGTCAGTCGTGGACACCACGAGATCCTGAACAAGACCCGAGCAGAGGGTCGACGCGTCGCTCATACAGAAGAAATATGAAGCGTCTTAACACCCCAGAAGATTTTGCTATCAATATCTTATTATGTTTGAGCTCAGATTATGTTCTAAGACTCCATAATAGATGGTTGTCATTGATATTTGACTGGACTCTAGCCAAACTGTGGACAATAGCAGGTGTCACGCCGCTGTTTATATTGCTGGAAAAGAGTTTCACGTAGTAACAGTGTGTGCTTTCGAAAACAGAGAAGCATGGAAAGACGCAGGGGTGCCGGGAGTCGAACTGCGCTATAAACTAGCGCTGCGGCACCAGTGAAACTTCACAGTCCAGACAGCGAATACGTATAACAGCACAGAAAGCACAGAAGACGACTTCGTCGGTCATCGACAGCTCGTTTGAAAACCCGAACCCACACCATTCTACACGTTAAAGATTTAGAGCTCTGCTCGGCACTATTGTCAACCAGATGCTCCTAAATTATCGATTCCATGACCGATTTAACTGCACTAGTATCAAACTGTAATCGTTCGTTTCCTTTTATATTATTTCTAAGTGAGATAAATTTCACACTGCTATGAATATTCGTTTTGTGCGTTGTGTTTTTGTCAGTCATTCACTTCCATATACCTGCATTCCATACACTCTGTGTCAGATTCGCCTTGAGATACTCAAGAAGGTCGGCCGGGGTGGCCGAGCGGTTCTAGGCGCTACAGTCTGGACCCGCGTGGCCGCTACGGTCGCAGGTTCGAATCCCGCCTCGGGCATGGATGTGTGTGATGTCCTTAGGTTAGTTAGTTTTAAGTAGTTCTAAGTTATACGGGACTGATGACCTCAGAAGTTAAGTCCCATAGTGCTCAGAGCCATTTGTACCATTTGCAGTCGTTAAGTGAATGCCGTCGGCCATTGCGTTGTCCGTGGTGAGAGACAAGCCTGAAATTTGGTATTCTGGGCTCACTGTTGACACTGTGGATCTCGGAATATTAAATTCCCCAACTATTTCCGTAATGGTATGTCCCATGCGTCTACCTCCAACTACCATTCCAT
Source organism: Schistocerca nitens (assembly GCF_023898315.1). Taxonomy (NCBI): domain Eukaryota; kingdom Metazoa; phylum Arthropoda; class Insecta; order Orthoptera; family Acrididae; genus Schistocerca; species Schistocerca nitens. The sequence continues at coordinate 340,873,856 of NC_064619.1, forward strand.
GTCCAAAGTGCGTTAGTTCTCGTCCAGCGGTCGTACTCACGTCGTGCATCTTTTCACATGTACCATCTGAGTACAAATGACAGCAGCGCCAATGCACCGCCCCATGATACCTTGCGTGCGCGATATCACCGCCATCTGTATATGTGCACATCGATATCAAATGTTTCAAATGGTTCTAAGAACTATGGGACTTAACATCTGAGGTCAGCAGTCCCCTAGACTTAGAACTACTTAAACCTAACTAACCTAAGGACATCACACACATCCACGCCCAAGGCAGGATTCGAACCTGCGACCGTAGCAGCAGCGCGGTTCCCGACTGAAGCGCCTAGAACCGCTCGACCACAGCGGCCGGCCACATCGCTATCCCAAGACTCGTCACCTCCGTGCACTTCATGCCGCACGACGATATCCTATTTGCCGATACAATCAGTCCCTACTCTCGAAAAAGCGAAACGTAGGCCCGGCTGTAGCAGGAATTAATTTGGTTGCATGACTAGCTACAGCTAGGCTGTAACCTCGCATTGCTAACATGGAAACTGTTCGCGAAATATGCGTCTGATGGCAGCGTCAAGGGCTTGTTGTTAACGTCATTAATTTACTGATCATGAAAAGCAGAATGGATAGCAGACTTGACGGAAAAGATGACGAAGCATACAAGCTAAATTGTGAAGATGGTATTCTGCAAATTGGCGTGGGAGGGAACGACACTGAACGGAGTATTTAGAGGCAAGCTACACACACACACTAAATAACCCACTGACGATATCGAGAGATATGTTATTAGGTAGAAATTTCTGCCATTTTATGAACAGTAAAAAGGAAGTACCAACTTTGCGAACCTTCACACGGTTTTCATTTAGCAGGACTGGACTTCAAGGCTACCTAGGAAACTGTGAGGAAAATTAGTCGCTCTCTGGGATTTGGAGTAATTATAAACGAGTTGTCGTTTGCGCAAACGAGACGATACAACTTAAAGGTAGGCATTCTATATTAAATTTTTACGTAAGAGTTAAGCACCAGAATTAAATCAGTCAGTGGCTCATTCAGACGAAAAGTGGTTTCTTGCACTTTACACCGTAAATAAATTTTGTCAAACTGTGGCAGGACTACTATCAAAGAATAGTGGCGGACAATGTTTAATTGTTGTGCTTTGCGGAGCACTTGCGTGTATAGTGTGTCTCTGCTAAGAGACGTTCTGCCCATTTTCTCTGGTATTACGGCAGATATTTATACTTTAGCTTTTGCAGTCTGTAGCTGGAGTCTAGCCAAAAAAATACTGCTCATACTGTCTTTTATGCGGCGCCCAGCGTCAAAGGAAAACACCGATTTCTTTCCCGTTACAAATAAAATCATTTTTCAAGTGAAATTTTATGTGCCTCTTCGATATAGCGATCCAGAATTAGTCTAGTGTGACATTCGCTTTAGCGATATGTGTCAACAAGACTGTAAAACACGAAGGCTAATCAGTACTTCAGCGGCGACTGAGTAGCGCTGCTGCATGGCGTTAGCACAGACCACAGGGCAGGGCGGTACATGAAGCAGGACAAGTTCTTCGCGTTTTACTGTCGCTCTTGACACGCATCGATGGTACGAATATCGTACTGGACTGACATGGGGCCGCTCTATCCAACTGGCACGCAAAATCCTGCTTTAAAAATCATTTTGTATTTAACGGGAAACAAACCAATATTTTTCGTTGACACGGCTTAGCATGAAAGGCGGGATGAAGAGCATTGATTCGGGCCGACTGCAGCTATAAATTGCAAAAACGAAATTGCAAAAAACTACGGATACACCAGTGAAAACTCACCTGACGACTCTTAAGAGAGACAGCCGGCCGTTGTGGCCAAGCGGTTCTAGGCTCTTCAGTCTGGAACCGCGCGACCGCTACGGTCGCAGGTTCGAATCCTGCCTTGGGCATGGATGTGTGTGATGTGATTAGGTTAGTTAGGTTTAAGTAGTTCTAAGTCTAGGGGACTGATGATCTCAGATGTTAAGTCCCATAGTGCTCAGAGCCATTTTTGAACACCCGGTATACGTGTATGATGTTACAGCGCTCCAGTTGTAATATTACTGAAGTGTACAATACTACTACTTCCCCTCCCTGTTTTTCGGCAGCCCGGCCAGGTTTTCGTTTTTTGGGGTAATGTGCAACTTGCAGCACACACTATATTTATATTGGAAGATACTTACTACTGCCCAAAGATCATGCTACGAGACTCATAGGGTGTTAAAATTCTTGTCACACTGACCGGGGAACCTCCCGTGTTTACTTCATAGGGTAGTTAAACTGCCTCCAGGTCCTGTAAAAATGAAGGCCCTCGCTCCGTGCGCTCGCCTGCCTGTTCCTCATGCAGACAGCTGCTTGCTCGGAGAGGGGGACGTTGTAAACACCTGCTGGGACGTCACGAAGCGCCGCCGGCGGCGGCCGGATATGTTTTTACTGTACTTTACTCTTCGTTCCAAACACTGCTCGTGTTGTTCAAACAGACTTGTACATGCAGATGTAAACTGTTGAACGCCGTTCGAAGATAAAAAAACAGCAGTCGCTTTTTCAGAAGAAAAACAGCCTACAACTATAGCGATGGGCCTTCGTGCTGTTAATTCCGTGGACACCAACACTGGGTGTGAAGCACGTCTTTTCCGAAAAAACTGGACAGGTGCTAGTAGGGCTCGCGCACTGAGGCTTCTGTACAAACTTAATTCCGTGTATCGACAGTTCATTCATTCCCGGAATCGAGACTCTCGACGACTTTTGCCTGTTATCGACATTGATACTGGCAAGATACCCGTCCCAGGGATTCCAACACTTTCGATAATGTTCTAATTTCAAGTTTCAAACCGGATAACAATTTACCAAAGAAACATTTGTTACCGTGATATAATTAAAAATTAACAATTTTCCTATTTTTTCCTTTACTTGTACAAAGAAATCTTGTTCTTGCCAAATTTCATGATTATAGAGCAACTGGAAGTACCCTATAGGTTTTAATGAGTGCGTATCTTTTGACTGCACTGACAGAAGCTTCAATTTTTTACAGCATCAGAGGTCCGTAGACGTAAGTATATGATATAAATTTGAACTTGGTAATCCATCCATTCCTGAGAAAAAGAGGTCTTAATAGACGGAGGATCAGACGGACACTCGAATAAAAAAAAAAATTCATCTCATATAATTACAGATCAATAAGCTTCGGATTTTTCTGTGTACTTGTACTGTAAAACCTTTCTTCTTGCCAAATTTCATGATTCTAGACCAATGGGAAGTATCCTATAGGATTTGATGAGTGAGTTTGCAAGTATCAAAATATGTGACATAAATGGCCGCATCCATTAACTCAGAAGCTTACGTTTATTTTACCAACAGGGGAACAAAGACCTCCATGTGACATAAATTTCAACTTGATATGTATACCCTTTCCTGACAAAAAGGATCTTAACAGACGGACGGACAGACAAACAGTCTGATAACAAGTGACGAAATCTTTTTTCGTGTGATACATTAACAAATTAACAATTTTCAGATCTCCTTCAGTTTTGCTGTGCAATCTTACCTCTTGCCAAGTTTCCTGGTTCTAGGTTAACGGGAAGCACCCTACAAGTTTTGATGGATGAGTTTGCGACTATCAAAACATGTGACATGAATGGACATATCTTTTGGCTTCATTTACTACACCGCAAAGGAATTATAGAACTTAGTATGTGACACAAATTTCAAAATGACACGTCTACCTGTTCCTGAGAAACAGGGGGCTTAACGTACGGATGGACAGGCAGACAGACGATAAAAAAAAACTTTTCGTGTGATATAATTACAAATTTACAATTTTTTGTTTTTTCCTTTAGTTGTATTCTGAAACCTTGCTTGTTGCGAAATTTCATGAATATAGATCAATTGGAGGTACCACATAGCATTTGATGAGTGGGTTTGCGAGTATCAACGTATGTGACATAAATGACCGTACCCGTACATTTCATTGACTCAGAAGTTAACATTTAATGTACAACCAAGGGAACATAGACCTCAGTACGTGACATAGATTTCAACCTGATGCATCCACGCGTTCCTGAAATAAAGGGGCTGACAGCCTGATACCAATTTTTTTCTGGTGATATAATTTAAAATTAACAATTTTTGGATTTTTTACTTTGGTTATCCTGTGAAACCTTGCTTCTTGCCAAATTTCATGACTCTAGGTCAACGGGAAGTCCCATATAGGTTTTGAGGAGTGAGCTTGTGAATATCAAAATTTGTGTCAAAAATAGCCATATCTTTTGATTGCTTTGGTTTATAATTTCAGTTTTTTGCACCGCCGAGAAACCGTAGACCCTAATATGTGAAACAAATTTCAACTCGATATGTCTGCCCGTCCCTGAGAAAGAGGGTTTTGAACAGTCGGACAGAAAGACAGATACATGGGCGGACGACTAAGTGATGAGGGTTCCGTTTTTACCGAGTGAGGTGCGGAATGCAAAAAATACACCTATTAGTGTTCAGAGGCACAACACTACAAATATATGACTGTATTACCTTGTGTGGTGTAGAGCGCTATATTTTACGCACGAAATACAATCTGGAACCGAAGCTGACCAACAAACATTCAGAAATTGTTCATTACCGTAGTGTGGGAGCCTTGATACAACAAATTCGTGTCCTTTGTCATCTTAGTATGGAGAGGATGCTGTTATGTTTGCAGAATCTTACTGTCTAAAAATAGTGGATGATTAAGGATTTTTGCAGTCTATTATGTGACACTCCTCTTATCAAGTTTGGCGTTAATGTCAACAACAGCGACAGGATTGTAAACTCTTAGCAGTAATCTGAAACATTGGCATAGCTCGTACGGTTGCTGCAATCCGAATAGTTATGCTAAGTGGATTGTGTGTTACATGTAAGCACGTGCGAGAGGAAGCCTCGTAAATGCGATGTCTCGTGGTCAGCAGACGACTGGGAACCTCACGTGGAATTGCCAAAGGCGAAAACGTCGCCTACTCTGTCATTTACAAAAATCAGAGATGCGTCTTGTTTTTGTGAGAGTTTATATTCGGTTCTTCATCACAATTTCTCGACTCAAGAGAAAGGAAACAGCGTGCTGTAATTCGTTGACCTACACAACAGGGATCAAATCGTAAAAGAGTTCAGCCTTATCAGATGAAAGACAGAACTTCACAATGGGATAACTTATGAATACAGAGTTGAAAGATTAATGAATCGTTCTATATCTGAAAGTAATCCGAAGAGAGAATAAATTCGTAGCAAAAAATATTGATCATACTCTTAAAAGAGCACGCTGGTGAATTTGGTTCCAGGCGGTCATAAGACGCCTCACCGATGTCGTAAATCATGTCAGTGTATGGATGTGTATGTGCCAGTCGGTTTTATGGAATCAGAGCACTAGGATGGGTCGACGTGAATACGTGACAGGATGACAGAAGGAACTATCGTGATCCGAGGTGTCCGTGACCACATCGTGAATAAAGTTGCCCAACTTGTTGGTGTATCAAGGCGGATTCCCAACGTGTCTATAACGAATGGTATACCTCTCGCAATGACGTAGCACTGCGTAGGAAGAGCGGTTGTAGAAAGACGCTAACCGACAGGTACAGGAGACTAGAATCAGGCCTTGTCAGTGACATTCGGCTTCAAACCCGGCAGGAATTCCTGCTCTCAGTCAATGCAAGTACATAGAGGTGACAAAAGTCATGGGAGACCTCCTGATATCGTTTAGGACCTTCTTTTGTCCGGCGTAGTGCAGCCACTCGACGAGGCATTGACTCAACAAGTTATTGGAAGTGCCCTGCAAAAATATTGAGCCATGCTGCCTCTATGTTGTTGTTGTTGTTGTTGTTGTTGTTGTGGTCTTCAGTCCTGAGACTGGTTTGATGCAGCTCTCCACGCTACTCTATCCTGTGCAAGCTTCTTCATCTCCCAATACGTACTGCAGTCTACATCCTTCTGAATCTGTTTAGTGTATTCATCTCTCGGTCTCCCTCTACGATTTTTACACTCCACGCTGCCCTCCAATACTAAATTGGTGATCCCTTGATGCCTCAGAACACGTCCTACCAACCGGTCCCTTCTTCTAGTCAAGTTGTGCCACAAACTCCTCTTCTCCCCAATTCTATTCAATACCTCCTCATTAGTTATGTGATCTACCCATCTAATCTTCAGCATTCTTCTGTAGTACCACATTTCAAAAGCTTCTATTCTCTTCTTGTCCAAACCATCTACTGTTCATGTTTCACTTCCATACATGGCTACACTTCATACAAATACTTTCAGAAACGACTTCCTGACACTTAAATCTATACTCGATGTTAACAAATTTCTCTTCTTCAGAAATGCTTTCCTTGCCATTTCCAGTCTATTTTGCTCCCCAAATAGCAAAACTCCTTTACTGCTTTAAGTGTCTCATTTCCTAATCTAATTCCCTCAGCATCACCCGATTTAATTCGACTACATTCCATTACCCTCGTTTTGCTTTTGTTGATGTTCATCTTATATCCTCCCTTCAAGACACTATCCATTCCGTTCAACTGCTCTTCCAAGTCCTTTGATGTCCCTGACAGAATCACAATGTCATCGGCGAACCTTAAAGTATTTATATCTTCTCCATGGATTTTAATACCTACTCCAAATTTTTCTTTTGTTTCCTTTACTGCTTGCTCAATATACAGATTGAATAACATCGGGAAGAGGCTACAACCCTGTCTTACTCCTTTCCCAACCACTGCTTCCCTTTCATGTCCCTCGACTCTTATAACTGCCATCTGGTTTCTGTATAAATTGTAAATCGCCCTTCGCTCCCTGTATTTTACCCCTGCCACCTTAAGAATTTGGCTGTCTCTATAGCCGTCCATAATTACGGAAGTGCTGCTGGTGCAGGACTTTGTGCATAAATGTTCGACGGGATTCGTGTAGGGCCAAAAAAATGGTTCAAATGGCTCTGAGCACACTTCTGAGGTCATCAGTCCCCTAGAACTTAGAACTACTTAAACCTAACTAACCTAAGGACGTCACAAACCTCCATGTCCGAGGCAGGATTCGAACCTGCGACCGTAGCGGTCGCGCGGCTCCAGACTGTAGCGCCTAGAACCGCTCGGCCACACCGGCCGGCCGTGTAGGGTCATCTGGGTGGCAAAGTCATTCGCTAGAATTGTCTAGAATGTTCTTCAAACCAATCGCGAATAAGGGTCGCCCGGTTACATGGCGCATTGTCATCCATAAAAATTCTATTGTTGTTTGGGAACACGAAGTCCATTAATGGCTGCAAATGGTCTCCAAGTAGCCGAACACAGCCATTTCCTGTCAATCATTGGTCCAGTTGGACCAAAGAACCCAGTTCATTCCAAGTAAACACTGCCCAGACATGTATGGAGCCACCAACAGCCTTACACAATACCTTTTGACAACATAGGTACACGGCTTCGTCGGGCGTACGTCACACTTGAACCTTACCGTCAGCCTTCCAACTGAAATCGGGACTCATCTGACCAGGCCACAGTTTTCCTGTCGTCAGAAGACGAAAATGACCGGCTTGTAAAGTGGCGTGGACTCCGTGTCCATTATGGAGAATACAAAATGATAACAGCCGTCGCATACATTACGTAGCTTTTTATAAGTATCGGGCAGCTGTGGATCACCCATTGATACAAATTGTCGGTGTGGCTGCGATAGTAAAACTGAACTCTAAATTTACACGTTATTTTCCACAGTACAACATTTTATGCTTTAAATGATGTATGGACGTAACTGCTTGAGGTTATACAGGCTGTTAGCAGATTAATCAGAAGTTAGTTAATCCACAGTACACTTGGTCAGGCACACTGTAGACCGAGAGAGAAACCTCTCAGAACTACTAAAGAGGGCAAGAGACTGTATTGTTGGAGCGTGGTTATCTGGAACATGCGTGTCCAAGAGTGTCATTTTGGCAAGTGTGCCGATATGATCACGAGCCCAGGAGGGCCGCTGCAGGCGATGTCATTCCTTTAACAAACGCGCTAGCGTCGGTGGTCTGCTGTCATAGCCCAGTAACGCCAATTTTCGCCGCACTCTTCTAACGGATGCGTTCGTCGTACGTCCGACATTGATTTCTGCTGTTATTTCAAGCAGTGTTGCTTGTATTTTAGCACTGATGCCTCTATGTAAACGCCGTTGCTCTCGGTCGTTAAGTGAAGACGTCATTGCGTTGTCTATGGTGAGAGGTAATGCCTGAAATTTGGTATTCTCGGCACACTCATGACACTGTGGATCTCGGAATATTGAATTCCCTAACGATTTCCGAAATAGAATGTTCCATGCTTCTAGCTCAAACTACCATTCCGCGTTCAAAGTCTGTTGATTACCGTCGTGCGGCCATAATCACATCGGAAACCTTTTCACATGAATCACCTGAGTGCAACTGACAGCTCCGCCAATGCACTGTCCTTTTATACCTTGTGTACGCGACATTACCGCCACCTGTATATGAGCATATCGCTATCCATTTGTTTGTCACCTCCCAGATTCCGAGCGAATTTTACGTAGGTAACTACACGCAATCAGTCGACACTGGGAATCGAGTACCATGCCAAATTACCTTGTCCACAGTGACTCATAAAACTGAACTACTTCAGAGGCGTAAACAATATGGAAACTGGACAGTAGCTAACGAAGAAGTGTGCAGTGTGGTCAAACTTTCCCGATTTTTGGATCTTTTCGAACGATTCAAGCCATAGAGCGCAATGATGATTCTATAAGGCGTTTAAGGGGAGATTTACTATCTTTTGGTTCAAAAAATCGATTTTTTTGTTAAATTGCATTTTTGGATCCATAAAAGAGTTTAGAATCCAACCCTGAAACGGTTTTTCCGAATACGGAACGGAAATGTTTGTTATTCGCGCTTGAACAACAAAATGCACCTGCCTGAAATCGGCCTTTCTCACGCACCAGTTTTTTTCTTTCGGAGGTCAAGTTATTGTACCGCTGCTTGGGAGGAAACACACAAATTCAAATGAAAGTTTGAACGCGTGTTTTTGGAAGTTAGCCCCCAAGCATTTGCATTCTGGTGCAAAGACTGTGGAGATTGCGACTTTCCCGGCAGAGAGCTGAACGAAGAGTATTCAGCAATTCTGAAGACCATGACAACGGTGGACATCACCCTGGGACTCTATTCGAGGCAGTTTGACAAGCATTCGGACGACCACCGGATTCAAGCGGCCGAAAACAGCCGTACGAGCGGCTCTGGAGCAGCGCAGGATGGCCCAGATCGAGCAGAACGCCCTCTGTGAGGAAGAGAAAGTACTAGTTTATGGACCCGGAATATCAGATTGAACGTACGTTGCATAATATTGCATTTATATGTAGTCAAAACTTCAAACGCGTTTTTCTCGAAATGACGTAACTTCAAATCTACTGAAACGATTGGCACGATTCTTTGTTTTTCCGACGAAGCTAACTAAATTGTCTAGGAGTTGTACCACTTTTATTCCCATCCGTCAACCATAAGTATGTTTACTTGGTCGACGAATTCGAAAAATCAATGGAAAAAACCCTATTTTTTCAAATGGCCGCCATTTTGTTTCCTATGGTACAAATAACTTAAGTGAGGTACAACTCCTAAAGAATCTTATATACTTCGCTAACGTCAGCTCAATTTTGATTTCAGACGAGCCGGCTGACCTGTGACATACCGCGCGTGGAGGTCTACATAGAAATTTTGTTTCGTTCCGACAGCACTTCCGCCTTTGCTCTTCCAAATTTCCGGTCGAAAAACAATCTAGTTTGTAGAGGAAATATCAATACACATTTTGACCAAATTTGAAATTGATATCTATAACACAACCCGAGAAAAAAATTCTCAAGCAACATGCTTTTTTCGGGCCAACGATAGTAAACCTCCCCTTAAGCCACGATGTGTGAGAGTGTAGTTCTGGCCGAAGGTAGTTCTGTAACTTTCTGTGGGTGTTTTTCGTACCGTGACCTAGGAGTCTCAATCAGGTTAGCGTTGACACATACCAGGATTTGTTTCAGAATTCTCGGGGACCAAAAATATACCCTTTCTCCTCCACCTTAATGCTGAGTATGCTGTAGACACTCCCTTCTCCCTAGATGCTTGGACGTGTACGCACCTAGTTTGATAAATACTCATACTGCCTCACCTCGATTGGCCTTCTAGATCACCCCATTTACACCACAGGAAACGTAGCAACCAACAGGGATTTTCCTGGGTGCATTATGCGACGCCACCTTCCACAATATGACGGTATGTAATACACCGAGGAATTTTTTTTGAGCGTGATCGTTTTGGTAGTCCGAGTGTTGGGGCGTTAGGAGGTATATGCTGCATGGGCGTACTGACTTCCAAATGTTTAACACGGTACACTCACCGGTAAATGTTACTGTCACACTGTACTCCTTCTCCATGTGCGTCTTTTCAGGGATACCTTCGGCCCTGACTTCATTTTCATGGATGACAGTGAGCGACTGCTACCAACTACACATGTGCTAGAGCTCCTGGAAAGAGGGGATATTCGGCGAATGGAGTTGTTTGCCCGTTACCCCGACATAAATCCCATCTATCACGTGTGGGATGCATTCGGGAGACGTATTGCTGCACGTTCTCTCGCATCAACGACGATCGAACAGTTGTCAACCGCGCTGGTGGAGGACGTAACGCCCTGCCACAAGATGTCCCGTGGGCAGTTCACGCCTTTTGTGATTACCAGGGGACCATCATGAACCCGGTGACTTCAGTATAATTGTCGGGCTTGAATAAAAGTGTCATTAATGTTCATCCCACCACGTAGTGACACAACTATGCGAAATTTATTTTCGTTCTTAAGATTTCCAGACCAGTGTACTTTCCATAGATACTCAAGGAGCAGCTGACAAACGTCGCCGCTTCCGAGACGCTCGTCCCCAATAGACGGTCCATAATAATCTGCCCTTTTTCAAGGTCGCTTACGTCAACGGATTTCCCCATTTGCGGCCCGTATCGTCGCCGGAATTTTTCCCCACGCCTCCCTTTCTTTGGCCCTTCGCGTGACCTGAACGTCACCAGTCAAACGGTGGGCAGTGGTCATAACGTTTTGGCTCATCACTGTATATTTCAGTGGCACAGATATTCAATCAAGTGTCCTCCGCCGCCGCGCGGTCTTAGGTGCCTTGTCACGTCGGGCATGTGTGTGTGTGTGTGTGTTGTCCTTAGTGTAAGTTAGGTTAAGTAGTGTGTAAGCTTAGGGACTGATGACCTCAGCAGTTTGGTCCCTTAAGACCTTACCACAAGTTTCCAAATTTTCCAAGTGTCCTTCAATAAGAAATATCATTGGTTTTTATATTCCGCGACGACTTGTTAATAAGTCAATTTGGCATTAAATGGGACAAATATGGGAAATTAGTCACCGCTAATAAAGGATATTTCTCATTACAACTTCGACGGCTCGGCAAATGGTAGTTATAACAAAAGCGGGGCAGAATTTTGTACCTGGATCATAGTGTGTCTAGGAACACATAATGTTTCGTAGTCGATGTTTCAGTCGAGTGACCTATTCTATAGCCACTTGAAACCTACCGCGCGCCAGAGATCGCCGTAAGCAGTTTCCGTCATTTTGCACTGTTTTTATTGTTGTGGACATGAAGTTGTTTTCTGTGCAGCGTTTGTAAACTTTACAAGTTCTACACGTTTAAGTGTAGTATAGTATATTAAACATATTTTGAGGATATTGTTAATTCTTCCGTCACAGAGTTTCATGTGCAGTAAAATGCTGCTGCTATTTAAAAATGTTTTAAACTTTTAACTGGGTTTTGATAATACTACCTCTTAAGTTCATTTCACATACTGATTATTACGTAAGACAAAGTATATTAAATACGGTATAGACAAGATTTTCTCGGCTGCAACACTTTCAAATTTGAATAGAAAATTTGTTCCTGTGTGCATGGCTGTCTTGTACCCTGGAACAGTTTTTCATATTTCGAAAAACTTTACATTTCCGGAGTAATTCCGCTAATGTCAGAAAACTACTGCAGCACATATGAAGTCAATGCTATCATTTCAAAATGGAATAAGAAGACATTTTCAAACTCAAGTCTGGGAGGTGTTTCGAGGTACAACACCTTCCCCTATTGGTCACAGTGGGACACACATACATACGTACAAATTCATCTTTGACTCTTCACTGACAACTCAAATGAAGACAATGGAAAATGTTTTTTCTTTTTTTTATAAGGACCTTCCAAAGAAAACAGAGAGACGTTCCTGTCCTACCCTCGAAACTGGGAGCTGAGTGTTGGACTTGTTTAGACTTTAAAAAAAATCCTGTTTTCAAGAGAGCAAAAAACAGTTTGTGAAAAAAGGACATGGCGGGGATATTACGATTTTACTAAGAATTATCACTAGCTTACCACAAGACAGAAGGTGCTTATAACATGTATATTACTAAGGGACTGTCCCGCAACCAAGAACTAGTTCCAAGTCGCATAGCTAACGGTTTCCAGGGGCAACGAAAATGAGATGTTCTGTAATTCGCGAATTTAAAAATTGAAAATGCTGTCATAATCTATTCATTACGAAGCATACACATATGTTAAAAGTTTAGCACAATAAGATGAATGTTATAGTTAGAAACTGTATGTCTGAATTGAGGCAGTGTAACTTTATTCAATTAGTATTTGAGAATGAGAGCATTTAGCGACTTTCAACAAACTCGACACATAATCTCAAACCTTTACGAAACTTCTTCTCGTTAACACTCCCAGCAAAATGATGAGAGGAAGAAATTTTAGAGCGTACTACATTTTCGTCATTCATTCTGTAAACCTTCAGCATCAGACATGATGCTTTAATTTATTACTTCTTTATTAACGACTCTATTCGCAGCACAGTATCCACATAACCATCGAATGTACTTGCAAAATTATATCGTTGTACGATACATAGATCAGGACATGTGACGTCTTGAACAATTAGATGTGAGAAAAACTAGCTTCTGCTTAAAATGGCACGCAGTGAAACTTGAGCATAAGTTACCGCGTTTAAATTGTGTACTTCTGTAGTACTAACTATTTGCTACACACTTTGCAGACAGTATCTATATATATCGATGGCGTACCTGCAAAATTATATAATTTTATGGCACATAGTTCTGATAGTGTGACGTCATAATCATTAATATGCGTGAAAAGCTACTTTTGCTGAAAATGGAGCGCAAATTACGCAAACTATATTCGTCCAGTGTTTCATAATGAGAGCATTTAACGACTTCCAACAAACTTTAAGCATAGTTTCAAACCTGTTCTAAGCATTTTCTAGGTTACATGCTTAACGACAAATACTTAACACATTAACTCATTAGTAAGGTAATCGGACATTTGAATCTGTTTTGAAAGTGGCAATTCGATTCTTTAAAGAATCGGAAGTTTACTGGTACTGTACTGAATGAAGAACTAAAACCCCAGCTTTATATCAGCAGAACATTCACCACACACAAATTGTAAATAGCTCGATGGAAATGTATGACGTTAAAAGTGGCGTGGCAGTACTGCGGACGCATTTCAAGAACTTCTTTTGAACCAGAGAAGTGGGCGGACAGAAGGAGCCCGCCGCGCCCTGCTCCTTTGGCTGCAGCCCGCTGTTTCTTGAGAAGGTCACTTCTGCAGACGCCCAGAGTCGAGTTCCCGGGCAAGAATCGATGCGCGACCTCTGACCTACAAATAAAGGTAGCCCCTTCCGGCAGCATTTGCTTCGCAGGCGGAAACAGTTACTTAAGAGTCGCCCTTTTAACGGCTCCTTTACTTAGTTGCCACGACACAATCAATGCACCCGCGTAGCAACACTGTTGTATGGTCAGAACCTGTGACAAGACAGTACTAGAAAGACTACAAAAATTCTGACGTTCTGTTTTATGTTGTCAGATACCTATTCCTAGAACTTCTGGAGCACAGTAATTTATCGACTAAACATCTTTCAATTCAGTCACAAAGTTTCTAATTTAAATAACAGAAGAATATACATGCTTTTAGTGGTTGTATAAATAAGGGGATGGGGGTTTTTTTGGCAGACGGCTGGTGTCCCAGACAGAAGCCCTGACCTATAAACGGATGATATTGATCCACATGGCCGCCGGCTGATGCAGTCGCGTCGATGCAGAGATGCGCTTAGCAACAGTCTCCCGAGCACTTCCACCTCTGTCCTGTTATCCAAAATGATATATCTGCCTTACGCTGAAAACACCAGTATGTAGGGTGTTTCCGTAACAGCGTGCAAAAAGTTAACAGGGGAATTTGAGGTAGGGAACGTGGAGTGGAGAAGCCAGCTTAATGAGACAATAGGAGTAAAATCACAGTACTGTGTATTCTCTTACTTACATTAGTTACAGTCAGCTGCAAATACCATCACTGATACAATGAACGTACCATGTGTACTGTGTCTTACACAATATGCTGAAACTGTCGGCTATCAACCTCAATGCAAACATGACATCGGTGAACAGGATTCTGACGCACCCTGACAAATATTCCTGGTGTGTTTCAAATCACATCGCATGCAGCTACAATTATTCTGCAAGTGATTCCGTTTCTGTATCCATTGGGGCCTCATACAAAAGTAAAAAAATAATCAAGGGGATTCAGGTCAGGTGACCTCTCAGTCCACGGAATAGGACCCTCTTCCAATCCAGCGACCAGGAAATACTTCTTAGTAATGAAGCTCGTCCTCCATGTTTCCTTGTAATAAATAAAGAATGTACATGTAAATAAACAGCAGACTACATGTAAATTTGTACGCATATTAGTTGTAAATGAGCTGGAAAACAGTAACGCTGGACAAAGCGGAGGACAAGTTTAGTTCCATATCCCCTTAAGCTGGCTTATCCGACCTCAGGTTCCCTACATAAAGTTGTTCAGTGGAGCGTTCTCTATGTCCTGTTACATTCTTGCACGCTCTTTCGGAAACACCCTGTATAGAGGTAGACACTAGCTAGTATCAACAGGGATGAAAGATACTACATATATTTTTATGGGGCCTTAAGTCCCATTACAACGATGTAAAAATGTGGCATGTGGATACATTTTTAATTTTGTTCGTAGTGTACATCGATCTAACATCAGTCGAGAAAAACGCTGCAGCAGTCACACTTTTTATTGAATATAAAATTTATTTTCTGCAACTAATTTTGTTCCTAAGCCCATATCCAGACCACTGCATACGCATCTTGCGAGAATTTTATATTTTTCTTCTGTAATATGGAAAAAGTGAAGTGCGTTGATGCTTGCAGAAGAAAATGTAAAATTTACACAGACGGGTCTGAAGGTCTACCTCTACATCTACATGGATACTCTGCAATTCACTCTTAAGTGCCTGGCAGAGGGCTCGTAGAACCATTTTCATACTACTTCTCTACCATTCCACTCTAGAATGGCGCGTGGGAAAAAGGAACACCTAAATCTTTCCGTTCGAGCTCTGATTTCTCTTATTTTATTATGATGATCATTTCTCCCTGCCGGCCGGAGTGGCCGAGCGGTTAAAGGCGCTACAGTCTGGAACCGCGCGACCGCTACGGTCGCAGGTTCGAATCCTGCCTCGAGCATGGATGTGTGTGATGTCCTTAGGTTAGTTAGGTTTAAGTAGTTCTAAGTTCTAGGGGACTGATGACCTCAGAAGTGTGCTCAGAGCCATTTGAACCATTTTTTCTCCCTACGTAGGTGGGTGTCAACAAAATATTTTCGCATTTGGAAGATAAAGTTGGCGATTGAAATTTCATAAATGTCGCCGCAAAGAAAACCGCCTTTGTTTCAGTGACTGCCACTCCAACTCGCGTATCATATCAGTGACACTGTCACTCCTACTCCGCGATAACACGAAACGAGCTGCCCTTCTTTGCACTTTTTCAATGTCCTCCGTCAATCCCATGTGGATGACTTTACACTTTTCTTTATTTAGTGCCAATTGCCACTTTTCGCACCATAGAGAAACTCTCTCTTGATCATTTTGTAATTGGAATTCATCGATTGATGATTTTACTAGACGGTAAATTACAGCTTCATCTGCAAACAATCTAAGAGGGCTGTTCAGATTATCACCTAGATCATTTATGTAAATCAGAAACAGCAGAGGGCCTATGACACTACCTTGCGGAACGCCAGGTATCACTTCTGTTCTACTCGATGATTTACCGTCTATCATTACAAACTGTGACCTCTCTGAGAGGAAATCACGAAGCCAGTGACATAACCGAGACGATACTCCATATGCACGCAATTTGATTAATAGTCGCTTGTGAGGAACGGTATGAAAAGCCTTCTGGAAATCTAGGAATATGGAATCGATCTGAGACCCCCTGTCGATAGCACTCGTTACTTCATGGGAATAAAGAACTAGCCGTGTTGAACAAGAACGATATTATCTGAATCCGTGTTGGTTATGTATCAATAAGTCATTTTCTTCAATGTGATTCATAATGTTAAAGTACAGTATATGCTCCAAAATCCTACTGCAAATTGAGGTCAGTGACATGGGTCTGTAATTCAATGGGTTACTCATATTTCCTTTCTTGAATACTGGTGTGACCTGTGCTACTTTCCTGTCTTTAGGAACAGACCTTTCGTCAAGTGAGCGGTTGTATATGATTGCTAAGATCTTAGGCCATTAAGGAAGGAAGGAAGGAAGATTAGGTTTAGCGTCCCGAGCTTACGCCAGCAGCCGCGCGGGATTAGCCGAGCGGTCGTAGGCGTTGCAGTCATGAACTGTGAGGCTGGTCGCGGCGGAGGTTCGAATCCTCCCACGGGCAAGGGTGTGTGTGTTTGTCCTTAGGATAATCTAGGTTAAATAGTGTGTAAGCTTAGTTTTTTTTTACGCCAGCAATTAGTTACAGTCAAATTGCACATCAACTAAAAGTATGCCCGGCAGGAACGCTCCTTTCCCCTCATCGGTATAAGGCTAAGTACTCAAATGGTTCAAATGGCTCTGAGCACTATGGGACTCAACTGCTGTGGTTATCAGTCCCCTAGAACTTAGAACTACTTAAACCTAACTAACCTAAGGACATCACACACATCCATGCCCGAGGCAGGATTCGAACCTGCGACCGTAGCGGTCTTGCGGTTCCAGACTGCAGCGCCTTACCCGCACGGCCACTTCGGCCGGCACTCTGCAACATATCTTTACGTATAGTGAGAAACTTAGTCGGGGTCAACGAGATATACAGACCCAGTGGTATATATCACAGCACATGACAGTACGTGTCTTAGAAGTTGCAGCTATCGTCTCCAGCAGGAGTGAGTTACAATTCGAAACAACATTAATCTTTCGTAGCTGCGTGTTTAAATAGATTCACCCCCTCGATAATATATGACGAAGATAAGAACCTTATTAGGCACCTTTTCACTGATATAACGATTTCCCGCCTGGCCCCGGACGTAGCCGAGCATTTGTGATATACGATTACATCGGGCAAGGCAACACTCGTTACAACACCCCCCCCCCCCCCCCCCCCCGTATTTTTCATGGGTTCCGCCTACGGATTATGACGCATCAGGAAATACTGCCCAAAATTATTGACCGTCTATGGTGCGCTTTGGTCTGCAGCGCCATCATTCCTTATTCTTCCTCTGTGGTGTTTGCTCCTTCTAAAAGAATATCTCTGATTGTCGTGAAAAGTAAACTCGTTGGTCACTGTACCGGAAATGCGAAGTTCGATTTGTTCCTAAGTTCCGGAAATTAACAACACTACAAGGAACTACATTAAGTTTCATTTACTTTCATTGTATATCGAGTGAGACTAAATACTATCGCGAAGGGAGGAAATACATATTCGCTGAATGCAATATTGGTTTCTTTTAATTGTGTGATTTACTTTAAATTGGAAATTGTTTTCTTTTGGTAAAGCACAGCTGCATCGGCAAACACATATGTTATTGGTAAAACTGAAGAATTATCAGAATGCGAGTATTCCACCAACAGATAGCAAATGCTGACATTATGCGGTGCGGAGCTTTTAATTTTTTTTTATTTCTGCTGCGTGGTAACTCCAATGTCGAGAGTGGTTAAGATATTTCGGGATCATCAAGCTTCAATCCCAGTCTGCCCCTACTCATGCTTTTAATACATACAGACTTAAACAACTTTTACGACGCCTATGGTCAAGATTCATTTCTTTTTCCGTTCCTGTCAAATGGAGCTTATGCTCAATATCTAATAATAGAGATAATACAGAATCATTCGAGACAAACAATGGCCCTTTCACTTGAGCGTAGCTTTTCCCCCTTACAGGTGATCTTGGAGCTGACGTTGTTAACACAGTCCGAACGTATTGAGATCATCCTGGTGTCAGGGGACAGAAACTGTTTGCGTAAGAGTTGAAAACTGGAAGTGTTTTGGCAAAAGCTCCAGCAAAGTCTGAAACGCAATACTTCGCGGCAAAATGCCGCACAGCAGCCTCTAGTCAATTTTTGCACCATATAGATAACTTTTCTAAGTCGTTTTACAATTTGGTTTGATCTTCTGTTGATTATACTAGACGATAAACGACAGCATCATCTGCAAACAATCTAAGACGGCTGCTCAGATTGCCTCCTAAATCGTTTAAGGTCTATAACACTACCTTGGCGAACGGCAGAGATCACATCTGTTTTACTGGATAACTTTCGGTCAATTACTACGAACTGTGACCTCTCTCACAGGAAATCACGAATCTGTCACATAACTGAGAGCATATTCCATAAGCACGCAATTTCACTACAAGTCCCTTGTGTAGTACAGCGTCAAAAGCCTCCTGGAAATCTAGAAACATGAAATAAATTTGAAATCCCTTGTCAATAGCGCTGAACACTTCATGTGAGTAAAGTGTTTCACAAGAATGATGTTTCCTAAATCCGTGTTGACTGTGTGTCAATAGACCGTTCTCTTCGAGGTAATTCATAATGTTCGAACACATTATATATTAAAAAATCCTTGTGTATATCGACATTAACGATATGAGCCTGTAATTTAGTGGGTTACTCCTACTACCATTCTTGAATATTAGTGTGATCTGTGCAATTTTCCGGTCTTTGGGTACTGATGTTTCGTCGGGCGAACGGTTGTGTATGATTGTTAAGTATGGAGCTATTGTATCAGCGTACTCTGAAAGGAACTTAACTGGTATACAGTCTGGACCGGAAGACGTGCTTTTATTAAGTGATTTAGCCACCGAGGATATCTGCTTCTACGTTATTCATGTTGGTAGCTGTTCTTGATTCGAATTCTGCAATATTTATTTTGTCTTCTTTGGTGAAGGCATTTCGGAATTATGTGTTCAGTAACTCTGCTTTGGCAGCACTGTCTTCAATAATATCTCCATTGCTACTTCTATTGCTATTGCCGCTAACCTACTTCATATGCGGCCACAGTCTCTTTGGGTTTTCTGCCAGGTTGCGAGACAATGTTGCGTTTTGGAAACTATTATAAGCATCTCACATTGAAGTCCGCGATAAATTTCGAGCTTCTGTAAAATATCGCCAATCTTGAAGATTTTGCGTACGTTTAAATTTGTCATATTTTTTTCGTTGTTTCTGCAGCAGTGTTCCGAACCTTTTTGTGAGAGTGATATTGGTTGCTGAGATCTGGAGTGAAGTTCCATAGGTGTTTAATTGAGTTAGTATCGGGACTTTGGGGCAGGCCAGTCCGTTTCAGGAATGTTGTTGTTCACAAACTATTGCCCTACAGATGCTGCTCTGTGACAGACTGCATGGTAAATGGAAATGAGCGTTTGGCGACATTGGCCGAGAGGTTCGCCTTGGTGCAGGTCTTATTACATTCGACGCCACATAGGGCGACCTGCGCGGCAGATGGGGATGATGATGAAGACAATACCCAGTCTCTGAGCGGAGAAAATCCCCGACCCAGCTGGGAATCGAACCCGGGTCCCTTAGGACGGCAGTCCGTCACGCTGACCATTCAGCTATCGGGGCGGACAGACTACATGGTCATGCTGGTAAAGTCATCGTCTCATAACTGTTCCTCTGCTGCACGATGTACACGAAGCTGTAAAATGCTTCTCCTTAAGTACAATAAGGGGACCGCACCCTGAACACGGACAACATCTTCAAATTGTAACAGCATATCCTGCGTACTTCAATGTGGGCATTACACGTGACGACAGGTAACGTGCTCCAGGCAGTCACCAAGCTCGGACCCTTCCATCGGATTGCCACAGCGCACGAGTGTAACATGATTCACCACTCCAAACCACTCATTTCCAGTCATCCACTGACCAATGACGTCCCTCTTTACACCACCTCCATCGTCGCTTAGTATTCCCTACAGAAAAGTGTGTGTGGCTTATGAAGAACTGCCTGAGTATTTTGCCTCATTGTTGTAATTCATTACGCACACTAATTGTGCTAGATGGACTGGTGGTGACACTTTGAAACTCACGAGTAGTTATTTCCGCTGTCTTCATGTGATTTTTTACAACCACTCTACGCAATGCTCGATGGTCCGTGTTCGTCAGTACAAGAAGTCTTCTTGTTCTTTGTTTATCTATGGCTGTTTCTTTGCGTTTCCACTTCACAATCACATCACCAGCAGTCGACATGAGCCACATTAGAAGGATTGAAGTGCTCCTCAGTGACTATTCCACGTTCGAAGTCACTAAGCTCTCCTGACTGCTGTTATTGCTTCTCTATTGACAACGCACGACACATCCGCCTCCTTTTATACTGGTATGTCATCCTCTCGTGACATCTAGTGTTGATTTCCGCTTTACACAGGGAAGTCCGGATACTTTCAATCAGACAATGTATATTAATGTGAAGGTTTCGCTAAGTTATTGTGGACAATAACCCGAATTTTACGCTACGCGGGGTAGCCGCGAGGTTCAAGGCGTCTTGAACGGTCCGCGCGGCTCCCCCCCCCCCACCCTCCCCACCCCACCCCCCCACCCCTCCGTCGGAGGTTCGAGTCCTCCCTCGGGCATGGGTGTGTTTGTCGTCTTTAGCGTAAGTTAGTTTAACTTAGATTACACATTGTGTAAGCTTAGGGACCGACGACCTTAGCAGTTTGGTCCCATACGACCTTACCACAGATTTCCAATTTTACGAAGTTCGAAACTAATTTTTAACGTATTCAGGGAGATTTTTTTTCTACTGTACAGATTCCAGGGACTGATCGTTGAGAGGATACGGCACAAAGGAGGTCTAATGAACTTATGTCCGGAAATGCATGGTTTCCGTGCTAAGGACCATTTATTCAATCCACATTGTTACAGAGACTGCGATCTAATACACGCTGCACCATGCAACCACAGTTACAGTTTGTGTTCAAAATAGTTTCCATGTACCCCAACACAGGGTAGCAACAATTGCCATGGAGAATGTCCGGATGGTCGTCTGCTTACAGTGTACTGGCGGACCAACTGCCTGGTACTGACACGGCCATCGCCTTCCTCAGTGCTAATCACATTTTCCTACGAGTCTGGTCTCCGAATATTTCGGGTACATCCATCATGATTTTCTGCTTCCTGAAATGACCCTGTCTCATACAAATGGAAAAACACTGTTGCAAACATTGACTGCTGTGGTTGTTGTCGGCGAAGATTGATCTCCTGATACAACGTTGCTTACCACCGCCTGCTGTCATTTGCCTTTCCGTAAGTAAACACCATGTCGGCAAGCTCTCGAATCGAATGGTTCAAATGGTTCAAATGGCTCTGAAGACTATGGGACTTAACATCTTAGGTCATCAGTCCCCTAGAATTTAGAACTACTTAAACCTAACTAACCTAAGCACATCACATACATCCATGCCCGAGGCAGGATTCGAACCTGCGACCGTAGCAGTCACGCGGTTCCGGACTGAAGCGCCTAGAACCGCACGGCCACCACGGCCGGCTCGAATCGAATACGGAACCACTGTGTAAACGCTGTACCTCATCCCTACAAGGTGAGTCAGCAAGAGAAATGAATCGGGCACAATATTATCAATTACTATGGCAGGAGAGGGCGCTAGGTCATGACGTATGAGGAACAGGAGGAAACCATACATACTGTAACTGTGGCTTCATAGTACAGCGCTTATTAGACCGCAGTCTCTGTAACAAAGTATGACTGGATAAATGATCTCTAGCAAGGAAACCATCCATTCCCGGACATATTTCATTAGACCTTTTTTGTCTCGTGTATCGGTGGAAGAAAATCATCCTGTGTAAGTGCTAAATTGTGATATATTTTTTTTTAAGAATTGCAGCATTGGGAAGAGCCCTCTAAGAAGTCTTCAAAGTCATAAATTATGTCTTAGTTGATGAAAAAGTAATAAGGTAGCGCATCTGCAATCCATAGTCCCGCTATCTGCAGTAGGGGTGCCAAAAACTTCTGCCATGCTGCACCATTTCGCACCGATAATTACACTCACTGTCACCAGAACATTTGGAGAACTTTGAATCAGTCGGTTGGGAAACACAAAGAGGTCTGTACATTCACCGGACTTAACAACTTGGACTTTTATCTGCGGGAAAAAACAAAGCATGAGGCCTGCAATGAAACACCCTCCACTCCCTTAAGACATGTAATGGCTTATAAAACGGGCCTGTAGTAACTGAAGATGGAATTCAGATTGCAGTATTGTCTGTTGACAATCGGATTATAGCAGGTATCAATAGTTAAGGTAAATATTTTGACGACTTTATTATAATCGCCATAATAAAGACACGAATCGTGCCTGACAATTGGTACAGCACAGCAGACGTTTGATAGACATTTTCTCTTGGCGGCGCGATGGTTGTTTGTATATTAATTTTAGATCAGTAGGATGCATGTAGTAGAAGTCCTCGTAGAATGTCGTTTCCATTTGTTACTGAAAAAATATATCGCAAAATAAAAAACACATCGGTTTCATGAATGAAATTTTCACTCTGCAGCGGAGTGTGCGCTGATATGAAACTTCCTGGCAGATTAAAACTGTGTGCCGGACCGAGAATCGAACTTGGGACCTTTGTCTTTCGCAGTCAAGTGGTCTACCAACTTAGCTATCCAACCACGACACACGCCCCCCTCCTCATAGCTTTACTTCCGCCAGTACCTCGTCCCCTACCTTCCAAACTTCACGGAAACTCTTCTGCTAAACTTGCAGAACTTGCACACTTGGAAGAAAGGATATTACGGAGACATTGCTTTGCCACAGCCTGGGTGTTGTTTGACTCTGCTTCGGTTTCATAACTCGGGGTAATTCTAAGTTCTAGGGGACTGATGACCATAGATGTTAAGTCCCATAGCGCTCAGAGCCATTATTTTTTTTTTTATTTCACAGGGCGGCTAACCCTCTGAGCAAACACGCTGACCTACCGTGCCGGCAACCAACTGACCTATCCAAGAACAACACACGCCCCCTCCTCACAGCTTCACTTCCGACAGTACCTCGTCCCCTAACTTCCAAACTTCACGGAAGCTCTTCTGCGAAACTTGCCGAACTACCACACCTCTTTCGTACCGCAGAAAAATACTGTTGTTATTCTTTGTATCTTGGCGGAAATATGCCTCTATATACACTGTTTAACAAAAAAAGTAGAGCAACCAGAAGACATGGTCGGATGTCGATGTAGCTTCGTACTAGTCCACACCAACAGCGAGTATGTAAATGATTATAGAGTTGCAGTTCTGTGACAGGTAGAACGGCTACCAGAGTGCAGTAGTGTTGTTCAAGTTTAGTGTTGTTACCAGGCCTCGTAGAATATATAGAGTCACATGTTGAGTGATCACTGTGAAAAATACGGAGCTGCCGCGTACTCCTGTGAGACAACACTATCAACACCTGACTGAGTTTGAAAGTGGCGTCAATGTGGGTATCCATTTAGAAGCTGGTCATATCGTACAGTACCCACATTTGAGGGGCATTTGGATGTTACAATGGTGCGATGTTGGACTGCATGGGAATGTGAGGGCAGGCATACTTGTTGTAAAGGTTCTGCTCGATCATGTGTGTTCACCCCAAGGGAGGATCGTCGTATTGTACTGCAATCCATTCACAACAGTGCCTGCCATCCGAGAACACGAAATCTACTATATCCCGCATCATTGGTCGACACTAGCAGAAGCCAGTCCCGTGCGTACTGTGCCGTCAACACCGCAATACAAACGGCTGCGTCTGGGGTGGTGCCTTGACCAGGAAGCATGGACTGTTGATGAATGACATCCCATTGCATTCAGCGATGAATCGCGGTTCTGCATACAACGGATGACCACCGTCAGTGAATATGACGATAACCTGGGAACAGGTCCCGTTCTTCCAATGTTTTCGCGAGGCACAGCGGTGTTATTTCTGGCGCTAGGGTGAGGAGAGCCATCGCCTGTGACTTTAGGTCAAGGCGGGTAGTGACTGAGGGAACTGTTACGGCACAGCGATGTAGACGGAGATCCTATGTCGTCACGTGTCACCTTTCCCGCGACCGTATCGTAGTGTCGTTTTTCAGCAGGACAAAGCTCGACCGCATATGTCACGTGTCTCTGTCAACTTGAGTTACTCCCGTGACCAGTGAGATTCCCAGATCTGTCCCAGACAAAACATGATTGGGACCAGCTGGAACATCAACACTGTGCCACTGTCAGTATCCAGGATATTAACGACCAGTTCTACATCTACATCTACATTTATACTCCGCAATCCACCCAACGGTGTGTGGCGGAGGGCACTTTACGTGCCACTGTCATTACCTCCCTTTCCTGTTCCAGTCGCGTATGGTTCGCGGGAAGAACGACTGTCTGAAAGCCTCCGTGCGCGCTGTAATCTCTCTAATTTTACAGTCGTGATCTCCTCGGGAGGTATAAGTAGGGGGAAGCAATATATTCGATACCTCATCCAGAAACGCACCCTCTCCAAACCTGGTGAGCAAGCTACACCGCGATGCAGAGCGCCTCTCTTGCAGAGTCTGCCACTTGAGTTTATTAAACATCTCCGTAACGCTATCACGGTTACCAAATAACCCTGTGACGAAACGCGCCGCTCTTCTTTGGATCTTCTCTATCTCCTCCGTCAACCCGATCTGGTACGGATCCCACACTGATGAGCAATACTCAAGTATAGGTCGAACGAGTGTTTTGTAAGCCACCTCCTTTGTTGATGGACTACATTTTCTAAGCACTCTCCCAATGAATCTCAACCTGGTACCCGCCTTACCAACAATTAATTTTATGTGATCATTCCACTTCAAATCGTTCCGCACGCATACTCCCAGATATTTTACAGAAGTAACTGCTACCAGTGTTTGTTCCGCTATCATATAATCGTACAATAAAGGATCCTTCTTTCTATGTATTCGCAATACATTACATATGTCTATGTTAAGGGACAGTTGCCACTCCCTGCACCAAGTGCCTATCCGCTGCAGATCTTCCTGCATTTCGCTACAATTTTCTAATGCTGCAACTCCTGTGTATACCACAGCATCATCCGCGAAAAGCCGTATGGAACTTCCGACACTATCTACTTGGTCATTTATATATATTGTGAAAAGCAATGATCCCATAACACTCCCCTGTGGCACGCCAGAGGTTACTTTAACGTCTGTAGACGTCTCTCCATTGATAACAACATGCTGTGTTCTGTTTGCTAAAAACTCTTCAATCCAGCCACACAGCTGGTCTGATATTCCGTAGGCTCTTACTTTGTTTATCAGGCGACAGTGCGGAACTGTATCGAACGCCTTCCGGAAGTCAAGAAAAATAGCATCTACCTGGGAGCCTGTATTTAATATTTTCTGGGTCTCATGAACAAATAAAGCGAGTTGGGTCTCACATGATCGCTGTTTCCGGAACCATGTTGATTCCTACATAGTAGATTCTGGGTTTCCAAAAACGACATGATACTCGAGCAAAAAACATGTTCTAAAATTCTACAACAGATCGACGTCAGAGATATAGGTCTATAGTTTTGCGCATCTGCTCGACGACCCTTCTTGAAGACTGGGACTACCTGTGCTCTTTTCCAATCATTTGGAACCTTCCGTTCCTCTAGAGACTTGCGGTACACGGCTGTTAGAAGGGGGGCAAGTTCTTTCGCGTACTCTGTGTAGAATCGAATTGGTATCCCGTCAGGTCCAGTGGACTTTCCTCTGTTGAGTGATTCCAGTTGCTTTCCTATTCCTTGGACACTTATTTCGATATCAGCCATTTTTTCGTTTGTGCGAGGATTTAGAGAAGGAACTGCAGTGCGGTCTTCCTCTGTGAAACAGCTTTGGAAAAAGGTGTTTAGTATTTCAGCTTTACGCGTGTCATCCTCTGTTTCAATGCCATCATCATCCTGGAGTATCTGGATATGCTGTTTCGAGCCACTTACTGATTTAACGTAAGACCAGAACTTCCTAGGATTTTCTGTCAAGTCGGTACATAGAATTTTACTTTCGAATTCACTGAACGCTTCACGCATAGCCCTCCTTACGCTAACTTTGGCATCGTTTAGCTTCTGTTTGTCTGAGAGGTTTTGGCTGCGTTTAAACTTGGAGTGAAGCTCTCTTTGCTTTCGCAGTAGTTTCCTAACTTTGTTGTTGTACCACGGTGGGTTTTTCCCGTCCCTCACAGTTTTACTCGGCACGTACCTGTCTAAAACGCATTTTACGATTGCCTTGAACTTTTTCCATAAACACTCAACATTGTGTGTCGGAACAGAAATTTTCGTTTTGATCTGTTAGGTAGTCTGAAATCTGCCTTCTATTACTCTTGCTAAACAGATAAACCTTCCTCCCTTTTTTTTATATTCCTATTAACTTCCATATTCAGGGATGCTGCAACGGCCTTATGATCACTGATTCCCTGTTCTGCACATACAGAGTCGAAAAGTTTGGGTCTGTTTGTTATCAGTAGGTCCAAGATGTTATCTCCACGAGTCAGTTCTCTGTTTAATTGCTCGAGATAATTTTCGGATAGTGCACTCAGTATAATGTCACTCGATGCTCTGTCCCTGCCACCCGTCCTAAACATCTGAGTGTCCCAGTCTATATCTGGTAAATTGAAATCTCCACCTAAGACTATAACATGCTGAGAAAATTTATGTGAAATGTATTCCAAATTTTCTCTCAGTTGTTCTGCCACTAATGCTGCTGAGTCGGGAGGTCGGTAAAAGGAGCCAATTATTAACTTAGCTCGGTTGTTGAGTGTAACCTCCACCCATAATATTTCACAGGAACTATCCACTTCTACTACACTACAGGATAAACTACTACTAACAGCGACAAACACGCCACCACCGGTTGCATGCAATCTATCCTTTCTAAACCCGTCTGTGCCTTTGTAAAAATTTCGGCTGAATTTATCTCTGGCTTCAGCCAACTTTCTGTACCTATAACGATTTCAGCTTCGGTGCTTTCTATCAGCGCTTGAAGTTCCGGTACTTTACCAACGCAGCTTCGACAGTTGACAATTACAATACCGATTGCTGCTTGGTCCCCGCATGTCCTGAGTTTGCCCCGCACCCGTTGAGGCTGTTGCCCTTTCTGTACTTGCCCAAGGCCATCTAACCTAAAAAATCGCCCAGCCCACGCCACACAACCCCTGCTACCCGTGTAGCCGCTTGTTGCGTGTAGTGGACTCCTGACCTATCCAGCGGAACCCGAAACCCCACCACCCTATGGTGCAAGTCGAGGAATCTGCAGCCCACATGGTCGCAGAACCGTCTCAGCCTCTGATTGAGACCCTGCACTCGGCTCTGTACCAAAGGTCCGCAGTCAGTCCTGTCGACGATGCTGCAGATGGTGAGCTCTGCTTTCATCCCGCTAGCGAGACTGGCAGTCTTCACCAAATCAGATAGCCGCCGGAAGCCAGAGAGGATTTCCTCCGATCCATAGCGACACACATCATTGGTGCCGACATGAGCGACCACCTGCAGATGGGTGCACCCTGTACCCTTCATGGCATCCGGAAGGACCCTTTCCACATCTGGAGTGACTCCCCCCGGTATGCACACGGAGTGCACATTGGTTTTCTTCCCCTCTCTTGCTGCCATTTCCCTAAGGGGCCCCATTACGCGCCTGACGTTGGAGCTCCCAACTACCAATAAGCCCACCCTCTGCGACCGCCCGGATCTTGCAGACTGAGGGGCAAGCTCTGGAACAGGACAAGCAGCCATGTCAGGCCGATGGTCAGTATCAGACTGAGACAGAGCCTGAAACCGGTTCGTCAGACAAACTGGAGAGGCCTTCCGTTCAGCCCTCCGGAATGTCTTTTGCTCCCTGCCACACCTTGAGGCGACCTCCCACTCTACCACAGGTGAGGGATCAGCCTCAATGCGGGCAGTATCCCGGGCAACCACAGTCGTAGTCCGATCGGGGGATGCGTGGGACGAGCTGGCCGTCCCCGACAAACCCCCATCCGGAGCCCCACAGTGATGCCCATTGGCAACAGCCTCAAGCTGTGTGACCGAAGCCAACACTGCCTGAAGCTGGGAGCGAAGGGGTGCCAACTCAGCCTGCAGACGAACACAGCAGTTGCAGTCCTTATCCATGTTAAAAACTGTTGTGCAAAGAACTTCTGAACTAATCTACAGAGGGCGCAAACAAATCGACACAAAATTTAAACGGTTATTAAAATACAAGATTGCCTAGTAAATGCAGTAATGCTGCTACTTGCGCACTGCTGACACACAGCTCGGCGGCGGAAGGAGACTACGCGATTTTACACTATTCAGGTACTAAAACGCGATGCTACAACTCTCAAATACTATAATACGCCCGAAATTTATGAATTAAACAATGCAAGTACCAAAAACACGCAAAGAAATTAAGAATTAAACTATGTAACAAATGAGTGAGCTAGGAGTATACGACTTGCTGCTGCAGCTGCTTATCCAACGGCGGCAGGGAGCACACAGTTACGACATTTGTGACCAGCTTGCCTCAGTAATAAGAGATGGGGCCCCTCCACGCCCGCACCAACGTGGTGACCAAACCAAAAGTTCTACTGTCACCTCCGTAAACATGTTAGTTATCTAGTAAGTGGATACAGGATGCTGGGCTGTGATGTTGTCCGTGCGTCTGGGTAGGACTACGCATTAACACTGTCCATCAGGTGATAGATAGTGGACGAAACGCGAGTGAGGGTAGCGATTTGAAGAGCAGAGGGAAAAAAGTGCCATGGCTCGTGCCGTGGGAAAAAAACCTTGCCTCAGTGAGGTTACAACGGGATTATGACATGCCTCCCAACCTGGATGCATCCAGAGCACAAACATGCAATGTCATAGCGATAAGTGCGCTTATTCTGTAAAGTTGTTTGCAAATTAGACTCGATCTTGTAAACACTGAAATAACATCACATATTCTCTTACAACCATAAAGTTTCATTTCGTTTGCTCCTCCCGTTCTATGTTCTTCACTTTTTTTGCCAGTCATTGTATTTACTCATTCTGGATGTATGTTGTGGCCTATCTTAGCCCAGCCTGTATAACAGAAGCGTCGCCAAGCAAACAGTACTACATGTAATTTGAAATGTAGCAGAAGAGAAGGTATCTGGAATATTCCGTTGTGCAGTGCAGGGAGGAGATGCATAGATGTGTAAACTATTAGATAAACATCTGCATCTGCGTCCTTACTCTTCAAGCCAGCATACGGTGCGTGGCTAAGGGCACCTTGAGCTACTACTACTCATTCCCTTTCCTGTACCACTCGAAAAGGGAGCGAGGAAAAAACGACAGCCTATAAGCATCGTACGAGCCCCTATTTCTCTTATACTCCCGATAAACTAAACTACTCCCGCACAGGACGTGAAGGCCCAACGGTACTGACCCGCCGCCGTGTCATCCTCAGCCCATGGGCGTCACTGGATGCGGGTATGGAGGGGCATGTGGTTAGCACACGCTCTCCCGGCCGTGTGCCAGTTTCCGAGTTCGGAGCCGCTGCTTCCCAGTCAAGTAGCTGCTCAGTTTGCCTCACAAGGGCTGAGTGCACCTCGCTGCCAACAGCGCTCGGCAGACCGGATGGTCATCCATCCAAGTGCTAGCCCAGCCCGACAGCGCTTAACTTCAGTGATCTGATGGGAACCGGTGTTACCACTGCGGCAAGGCCGTTGGCTATCTTCCCAAACCTTGTTATAAATGTTTGTGTGGTGACAGTAGGATCGTTCTAAAGTCTGTCGCAAATACCAGTTCTCTAAACTTCCCCAATAGTGAATTGTGAAAATAATGCTTTCTTCCCTCCAGTTATTTCCACTTGAGTTCAAGGAGCATTTCCTTAATATCGCGTATTGATTGAACCTACTGGCAACCAATGCCTATGAACTGCTTCGATGTCTTCCTGTAGTCCGACCTGGTGTGAGTCCCAAACACTAGAGCAGTACTCAAGAGTCGGCCACACCAGTGTTCTACACGGTGTTTCCTTTAAAGATGAGCAACACTTTTCTAGAATTCTAGCAACAAATCTAAGTCAACCATTCGTCTTCCCTAAAACGGACCTTAAATGCTCGTTCCATTTCCTGTCTGTCTGTAACTTTGTGCATTTGCGACCGTGTTAAGCAGAACACCACTAACATTGTTTGCGAACATTGCATCATAGTTTTTCCTACATATCAGCATTAACTAGCATTTTTCTTCTTTTAAAGCAATCTGCCATTGAACACATCAAACAGAAATTCCGTCCAAGTCATCCTGTAGCCCCTCTAGAGTCACGCACAGGCGACACTTTCCCGTGCACAATTGTGTCATCGGTAAACTGTCGCCTATCCGTCAGAGCATCTTCTGCGCTGTAAAGATAAACTAATTTTCTCTTCCGCCTCAAGACCTTCGCAGTCACTAGCTCAGAAGGCGAACAGTGTAGTCTTAAGACTAACACCGTTTGAAAAATAGAGATTTGTCGTAGCTTACATGTTCTCTTTGGAAAACTATAAATGCAGGAGCAAATAACTCACCTAGTTGACTTGTAAATGAAGCTGGTACGTCCAAATGTTCTCCTACTGCACTTAAAGTAAACGAAATACATCGAAGCATCTAAACGGTGTAAAATAGTGCTGACTTTAAT
This sequence comes from Schistocerca nitens, assembly GCF_023898315.1. Taxonomy (NCBI): domain Eukaryota; kingdom Metazoa; phylum Arthropoda; class Insecta; order Orthoptera; family Acrididae; genus Schistocerca; species Schistocerca nitens. The sequence continues at coordinate 340,904,804 of NC_064619.1, forward strand.
AAACATTTACTTCAAATGTTATATGCTTTAAAATGAAAAGTGTGATTGAAGCTCTATGTAATCCAGTCAGCATCACAACTGTCATATTCCGCCTGATCAGAATTAAAACGCCGTCGCTAGGTCATTTTTGATATGACTCAGCTAAATTAATACCTGAAAGAAGTATCTAATTCTCATGTTATGAGGGAAGCTATTGTTTCCATTAACTATGCAGACATAAAATTTATTCAAAAGGGAGGATGCGCACTGAAAGCGCTTACGAAATCACAGTTCAGCGTAGGAGAGCGATCCTATTCTCCACGTTCGTGATTTAATAATTAGGTTTCTTCCAATGGTAATGTTCGATTTACAGTGAGCAAGAAGTAGCTTCGCCATAAGATTCACCAGAAACATTTAGTGATGGGCACAGTAGGTGTCATTATGACTCGATCTGAAATTGTATTAGAGTGTAAAGCACACAAAAATAATTAACAAAGATATTTCTTATGGGACTGTACTTACGAGCATAAGACGAACTGGCTCCAAGACGTCTGTACAGTAAAAAATATCTTAAAGTTGTTACGTATACGTTAAAAGAAAGTACAGAGCTTCAGCATTTAGTCAGGAACACTTTACAGTTCTATGAGTTTTTAGGCTTGTTATGAATCTAAATACTTCTACAAAATGGAATAGCAAATGAAGATAAGTATTACTAGTTATTGCTCTAACATTAACAACTTTTGTCGAGAGCAAGGAGTCTATTTCGGACAGAGTTACAGAAGAAGAGGTGCGAATGGCGGGTTTTACCAGGGAGAGGGCGAGCTCGGCTGCTGCGGCGACGCTGGCTACGGTAGGCGACAGACCTGCTGCCCGGTGCGGGGGTTAGGCGCGAAGAAGGGCGCCGGGCTGGATCCGAGCGCCAGCAGGGAGACGAGCAGCAGGGAGCGCGGACGCATGCGGCGCTGGGGGGCGCATCGCCAGCACTGTGCCAGCCTGTGTCTGACGCCGGACGCCGGCCGGTCGCGGCCAGCTGAGCGACGGGGTGCCGAGCGAGCGGCCCGCGCTCTGGCGGCGCCCGTGGAAACTGCTTGCGAGACTGAGGAGCGTGCTATGAGGGTACTCTAACGGCTAGGCGATCCGCGTCACCTATACTTCGTTCATCATAACAATCAACCACAGGTATGTTCAGGCTCTTACTGTTGGAAGTAGGTCCTATTTACGTATTAGACATCGTGTTACTCGTAAATGAAACTTAAGGTGTCCTAAAGTATTAACAGCCATTAACGGTTTTCTTAATCATAATTTATTCACGTAGTTTTTATTTGAACAATCTATGGAGTCGCAGTCTCTGTACTGTTGTATTCTGATTGTCGCGCTGTTGATACGTAGCGTAAAAATGGCTGACGCTGTTTCCTGCTTCGAAGTGAAACACAAGCGCGCAACATAGTTAAAAACTGGCGAGAAACAGACTGTTCTCGAAGTTTTTCACAATTTGACAGGGGGAAAAAGGCCTTTGAAGGTTTCCGAGGGCTTCATCTACTAAACTGAAGACGGTTTTGTAATCTGGCTGTATGGCTAAGTCGTTAACATTGTAGAATCGTAAGCTGGGGTAGTCCATAGATCGCCAGTTCAACTCTCGTTGTGTTTCCAGAATGAGATTTTCACTCTGTAGCGGAGTGTGCGCTGATATGAAACTTCCTGACAGATTAAAACTGTGTGCCGGACCGAGACTTGAACTCGGGACCTTTGCCTTTCGCGGGCAATTGCTCTACCACCTGTCCTCACAGCTTTACTTCCGCCAGTACCTCGTCTCCTACTTTCCAAACTTCACAGAAGCTCTTCTGCGAACCTTGCAGAACTAGCACTCCTGGAAGAAAGCAGGTAGACCACTTGCCCGCGAAAGGCAAAGGTCCCGAGTTCGAGTCTTGATCCGGCACACAGTTTTAATCTGCCAGGAAGTTGCATCTCGCTGTGTTCTTTATTTTTCGTTCAGTTTGGAATACCTCATCCTTTGGAGTGTAAAAATGAACAAATATATACTACTTACAAGGATAAGTCCCCATCCCTCCCCTTCAGATTTAGTGGTAAAATGGCCCAGTGGATAGACCGGCAAAAAACTGAACGCAGATCAAGCATGAAAACAGGGAAATAGAAACAAAGAACGGTCCAAGTTCAAGATGGGCAAAAACGAGCGACATACAATAACCACGATGTCGTGGTTCTGTGGTCACGGTGTTGAACGGCAATTTGGGAGATTCGTGTTCAAATCTCTCTCGTGCCCCATTTTTTCGCAAATTTATGAACTGTCCATCCGGTCATTGACGTGTCTGTTCTCCTTCTGTGGTCTTGGCAATTGTCGTATACACTGACTGTAGAATATGAGTCACGTGGTGAGAATATATTACCGTCGCAAGTAAATGTGATGAATAGTGCGAGATGCCTCGTAGACCTCTCGCAGAAATGAAAGCAACAAATAATCGTGTGAGAACTATGTTACGACGAAGGAAATGAAGAGTCAAAACTTCCAAAACGGAACGCAAGAGGCATAACATGTGCAACCTGTGGAGAACAAATTGCAGGTACGTACGTCCGGACGTACCTTGCTACATGTAGCTGCTGCAAACGGACATTTGAATATAACGATCAAACACGTCAGTGACCGGACGGACAGTTCATAATTTCGTGAATAAAGAAGTGGGGCATGAGGGAGTTTTCAACCCGGATATGGCCCGTCGACTTCAAACACCGTTACCAAAAAAATGGTTCAAATGGCTCTGAGCACTATGGGACTTAACTGCTAAGGGCATCAGACCCTAGAACTACTTAAACCTAACTAACCTAAGGACATCACACACATCCATGCCCGAGGCAGGATTCGAACCTGCGACCGTAGCGGTCGCGCGGTTCCAGACTAAAGCGCCTAGGACCGCTCGGCCACACCGGCTGGCACAGTGACCAAATGACCACGACTCCACCTTGCTTGAAATTCTCTCTATGTTCCACATGTTGATCTTGGACCGTTCACTGTTTCTTTTTTGCTTCTTTTTCCCACAGTTTAGTACACCTTCTTCCTGTTTCCATCTTTGATCTGTGTTCAGTTTTTGGCGGGCTATCAAACGGGTCATCTTACCACTAAATCTGAGGGGGGTGCGATAGGGAGTTTCCCTTGTTAACACTTATCTGATGATCATATTTTATGAAAAATACTTATATTCTTGTTTCTAATTACACACTGCACGCAAAACCCGAGTATAAATTTTTGATTACCCAAAATTGTTTAAATCAAGACAACGTAACAAATTAAATTTTTAGGACAAAATTGAAAAATCAAATACTCCTAATTTGGACTCTACCTATTTTTTAATGCCAGAGATGAGAATTTCCATGAGCCAGAGTTATAAGCGTCGTAGAAACATGGAAACCAATAATTTTCACGAATCGAGCACACCATTCAAATGCTGCACTTTTGCACTGCAACATGAACCCACCAGAACTGATATGGGGACAAGTTACTGGATTTGTCGCGAGAAATAACAAGACATTTAAGATGGAGACGAACTGGAACTAATGCACGGAGCTTTGTTACACGTCGGGGGAGGGGTGGAGGGGGGGGGGTTATTCAGAAGGGCACGTCATAAAAGGAGAATATGTCACGCTTGGACTGAGAAGTGGATTCTATTGTTGGGTGACTCTTTATAAATGTAGCAGATGACAGTCCAATAGCGCCATGAAATGCAATCCTAGGATTCGGATAAGGAAGGAGTTCAGAATTACCAGACGACTGACTGTGGCTCGATATTTAATGGAATCCCTGCAATATGCTTTTGAGTCGCACACAGCTCACATAGAAAATTACCCTTTGTTTCATTTAGGAATTCGCATTACTGTTGTTTTTAATTACAATACTATGTTGGCTAAGAAAGAGAGCATCTTATGCTTTCCGTCTGGTTCTCTAAGAAGCATGCGATACTGCTAGAATTTTGCTGAATACACTACTGGCCATTAAAATTTCTACACCAAGAAGAAATGCAGATGATAAACGGGTATTCATTGGACAAATATACTAGAACTGACATGTGATTACATTTTCACGAAATTTGGGTGCATAGATCCTGAGAAATCAGTACCCAGAACAACCACCTCTGGCCATAATAACGGCCTTGATACGTCTGTGCATTGAGTCAAACAGAGCTTGGATGGCGTGTACAGCTTCAACACGATACCACAGTTCATCAAGAGTAGTGACTGGCGTATTGTGACGAGCCAGTTGCTCGGCCACCATTGACCAGACGTTTTCAATTGGTGAGAGATCTGGATAATGTGCTGGCCAGGGAGCAGTCGAACATTTTCTGTATCCAGAAAGGCCCGTACAGGACCTGCAACATGCAGTCGTGCAACATCCTGCTGAAATGTAGGGTTTCGCAGGGGTCGAATGAAGGGTAGAGCCATGGGTTGTAACACATCTGAAATGTAACGTCAACTGTTCAAACTGCCGTCAATGCAAACAAGAGGTGACCGAGACGTGTAACCAATGGCACCCCATACCATCACGCCGGCTGATACGCCAGTATGGCGATGACGAATAATGTGCGTTCACCGCGATATCGCCAAACACGGATGCGACCATCATGATGCTGTAAACAGAACCTGGATTCATCCAAAAAAATGACATTTTGCCATTCGTGCACCCAGGTTCGTCGTTGAGTACACCATCGCAGGCGCTCTTGCCTGTGATGCAGCGTCAAGGGTAACCGCAGCCATGGTCTCCGAGCTGATAGTCCATGCTGCTGCAAACGTCGTCGAACTGTTCGTGCAGATTACTGTTATCTTGCTAACGTCCCCATCTGTTGACTCAGGGATCGAGACGTGGCTGCACGATCCTTTACAGTCATACGGATAAGATGCCTGTCATCTCGACTGCTAGTGGTACGAGGCCATTGGGATCCAGCACGGCGTTCCGTATTCCCTTCCTGAACCCACCGATTCCATATTTTGCTAACAGTCATTGGATCTCGACCAACGCGAGCAGCAATGTCGCGATACGATAAACCGCAATCGCAATAGACTACAATCCGACCTCTATCAAAGTCGGAAACGCGATGGTATGAATTTCTCCTCCTTATACGAGGCATCACAACAACGTTTAACCAGGCAACACCGGTCAACAGCTGTTTGTGTATGAGAAATCGGTTGGAAACTTTCCTCATGTCAACACGTTGTAGCTGTCGCCACCGGCGCCGAACTTGTGTGAATGCTCTGAAAAGTTAATCATTTGCATATCATCGCATCTTCGTCCTGTCAGTTAAATTTCGCGTCTGTAGCACGTCATTTTCGTGGTGTAGGAATTTTAATGGCCAGCAGTGTATCATCTCAAGAAGAGAATTGTGTGAAGTGAAAAGGACGCATTCGTTATCCATTTAAATCGTCTTTTACTGCATTACGTCGATAGCTGATGAAGCCAGAACTCCGAGAACAATGCTTGCTTGCTTACTGGTACTGATTCGTATTCGCTACATTTTCAGATTTCACTTCACATGCACAACATGTTTAATGTTCACATTCGGAAAAAAACTTAACTACGTTTTCTTTGTTAGCTCATAAACGTGTGAAATGAGGAAAGAAGTAAGCAAGGCATGATATCATGACTTGTGGATTTTCGCAAAGTGAAAGATTGTTGAAATGTCGAAGGAACAGAACTGCATGTAGATATATCTCCATGCTGTTCCTTTTTATTAGGTCATCAGAGCGTTATTGTCATTGTAATATACACATCTTCTCATTTTCAGAAATGTACCTACGAAGTGACTAATAATAGCAAAAAACCGTACATTCATTTTTGAAAGCATTTTCTAGCAATTTGCATTCAATAAATGCCACCAGTAGGCAGTTTTGAGGCTATTAATGATTATTTAAACTAATACCTCCTATATTACTTAATGGAAAAGACCTCGCTGTAAATATGGGAATGGTCTCAATAACCAAAAACCTGTAAAATGGATATTTTGTTTCAACAAGTATGTAACAAATTTTTTAGTAATGACAGTCTAACCTCAATAACATGTACATGTTTCTTAAACAGGTGGTTCAAATAATTTGAATATAGATTTAATTAATAGCATGTAGTTTCACATTGGTTTTCACAGCAAATTATTTCATCTTTTTAGCAGTAACCTATTTGTTTCCTTTCCCAGAATGTTTCTTGCCAGGACCTCTCTGAAACAGTTTTTCAGGAACAGCCTTCTTGATTTTACTTTTGAATTTCATTTTCGGATTTTCAGAGTACTTAAGCGTACACCAGGATTTGTAATAAGCCATTAACGATGTTAGGTTGCCATGCAACTACCGTTTTTATTTATTCATTCAGCCATCACATAGAAGATCAAACTTAGTACAATGTACTTGTCAGATACAGTTATGAACATAATTGTGCATAATAATAAATATTCTGTATATATGATGGGTACATGGCACTCATGATCAAGGTTCATCAAATTTCAAAGTTCAGTTCATAACGCCATCTTATAGAGGAAAGGAAATACTATCATGTGGCAAGGTTTGCCCTTTGTAGTAACGACCAAGGTACTCCAAAATCTGTCTAAAGTTCTGATGCACTTAAGAGAAACGATCAAGGTTTGCGCGGTGCCGAGGGAGAACGATGAAGATTCATTTGCTATTTAGAACTTTTTTCCTCTCCTTTTATGTTTCATCTTACAATGCTGTAGCTTCATATTACTGGCTTTCCAACAACACTTTCCACTCATTCATACAATGTAAATGAAGCTCGAATTGTTAAACTGTTTGGGAATAAGGGAAAGATCGATATAAAATTGCGTCACATTGTGCAGCCAGAGTAGGTTGGAGTAAGATTCTTTCTCGGTAAGTTGAGCAGTGCTTCATAATATTTCAACCAATGAAGTATATTGCTGCAGGCAGCTACCATTTTATTCGTTCAATATTCGTTCAGTTTCTTATGGGCAATATGTATTTTATATACTTTACGAAACACTTCCCAACAAAGGACCTGATGAAGTTTGTTAAACGATGAGGTATTTCTGTTCAGAAATTTTACCTGACTGTGTGCATGAACTCAGTGTATTCCATGATTCCTGTTTAGGAGTGAATAAAAACACCTGAAGGTAAAGTGTTGGGCAACTAAAATGGCGGACGACGGCTTAATGGAAAATATCCTTCGACGGATCGACGAAAGAAGGAAGTACAAAGATGTTTAGGGAAAGACTGCAATACAGCAATATAAATGACGTCGGAATGAAATAAAACGGAAGTGCAGGGAAGCCAACGTGAAATAATTGTGGTAAACAATGTGAGCAAAAGAGAGAGGAAAAAGTGGAAATAAAAAATACAGATGAGTGGACACTGTACATAGGGTTGAGGGTGGGGAGTCTGGAATCACTCCGACTGTCGAACTTTAACACCTAGGGATAATGGAGGACGCATTTTGGACGGAAATTTTAAACGCTTGGGTATAGGGGGAAAAGTAAATTGCCCCCCCCCTCCCTCCCCCAGAATTTTTGTGCTGTTCAGGTATGATGGAGACGGTGGTAGTGGGAAAGAAAGACAAAAGGAGGGAGGGTAAGAAAGGAGACAGTAGCAGTAGGGCCGGCCGCTGGTGGCCGAGCGGTTCTGGCGCTACAGTCTGGAACCGCGAGACCGCTATGGTCGCAGGTTCGAATCCTGCCTCGGGCATGGATGTGTGTGATGTCCTTAGGTTAGTTAGGTTTAAGTAGTTCTAAGTTCTAGGGGACTAATGACCTCAGCAGTTGAGTCCCATAGTGCTCAGAGCCATTTGAACCAGTAGCAGTAGGTTATACCCAAATCATTATTAGAAAAAGGAGACAGTGGAAGAGATACACATACAGACAAGTGATAGTGAGAGGGAGGTGCTGAGTATGAAGCATTAACTACAAAGAGAGACTGAATAAAAGCATTTAGAATGTTCTGCTTTAAAAGAGTGCGAGTATGTTCACTTGCCAAAATTTTTGGTGAGGAAGGCTGAATCAGGACTGAGGCAGGTGGTTCCTCACTTTTTAATCAGTCTTTTAAAGAGGAACATATTAAACATTTTTATGCTCCTATAGGGGCATTTTTCCGCTATTTTTTCCGTCTCAGTAATCGTATTTTATCCTCGACAATATCCCTCTTCCTGTGTTACGAAAACCACAATACGACACAAATGCAGTCAGCCTTCGGCACTGTTTGGCTTTATTTTTCACTTTATTTAAGTCGCCAGTCTTCTTACTGGTTTTATGTGGCCCGCCACCAATTCCTGTCTTTCGTCAACCTGTTTATCTCAGAGCAGCGCATGCGCATGGCGTCCTCAATTATTTGTTCGGTGTATTCCGATATCTGTCTTCCTCTACAGTTTTTGCGCCTTGTAGTTCCTTCTAGTATCATGGAAGTTATTCCTTGATGTCTTAACACATAGTCTGCCATCCTGCATCGTCTTATTGCGCATGTTTACCACATGTTCCTTTCTTCATCAATCCTGCGGAGGACTCACAAATCCTTACCTCACCAGTCCACCTAATTTTCAGCGCCCTTCTATAGCACTACACTTCAAACGCTTCGATTCTCTTCTCCTCCGTTTTTCCCACAGCCCATGATTCGTTTCCATACAATCCCGTAGTCCAATCGTACAAACACAAACATGTCTTCCTCAAATTAAAGCCAATGTCTGAGACTGGTAGAATACTCTTGGCCATGAATTCCTTTTTTGCCTGTGCTAGTCTGCTTTGTATGTCCTCTTTGGTTCATTCCTCACGTGTTGTTTAGTTTCCAAGGAAACAGACCCCTTTGCTTCGTCTACTTCGTGGTCACCAATTTTGATGTTAAGTTTGTCACTAACTGCTACTGCTCCTTACTTTACTGTTTAATTTAAGTCCATATTTGGTGCTTATCAAACTGCTCGTTCCATTCAGTATGATGTATAACACTGTTTCTTGCTTTCACTGAGGGTAGCAATGTCACATCACTCATATTCTTCCGCCTCGGAGTTTAATCCCACTCCTAAATTCATCATTTATTTCCGTCATTGCTACTTCTTTTTACAGGTTCACCAGTCTTACACTCTTACACTCTTTGTGAATTTTACACCATTTTAACCTATCAAACAAATCCTGTGAAGTTGTTTCGATTGTTAATGAGTCTTGCTTCCATTAACAAGCGCCTCTCTGAAGCCTTTTCCTACCCTAAAGCCAAATTGATCGTCATCCAACAGATCCCCATTTATCTTTTCCATTCTTCTGTATATTATTCTTGTCAGCAACTCGGATGCATGGCCTGTTAAACTAATGGTGACGTAGTTCTCACACTTACCCACCCTTTCTTTCTTCGTGATTATGTAGAAATATTTTTCCGAAAGTGTGATGGTATGTCTCCAGGCTCATAGATTCAACACACCAACTTGATAAAGTTTTGGTTGCCACTTCCTCCAGTGACTTTAAAGATTCCGAAGGAATGTTATCTATGCTTTCTGACTTATTTGTGTTCAAGTCGTCCACAACTCTATCAAAATGACGACAATACTGGATGCCCTATCATTCCTTCTTTTGTAACAGCAGAGAGTTCCTCCCTCTAGTAGAGGCCTTCATTATGATTCTTCCTACATATGCACAGTCGCCTTAACATTCAACAACGAAATTCCTCCTTTTTTTTTTTTTTTTTTTTACGCGTCTAATTCCATAGGACCAAACTGAGGAGCAAATCTACAAGGTCATGGAACATGTCAGTACATGACATAACAACATAAAAGCAGTAACAGTTACAATAAAGTGTTTATGAACCCAAAATGACAACCCGTAAGTTTATGTAAAAGCAGTCAACAATATAACACAGAAATCAGCTTAATTTTTCAAGGAATTCTCTACAGAATACAGGGAGTGACCCATGAGGAAACTCTTCGTTTCGAATTGAAAGCGCATGGGTTATTGCTAAGATTTTTGAATTCTTATGGTAGGTTATTAAAAATGAATGCAGCAGTACACTGCACACCTTTCTGCGCAAGAGTCAAGGAAGTGCGATCAAAATGCAGATTGGATTTCTGCCTAATATTAACTGAGTGAAAGCTGCTAATTCTTGGGAATAAGCTGATATTGTTAACAAGAAACGACAATAATATATATATATATATATATATATATATATATATATATATATATATATATATATATTGAGGTGATGATGTTTGGTTTGTGGAGCGCTCAACTGTACGGTTATCAGAGCCCGTACAAATTCCCAACCTCGTCACTTTCATGAATGAGGATGGAATGAGTCGGCCGCGGTGGCCGAGCAGTTCTAGGCGCTTCAGTCCGGAAGCGCGCGACTGCTACGGTCGCAGGTTCGAATCCTGCCTCTGGTATGGATGTGTGTGATGTCCTTAGGTTAGTTAGGTTTAAGTAGTTCTAAGTTCTAGGGGACTGATTACCTCAGATGTTAAGTCCCATTGCGCTCAGAGCCATTTGAACCATTTTTTTTTATGGAATGATGAGGACAATACAAACACCCAGTCATCTCGAGGCAGGTGAAAATCCCTGACCCCGACGGGAATCGAACCCGGTACCCCGTCCTCGGGAAACGAGAACGCGACTGCGAGACGACAAGCTGCGGACTATATATTGAGAGGCCAATGTCAGAATACCGAGTCTAGTGAACATGGATCGCCAAGAGGTTCGCGAATTTACACCACTTATTGCCCGAATTGCCCATTTCTCAGCCAAAAACATCCATTGAGAATGGGAAGAGTTACGCCTGATAGGTGTCATGTATAATTTTGGTATCTGAATCGACTGTGAGCGAGCAGCGACGTTGTAAGCTGTATCGCAGAATTTAAGCTAACATCTTTGAGCTGCACGAGGGCGCAGACAATGTTTAGCTTTGGTGGAGAGAGTTGTCGAAGTTCAGGTGTGTTAGAGTTAGGCTGATAATATTAAGCAGTGTTAGTGAGGAAACTATAGAAATATTATGATTCGAATTTAATGTCTCAGTTTATCATTTTGTTCAATCGACATGATTATGAAAGTGATTTGTGATGGAAGAAATCTAATGGAATGTCAGATAAATACAATAATGATGTTACTTTTCTTTCACTATTGCTGCGCCATCGAACTAACTTGGTTATTGTACTGAAAGTTGTTAGATTTGAGAAATAGGAAAGAGTATTGTTTGGATGTTGAGAAGTTTATTAAATTTAAAATCCACCTTGAGCACTTTTTCTCAACTAACGAAAAGTCATAGTGTTGTCATTTTTGTGCATATTTCATTTTCTTACCAAGTCTGTTCGAAAAACAATTCGATTTGCAATTAACAGAGGATTCATTGCACCGCTCGTGTTTCTCTATTTTGATACAGTAATTTGCAGCTTTAGTATAGTGACGTGCAAGACAGAGCAGTACTGCAACGCGTTATCCACATTTGCGCAGATTAGAGGTAAGGAGAAAATATTTTGATTGTTTCATTTATTCATTCAGGGCCAACTTATGTTATTCAGACAGTTTTTGTAACTAAATTTTGCAGAGCCAGTTACTCCAGGTTGCATGTCCAAGTTAATTATTCAGGCAGTTTATACAGGCCAAAATTCTTGCAGTCAGATGGTAACTTTTACAGTATGTAACACTTCCCTTTTCATTACAACGATTAGCTACTTTTACAGCGCAGCTTTTCTTTCACATTACGACAGAACAAGTCTCATTACGACAATTTAATTATTACTACAGCTCAGGCGAGCAATCATAAACAGAGTAATTCAGTTCATATTTTTATTTATTCAGATAACTTTCACCCCAAAATATAATACCATAAGACATAAGGGAATGAAAATAAGCAAAGCAGACTACCTTTCATGCCGAACTATCACTTACTTCAGATACTGTTCGAATAGTAAAATGGCAGCATTAACTCTTTGAACAAGATCCTGAATGAGGGCTTCCCACGACAGTTTACTACCTATCTGAACACCTGGAAATTTTAACTGTTCAGTTTCACTAATCATATGCCCATTTTGTGAGATTAAAACGTAGGTTTTGTTGAATTGTGTGTTAGAAACTGTAAAAACTGAGTCTTACTGTGATTTAACGTTAGTTTATTTTCTACAAGCCATGAACTCATGTCATGAATTGCACTATTTGAAACAGAGCTGATGTTGCACACAGCTTCCTTTACTACCAAGCTAGTGATATCAGAATACAGAAATATTTTGGAATTATCTGTAGTACTAGAAGACATATCATTTATATAAATAAGGAACAGGAGTGGCCGCAGCACTGATCCCTGGGGCACCCCCCCGTCCCCCCTCTCAACACATTGACCGTGGCCTACTCAGACCATACGTAACAGCCATTCTCAACACTGTCTTAGTGTCGACACTATTCTTTTAATTTCACTGAAGACTGTTTTGAATTTTGTATATGCTGAATTTGTTCTTCCAACGAACATCGCTTTTCAGATTTCTTCACATTTTTCTTGAAACCATTTCACCTTGGCTTCCCCGCACTTCCATTTTATTTCGTTACTGTGTGAATTATATTGCTGTCTTAGCCCGCCCTGTTAACCGTGTGATCTAACGCACTGCTTTCCGGGCGGGAAGGCGTGCCACTGGGTTAGTTTCAAGGTCCGGTGTGCCGGCCAGTCTGTAGGTGGTTTTTAGGCGGTTTTCCATCTCACGCGGCGAATGCGGGCTGGTTCCCCTTATTTCGTCCCCATTACGCTATGTCGGCGACTGCTGCGCAACACTTTCTCCACGTACGCGTACACCATAATTTCTCTACCACGCAAACATTGGGGTTACAGTCGTCTGGTGTGAGATGTTCCCGGGGCGGTCCACTCGGGGCCGAAACGCACACTAACCCTGGGTTCGGTGTGGGGTGGCGGTGGGGTGGGTGGACCGCTGTGAGCTGTTGTGGGATTGTGAAGCACTGAGGGCTACGGCGGGGACGAAGCCTCTCCGTCGTTTCTAGGTCCCTAGTTTCATACAGTACAATACAATTGCTGTCATTCTCTAGACATGTTTGTACATCCTTCTTTCGTCGATACGTCGATATGTTGCTCTCTATGACACTATAAAAATTGTAAGGATCACGTAACTTTCCCTTCCTAATCGACCTACAGGATTGCGATATAATTGACCGTTATCGCGTATACCTAATGAAATTTTACGGTGAATAAGGCTATTGTTAAACGATGGAAAGCTGGCCGGGTTGGCCGAGCGGTTCTAGGCGCTACAGTCTGCAACCGCGCGACTGCTATGGTCGCAGGTTCGAATCCTGCCTCGGCCATGGATGTGTGTGATGTCCTTAGGTTAGTTAGGTTTAAGTAGTTCTAAGTTCTAGGGGACTGATGACCTCGGTAGTTAAGTCCCATAGTTCTCAGAGCCATTTAAACCATTTAAACGATGGAAAATAATACCGGTGGGTAGGAGGAAAGTGTACAGCAGACAATTCTGAAGGAAGAATCTATTCTAAACCTAATCTAAATGTTGTTGTTGTTGTGGTCTTCAGTCCAGAGACTGGTTTGATGCAGCTCTCCATGCTACTCTATCCTGTGCAAGTTTTTTCATCTCCCAGTACCTACTGCAACCTACATCCTTCTGAATCTATTTGGTGTATTCATCTCTTGGTCTCCCTCTACGATTTTTACCCTCCACGTTGCCCTCCAATACTAAATTGGTAATCCGTTGACCCCTCAGAATATGTCCTACCAACCGATTCCTTCTTCTAGTCAAGTTGTGCCACAAACCCCTCCCCAATTCTATTCAACACCTCCTCAGTAGTTATGTGATCTACCCATCTAATCTTCAGCATTCTTCTGTAGCACCACATTTCGAAAGCTTCTATTCTCTTCTTGTCTAAACTATTTATCGTCCACGTTTCACTTCCTTACATGGCTGCACTCCATACAAATACTTTCAGAAACGACCCCCTGACACTTCAATCTATACTCGATGTTAACAAATTTCTCTTCTTCAGAAGCGCTTTCCCTGCCACTGCTAGTCTACATTTTATATCCTCTCTACTTCGACCATCATCAGGTATTTTGCTCCCCAAATAGCAAAACTCATTTACTACTTTAAGCGTCTCATTTCCTAATCTAATTCCCTCAGTATCACCCGATTTAATTCGACTGCATTCCATTATCCTCGTTTTGCTTTTGTTGATGTTCATCTTATATCCTCCTTTCAAGACACTGTCCATTCCGTCGAGCTGCTCTTCCAGGTCCTTTGTTGTCTCTGACATAATTAGAATGTCATCGGCGAACCTGAAAGTTTTTATTTCTTCTCCATGGATTTTAATTCCTACTCCGAATTTTTTTTGTTTTTTTTTTTCTTTTTTTTGTTTCCTTTACTGCTTGCTCGATATACAGATTGAATAACATTGCGGAGAGGCTATAACCCTGTCTCACTCCCTTCCCAACCGCTGCTTCCCTTTCATGTCCCTCGACTCTTATAACTGCCATCTGGTTTCTGTACAAATTGTAAATAGCCTTTCGCTCCCTGTATTTTACACCTGCCGCCTTCAGAATTTGAAAGAGAATATTCCAATCAACTTTTTCAAAAGCTTTCTCTAAGTCTAAAAATGCTAGAAATGTAGGTTTGCCTTTCCTTAATCTATTCTCTAAGATAAGGGGTAGGGTCAGTATTGCCTCACGTGTTCCAACATTTCTACGGAATCCAAAGTGATCTTCGTCGAGGTCGGCTTCTACCAGTTTTTCCATTCGTCTGTAAAGAATTCGTGTTAGTATTTTGCAGCCGTGACTTATTAAACTGATAGTTCGGTAATTTTCACATCTGTCAGCACCTGCTTTCTTTGGGATTGGAAATATTATATTCTTCTTGAAGTCTGAGGGTATTTCGCCTGTCTTGTACATCTTGCTCACCAGATGATAGAGCTTTGTAGGGCTGGCTCACCCAAGGCTATCAGTAGTTCTAATGGAATGTTGTCTACTCCTGGGGCCTTGTTTCGACTTCGGTCTTTCAGTGCTCTGTCAAATTTTTCACGCAGTATCATATCTCCCATTTAATTTTCTTCTATCTCCTCATCCATTTCCATAATATTGTCCTCAAGAACATCCTTCCACCTTTCTGCTTTCCCTTCTTTGCTTAGAACTGGATTTCCATATGAGCTCTTCATTTTCATGCAAGTGGTTCTTTTTCTCCAAAGGTCTCTTTAATTTTCCTGTAGGCAGTATCTTTCTTACCCCTAGTGATACATGCTTCTACATCCTTACATTTGTCCTCTAGCCAACTCTGCTTAGCTATTTTGCACTTTCTGTCGAGCTCATTTTTGAGACGTTTGTATTCCTTTTTGCCTGCTTCATTTACTGCATTTTTGTATTTTCTCCTTTCATCAATGAAACTCAATATCTCTTCTGTTCCCCAAGGATTTCTATTAGCCCTTGTGTTTTTATCTACTTGATCCTCTGCTGCTTTCACTATTTCATCTCTCAAAGCTACCCATTCTTCTTCTACTGTCTTTCTTTCCTGCATTCTTGTCAATCGTTCCGTAATGCTCTCCCTGAAACTCTCTACGACCTCTGGTTCTTTCAATTTATCCAGGTCCCATCTCCTTAAATTACCACCTTTTTGTAGTTTCTTCAGTTTTAATCTACAGTTCATAACCAATAGATTGTGGTCAGAGTCCACATCTGCCCCTGGAAATGTCTTACAATTTAAAACCTGGTTCCTAAATCTCTGTCTTACCATTATATAATCTATCTGACACCTTCCAGTATCTCCAGGCTTCTTCCATGTATACAACCTTCTTTTATGATTCCTTAACCAAGTGTTAGCTATGATTAAGTTATGCTCTGTGCAAAATTCTACTAGGCGGCTTCCTCTTTCATTCCTTAACCCCATTAGATATTCACCTACTATGTGTCCTTCTCTTCCTTTTCCTACCATCGAATTCCAGTCACCCATTACTATTAAATTTTCGTCTCGCTTCACTATCTGAAAAATTTCTTTTATCTCATCATACATTTCATCATTATCTTCATAATCTACGGTGCTAGTAGACATATAAACTTGTACTACTGTGGTAGGCATGGGCTTCGTATCTATCTTGGTCACAATAATGCGTTCACTATGCTGTTTGTAGTAACTTACCCGCATTCCTACTTTTTTATTCATTATTAAACCTACTCCTGCATTACCCCTATTTGATTTTGTATTTATAACCCTGTATTCGCTTGACCAGAAGTCTTGTTCATCCTGCAACCGAGCTTCAACTAATTCCCACTATATCTAACTTTAACCTGTCCATTTCCCTTTTTAAATTTTCTAATCTACCTGCCCGATTAAGGGGTCTGACACTCCACGCTCTGACCCGTAGAACGCCAGTTTTCTTTCTCCTGATAACAACATCCTCCTGAGTAGTCCCCGCCCGGAGATCCGAGTGGAGGACTATTTTACCTCCGGAATATTTTACCCAAGAGGACGTCATCATGATTTAACCATACAGTAAAGCTGCATGCCCTCGGGAAAAATTACGGCTGTAGTTTCCTCTTGCTTTCAGCCGTTCGCAGTACCACAACAGCAAGGCCGTTTTGGTTAGTGTTACAAGCCCGATCAGTCAATCATCCAGACTGATGCCCCTGCAACTACTGAAAAGGCTGCTGCCGCTCTTCAGGAACCACACGTTTGTCTGGCCTCTCAAAAGATACCTCTCCGTTGTGGATGCACCTACGGTACGGTTATCTGTATCGCTGAGGTACGCAAGTCTCCCCACCAACGGCAAGGTCCATGGTTCATGGGAGGGCTAATCTAAATGTGGATAATAATTCTGAAATGGGTGGCATATAGCGCCATCGCTCACGAGCCACATGGGAAGAAAAGGGTACTACATAATATTTGTAATTAAAAAAATATTGATAATACAAAAAATGCTGATTAACAGAAAATGGGTAATTAAACGGTCGCCAGTCCACCAGGGCGATGAATATCCAGAATTTTAAGAAAGGAAATGGCAAAGGTAATTAAGCAAATTATCACTACCTTTACAATAGAAGGTTGTCACGCTTTTCCATAACACAAAAGTTCACGAGCAAATAAATGAATCAGAAAGCATTGAGTTCCTAGTTACTTATTCTGAGATACTGAATTTTGAAAGTAAAGTTAAATGAAGTTCCTGGTTAATTAAATGACTGGCTGTAACTGAACGTTGTTACGTAAAAAATTACTTTCATTAACCTCAGCGTAACGTAATGCAAAATTTAGACAAACGGAAACAATTTGGCTTTAATTATTGAAAGACTGAAATGAATTTACTTTAAGCAAATGAGCAACTGCTTCGCTTGTAACATAACAATAAGGTACGTAGTAAACCAGCAGAAATCTCTCGCTAAGCTAAATACAGAATAAAAGAAATTGCACACTCTTAATTTGTGCTGCATCTTTAGTTATTAGTTTTGCTAGTGAAATTTTACTTTAAGTGAGCGATATTAATACTCAATACTGCAAATTAGTTAAGGTTCTGTTGTGCAATACTATAATGAACAGTTACGGAGGTAACAAAATTTAGTCTGAAACTGGTCATTATCAAACAAACGAAACTGACAGTAAGTAGTTAATTTTCATATTTTTTCCACACTCGGTGACTGCAGGGAAAGGATAGGGACCCTATTAGTAATAGTGTCAGGGGACAATGACAACGCAGTGACCTAAGCGTTTTAACTATTGCAGTTTATTATTGAAGAAAATTATTAAAGTTGAAAGGGGGCTACACTGAGTCACAGCGCCAGAGATTGCGCCAAAGGTTATTATTCCGCCGCCTCCACTGGTGCAGTAGTAGTTCAGAGGATGTAGAGTGCAGTTGTTGTTCTGTTGCGCGAGACAGTAGATGCTGTTCGGTTGGTGTAATGTATAAATGGAAGATGTTGTAATTATCACAGTGTATTTGAGAAAGGAGATGGGCTTTGATTTATGATGCTGGTGTAATGGAAAATTTTCGTCAATATACACTCCTGGAAATGGAAAAAAGAACACATTGACACCGGTGTGTCAGACCCACCATACTTGCTCCGGACACTGCGAGAGGGCTGTACAAGCAATGATCACAAGCACGGCACAGCGGACACACCAGGAACCGCGGTGTTGGCCGTCGAATGGCGCTAGCTGCGCAGCATTTGTGCACCGCCGCTGTCAGTGTCAGCCAGTTTGCCGTGGCATACGGAGCTCCATCGCAGTCTTTAACACTGGTAGCATGCCGCGAAGGCGTGGACGTGAACCGCATGTGCAGTTGACGGACTCTGAGCGAGGGCGTATAGTGGGCATGCGGGAGGCCGGGTGGACGTACCGCCGAATTGCTCAACACGTGGGGCGTGAGGTCTCCACAGTACATCGATGTTGTCGCCAGTGGTCGGCGGAAGGTGCACGTGCCCGTCGACCTGGGACCGGACCGCAGCGACGCACGGATGCACGCCAAGACCGTAGGATCCTACGCAGTGCCGTAGGGGACCGCACCGCCACTTCCCAGCAAATTAGGGACACTGTTGCTCCTGGGGTATCGGCGAGGACCATTCGCAACCGTCTCCATGAAGCTGGGCTACGGTCCCGCACACCGTTAGGCCGTCTTCCGCTCACGCCCCAACATCGTGCAGCCCGCCTCCAGTGGTGTCGCGACAGGCGTGAATGGAGGGACGAATGGAGACGTGTCGTCTTCAGCGATGAGAGTCGCTTCTGCCTTGGTGCCAATGATGGTCGTATGCGTGTTTGGCGCCGTGCAGGTGAGCGCCACAATCAGGACTGCATACGACCGAGGCACACAGGGCCAACACCCGGCATCATGGTGTGGGGAGCGATCTCCTACACTGGCCGTACACCACTGGTGATCGTCGAGGGGACACTGAATAGTGCACGGTACATCCAAACCGTCATCGAACCCATCGTTCTACCATTCCTAGACCGGCAAGGGAACTTGCTGTTCCAACAGGACAATGCACGTCCGCATGTATCCCGTGCCACCCAACGTGCTCTAGAAGGTGTAAGTCAACTACCCTGGCCAGCAAGATCTCCGGATCTGTCCCCCATTGAGCATGTTTGGGACTGGATGAAGCGTCGTCTCACGCGGTCTGCACGTCCAGCACGAACGCTGGTCTAACTGAGGCGCCAGGTGGAAATGGCATGGCAAGCCGTTCCACAGGACTACATCCAGCATCTCTACGATCGTCTCCATGGGAGAATAGCAGCCTGCATTGCTGCGAAAGTTGGATATACACTGTACTAGTGCCGACATTGTGCATGCTCTGTTGCCTGTGTCTATGTGCCTGTGGTTCTGTCAGTGTGATCATGTGATGTATCTGACCCCAGGAATGTGTCAATAAAGTTTCCCCTTCCTGGGAAAATGAATTCACGGTGTTCTTATTTCAATTTCCAGGAGTGTATAATGAGGTTAAAAGGTATTACAGATTTCTTTAATGACAGTGCCTCTTGGTCAGAGGTACCGTCAAGAAAGCATCTGGCTCGTGTTCATGTATTAGACTTGTAATTCTGGTTTCTATGTGCAATTATAGTATTTCTCGTTTTTCAATTAGTTCATTGTAAATGGTGTTTAAAATATTTTGTCGTTTTGAGAAAGAACCGGGCCAGATACATGTACGTTGAGTCACACTACCACACACAGAACAGTTACACTTGTGCTTTGTTGTTTTGTAGTTTTTATAGTTGCAGGGGACTTAATTAATCAATTGTGTTAATGGAAACTCCTTGTCATTCTTTATTTTTATTTTATGCAGTCAGATTGCGTGCTAATACTAGTCAGGGCCAACGAGACTTCGTAACCGGTCACACAGCTACTAAAATTATTGCATCTTATTCTTTTAATTAAGCCCCCATGCAAAGTTTGTGAAAGAAATGCCGCTGGCTAAGCCTGTACAATATTAGTTAACAGTCTTACGACGTTGTAGATGTGCGGACGACGAAGAATGTAGCCGACAACAATTCTGAGCTGCCGATGTCGCTGCTGCTGTTGCTGCTGCTGCTGAATGAGAACCCCGAGTCGTCTCCAGAGCCACGGGACAGGCAAAACTTAGAACTGCAGCTTCCTCCGCCTGTTAACTCCTGCCGTGCTCTCAATACTCGGAGGTTAACGAATTAGGTGCTCCTGCACTAGCGCGATCATAGCTGCACACCGCGTCTGTGGAAGCACCCAACGAACACTTCCGTACGCTTTCATAAGAAAAGCTGCTCCGCTTCCTCTTTGCTAGCAGTGTGACAGACTCTCCATACGCACAGATAAACTACAGCACACCTACTGCCATTTCTTCGTTGCTACTGATGCATTTAGATATAGTTCCATTGGCTATTACCCAGCAAATTACAATATTTACACCATATTTACTTTCCGCCTCTGGTAGTGAGTGGGCAACGCGACGGAATGTCATGCCTAAAGGCCCGCGTTCGATTCCCGGCTGGGTCGGAGATTTCCTCCGCTAAGGGACTGGGCGTTGTGTTGTCCTTATCATCATCATTTCACCCACATCGACACGCAAGTCACCGAAGTGGCGTCAATTCGAAAGACGCACCAGGCGAACGGTCTACTCGACGGGAGGCCCTAGCCACACGGTATTTTATTTTACCACATTTGCTATCAGTTATGTACATTCACAAATAAATACACTATTATTTCTATTACACATTAAATATAATTTCTGTAATAAATGTTACAGATTCAGAATTATAAGTACAGTAAAAGTTGTTAACGGATAGACTATTAAACGAAGAAAAATTTTGGATGGTTCAGAAAGTATTTTATCTGCATTTTCGGTGTTACAATCTCATGATCATTATTTCATGCTCTTTGCTAGTGAATTTCATGCGCTATGCCTGATAGCTTTCTGTGTCACACGACCACACTTCATGTAACCATAGGGATGTCTGAAATTTAATCCCGGACTTTCATGCGGAAACTGGTAGTCAGGAACTTCACACCATTACCTCTTCTGCCCTTGCCGCCTAAATGCTGGCAGTGAAAATTCATTCACCAGCAGAATTAAAACTGGCTTACCTCCGAGTCTAGCGCCACCGCATATACGCGCATCAGGGTATAGTAATTGGGGCAGCGTACTTGCGTGCAAGAGGATAGCAGTTCAAATCCCAGACCAGTAATCTACATTTAGGTTTTCCATTGTTTCCCTAGTTATCTAAACTCAAATACCGGGATGATTTCTTCGAAAAGCACACGGCTAATCTCCTTCTCCGTGCTTCGTCAATGAGAGTTTATACTTCGTCTTTATTGATCTCGTCGCTGACTGGACGCCAAACCCTGATCTTTCTTCCTCCCTTGTCACGGTTGAGGGTAGTCAAGCGCGTGACACTGTGTTGGGTTCGACTTAGACAGTGTAAAACCGAGTCAGGCAGAGGGTGATATCTCGCTCTTGTGGGCCTGTTTAACCGTACCGCAAGGCCGATGCCTCAATAGTTCCATAGAAAGAAGCACCTCCGCAAATGGCTCTGAGCACTATGGGACTTAACATCTGTCACCAGTCCCCAACACCTAGAACTACTTAAACCTAAGGACATCACACACATCCATGGCCGATGCAGGATTCGAACCTGCGACCGTAGCAACAGCGCGGTTCCGGACTGAAGCGCCTAGAACCGATCGGCCACAGAGGCCGGCCCATTGCCCGAAAGCCAATGACCACGCCCGTCAGGACGTCAGATAAATCGCTGCATTTCCTCTTTACGACGACTGCATTTTTCCCCGTTCCCCCGACGCGCTATATACATCCTCCACTGCTAGTGCTTCCACCTGCCGCCTGTAAGTGGTTACTGCACGTTGACGTCGAACATAGCAGGTGGTGACATTAATCTGACTGAACTGTGTAGAAGTCAAGAGCTGGCGAAGCGCTTGCGGTGCCTTCAACTTTCCTAGTCTGAGAGCACAATTTTCCAATTGTTCTGATGTAGATTTTCATTTCAGTATTAGTTTTTTGCTTTTTCTTCCCCTTCATTTCCACTTTATAAATAAGTTTCCACTGGATTGTCTAACCACGAACGTTCATTACAGGAACATGTACATACATATGTTTTCAGTGTGGTAACATTCTTAATACTAAAACGATTCGCAAATATTTTTCACAAGTCTTCGCAATTGTATTATGTTGGATAATATTTTCAGAGAAGAAGCTTAACTTTGCCCACCCTGAGGCTCCTCCTAATCTCCCCGTGCGGTGCTGGAAGCTCCTTGACTTACTTGTTGTGACCTGAAGGCGTCTGCTGGTAAACTCCAACCGCCGCAAGCCGCCCAAGGATTACCTCAAGCAAATAATGGAAATGGAAATGAGCGTTTGGCGTCATCGGCCGGGAGCCCCCTTGCAGGGTAGGCCCAGCCGCCTTGGTGCAGGTCTTATTACGTTAGACGCCACATTGGGCGACCTACGAGCCGGATGGGGATGAAATGATCACGAAGACAACAGAACACCCAGTCCGTGAGCGGAGAAAATCCCCGACCCAGCTGGGAATCGAACCCGGCCCGTAGGACGGCAATCCGTCACGTCGACCACTCAGCTATCGGGACTGACAAACAAATAATAATACGATACAAACAAATATTTCTACTATCATATATTATCATGTGCAAAAGTATGAGACGGAAGAGTACTTTTTTTAACAATTCGATTTAACACAACTTTAATTAAAAAGACCTTTACTCGTTTGTAGATGATGAGGGTACAGACAACTTCGCGCCTTTGATTCTTAAGAGAAAATCCCCTTTTCAATTCGGCAGTACCATTACAAGTCGAATCTGAACTTTCCATTCTTACCTAGATCTTGTCAACGGGACAGCAGACCTTATAAACCTTTCTCTATACAGCAATATCCAATAAGAGCATCATTAGTTAGTAAAACATTGGTACATACCTACAAACATACGATAATTTTTCAGGCAGTGTCAATTATGTACCAATCCGATCTAGAATCATATGACAATCACGTTAATTCTTCAGCTAATGGCAATAATGTACGAAGTCGACCTAGAATCCAATGGCAATCACGCAGATTTTTCAGGCAATTTCAATTATGTGCAAAGCTACGGTACTTATAATCCCCTGGACTCATTTCCGTATCAGCAAACATCAGTGCTGGAAAATAGTCAAACGAGTATTTAATTGTGTCTCACATAGTGTAAATTGTTTGGTAAATGAGTTATAAGCTCATACATATTGCAGTTTAGATCCACCGCTTTCGTCTTCCGGAGAACTGCACTCCAGCGTAGCAGTTTTCATAAGGTATATCTGTATAATTATTGAAGTATGGTGTAGTATTTTTTGTGATACAGTTTTTCCATCATTGCCTGTACGGAAGAGTGGAAAAAATCGAGTGATGGGATACGGGAAACTACACAGCCGCGCGGGGTAGCCTTGCGGTATGAGGCGACTTGCCACGGTTCGCACGGCTGCCCCCGTCGGAGGTTCGAGTTCTCCCTCGGGTATGGGTGTGTGTGTTGTCCTTAGCGTAAGTTAGTATAAGTATATTAAGTAGTATGTAAGCCTAGGGACCGATGACCTCAGCAGTTTGGTCCCATAGGAACCTAACACCACCGGAAACTATTCTTGCGTCCTTTTAAGAGCAGTAAAAATTCACATGCGTACTTTTAACGTTCTCGCTATCTCCAATGCGTACACCAAATACGTTGAAAATTAAAAAGGCAGAAGCTAGAAATAAAAGTCCATGCAAACATCCACATGAATGAAAACAAACACACTTGCCAAGTTTGGAAGGTAGGAGGAAGGTACTGACGGAAATAAAGCTGAGAGGGAGCTTCGTGAGTTCTGTTTGGATAGCTCAGTCGGTAAAGCAGGAGTCTGAGTTCGAATCATCGGACAGCACTCGGCATTAATCTGGCGGGAATTTCAAAATCTAAATTACATTACAAATAACCATTATTAAAAAGAAAGCATATTTACCCATATCTCACTGCTAACATCAACGGAAGATTTTCTTCAGAAACTTATGCACAACTGCAGTTACAACAACAATAAAAGTAACAGTAGCTGCCATTCAAAAAACACATGCCAACATATAATTTATTATTAAGTCAGATGTGTGACAATCGACTTCCTTCACATCCAGCATGTCTTCAGACGGTAACATAAAAATGCGGTTTACAATAGCTCAATGATCCGAAAATTCATAACAATAATTCACTCAAGCTCTTTTTGTAGGTAAAAGTAAACATCTGAATAACTGCAGAACAGACAACAGATCCACACTAAAAATTGCTACAGCGATTGAGTTGCGAGCTGAACTGTTCGATAAACGTTGATAATTCCGCAATAAGCAACATTAACGTGGATCCACAAAAGGCGTGAATCACAACGAATGCGTGATCATTTCACCGACGAACGCAAAGTTTAGTCAGATGCGGCTCTGAATTTGCCTCCATCAGGGCAGTGTCTCCAAGACAACTGATTCTCCAGGCAGAATATCAAAATTTTAGTCACTGTGCTTGTGCTTGAGTGACGACCGAGGGGGCTCCTGGAAACGTAGAAAACATCCTGTCGTCAGAATGACTTATGAGCGCTCATTTGTTGCAGTGGCAGCGAAATACAAATTAACTTACTCTTAAATGAAATATAACATGATCTTCGTTCTATAGAAACCTTCGCTTACCGAGAAGTGTTGCCATGGTACTGCGGTACCTCATTTTGAGGCTGCTCCTGGTTGTCCTCCACAGCTGCGTCGACTACTTTTCGTGTCCATTTCAACTACGGTATTAGATTTGAACATCAGCATAATCGAAGAACAAATCCTCGGCGTTTAAGCAATGTATTGATGATAAGACACTACACAATGTATCCATCAGTTATACCTTAGACTTTAAAACCATACTTTTACGGTTTACAACATCTGACAAGGTAAATCACAAACCTTCTTCTTTCAGGTGATGCAGATTCGACAAAAATGTTGATGCCATTGGAGAAAGCTCAGTGTTTAGCCTGGTTCATAGAGGCGAAGTCCGATACCCGAGTGCAACGAAACATTCGAATGCAGTATGGAATGGGGTGACGGTACGGCACACATCTGCTAGAAGTACGACAAGTCAGTGTGTAGGACGACCATAGAATTGGAAATTTTACAAACAGGACAGCACAGACCCTTGCATAACAACATTATATGCATAGTACGCCAAAGACAGCAGCGTTTTGGCTTACTACACATATAATGTCCTTACAAGACATCTACCACGCTGCCGGCCCACAAGAATTTAAAATATTGCATAAGAAGTAACCACTTTAGGCCTTGAAGGTGTAGCTGCATGAGGCACAAAAGTCGATTGGCGAACTTCAGTGCGAAGAATTTGCAGAGCACGTGCTAGCCACGATTGAATCAAACAATGACTCTTTTTTAATGACTTCTTTCTGCGATGTATGAACTTTTCACGAGTACAGGAATGTTACGTTTTACAAAGATATCGTAACATTCGTATATGAGTGTCCTCATGTTACACGTGAAATGGAAAAAAAACTGTCCTAAGGTCCATGTATGGGTCTGACACTCACAACTGTATAACCGTTCCATTATTTCTCAGCGAGTCTACCGTCAATAGTGGTGTTTACATGGCCATGTTACATGAGTCTGCTGTGCCTTAATTGACGTGATATCCTGTGATGATGCGGCACCACTTCACCGGTCCCGTCAATAAATCATTGACAACTTTCCGCATAGATGGATTGAGTGAAATGCCCCGATTCGATTCTTTCGATATCACCTGACCTCATACCACCAGGCCTCTTCATATGGGATTTCATTAAGGATGAGATGCATCGAACGAATGTTTCATAAAGACGTACATGATCTGAAGATATGCATCCGCAAAACATTTGAACATGTCACCGTGGTGCTTTTGGTGTATACAGGGGGGAGATCGAATAATTATTGGACGTTGTTCATACCCCCAGGGGCACACACCTTGACGTGTAATTGAGCAAACAAAACTTTATGGGTCACCTTGTCACGTGTCACTATCAAGTATAGTTTCGGAGTTATTATGGCGTAAAGTTGTAAAGTTAACTGATAGACGCCCCGTACTTTCGGTCCCCACACTGTAACATCCACTATCTCTTCACAGTCATTAAGAGATTGCCCAATGATATGTCGGGGATGTTACGTGGCCAAAAAACATTGTCAGTTTTAGTAATTACTTAATGCTGAATATAGTGTACGGAATCGTTGTGTATATACGTTCAGCCAGAAGCAACTATTCAGATGGAACTGACATTCTTTTCGACCAGTCTCCGCGTTCACGTGTCGTCCGCCTGTACTCCTGCATATTGTAGCTCTACGCCGTAAAGGAAAGTGTGACAGAGAGCTGAGGAGGAAAATCAAGTTTTCAGACGGGCACCAATAGAGAAGTACATTGCCCACATCAAACTATCTCGGTTTTGTTCCAACCCCACCACTCTGCGCGTACTACAGGCTCTTTTCCAAAATATTTACGCTCTGCTTCAGCCTTTGAGTAGTATACTCTCTTACGAAAATGGCTTAAGTTTTCCAAGTAAACATAATTTGCTCCGCTATGAAAAATCTATGCCTTATAACAACCCTGTAACGACCCAAGTAACGTATCTATTAACACAATCTATCTTCAGTATGAGATAAAAAAGTTACACGAGCAGTACACGCTTACATTGGTATCGCAACAGAAAGATATCAGGCATAGTGTACGAAATTCAATAGCAATGAGCATGAAATTGCAATCATCTTGTAGTTGACGATGAAGAAAATGTAATATAAATGTATGTTTGCCATATTTTGTGTAATTTTTGTGTAATGCTAATGTACTAGAAAGTTTTATCGCGATGAATGGGACAACTGATAACAGGTGGCTGAGATGTAAAGAGAGACTGGGTAGATATGGCAGATTGTTAGTGGAGAACTAGTGGAATTTTTTGGAGGGAAGTAACTTCTTTGTCGTAATGGTTCGATGGTGTATTGTGGAGACGAAAACTGAAATACTGAGACATTAGAAGAAAGTTCTTTTTTTTCTTTTTCTTGAGTTCAGAGATGAGCAGAATTAAGAAGTTGCCAGAAACCTACCATGATTTCATTGTTGCAATGAATTTTAAGACGACACCGAGATTTGAAATTCTCAACGGAGAAGATACAAGAGGGAAGATGCAGGAAAGAAGACACAAAAGCCGAAGATTTAGAAAGATCTGTACAAAAACTATAGGAAGACCAAGACTTCAAGACATAAGGAAAACGAGAATTGTGAGCAGTTTTTGTCACAAAAACAGAAGTATTTGGTCCATTAACAGACAGTGTGTGCGAGGTGGATAATGTGAGAGGTGCGAGGTAGATAATAGCTTTATTTTGACTAAAAAGGGGACAGACTGGGCTATAGCGGACGTGTGACCATGAATAAGACAGTGTCTCTTCATCAATATATTGTGTTTTGAGAAGATGGACTGTGAACGGATTAACTATTGGCCATACATTTTCTAGAAGATCAAAGAAAACGTTATTTGGAAAGTGAGAGTTTAAAATAATTTGACGCCATTCAAGTTAAATATATTATTGTACAGGCATCCATCGTTGTAATCGAAAACTATATAGTTTGTGAATCAACTCAGCGAGTGACTTTTAAAATGCCGTCTGAAATGTGCTTAAATCCCCAATAGAATTCTCATTTGTTGGTAATGTAACCTTGCTTTTATGGAGATTAATTTAATTGCGGTATATGCGTGAATATACATTAACAATAGCACCACTCGGCACATCCAAATGCACACACAGAAATAGTAATCTTGCAACAGCCTTTCACCTTACAGCTTCTGCCTCGTTAGCACTATTTGTGTACTATAATTTCTCATGACTGTGGTCTGGCCACGAAACTTTGGTCCAGGCTGTCAGTCTCGAGTTACATTGTAGTTTAGACCTGTACGATTGTTGCCTGCATTCTTCTGTGTTGCATTTTGAAGTCCCATAGGTATTGCACTCTATGAAGCTGCCAAATTACTATATTGGTATACATGGAAACCGTTGATTGTTGTTGAACTACGTTGAGGAGTGAATGGTTTTCATTTTGTTGAAAAGTTTTGTGTGCGATCACAAACACATAAGGAAATTTAAATAATTCTGTGTATTATTCTTATTTCTCGTTATTAGCAGTGTTCTGTCACAATTTTTTTCTTAAATTGTATTATATAGTATTTTATAAAAAAAATATAAACTTGAGATACAACTATGGTCCTAAATTTTAAACTACATGGTGTTCATTTTAAATATTTTACTTTCCTGGTGCGGTTTCTAAATACCCGAGATTAAATAGGCTCTTTTTAATAGAACTGCAAGTTATACTAAAGCAAATAACGAGGGTTGATTGATTGATGTGGGGGAGGAGACCAAACGGCGAAGTCATCGGTCCCATCGGATTAGGGAAGGATGAGGAAGGAAGTTGCCTGTGCCCTTTCAAAGGAACCATGTTCCTGAAGCGCTTTAGGGATATCACCGAAAACCTAAATCAGAAAATTACAAAAAATTAGTATCAAAAGAAAATAGATGGTAGGCGATATCACCCTTATGTCACAGACACGATAGACTAACGTTTCACGGAAATTTTCACAAGACAGACTATATTTCTAAAATTAAAGATTGTTGTCATTGTCAAATATGAGGATGAAGTCTGGCTATGTAGAGAAACTAAATGTGCAGAACTGGGGCTAAAACGAGTTGCGTGGCAAGTAGCGTATAATGTGGATTTGACCTAATGAAAGGAATCTTACGTGCAAAGAATCTAATGTAATTTGCAAAATCCAACTGCAAGTTAAGGTGTGCAATAAACGAATTACGTTCTGTAAAAGAACCCTAAGGCGTATTGGGCAAATGAAGAACTGTGCCCCTTATTTTACTATATATTGGTACTTAAACTTCATAAATTATAAAATAAAAATACTATAAATAATGTCTTTCTTTCAGTTCCTCCTGACATGAACGGATAAATAACTATAATTCACGATAAGATACGTGAAATGGAGCATAGTCAGAGCATAATTTTCTAACTATGTTCCAGTTTTTAATAATTAATATCTGCTTTAACAATACTTTAAATTAAAAACTGAAATAATAATGAAGGCTGTTTCATTTCACTGAATACTTTAGAGAAAAGAGAAGTAATCTGAAAGTCAGTATCTACGATCACTGTAGACGAAATGGACAAAATTGCAAGAAATGCTTCATAGTCCTGGTAAACTGTTGTACAGATTGTTCAGTAGGTTAAAAAAAATTGATAACAGGTTAAACACCACTAATTTTACAGAAGAAAATTCACACTAGCAACTTCAGTGAAACAGCAGCTCCGTCTAAACCGTGACATAACGTATCTCCTTAAATAATTATATAAATACTGTTGTAATTTTATATTTGTGTCTGTTTGTATATGTGTGACAGTGTGTATGTGAGTGAACTTAGGCCATCTGTTAATTGCAAGGGCAGAAGTGTCTTAGCCAGGTAAATGTTCAGCGAAGGCGTTTATTCGAATCTGATTTACTCTGACAGCAGCAGCGAGTGTGGAGGCAGTACTTCTAGTGTTGGCCACCGACAGTGACAGTTAGCAATCCTTTAGTCATTACTTCATCCCTGTGTTAGCGAAATAACAGTGTTCAAGCGTACTTCCTATGTACAAGGTGATGGAGCAGTATTCCAGTTTAATTTAGGCAGTCAGGCAACTGGCGAAACTTACAGACTGTTCCAAACTGTGTTGTGCGATGTAGACCCCATACCATAACGCCTGGTAGCCCAGCGATAGAGCGACTTCCTGCAAACTGTGAGGTCGCAGAGTCGAATCCAATGCGGACAACTGATTTTTCAGTCTGTGTTTTAACTTAGCCTTCACCTCTCAACCTTGTAACGTCACATGATTTGGATTTCACGTTGAACTGTACGTCTCCTATCCCCGATTGTATAAGAGGCGATCAAAATGTTTCGGTTTGAGGTAGTTGCTGTAGTGCATATGTAATGTAGCGCGACTCCGATATGGGTGGATAAGCACCGACATGTTGCCAAGAGATTAGCTTTGCATTCGTGTCTTTCCAGTGTGCGTGCGGTAAGTGCAGAAAGGTGAACTATAGCGACGTTATTACCAAACGCGAACATACAGGACCAACATGCTGTTATTCTTTTTCTTGCCTGCCGGAGGACCAACACTGATAGACATCCACGTGAGAATGAAAAATGTTTACGAGCCAGCATGTCTGTCGAAAACCACCGTTGTGGGATGGTGCACAATGTTGTCCAATTGAAAGACTCGCACCAAGCCCCTAAGGCCACACGAAATTATTATTATTATTATAATTATAATAATTATCATTTGAGCCGGAGCGGCTCATATCGATAGTGCCACTCTGGTGGTTTATCTTTCCTGCCACGGTCAGGGCGGTAAGCAGCGCCCTCTGGGGCCTACGCGTGGAGTAACGAGGCGAGGTCCTGGGGGTGTGCTCCGGGACGTGGTGGAAGACGGTTGTCGGGTTGACGCAGCGAGTGTGGGACCGGACCTATCGCATGAAGATATACAAGTTGGCTCTGAACGGAAGGCGCCCTAGCAAGCAGCGGGAAGCGAGCGTCCTGTAATTTGTGTGAAGGAGTAACGATTTTTGCACTGGATGTCCCAGTGGTTCCCGAGAGTTGCGGTGGCTGCTTTCGGAGAAGAGAATTGGTAAGAGCTTGTGTCTACGCTCTTTTCCGTACGATGTTGCTGCCTGTCGTTATAAACGGGTGAAAATCAGGCACTTGTATTGTCTACACGGGAACTGGTGATGTAAAATTACATTTGTGATTGAGTCTCACTTGTACTGTGACAACTTAGAGGCGAAAACTGTGGTGGTTTCATTAGGTCTGGTTCTTTGCTGTGCGACTAAGGGAGGCAGTTATTTGGGGTAACTGAGGGAGCACCATAATGTTGGTCTAAGTGATACGTTCTCCACCTTTTGTCTATGACTTTGAGAATCGAAATCGTGGGGGAGTACACGTGTGAGTAATTTGCTGTTGTATTGATGGTTATGTTGTAAAGACTGTTCTCTGGTGTGTTAAATCACGCGCTGATTTGTAGCCAGTCTGAGCAGTATTTACCATTGCTACTTGCTTATGTGCTGCTGTCCTTATGATTGGCGTTGTTTGTCTTTTGATTGTGGGTGTGCTCACGTTTTAAAAAGAAAGAAAATTACGGCTACTGTTCATAAGCGTTGTCTAGTAAGGAAATTGCTTAAGTTTTTATCATATGCTGGTCTGTTTGCCTATCACATTGGCTTGCTATGCAGTAACTGAAGGAATGTGTATGGTGGTTCAAGATTGTAGGCTCACTAGTATCTGAACTGGTGTTGAGGTTAAGGGCGAGATCAGCATCCCGCAAACCCGCACGCTGCACGTGGTTAAATGTTCCGCTATTGGGGAGCCGGCTCTCTGTTCTTGGATTTTGTAAGGATACGTGATGAGTGCATCGCTGTAGTTTTTCGCGTGCTAAATTGCGGCGTGTCGGTGCCGTCCTAGGGCTAGACTTGTGATGTATGTTTTGTTGAAAGGGAATTAACTGTACCAAACTTAAGAGAGCTTTTAGTTTGTTTTAGGTCTGTACATGCAATGATGTTGATATTTTGTCGATTGCGGCCATAACTCACCGTGCGGGGAGATCCTCTGAGGGACTTGTATTGTACTGTTGCAGTGCAGTCCGTCTGAAA
Source organism: Schistocerca nitens (assembly GCF_023898315.1). Classification (NCBI taxonomy): domain Eukaryota; kingdom Metazoa; phylum Arthropoda; class Insecta; order Orthoptera; family Acrididae; genus Schistocerca; species Schistocerca nitens. The sequence goes on from NC_064619.1 coordinate 340,936,463, forward strand.
CGTGCTGCTTAAAACTTGTGACTGCATCTCTCTGATGTTATATATTACTGTTTAATCTTAAATGTCTTGGATGTAATATGGTTGTTGAGGATTATGTAATTAATTTTGATCGCTGGTTCCTTAAAGGAAGTATTTCGTTTTAAAATATGTGCTTGGTCAGAGCCTATTTAAATATGATTTTTAACTCATCATTCAAATTTTCTAGTCTTGTTTTCTTAAAAGGCTTTCAGTTAAATGATTGCTATTGGCCTGTTTAAATGTTTGAGTGACTTAAAGGAAAAGAATATTATTTTGTAATTTGTACTGATTGTTCCTTTTGAGTAACACCTGACTTATGTGTTCAATAAATGAGTGTCTAGTCAATGGTGATGCACTGTTCTGTTCTAGCCTACCCCTTCCACTCCACAGCCTATTGAGCTGCTTTGTGCCGAAATTGTGTTCAGAACACCCCTCTGACCTGACAGCTCATCATTATTATTATTACAATAACAGCTAGCATTGCCACTGAAAGTCGGTTAAATTATCTTTCACGTCGAAAGATTTGAATATGCATCGTTTTCCAAGTCGTGCTAAACACCTTCATACAAATCTCTATAGCTTGTGAGACAAGAATACATATACTACAGCTATAGCGTCACTCCCACTCAAACCAGCGTCCGTCGTGAGGACCCATTTTGTCAGCTGGAACTGTGCGCATTTGAACGGGATATTTATTCCTAAAAGTTGGGGAAATATCTGAAAAATGAAATATTTAATGAAACTCGTCAAACGCAACAGCGATCACTAAATGGAGGCGGACGACGATTGTTCCAGTGCGCATTTAAATATTCAACAAATGGATCAGAAAGGTCGAATGAAAAAAACGGTAGTTAAATTTAAGTTGTATAATTGATATAGAATTGAATGAACATCGTAACACTTGACTTCTTGGTATCACAAAGACAGGCAAACCGAAAGGTGGAATTTAGCACCATTAAAAGAAATTAATTCCACACACGACTCGACTCACAATAAATCACAACATTAACAAACTGAGGGGAAATATGATAGAAAGTCTGTATAATGTTTCGGATTAAGTGACAGAAGCTCGATTCTATCACACGTTTCGTATCTGCTGACTTCACAAAGGCGGAAATCGTATGAATACATCATCGCTCTCGTAATTCATTGCAAGTTGAAGAGAATGAAATCAATTCAGACCTAGCTGTAGACTATGAGCATCTTTCGAGTGACTTAACAGCACAGGATGGCTATATTAAAGTTTCACCACTTGGGAGGGACAGCATGAAAGACGAGTGATCATAGAACAATGAAAGTTTGTGGTAACACTTGTCAGGACATAAGGCGGGGAAATAAGGAATAAACCATTGAAAGAAACACGTTCTACACTTAAGCGCCAAAAAAACTGGTATAGGCATGCATATTCAAATGCAGAGATATGTAAACAGACAGAATACGGCGCCTATATGACAACAAGTGTCTGGCGCGATTGTTTGATCGGTTACTGCTACTACAACGGCAGGCTATCAAGATTTAAGAGAGTTTGAACGTGGTCTTTTAGTCGGCGCACGAGCCATGGGACACAGTATCCCCGAGGCAGCGATGAAGCGGGGACTTTTCTGTACGAACATTTCGCGAGTGTTCCATGAATATCAGGAATCTAGTAAAACATCAAATCTCCGACATCACCGCGGCCGGAAAAAGATCGTGCAAGAATGGGACCAACGACGACTGAAGAAAATTGTTCAGTGTGACAGAAGTGCAACACCTCCGCAAATTGCTGTAGATTCCAATGCTGGGCCATCAACAAGAGTCAGCGTGTGAACCATTCAACGAAACCTCATCGATATGGGAATTCGGAGCCGAAGGCCCACTCGTATACTCTCGACGACTGAACAACACTAAGCTTTACGCCTTGCCTGGGCCAGTCAACACCGACATTGTACTGTTGATGACTGAAAACATGTCGCCAGGTCGGACGAGTCTCGTTTCAAGTTGTATCGAGTGGATGGACGTGTAGGGGTACGGAGACAACCTCATAAATCCATGGGCGCTGCATGTCAGCAGGGAACTGTTCAAGCTGGTGGAGGCTCTGTAATGGAGTGGGGCGTGTGCAGTTGGAGTGATATGGGACCCCTGATACGTCTAGACACGACTCTGACAGGTGACACGTACGTAAGCATCCTGTCTGATCACCTGCATCGGTTCATGTCCATTTTGCATTCCGACGAACATGGGCAATTCCAGCAAGAGAATGCGACACCCCTCACGTCCAGAATTGCTACAGAGTGGCTGCAGAAACACTCTTCTGAGTGTAAACTCTTCCGCTGGCCACCAACATTATTGAGAACATTTGGGATGCCTTGCAACGTGCTATTCAGAACAGATCTCCACCCCCTCGTACTTTTACGGACTTATGGACAGCCCTACAGGATTCATGGTGTCAGTTCCCTCCAGCACTACTTCAGATATTAGTTGAGGCCATGACACATAGTGTTGCGGCCCTTCTGAGTGATCGCGGGGTCGCTACGCGATATTACACAGATGTACCAGTTTCTTTGGGTCTTCAGTGTAATTTCCAAGTGAGACGTTAACATTTGTTAATTGCTTTCCATATTTACTTCAAGGTTACAAACGTTGCTCAACGGATGATCATATACATCCACGACAGTCTGGAACCGCACTAGAGACTGCTGTAATGCCACCCGAAACATCTCAGATGGCCTGTTGGCTACCTTCCTCGCTGTGCTCATCTTCAGTCTCCAAGATGTGTTAATGTCTCGTAGACAAACTCTGCCCGTCAGGTAATCCCACAGCCAGAAATCACACGGATTCAAATGCAATATGGCTCGGAGCACTATGCGACTTAACTTCTGAGGTCATAAGTCGCCTAGAACTTAGAACTACTTAAACGTAACTAACCTAAGGACATCACACACATCCATGCCCGAGGCAGGATTCGAACCTGCGACCGTAGCTTTCGCTCGGTTCCAGACTGTAGCGCCTAGAACCGCACGGCCACTCCGGCCGGCTTCAAATGCAATAATCTCTGTGGCCACGCAGTTTGGAACGATCGGCCAATGATTCTGTTTCCTCCACACGTATTACGAAGTAACCGAGTAAACTCTGGAGATATGAGATGGAGCTCCAAACTGCATCAAAACAGATGTGTCCGAATCATCTGCCTCCCGTAGACGAGGGAGCTCATGTTGGCGAAGGAGATCAAAGTAACGTGTGCCGTTCACGCTGCATGCCCTTGGGCTACGAGTCCGCCCTCTGTCGCCGTACCAGTACCGGCGGTTAACCCGGCAAGTCATTACACTAATACTACAAGCGACCCTGATCCTGCAGCGCGCAGTCTGAACATCAGCCCTGTAAAGATGGCTGCCCATACGATAAATAGTGTTTCCTCTACACTGGCTCAAGTTGCGAAAGTTTGGTTATGGCCATGCTGTGTACCACTGCATATAAACAAAATCTAAGAATGTAGCAATAAATGGATCGATCTCGCGGCAACCAGATTTAACACCAATGAGCAGTCTCCGCGAAGCACTGGAACAAGTAAATTTGAAAAGCATTTAGCCAGCGTGCTTCCAAACAGCCTAAGCGCTGACTGGCTAGTTTCCCGGCAGCGCCTGACCAAAGTTTCAGCAAACATCGCAGATAGAGACACCCTAAAGCTCATAATTGTCTGTAATCGACGTTGGTTACTGAAAACATCTTTACAAAATATCGGCAAAGATAGCCCCGCGGGATAAACAAATAATGTGACTGAGGATTCGAAAGAGGTCATTTAACATGCACCTTTCTAGGTATACTTTGTCAAGGTAGTAGAGAAGCCTCATCGTTTAATGCACTGCCATTACCTCTTCATATCGTTTGAGGGCCACGAGAAATGTCTTATTCGCCGCCACATTAATTCAAGCAAAAAGTAGCCTGTTTGGAACCCCATTGCAGTAACAGCCAAAAAGAATGACATTATGAACTATTCAAGACTTTGCGACTTCCATAGAGACGAGTGCAAAAGTGAACAGTCAAGCTTATTTTTAATCCTCAGTGGATTTCTCACTCCTGTTTTATGTCCAACATAATTAAATATTTCAATTTTTTAAACTTCTCAGTATTAGAAGGAAAATTTGAGTACAGATAAGGAAGTCACGACTGATGCTTTCCAACAAAAATTATACCAGTGCAGAAATCAAATTACTGCTCTTTCTGGGATATTCCCCAATTTCCAAAACTCATGGAAACCAGTTTGGAGCAGACACGACCGACTGTGTTTCAGTAGTTGCAGCACTAAATGAAGAACTTTTAAAGAAGTACCAAGACATCGCATGACTAATTGTGGCTTATCTGTCTGGCCGTTCTCGCTTTCGGCTGCTGATGTACAATTTGTAAATAGCCTTTCACTCCCTGTATTTTACCCCTGCTACCCTCAGAATCTCAAAGAATGTATTCCAATCAATATTGTCAAAAGTGTACAGCTGCTATAAACGTAGGGTTGCCTTTCCTTAACCTATCTTCTAAGAGACGTTGTAGGGTCAGTATTGCCTCGAGTGTTCCTACATTGCTCCGAAATCCAAAATGATCTTTCCCGAGGTCGACTTCTACACAATTTTTCCATTCTTCTGTAAAGACTTAGTGTTACTGTTTTGCAACCATGATTAACTAAACTGATAGTTCGGTAATTTTCACATGTGTCAGGACCTGCTTTATTTGGCACTGGAATTATTATATTCTTCTTGAAGTCTGAGGGTGTTTGGCCTGTCTCATTCACCTTGCTCACAATGTGGAGGAGTTTTGTAATGGCTGGCTCTCCCAAGGCTTTCAGTGGTTCTAACGGAATGTTGTCTGCTCCTGGGCCTTGTTAATACATTGATTGTATTCTACTTTGCAATGTTACTAGTTTCTGTTTTATTCGTACTTCATTTTTAATGTTTTTTTCTGCGTTTGTATGTTTATGCGGCGAAGCAGTGATGCTGAGATTGGCCGACATGATCTTCTATCATGTGTTCGAACTCTGCTGTGGTTGGCTAATAAGACCACGTCTCCTCTGCTCTGATTGTCTGAAGAAAGCCAATCGCCCAGCGGAATCTCGATTTCAGTGCTTGCGAAACTAAAATGCCGTTTTTGGTGGATTTCGTATTTGTCGTTGCATATTACAAAAGTATGCAGTTTAAAGGACACATCGCATTAAAAATATTCACAAAAAGTGTCGTTTAAGGTATGGCATGTTGTAGCAAAGTGGCAGGATGTGCGATTCAGGTATAGGGTACCGTTGCGAATAAAATTTTCAGAAAACACTTGTGTTTTTGTTACTTTCAGATGAGCTTCAGTGTGCCTATGTTACGAAAATAATAGTTCTAACAAAGATTCTATTCACACAGTGGTAGGCTTTCTCAAGTGTATTTGCACCCTTGGTGATATTTGTTTATACCACGTTCAAAGGCGAAAGTTTTCTTCTTCCAACGGTGAAGACATCATCAGAAGCTACTCATATTCGGAAGAAGTTACACACTCAAACAAGCTCAGCAAGCCAGTATTCACGCAGTGACTGGTTCGTTACGTCATCAGGCCTGTGCCTCAAATCTAGCAGTCGCACCGACGTGTCTTATGGAGCTTGTTTGTGTTTGTACTTGCTGAATCTGAATAGCCTCTGAAGATGTTCCAACATCTTAAAATGCAACGCTACGCAGAGAAATATACCTTGGACAACGGCCTACTGCCTATAAAACAAAAATCTTTGAAGATTTCATTGCTGATGAGTAACGGTGTGAGAACTGCCGCACTCCGTTCTAGAGCAGATGCAGCAATATACACTCCTGGAAATGGAAAAAAGAACACATTGACACCGGTGTGTCAGACCCACCATACTTGCTCCGGACACTGCGAGAGGGCTGTACAAGTAATGATCACAAGCACGGCACAGCGGACACACCAGGAACCGCGGTGTTGGCCGTCGAATGGCGCTAGCTGCGCAGCATTTGTGCACCGCCGCCGTCAGTGTCAGCCAGTTTGCCGTGGCATACGGAGCTCCATCGCAGTCTTTAACACTGGTAGCATGCCGCGACAGCGTGGACGTGAACCGTATGTGCAGTTGACGGACTTTGAGCGAGGGCGTATAGTGGGCATGCGGGAGGCCGGGTGGACGTACCGCCGAATTGCTCAACACGTGGGGCGTGAGGTCTCCACAGTACATCGATGTTGTCGCCAGTGGTCGGCGGAAGGTGCACGTGCCCGTCGACCTGGGACCGGACCGCAGCGACGCACGGATGCACGCCAAGACCGTAGGATCCTACGCAGTGCCGTAGGGGACCGCACCGCCACTTCCCAGCAAATTAGGGACACTGTTGCTCCTGGGGTATCGGCGAGGACCATTCGCAACCGTCTCCATGAAGCTGGGCTACGGTCCCGCACACCGTTAGGCCGTCTTCCGCTCACGCCCCAACATCGTGCAGCCCGCCTCCAGTGGTGTCGCGACAGGCGTGAATGGAGGGACGAATGGAGACGTGTCGTCTTCAGCGATGAGAGTCGCTTCTGCCTTGGTGCCAATGATGGTCGTATGCGTGTTTGGCGCCGTGCAGGTGAGCGCCACAATCAGGACTGCATACGACCGAGGCACACAGGGCCAACACCCGGCATCATGGTGTGGGGAGCGATCTCGTACACTGGCCGTACACCAGTGGTGATCGTCGAGGGGACACTGAATAGTGCACGGTACATCCAAACCGTCATCGAACCCATCGTTCTACCATTCCTAGACCGGCAAGGGAACTTGCTGTTCCAACAGGACAATGCACGTCCGCATGTATCCCGTGCCACCCAACGTGCTCTAGAAGGTGTAAGTCAACTACCCTGGCCAGCAAGATCTCCGGATCTGTCCCCCATTGAGCATGTTTGGGACTGGATGAAGCGTCGTCTCACGCGGTCTGCACGTCCAGCACGAACGCTGGTCCAACTGAGGCGCCAGGTGGAAATGGCATGGCAAGCCGTTCCACAGGACTACATCCAGCATCTCTACGATCGTCTCCATGGGAGAATAGCAGCCTGCATTGCTGCGAAAGGTGGATATACACTGTACTAGTGCCGACATTGTGCATGCTCTGTTGCCTGTGTCTATGTGCCTGTGGTTCTGTCAGTGTGATCATGTGATGTATCTGACCCCAGGAATGTGTCAATAAAGTTTCCCCTTCCTGGGACAATGAATTCACGGTGTTCTTATTTCAATTTCCAGGAGTGTACAATTAGCTGAGCAGCGATAGCACGTCGCCCACTGTGGTCTGTCGTGTACGAGACTGAGTGTAACATGAAAACATTGAGTCGATATAATAGACAGTGATCTGGTTGGGTGTTTCACATCATGTCAACAAAGTACACACAGGACAGTTAGTCTTCTGCGCTCGTCTATGATACGAAATCAATCGTTCTGTGATAAATAAAGCTGTTTTGGCGTATTTTACTGTTTCTGTTGCCGTTTGCCGATTAATTATTCTTTTCTGATGCATGGCGGCAGATGACCAAAAACAAAATAATAGTATGCTAAGGGGCGGTAGATCATGTGTTGAAATGAGGTAGGAAGTGAATTCTTATTGGAAGACTTCTTCAAATAGTGCATGGTGTTTGATTAATCACTGTGACGAAAACTGAGGCATTTGATTTCTTTCGATCTATAGAGACAGTCACGTCTTTTTATATTAAGATTTTTATTCAACCTCCAAAGAATAATAATTGTGCCATAAACAGAACATTTCTAATTTCTTTTACAATTGGATAGCAGAGATACTCATTGCTCTCTTTCACGAAGTATAATATACAATATTTTGCTCAATATTTATGTGTATGACTTCTACAGTTGATTTTTGTTTATGTTTTTGGATCTTGAAGTGTTAATTGATGTGATTCAGTCCCGTATACTGCTTTTCATTTCATTGTAATTTTTAGGGACGGTGTGTTTATTCCTTAATTGCAACAGTTTAATCATACTTTAGGCAGATAACGGTCCTAATGTTTGTTATCCACATACAAACAAATTTCGATTTGTTACTCTGACAGTTGATTTTCTGCTGATCAGATGGTTAGTATAGTTTGTACAAGACAGAGCTAGAGTTAGCTTTCTTTATTTTGTTTCATATTTGGTTGTTCTCTTATTTTGTATTTCCATGTCACAAATAGAGCGACGTGTGGTTTTTCTTTTACCAGGGATGAACAACGCAATCGCTACATATTGCAATTTATCGCAAAAATATTGACAACCAGCTTATAATAAAAATTTTCAACCGCTCACAATTTCTGCCGTAGCTAAGTAACATGAGTAACATTATAGTGTGTCTATTATTGTGTGGTAGAGATACTATGTTCGTACGTTACGATCAGTGAAACTGTCTGACATACAGGTGGCAGCATCGTTAAGTTCGTTTCTAAGCACTCAAATACACATGGTCACAAAACTACATATTAAGGTAACATATACAAATGAAACTGGTGTAATGGGTTTCACGTTGTCAGCGCGAGGAAGAAGGAACAAGTAAAATGGAAACCAAACTGTTATTTGATTTTTATTGTAACACTTTACATCTATGTTGCAAAATAGAGGAAACATTGCTTTTATTTTGTCCGATATTTGTACAAATTATAAAATCTTAATGTAATAACTATTATAAAACCACTCATTCTGGTGTACCCCTGTCACGTATATTTCCTGTGATCCCATTGTACAGCACACTAACATATTTTTCTTTAATTAAAATACACATTTAAAATTTTACAATCGTGCTTCAAGCTGATGTTTTGGGTATATATTTCAGATCTAGCAGCCTATAACACGTCATTCAATACCTAATTTTAAAATCTCATTACAGGTTCTTGGGATGGTCGCTGGATTCTGTGATGATATTGCTAAACATCATTCCCAAACAGCATAGTGTACCGTCTCAAAGCTTCACACTGAAAAGTCAGGTGTGCTAATTTTCCAGCTTCAGACCGTTAGACAAGGGAATAAAGATGCATTTTGTGCGTTGTGCTCGGAAGTAACGAGATCTCGCCTGGGATCATCGATGAATGACTTGTGAGAGCGGCGAACGCTCTAGGTTTCGCGGGAGGTCGTTCTTGAGCAGACGGAGGGAAGGAGACACTTTGATCTGTATCGCCAACTACTTTTCAATGTGAGCACACAGACGTGTAAGACTTAAGCCAAAGAAATACAAACACATTTGTAAATATCTGAGAAAGTGAACACACAGAAAAAAATTATTTCTTATTTGTAATGAGAAAAAGAAATACATAAACTTCACTACTGTCCAACCGCAGACACGAGTCAAATTTAGCGTATATTTCCCCTGAAATTAAAGTTAACGCTCAAGACGATCTCACGTGCTAACACTCTTTCAGTATCTCTTTCAGCACCAGCAGTAATACATTTGTATCACTATTAGAACTCTTTCAGTCTCTCATTCAGCACCATCATCATTTTATTTGTCCTTTAATGAAAGCTACAGCTGTCCGATCCACTTAAGTATCGCATGGCTTATATAACTATTACACAAAAACGTAAGCAAAATACATCACTGACAGTATCAGTTCACATTCGTGGGTCTCTGATAAGGACTCGCAGAGGCTCATCAATGAGTATATCCATTTGATTTTGATTTGTTGTTTCTTTATGGCCGTTAGGTTCACTTGAAAGTAGTATTCTACGTGCACAGAAACAATTTGTCGTTGTAGATCTTGAATCAAGCAGTCCTATTTCGATTAATTTCTAGCAAGTTTCAGATCATGCTTTCGCGTTGTGACGAGTTTCATATGGGATGTATAATTTATTTGCAAAATTTTGACTTGATAAGAACTATTTTTCCGTTCACTGACACTATTGAGGTAGAGACTTCATGCTACTGAAGGCACTTGAAAACCTGGGTTATCAGTTATCAATGGCTGCATCTCACTCAAAATTAATAATATTACAGATGTGTACCTCTAAAGTCAATACAAATTCCCTTCTCTGTGCAGAGACAACATAACTCATTGAATTTGTACAATAAATACAGAAAATCGCAACGACGAGAAACATTGTTATTTCCACAATGATTTCACAAACTTTCGAGGCTGAAGTTACCCCTTGAATTAAGTCTTTAGTCATTGTTGAACGGTAAACCCTTAGGAATAGTCGGAAACAAATATCGTAAAAAAAGTGTAGTAAAGGTACGGCAAGAAACCTGGACTAAGCAGAAGTTCTGATCCATTCGTATTGTGCGCTTTATTTTGGAGACAACCGATACGAATATTCATTTTAGTACCCCGTTCCGTAAGTAGCAGATTGTTGTTATTCTTGCTTTATCACTTCACGTGTTACTATAAACAACGTTTACTGTATCAAATATAAAATCTGAATCAGCCGGATCACGTTGTATAGGATCTGGTGGAGTCTATCGTGCTTCTGCGTATTTGTTTCTGGATGCTATCTGTGGAGACTCAGGGGCTCTAGCGCTTGAACGAAGCTAGTTCACTGTACGGTTTTCCGAATGTCAATGGTCAGAAGATGTGACATGTGATGTTGCCACTCTTGTTAAAATACGATACAAGTGAACAGTCCACCCAACATCAATCAATTACTGTCAGATTTCTCGAAATATGTGGACATATTACGTAGCTACCACGAGAGAGCGTAGGAAAAGCATTGACACTAGCTGTACTTCAGACGTAAACATGTTGCTGCATGCGAAACATGGAGCTTATTCGTCAGAATTTGAAGAGAACTGTCTCTTCTAGTGAGTCCAGTTCCAGAACAATCCACAGTCGGTGACACTATCGTGTGGCGCCAGCGGAGTTAACATCCATAGTCTAAAACTTACAAATGATCTAACGAACGCCGAGTATCACATTTTATGCCTTGCACAATAGTCCCAATAACTTTAATCACAGATAAAACTCACGCTTCCCCTGTCTTGAAAGATCAATGTACCAGATTCGATGTTAGTTCTGATGCCACGAATGGTACTTCTAAAGGATCTGGCGACAGCATTATCTTGGGAGGGTGAACAGCATTGGAGTTTCTCTGGGGACCAGAAACTGCTGATCCACTACTGCGCAGAGTGTTTCACAGGTGTACATCTCCGTTGTAGTTCTCCACGTGGGCGTACATGTCGCGGATGGTGTCCCTGGAGGGTCGGACGACCCCGTTGGCGTGCGGTTGGTAGTGGGGCTGGTGCGGCAGCTGCGTCTGCTGGAGCTGCTGCTGCTGCTGCTGGTGGACGATGCGGCTGACGGAGTTGATCTCGGGCTGCGCCTCCAGGTCCGTGAGCAGGGTCTGCTGCTGCGGCTGCAGCTGCGGCACGATCATGCCGCCGGTGCGCCGCAGCGCCTCCACCTTGGCCATCAGCAGGCTGTGGAACTCCTGCTGCACCGGCGGCGTGTCCGTGTCGCCGTCCACGATGGCCAGCCGGCCCTCCGAGTCCAGCGTCTTGAGCACGGGCAGCGTGTGCTCCCGGAACAGCTCGAGGCGGCGCCGGAAGGCCGCCACGCTATCGTCCAGCCGGCCGCGGCCCAGCTGCAGCTTTGAGCAGTCCAGCAGCACCAGCTCAGGTTGCTGGTTGAACTAGAAATAAGAGTTCTTCTATTGGTAACTGGTACATCACATTTTAAAACAGTACACTGTTTAATGCCTAGAACATGAGCACGCCTCTAGCATCGATACACGACTTAAACTCGTCATGTGTACTGTTCTTCAGATTCCAACTGCCTTTCTCCTCAAAAACCTTACTCTGCACATTAAACATTGCAGAGCGATATGAAGTGGGACAAGCATGTAATGGCATTTGTGGGGAAGGTGGATAGTCGTCTTCGGTTCATTGGTAGAATTTTGGGAAGATGTGGTTCATCTGTAAAGGAGACCGCTTATAAAACACTAATACGACCTATTATTGAGTACTGCTCGAGCGTTTGGGATCCCTATCAGGTCGGATTGAGGGAGGACATAGAAGCAATTCAGAGGCGGGCTGCTACATTTGTTACTGGTAGGTTGGATCATCACGCGAGTGTTACGGAAATGCTTCAGGAACTCGGGTGGGAGTCTTTAGAGGAAAGGAGGCGTTCTTTTCGTGAATCGCTACTGAGGAAATTTAGAGAACCAGCATTTGAGGCTGACTGCAGTACAGTTTTACTTCCGCCAACTTATATTTCGCGGAAAGACCACAAAGATAAGATAAGAGAGATTAGGGCTCGTACAAGGGCATATAGGCAGTCATTTTTCCCTCGTTCTGTTTGGGAATGGAACAGGGAGACAAGATGCTAGTTGTGGTACGAGGTACCCTCCGCCACGCACTGTATGGTGGATTGCGGAGTATGTATGTAGATGAAGATGTAGATGTAAATATCCTCTGGACCCCGTCCCTCCCCTTCTCCCATTCCCCCTGTAACCAGATCCCTCCACATCCCAAACCATCCACACCATGTTCTTTCTGCAACCCAAAGCGTCCACACACTGTCTTCACATGTCATAATTCCTTCCACACTACCCATTCTTTCCACACCCTGTTATTCCTTCCAGATCCACACCCCACTCTTCCTTCCACACCACTACCCCAGTACTCATTCCACACTCCACTATTCGTTCCACACCATTATTCGCCCTCACCACACTATGCCTTTCACACTCCACATTATTTCTTCCATCTCTCATTATTCCTTTCACAGCACCCATTTCTTGCACATACCATCTATACCCACACCCAACTCTTCCTTACACACCTCACTATTCCTCCAATACTCCACTAACCATTACATACCTTATTGTTTCTTCCACACCCCATTATTCTTTCGACTCCCCGCCATTCCTTCCACAACCCACAGTTAATTCTTCACCTCACTACACCTTCAAAAAATGGTTCAAATGGCTCTGAGCACTATGGGGCTTAACTTCTAAGGTCATCTACTTAAACCTAACTAACCTAAGGACAGCACACACATCCATGGACGAGGCAGGATTCTAACCTGCGACCGTAGCGGTCGCGCGGTTCCAGACTGGAGCGCCTGGAACCGCTCGGCCGCTCCGGCCGGCACTACTCATCCACACCTCATTATTTTTTCCACAGCACATCTTCCTTCCAGAGTCCAATATTCCTTCTGCAACTCACTATTACTTGCGAGTCTCACTATTACTTTCCCACCCCACTATTACTCTCCATTACTCATTTCAATCTCCATTATCCTGAGCACACTTTTCCTTCATCACTCACATCTTTTTCCAAACTCTGTACGACTCATGTTTCACATCTTATAATCTCCGTTCACGTCTAACACCATTCTTGCAACTTGCTAACCTCCTCTTGTTTCTAACTGTGAGCTCTGTGGATGGTAAATGTGTCACGTTTTGTACTTACACTGTATTACAGAATGGTAAGAAACCTGTAGCATACTAAGCCGAATATTTTCTTTGGAAGTTGAAGTTATTTCTACGCTTTCATGTGCAAGAGATATCAAGTTCAAACTATTAGTGAACTGATAATTTGGACTTTTTCTAGTCTAGTTTCAATAAAATGTATCTTGGAAAAGTTAAATAAATATATCTTATTCTCACAGAAAGTATTTAATTCCTACCACACATCTCTCGTCTGAGTGACAACACGTCAGACGCTAGATGCAGCATCTGGAAAACGTGCTGAGGAGCACGTTCTGAGGAGCAACGGGAACTCAACCAATAGCATAAGTAGTGTCACAGGATCAAACGCCCGGCAAAGTGACGCATCGCCTTTCTGCCGTACATTCCCAGAGCGACGGACGGAACCTGTCGTATATTGCGCAAACACGGCGTAAAGACTATTTATAAACCGACATAGAAGATCAAAGAGTGTCTCAGATCGGCAAAGGAGAAAAGGGATCCACTTGCACGTCAGGAGTACACAGCATACCATGTACATGCGGAAAAGTCTATTTTGGAATGACTGGACGATCGATGAACACCAGAATCACCGAAAATAAACGGCAGGTAGAGAAACTGGCCGTGGTGAAGCACAGACTGTTTGAGACCGACTACATAGTAAAATCCGCCTGCATCGAATTGCTTGCTGTAGAGAGAAAACATCACTCCCGCTTGTTCGGAGAAGCTACAGAAATACACAAACATGACAACAGCTTCAACAAGGAAGAAGAAAACATGAAGGTGAACGGATCCCGTATTTCCGTGCTACAGCGAACGACCGATGCAGGTAGCAGGGGTAGAACCGCAGCGAAAAAGACCACGGAAAAGCCTTTGGACGTTGGCGCGCCAGCTACATGTAATCTGCGGCCGCGAGGTCGATTGCAGTCTACTATCAGCAGTGGAGGGTGAAGCTTTGACATTGCCAGCCTCTCGTGCCGGCGAAACGTCAGAAGAATCAAGAAACAAACGTCGGCCGAAGAACGCGAAACAGAAGGCAATAGGTAGTTTGTCAACAGATGGCTACGAAAGCCTTAACAATTTTAAGCATTGCAACTGCCTAATTTTAAAATTAAGCGGGAACAGAAGGAAATGTTGGGGAGCGGGAGAGGGGCTACAAATGTTAGTGGGATACTAAGGCTTGACTACTGCAAGCAATAGTTGTGCAGAGTCGAAGAGGTTTAATTGTACAGGATAATGTCGAGAGCTGCGTCAAGCCAGTCCCTGGACTGAAGACCACGACAAAAATACCACACCGTGAAAGATGTCTCATAATGAGTGAAACTTTTTTAGTACTGAATTGGCCTCTGTTCCGTTGATGATATGTTGGAAGTATAGAATTATCTAACTCGAGTAGTCGAAAATATATTTAACACGAATGGAAAAATTTCGGTACTATGACTATAACCTCAAACATTAAACTCAAAGTTAAACTGTAGGTTTTCCAGGCGTAAGCCCCCATCTGCATCCTGGATGTTAGTACGCACATTGTATCTCTTGCACAAGTCACCATTAACATGAGAAAACTTGCGTTAAAACTGGAAAACTCTCTTTCTAAGTACAGAACTAACCAGAACTGTGATTTTTGCGATTTGCATTGGGAACTAGTTTCAGGAATGAAATAGAGACTTCGTATTATTCTTAGCTGCTTAACGTGATGATGATATACGCCCTTCACAAAATATAATCATATAAAATTGAAGATAATGAACAATAATTTTGTGGTACAAATGTAGCGATATAATCAAACATATCATGAAATGTCGTATTGGTAAGAAGATAATAAACGACGTAAGATGCAACAGATCTTCTGTTTGATCATTTCTTACTATTGAGCACTGATTTTTGATGAATAAGTAACAATCACAGTAAGTAGATAATCAGCTGCAATTAACTCTCTCTCTGATGGTTGACATTCAATACATTCATTTGGTTGCTGTGGAGATGTTGTCTCGAAAGCAGCAGCCAATAATTATTTTCTAGCGTATATTTGTAGTTCTTTGATAAGTATGTGCCATTGTTTTTGCTCTGAGATAGTATTACCTTTTGTCTACAATCTTTGTGCGTTTTCCCGTGTATTTTTTTCCAAAAACTGTAGCATTCTGTAGCTTCCTCTGACTAATAGATACACAACATTATGACTACACGACAACCGTGGCTTGTGGAAATAAACTGCTCATCTGGAGCATTTCCTGGTTGGGCAATATTTCTCTAAAAACTGACAATAGCTTGCAATGGACTAAGTAACATGTTTACATATTCCTGTTGATGCCTTTACCTACAAATTCATTAGGTAGTAACGCTGCACAGAAAAACTGGACTACTATCGACACCCGGCTTACAACTCCTAAACTATTTCCTCCAAATCTACAGACATGAACCAGACCGGCACTTGGACGGCAGGAAGTATGTTTGTCTCATGCCGCATACCATGAGCTGTTTGCATTCGTGACACAGTAAACGGCATCTGTCTTGCGTGCCTAAATTTACCTTAAGTATACTCATTACTTCAATAATTTTGTGACACGTTAGCACAAAATGGCGCAAAGTTTACAGAGTAAAAGTATCTTTGCTGCTGATGCTGTGGTGTATGGAACGTATCGTCGTTGAGTGAATGTAGATGGATACAAGATGACTACGACAAAATATCTAGTTCCAGCGATGAATG
Source organism: Schistocerca nitens (assembly GCF_023898315.1). Lineage (NCBI taxonomy): Eukaryota > Metazoa > Arthropoda > Insecta > Orthoptera > Acrididae > Schistocerca > Schistocerca nitens. The sequence goes on from NC_064619.1 coordinate 340,952,536, forward strand.
GCAGCTGGCACTAAATGTGGAGAAGTCTAAGTTAATGCGGATGAGTAGGAAAAACAAATTCATATGTTCAAGTACAGTATTAATAGTGTGCTGCCTGACACAGTTACGTCGATCAAATATCTAGGCGTATGGTTACAAAACAGTATGAACTGGAATGCTCATGTCAGTGCTGTAGTAGGGAAGGTGAATGGTCGACTCCGGTTCATTGGGAGAATTTTAGGAAAGTGTGATTCATCTGCAAATGAGACCGTATATAGAACACTAGTGCGATCTACTTTTGAGTGCTGTTCGAGCCTTTGGGATCCGCATCAAATCAGATTATAGGAAGACATCGAAGCAGTTCAGAGAGGGGTTGCTACATTTGTAACCGGTAGGTTCTAACAGCAGGCAAGTATTACGGATATGCTTCGGGAACTCAGATGGGAATCACTGGAGGGAAAGCGAAGTTCGAGGAGCACTTCTGAGAAAATTTAGAGAACTGGCATTTGAGGCTGACTGCAGAACGGATCTATTTCCACCAACGTACATTTCGCCTAAGCACCATGAAGATAAGATCGGAGTACGGAGGCATATAGATAGCCGTTTTTCCCTCGCTCTATTTGCGAATGGAGCAGAAAGAGAAATGAGTGGTAGTGGTACAGTGTACACTCCACCATGTACCATGTGGTGGGTTGTGGAGTATGTATGTAGATGTAAACACATCAAAAAATGTTTTGCATCACCCCAGTCCCCAGAACTCCTGAAGGTAGACGTTGACTGTGGATATTGTATCACAGACACAGACCCTTTGACTGTTCAGAGATGTCACTAAACCCGTCCAAAGATATAAACAACCACGCATGAGCAGCTCCGATCAGTTCCTGTTATTCCACCAGGAAGAAGGTACACGGCTCGTCTTGTCTGTAGTTCGACCATCCATGGATGGTCAATACCGCGGTTCGACTGTGTCGCATTGTTAGTTTGTGCCAGGAAGGGCTCTCAACAAGGGAAGTGTCCAGGCGTCTCGGATGGAACCAAAGCGATGTTGTTCCGACATGGAGGAGACACAGACAGACAGGAACTGTCGATGACATGCCTCGCTCAGGCCGCTCAAGGGCTACTACTGCAGTGGATGACCGCTACCTACGGATTATGGCTCGGAGGAACCCTGACAGCAACGCCACCATGTTGAATAATGCTTTTCGTGCAGCCAAAGGACGTCATATTACGACTCAAACTACGCGCAATAGGCTGTATGATGTGCAACTTCACTCCCGACATCCATCGCGAGGTTCATCTTTGCAACCACGACACCATGCTGTGCGGTACAGATGGGTCCAACAACGTGCCAAATGGACCGCTCAGGACTGGCATCACGTTCTCTTCACCGATGAGGGTAGCATATTCCTCCAACCAGACAATCGTCGGAGACGTGTGTGGAGGCAACCCGGTCAGCCTGGAGGCCTTAGACACACTGTCCAGCGAGTGCAGCAAGGTGGAGGTTCCCTGGTGTTTGCGGCCGCTGTGGCCGAGTGGCTCTAGACGCTTCAGTCCGGAACCGCGCTGCTGCTACGGTCGCAGGTTCGCATCCTGCGTCGGGTATCGATGTGTGTGATGTCCTTAGGTTAGTTAGGTTTAAGTAGTTCTACGTCTAGGGGACTGATGACCTCAGATGTTAAGTCCCATAGTGCTTAGAGCCATTTTGGAACTCTGGTGTTTTAGGGTGGCATTATGTGGGGCCGACGTACGCCGCTGGTGGTCATGGAGGCGCCGTAATGTCTGTACGATACGTGAATGCCATCCTCCGACCGACAGTGCAACCATATCGGCAGCGTATTGGAGAGGCATTCTTCTTTAGGGACGCCAATTCGCGCCCCCATCGTGCACATCTTGTGAATGACTTCCTTCAGGATAACGACTCCGCTCGACTAGAGTTCCAGATTGTTCTCCAGACATGAACCCCATCTATCATCCCTGGGATACATTGAAAAGGGCTGTTTATGTACGACGTGACCCACCAACCACTCTGAGAGATCTAGGCCGAATCGCCGTTGAGGAATGGGACAATCTGGACTAACAATGCCTTGATGAACTTTTGGATAGTACGTCACAACGGATACAGGCATGCATCAATGCAAGAGGACGTGCTACTGGGTATTAGAGGCACCGGTGTGTACAGCAATCTGGACCACCACCTCTGAAGGTCTGTATGGTGGTACAGCATGGAATGTGTGGTTTTCATGAGCAATAAAAAGAGCGGAAATGGTGATGCAAAACTTTTTTGATGTGTGTAGATGCATAGCAAAACAAATTTCTGAGCTCGGTGGTGTGATGTACGAGTAGTTACGGAAACTATCTTCATGAAGGAGAAAACACTGGGAACACTTTGCAACAACTAAAGACTTATTGTGTCAAAAGTACGCTGCTGAAATCTGGAAAATCATATGGAGCTGGACAAGGAGGAAACCTTCGCTCATGAATAAGACATCACCACACACGATTGAAATCTTGCACTTTTAAAAACATGCTGACGGCATATCCCGAGAAAAAGCATAGCTGTTGCATGTGGTTTGTCAGGCATATTATATGAGGTGACTTAGCTGCCCCTATCAATGTCGCTTTACCCACCCCGTAATATTACATATGGCCTTTAAAAACCACACGTGAGATTTTTATATTCTCGTGCTCGCTACCTGCAAACTATTACCCCTTCAGAAAATAAATGAACAGGATCTTTTTGTAGGAAATTTAATGTACTTAATAAAATTTGCGTTAGAAGCCGTATTTTTGGAATTATTCAAGAAAACCATACTAAAGTGACATTCACACGCACTCTCACTCCCACATTCAGCTCCCACAGGTCAGGATTTCTGTTACGTTCTTCGTGGCATTACCTTATATCACTGCGTCAGTATTTGCGACTGCATGAATTAGTTCACACATTCGATCTTTTACGGTCGGTATTGACTGATCTTATTACGCTACCGGCCTAGTCGAACTCTTACAAATTGTAAAACTGACGTTTGTGTAAATTTTACCTAATAATTTTGTGAATTGTATCAGCATTCAATAAACACTTACATCATTGTCTTCATCAGGCCTTCTTACTAAGAAACTACTGTTCTTGTAAGGTAAATTTCAAATAGAGTTATTAACATATTAGAAACCCTGACAGGCGACGGATGGGTGTGGGATGGAAGGGCGTTTCACTGTCACGCGTTTCTCTCGAATAACTCTAAAATCGTGGCCTCCAGCGAAAACGTATGCATCCCAGTAGCAAATTTAAATTTCCTACGAAAAGTTACTGTTCACTTTTTGTGGAGGAGTTATAGTTTGCGCATAACGAGAGAGACAATATGAAAATCTCGTACGTGGTTTTCAAAGGCCAGATATAACATTGCATGCTGCATGAAATGACATAGGTAGGGGCAGCTGAACCACCCCGTATATTTTTTACTCACTGCTGCCAACCCACACATCCGAAATCTTTTCATACATTTCCTGATAAAACACTGCCAAATCATTAATCAACTCAACTGGAAACGTCGAAAGACGTGGCAGAATTATTTACATATTACGTTATTTAATCCTTAAGATGACGGTTTCCATTTAAATTAATTACAGTTCTGGCCATTAAAACTGCTACACCAAGAAGAAATGCAAATGATAAACGGGTATTCATTGGACAAATATATTATACTTGAACTGACATGTGATTACATTTTCACGCAGTTTGGATGCATAGATCCTGAGAAATCATTACCCAAAACAACCACCTCTGGCCGTAATAACGGCCTTGATACACCTGGGCATTGAGTCAAAAAGAGCTTGGATCGCGTGTACAGGTACAGCTGCCCATGCAGCTTCAACACCATAGCACAGTTCACCAAGAGTAGTGAATGGCGTATTGTGACGAGCCAGTTGCTCGACCACCAATGACCAGACATTTTCAATTGGTGAGCGATCTGGAGAATGTGCTGGCCAGGGCAGCAGTCGAACATTTTCTGCATCCAGAAAGACCCGTACAGGACCTGCAACAAGCGGTCTTGCATTATCCTGCTGAAATGTAGGGTTTCGCAGGGATCGAATGAAGGGTAGAGCCACGGGTCGTAACACATCTGAAGTGTAACGTCCACTGTTCAAAGTGCCGTCAATACGAACAAAGGGTAACCGAGACGTGTAACCCATACCATCACGTTGGGTGATACGCCACTATGGCGATGACGAATACACGCTTCCAATGTGCGTTCACCGCGATGTCGCCAAACACGGATGCGACCATCATGATGCTGTAAACAGAACCTGGATTCATCCGAAAAAATGACGTTTTGCCATTCGTGCACCCAGGTTCCTCGTTGAGTACACCATTACAGGCCCACCTGTCTGTGATGCAGCGTCAAGGGCAACCGCAGCCATAGTCTCATAGCTGATAGCCCATGCTGCTGCAAACGTCGTCGAACTGTTCGTGCAGATGGTTGTAGTCTTGCAAACGTCCCCTTCTGTTGACTCAGGGATCGAGACGTGGCTGCACGATCCGTTACAGCGATGCGGATAAGATGCCTGTCATCTCGACTGCTAGTGATACGAGGCCGTTGGGATCCAGCACGGCGTTCCGTTTTACCCTCCTGAACCCACCGATTCCATATTCTGCTAACAGTCATTGGATCTCGACCAACGCGAGCAGAAATGTCGCGATACGATAAACCGTAATCGTGATAGGCTACAATTCAACCGTTATTAAAGTTGGAAACGTGATGGTACGCATTTCTCCTCCTTACACGAGGCATCACAACAACGTTTCACCAGGCAACGGCGGTCAACTGCTGTTTGTGTATGAGAAATCGGTTGGAAACTTTCCTCATGTCAGCACGTTGTAGGTGCCGCCACCGGCGCCAACCTCGTGTGAATGCTCTGAAAAGATAATCATTTGCATATCACAGCATCTTCGTCCTGTCAGTTAAATTTCGCGTCTGTAGCACGTCATCTTGGTGGTGTAGCAATTGTAATGGCCAGTAGTGAACTAGAACTCCTGACAGGCGACGGATGAGTGTGGGGTGGAAGGGCATTTGAATGTCACGCGTTTTTCTCGAATAACTCTATAATCGTGGCCTCCAGCTAAAACGTATGTATCCCACTGGAAACTTTAAATTTCCTACGAAAAGTTACTGTTCACTTTTTCTGTAGGACTAATGATTTGCGCGTAACGAGTAAGAGAATATGAAAATCTCGTACGTGGTTTTCAAAGGCCAGATATAACATTGCAGGCTACATGAAACGACATCGGTAGGGGCAACTGAACCACTACTGCCAACCCACACATTCGAAACCTTTTGATACATCTCTTGATAAAACACTGCCAAATCATGAATCAACTCTAGTATAAACATCGAAAGAGCAGAATTATTTACGTATAACCTTATTTAATTCTTAAGATGACGGTTTCATTTGAAAGTAATTACAAGTCTAATGAAACAGAAAAACGCGAAGGGGCGAAATAAATATAATTTTCTAAAATTTCAATTTGATTTAAATTAACATATACTCTACTTAATCCTTTAAAAAGACATAATTCAGTTTATTACATTTATCTTACTCTTTATATTTTCATAGATGATGAAATTAAAAAAAGTCGGTAAGAACATGACCCCGAAAAGGGTAGAGGTGCATTTTCGACTTCAAGTACTGTAAATAACTTCTGTCCGTCAGAAAGTTTAATTTTTCACAATAGTTCACTCAGACTGAGAAAAGTACGGATGCCGATGTGCGGTTTCAGGATCCGTAAGTCTTACCTTGCTTTCAAACTCATGCACTTGCTTCATGTCCCGGGGGAAGCCGTCCATGATGATGCCCTGCGCGCTCATGTGCGTCCTCATCTGGGACTCGACCAGCTGCAGCACGTACGTCTGAAACCACACAGCTGTGGTTAGAGGCCGCTCGCACAATACCTGACACCTCTACAACTTTGTGAAACTATGACACTCTCTAAAACATAAAAAAGTACGACGCACCGTGAAGGAATTATCCGAATGCAACGGAAATCGTTAGATGTGACGCACACGTACAGACAAACAAATATTTATAATTTCAGAAAAATTGGAACATTTACTCTAGAGAAGAAGCTTACAAACTGAGCAAATCAATAACGCGTTGGTCTCCACCTATGGCCCTTGCGCAAGCAGTTACTCGGCATGGCATTAGTTGACAGTGTTGTTGCATGTCCACCCGAGGGGTATCATGCCAAATTCTGTCCGACTGGTGCCTTCGACCGTCAAAATACCGGAATGACTGGAGGCCTCTGCCCATAATGCTCCAAACGTACTCAACTGGGGACTGATCCGGCGACCTTGGTGACCAAAGTGGGGTTCGGCAAGCACTAAGACAAGCAATAGAAACTCTCACCGGGTGCAAGCGGGAATTATCTCGCTGAAATGCAAGCCCAGGATGGCTTGCCATGAGGGACAACGGAACGGGGCATAGAATATCGTCGACATACCGTTATGCACTAAGGATGTCGCGGGTGGTGATCAGACGGATCCTGCTATGAAAAGAAATGGCACGGCACACCGTCACTCTTGGTTGTCGGGACGGCGCCCTCTGGATGGCTTATATATACGGCGCTCACTAGTGCTCTCGTTGCAGTTCGCTGATTGTCCTCGGAGGATGCTTTCCGCAGTCAAAGAAACGTCAGGGGAGAGTCTTATGTATGGACCACGGCATCTCAGCCCGGAAATGTTAAGTGATGACAACACCTGCCGTGAAAGCCTTCATTCTATGATCAACGTCTTATTGATCTGCTCAATTTGTGAAGCTCTTTCTCTTGAATAAATGATCCAATTTTTTCCGAAATTATAATCATTTATTTGTCTGTACATGCACATCAGACCTGCCGATTTCTATCCCATTCGGATAATTCCTTTGTGGTACCACGTTTTTATGTTTTAGAGTGTACATTCCACTGTTACAGGTAGCCAATATGTAGGGCGTGTCATAATTAATAGCGGAAACTGAAACGTGTGAAAATACAGCACAACAGAGTCAAAAGCGTCAGAGTAAACGTGAGTCCGCAAACGAGGCCTTTGCGAGCAAACTGCCCATATGTGATTACGCGGAGCCATTGACTTCAGTAAGAAATATTGTTCGACTTGTTATAAACGTTTTCGACATGTAATGTGTCCTCAACTAAAGGGGCTGAAATGGCATTCGGTTACTATTCTAGACACACATATTAGTGCTTTGCTGGGTGTCAAGTTAATAAGACGTCATATTGCAATTATTTTTACTGTGCGAATCAGACACCTCCCAACATAGAACATCCCAAACGATTTTCAAGGTAGACTGACAAAAATGGTTCAAATGGCTCAGAGCACTATGGGACTCAACTGCTGAGGTCATAAGTCCCCTAGAACTTAGAACTACTTAAACCTAACTAACCTAAGGACATCACACACATCCATGCCCGAGGCAGGATTCGAACCTGCGACCGTAGCGGTCGTGCGGTTCCAGACTGTAGCGCCTTTAACCGCTCGGCCACTCCGGCCGGCAAGGTAGACTGAACTTTTGGAGTTGTCTATCGCTGTTTTATTGAGGCGTAACACGCGTTCCTCAGATCAGCTAAACCCGTAAGTTTATGAATTTCTCCTAATTTCTCTATTTTCATTGATTTACCATTGTAAAACAAACAAGTATTAACATATTTATGACATATTATGCCGATTATCCTAAGTAGACTTACAATAGCACATAATATGGCTGGTTAAAACAATACCGTATTTACTATTTACATGTATCACAAGTGACTGCGTTTAGAAAAAAAATGTAATTCATTGATGAAACTGAAGATACCAAAGTATAATGCAAAATGTGTGCCCCAACATAAATACTAACTTCAAAAGTGAAATAAAGTCTATTTCGATAGTGAAACATAGTTAACATCGGCCTTTCACTGGTTATATGTTAAATATAGAGTATTTTGAGGATTCCACCTTCAACAAAACATAATTTTTTGCAATTCATTATTTTCCATATATCTTTCGGTGATCTTATGCTATTAGCAGTTGGTTTCTCTTTATTTTACTTAACAGTACTTTGGTTATTCACGTACAGGTGCTATATTTATACAGTTTGTCACCTGCAATTTTTTTATGGTACTTTTCAGGTTAAAAGTGCTCTAAATACTGTGTGGATAAAAACGCTTTTTTGCAATGTTTATCACACACCCATCTGCTTCTTATTCATGTTGTTGCACGTCTTGTACAATACGGGGGATTTATACCAACTATGCAGTTAGGAAGAATAAAGAGAAATTCAGCGACGATAGTACAACGTAACCCAAATACGTATGACAAATAATGACGAGCAAAAAAATGTGTTTCGCTAAAGTTGTTCCATCAACACATACTTATTTTTTAAGTTAATATGGATACATACGAGTCTTCTGATTTAAAAAATCAATTAAAGATAAGTAGCTAATTTAGCTAATTTATAAATTTTGTCTCATATCAGCAGCAAGAGAGTAGTAGAGGATACCATACATTTTTCTGAAAGATTATTGCGTTCATATTGAGGAAGTCACACACATCCGTAATCATGAGAACGAAATCTTTTAAAAATAAGATGGATTTGTAGACTAATTAATTTTTGAATTGTAATTACAAGGAGACAGGAATGTTGCTGACGACACATTAATTAGTAAATGGCCCGAATGTTTACTCCAGTGATGCAGTAGTACAAAACTTATAAAAGAACGGCTTGTCATAGGGAACAGAAAAAGATTGTTAACATTACAATGCGCATTTGGTCACACGACTTTAGATTCTGATCTTACTTCATAAACTTTTGTAAAGTAGCCCGAAAAAAAGGAGGAAAGGAAAACTGAAGCCGTCAAGAAAGCGGAACTCATTATGAATGAGTCCGTTCGATAATTGCTGTGTCAGACATAAGCAAGTGTGGAGTGAACCCAACAGATGGCAGTGCAGGTGCTCGGCAGGAAGTATTTAGAAGGAAATTAATTACACAAATTGACTTGAGTTCAGAAGTTGTTCGAGAAGGCAGAAGGGCATCACATTAAGTATATAGCACAGGCGACGGACATCGCACAGGATCGCTCAAGCTCTTACTCAATCGCGATAAACAAAATTAAAACATCGCTTCAGTAATATCTACCTATTAGATCGTAGGCGAAGAGACAGTCGAACTGCGCTGCTGGGTTCGACACATATAAATGAGCACAAGAAATGCTTTTGAAAGTATGACGTAGACCTTTCTGCACCGAAACAAAATTATGGCGTGACTGAGGCGATTTTCGCACGCCGCGCCGCTAGCGTCTTGTTGACGGAAATGCGTTGTCATGGTGTCACATATCGATTTCCTTATTGCGACAGAGCTGTTGGCTATGACAGATGTAAGAGAAAGCGGGAATCGATAGCGCGACGCAGAACAATAACACGGTTACCTGCTAGAAACCATAGTCGCTATCTACGATGGTGAATTTGTGATCTTCCGTCATACAGTATAGCGTTCTGCGGCCCCTGTGTCTAAATCATGGTTTTCCGGGTATTTGCATGTTTAATCTGTTGGCGGCTTACACATTTCGTGACGTGAAAGGGGAAATAGCAAGGTATTCGGTGTGCGTGAAATGGTACCTTGTGCAGTCGCTCACACTGCAAAATCTCCACCGTTGCAACTTAATGCATCACGCCATTCACATATGTTTACCCCCAATAATTGACATACATGGTCATTTTTCTCACAAAGTGTTATTTATTGTGCTCACCTGCGGCACGACTGTGACACACACTTAGATGCTCTTATAAAGCTTTTCCAATAAGTCGAAGCTGGAAGTTTTACGAGCCACTCGAATACAAAAATGGTTCAGATGGTTCTGAGCACTATGCGACTTAACTTCTGGGGTCATCAGTCGCCTAGAACTTAGAACCAATTAAACCTAACCAACCTAAGGACAACACACACATCCATGCCCGAGGCAGAATTCGAACCTGCGACCGTAGCGGTCGCTCGGTTCCAGACTGTAGCGCCTAGAATCGCACGGCCACTCCGGCGGGCCACTCGAATACCTTACGAAAGCAGCAGCCATCTAGCGGCACACCGCTTCAGTAGGCAAGACCATAAGCGATTTGTACGAGAGAGAACCCAAAAAACCGGAATTATTTTTTAAAATCTATATATTTTTAAATTGTTTACATAACAACCTTATCCCCTTCAAAATGCTCCCCATTACAATTAATACATGTGTCCCGCCGCTGCTTGAACTGTTCGGAATATCTTTTGTAGTCCTCTTTAGAAATGGCTGACAGATCCTCCCTCGCTTTTTTCTCGACTTCTACAGTGTTATCAGATTGGTTTATTTTCATGCCCCTTTCCACGCGTGGAAATAAGAAAGCTCGCACGGAGCCATGTCACCCGAGTAAGGTGCGTGAGGCAGCGGAACCATGCCATTTTTAACCAAAAAACTGCGTAACAGAGATGGCTGTGTGTGCAGGTGCGTTGTCGTGGTGGAAGAACCAGTCTCCTGTCTGCGACAAATCGTGTCTTTTTTGACGAGCACTGTTGCGCTAACTTCTTAAGATTTCCAAATAAAAGGTTTGATTGACGGTCTAACCTGGGGGAGCACACTCTGAATGAACTACGCTCTTGGCATCAAAGCAAACAAGCATTGTTTTGATATTTGATTTGGTGTGACGACTTTTTTTGGACGGAGTGATGACGATGTCTCCCATTGGCTTGTCTGTTGCTTCCTTTCTGGTTTGTAATCGCAGCACTATGACTCATCGCCAGAAATGACCTTTGACAGAAAATCTGGATCAGTTTCAAGCTGTTGTTTCAAAGCACATGTTTCAACTCAACGTTTCTGTTGACTGTCAATCAGAACCGGCGGAACAAACTTGCCAGCAACCCTTTCCAGTCCCAAGTTTTCCGTTAAAATTCGAAACGTGACCATGATAACCTACTAATCTTTGACAGCTGAGCAGTTGTCTGTCAACGGTCTGTGAACACAAGCTCTCGAATTTTTTTAATATTTTCGTCGATTAGGGCGGTTGATGGATGCCCAGAACGAGATTTGTCATCAATTGCTGTGTCGCCATTGTTAAATCGAGCGAACGACTCTTACACTTAACTTTTTCCATAGCATCATCTTGGTAAGCTGTTTTCAACAATAAAACAGTTTCAGCAGTATTCTTACCGAGTAGAAAACAAAATTTCACAGCTGCACGTTCTTCACTTAAACTCACAAAGCAGCGCTAGCAAAAAGAATCAATGTAGACGAACGGGAAAAGTCTGGTCGACAACAAAGGCGGTACTGAAGTAACAATGAGTTGCGCTATACACTCCTAGCAGCAGAAATGCATACTACACAAGCTTCGCCCCCGGAAATGTTTTTTTTTCTTTTTTTTGTGTGTACACCCTCGTATACCCCAGTTTCTTGTGACATAGCTTGTTATACAAGTTTTTTACACGTTATAGGAGGAAACTGCAATTTAATCAGGAAAGCGAACTGCGGAGCAAATAGTCGCTTTGCAAGACACACAGCATTAACAAAAGTGAAAATTGCCAAAGCATTCGAAAAAAAGATCCTGTGAGCAATCCAAGGGAAGGGTCTGAATTTGACGAATGTCTGGAACGCAACCTGCCTCTCATGCGTAGTACCAACAGCGAAGTACGGAGGAGGTGCCGTTACGGTACGGGTGTTTCTGGTGTGGTCCCCATTCTGCGGTTAAAAGAACGCTACATGCAGAAGGATATGAACACATTTTACAAAATTGTGTATTGCATACTGTAGAGAAACAATTTGGTATGAGAGTGTACCGTGTCATAAACCTTTGTACACTAGATGTCACTAGAGGCGGACCCCCCACCCTCCCCCCCCAGCAGTAAAGGAGGCGCAGAGTAGTGTGTTGTCAACAGAGATACGAGGGGTGTTTGAGAATTCCGTGCAAAAGTAAAAACTACTTACGTGTTTGGGGTGAACCATTTTTTTATTTTACGACATAGTGTCCTTTTAGACTTATACACTTCGTCCAACGCTGTTCTAATTTGTTAATGCCTTCCGAATATTAGGAATTGTCCAAGTCTGCAAAATAGCTATTAGTTGTCGCAATCTCCTCCTCGTTTGAATAAAATCTTTGTCCCGCCAGCCATTTCTTCAAACTGGGGAACAAATAGTAATCCGAGGGGGCCAAGTCTGGAGAAAAAAAATGGTTCAAATGGCTCTAAGCACTATGGGACTTAACGTCTGAGGTCATCAGTCCCCTAGAACTTAGAATAAGTTAAACCTAACCAACCTAAGGACATCACACACATTCATGACCGGGGCAGGATTCGAACCTGCGACTGTAGCAGTAGCTCGGTTCCAGACTGAAACGCCAAGAGCCGCTCGGCGTCAAGTCTGGAGAATAAAGGGGGAGTTGGAATCCTATTTTCATTAATTTTTCGAGCACAACTGCTGAGGTGTGTGCTGGTGCATTGCCGTGATGGAAAAGGACTTTTTTGTGGTCCAATCGCCGTCGTTTTTCTTGCAGCTCGGTTTTCAGACGGTTCAGTAACGATGAATAATATGCACCTTTAATAGTTTTACCCTTTTCCAGATAGTCGATGAGGATTATCCCTAGCGAATCCCGAAAAACTGTCGCCATAACCTTTCCGGCCAAAGGAATTGTCTTCGCATTTTGTGTTGTATATTCTCCTTTGGTAACCCATTGTTTAGAGTGTTGTTTGGTCTTAGGAGCATAGTAATGTATCCATGTTTCATCCACAGTGACGAAACGACGCTTAACGTACTGCGGATTCTCCCTGAACTGCTGCAAACCATCCTTGCAACACTTTACACGATTCCGTTTTTGGTCAAGCTTGAGCAATCGCGGAACCCATCTTACGGTTAGCTTTCTCATGTCCAAATGTTTATGCAAAATATTATGTACCCGTTTATTCGAGATGCCCGCAGCATTAGCAATCTCACGCACCTTAACTCTTCTGTCATCCATCACCATACCACGGATTTTATCAAGGATTTCTGGAGTCGTAACTTCCACAGGGCGTCCAGAACGTTGGGCTTCACTTCTGCCCATATAGCCACTCCGAAAATTTTGAAACCACTTATAAACTGTTCTAATCGAAGGTGCAGAGTCACTGTAATGTTTATCAAGCTTCTCTTTTTTCTCCTGAGGCGTTTCGCCTTTCATAAAGTAATGTTTAATCACCACGCGAAATTCTTTTTCGTCCATTTTTTGACAATCACTCGACTTCCTTGTTTCACACGAAAGCCAAACACAAATAATAGACTAATATGGCTGAAAATAGGTGTGCGTTCTTTCCAAAGATGCTACTAACTAAACATGACCTTGATACGCGCCGGTGGGGCCATCTCTCGGACTTTGCACGGACTTTTCAAACGCCCCTCGTACAGTAACAGCAGAATTCGCCGGTCGTGAGAACGTAGTGGCTTCGAACATGGACTAGTCAATGAATGTCACCTGAATAATATATTCATCAGGGAGATTTAAACTCCTCTAAAGCTGCCCAAGTCGAATTTGGTGTTACGGTTGTAAGGGGAAACGCTAAGAAACAACCGCGGCTGAACCAAGGACAGGTAGACATCATGTACTGGCAGACTGGGATCGTCGAGCGTCGCGGAGGATCGTTGTAGAAACTCCCACGGAATCAGCGCTAGGAACCACTCGTGAGTCGCAAAGCGCTTCCGGCAGTCCAGCTAGATCAATGACTGCGCAGAGTGTCAAAAAGAACGGAGTACGATGGTCAACAGCTTCTCATAGGCCAGACACCTCTGCAGCCAATGCCAAGCGACGCTTTAGGTGGTTTACAGAGTAGAGGACAGAGTACTGGACAGTAGATGACTGGAATCGACTGATTTGGAGTGACGAATCATGCTATACTCGCTATGCCCTGTGACAACCCCATGGAACTGCCTGTCATCACGTGTAGTGCCAGCAGTGAAGATCGGAGAAGGTGCGACAATAAAGTCATGAGACTGATGTGAAAAAAATGTTGCTTACCGTTTTAGTCAAGTTTAGTGTTGTCTCCTTCAAAGTAGTTCCCTTCTGATGGCACACACTTTTTCCAGCGATTCTGCCATTGATGGAAACATTTCTGGAACTCATCTTCTGCAATATCCTCCAAGACCCTCGTCTCAGCTTTTTGGACATCTTGTGCTGTTTGAAAATGGTGTCCCTTGACCGCCGTTTTGAATCTTGGAAATAGAAAAAAAAGTCGCACAGAGCGATCGATATCTGGTGAATAAGGTGGCTGTGGTAGTACTGAAATTTGTTTTGAAGTTAAAAATTGCTGTACTGACAGAGCCGTATCGATGGCGCATTATCGTGATGCAGAATCCAATTATCAGCAATGTTGGCACGGACACGAAGAACCCTTTTACGAAGTCTTTCTAAAATTTCTTTGTAGTAATACTGGTTAACTGTTTGTCCAGGAGGCACCCACTCTTTATGAACAATTCCCTTGGAGTCAAAGAAGCACATAAGCATGCATTTCACTTTTGACTTTGACATGCGAGCTTGTTTTGGTCTGAGTGATCCCTTTGAGCAACATTGCGAACTTTGGCGTTTTGTCTCTGGATCATACTGAAAAAACCAACTTTTATCACCAGTGATAACACGGCTCAACAACTATGGACTGATTTCCGTTTGCTCTAAGAGATCAGCTGCCACATTTGTCCGTGTTTCTCGCTGTTGAGGTGTTACATTTTTCGGAACTATTTTTGCACAAATCCTTCTCATACCAAGAACTTCATTTATTATTAGACGAACCGTTTCTCGATTGATATTCAGTTCTTCTGCAATCATTTTCACGGATAATCTTCGATGAGATCGTACGAGTTCATGAACCCTGGCCAAGTTGACATCCGTCTGTGAAGTTGATGGTCATCCACTTCGGTCTTCATTTTCAACATTCGTCCTGCCTTCTCTAAACATTTTATGCTAACGAAAAACTTGAGCTCTTAACATAACCTCCTCTCCAAAAGCGTTCTGAGGCTTACCGTAAGTTGTCGTCGCGTTTTCACCCAATTTAATGCAAAAAGAAATGGCATACCGTTGCGAAATATTATGCAGGTCCATTTCCGTGACGAGAGACACAAACACGTGTTAACTTATTAAAGCACAACTCACGACTGAGCAGTTGCATCAATGTGCTGCTTGGACTAGAAGCAGCTTATAGACCAAGGTCAAAGATATTGTGCCTACGCAAGCCTGAAGGGTTACCACATCTTGCAAAGAAAACCAGCCTCATTACTTTATTGACGCACTTCGTAGATATGTTTTTCGTGGTTGTCGTGTGGTCCCGTTATTGCACTTGAAACAACGCTAGATACAGAAGGATACAAACAAATTTTACAGATTTGTGTATTTCGTATGTAGAGGAACAATTTATCGATCGTGACTGATTGTATCAGCATGACAATGTGTCATGTTATACAGCACAATCTATGGGGCAATGGTTTGCGGACAACATCCCTTACATGATGTGGCTTCCGCAGAGTCCTGACATGGATTGAGTGAAATACCTTTAAGATGAGGTAGAAGGTCGACTTCGATCCACATCCCAGCGCCTAACGTCACAACCCTTTCTGGTTTCAGCTCATGAGAAAAGACGGGCTGCCATTCATCCACAGACATTCAGCCATCTCAGTGACAGTGTCCGCAACAGATTTGAACTCGACACATCCCATATTAATGTCCACTAATATATGTCCGGATACTTGTAATCAGATTTTTTATGTGGGCAGGCGCTAAGCCATGGTTGACACACATTCGTACTACCAAGGTAGTTACCAGCTTCTACTGGCCTCAAATTTTTGAAACCAGTGGGACCTTCCAATAACTCCTTGAATCACAGCTTCGTATTGACATTTATGTCACACTGAGACACACCAATCCTCTGCCTGTGCTTCCTCGACTAGTTTTCCTATCCATAATTTGAAATGGGAGAATGGCAGATTGACGTTCGGTTTCTAGCATTTGGATATGCTTCTAGTTTTTAAGAGATTCAGATATAACTTTGGAGTCTGTACGTAAGGGAAAGTTCTACAGCCCCGTATGTCGACCAAATTGGAGAGCAACTCGAAATGCTGTCTCTTCTGCGGTAAAAACTGACAATATGAGGGCAACTTTGAACCTCTACTTCTCTATAATGCTTGAGAAAAGCACAGTGATAGGGCAGCGCTCGTTATATCTACGTGTCGCTTCTATTTATTGTACGAAGGATGAGCGTCTGCTTCCCTTCCTAGTTCCATAGCACGATCATAATGAACATGTCGTGAATGGTTGATATATTTTGTCAGCTAGGAATATTTATTAACTGGTAGGTTTGATTCCATGTGCGTGAAGCAACTAGATCCTCTGTAGAAGATAAGTTGGTTAGTTGGTTGACTTGGGGGAGGGGACCAAACAGCGAGGTCATCAGTCCCATCGGATTAGGGAAGGATGGGGAAGGAGGTCGGCCATGCCCTTTCAAAAGAACCATCCCGGCATTTACCTGGTTTCAGCTCATGAGAAAAGATGGCCTGCCATTCATCCACAGACATTGTCATCTCATTGACAGTGTCCGCAACAGATTTGAACTCGACACATCCCATATTAGTGTCCACTAATATATGTCCGGATACTTGTAATCAGATTTTTTATATGGGTAGGCGTTAACCCATGCCTGATACACAATCGTACTACCAAGGTTGTTACCAGCTTCCGCTGGCCTGAGGTTTCTGAAACCAGGGGGAGCTTCTAATAACTACTTGAAGCACTGGTTAGTATTGACATTTATGGGAAACTGAGAGACACCAGTCGTCTGCCTGCTCTTCCTCGAATAGTTTTCCTATACATAATTTGAAATGGGAGAATGGCAGATTGACGTTCAGTTTCCAGCATTTGGATATTCCTTTAAATAATCTCGCTTCTATTTTTCAGTATATTCAGATATGAATTTTGAGTCTGTACTGTAAGAGCAAGTTCTACAGCCCTGTATGTCGACCAGATTGGACAGCAACTCGAAATGCTGTCTCTTCTGCGGTAAAAACTGAAAATATGAAGGCAACTTTGAACCTATACTTCTCAACAATGCTTGAGAAAAGCACAGTGCTAGGGCAGCGCTCGTCATATCTACGTCTTACTTCTATTTATTGTACGAAAGATGAGCATCTTCTTCAGTTCCAAGTTCCATAGCATGGTCATTATAAACATGTCGTGAATGATTGATATATTTTGTCAGCTAGGAATATTTATTAACTGGTAGGTTTGAATCTATGTGCGCGAAGCCAGTAGATCCTCTCTAGAAGATAAGTTGGTTAGTTGGTTGATTTGGGGGAGAGCACCAAACAGCGAGGTCATCGGTCCCATCGGATTAGGGAAAGATAGTGAAGGAGGTCGCCGGCCGTGACCTTTCAAAGGAACCATCCCGGCATTTGCTGAATCGATTTAGGGAAATCACGAAAACATAAATCAGGATGGCCGGACGCGGGTTAGCTAAGTCTGGCGCCAGCTATTGTTCTGCCTCACAGGCTGCACGTTCGGTGTTCTTCCACGGTCACGGTATATAGGAAGCTTCCTCAGGATTGTGGCATAGCCACCTGACTGATGACCGTGGAAGACAACTAGAAGAAGTCATTATGGGACTCAAAACCTACAGGTACTGAATGCACGTCACAATCCGCCAACCTACGAAGGGTCGGAACAACATCAAATACTGACGTCACTTTAACAAAACAAATGGTTCAAATGGCTCTAAGCACTATGGGACTTAACATCTGAGGTCATCAGTCCCCTAGACTTAGAACTACTTAAACCTAACTAACCTAAGGACATGTCCATGTCCGAGGCAGGATTCGAACCTGCGACCGTAGCAGCAGCTCGGATCCGGACCGAAGTGCCTAGAACCGCTCGGCCACGGCGGTCGGCCTCACTTTAACAAAAACGACAGTGGCGCGCCTTGTGAAAGGCTGGAAGGCTGCGAGTGGAATGACGTCCACTGACCACAATTGCATACACTATACCATCACTGGAAGGGAAATCTTAGACGACACAGAATACGCGCGTATAATGCCCAAATACAAGATCAAACACGCTGACTGGGAAGAACTAAGAAGAGTGTTTCAGTGTCCAGAAATGTAGATGTTACAGCGCAACAACTGACGGTCACTATACGTAGAGCAATGGAGGCATCAATACCTATCAGACATGTAATTTTAAAACTGAAAAAGAAAACATCTCCAGGACTGGACGGGATCCCTGCCGAAGTAAAACAAGCCTTATGTGACCAATTAGATAGTTACTTGTTCGATCTGTGCAATGATGGTCTCTTGCAAGGAAGGGTCCCCACCACTCCGTGGAAGAACGCTGAAGTGGTAACAATTACGAGGGGTGTCCAGAACGTAAATTCCGATCGGTCGCGCAATGAAAACCACAGTGAAAACCAGAAACGTTTTATTTGCAACAGTTAGGTACACCTTCCACCTACTTCTCTACATAGTCGCCGCTCCAACGTCGAGTTTTGTCGTAGTGTTGTATCAACTTTCCAATATACTTGAAAAAAGAGACAGCATTGGTCGTATATTTTTTTTATACTATTGCAAAATCGATTTTCTGTCACTGAGTGACCATCTTCAGTGCTATATTGTATAACTTAAATTGGGATGCACTGTTGTCACTATGCTTACGGCGATGTGATCGCCGTAAGCATAGTGACAACAGTGCATCCCAATTTAAGTTATACAATATAGCACTGAAGATGGTCACTCAGTGACAGAAAATCGATTTTGCAATAGTATAAAAAAATATACGACCAATGCTGTCTCTTTTTTCAAGTATAACTGTTATCTGGTCGTTGTGCACAAGACAAGATGGAGTCGCCAATCAATAAAACTTTCCAATATCCTCGTCATAGAAAGCAGCCGCCTGCGCTTTCGGCCAGTTATTTGCACTGGTCTGCAGCTCGTTGTCTGTGGAAAAATTTTGTCTTCATAACCAGCGGTTCTTATGAGCAGAAATGAGACTCAGGAGGAGCCAACTACGGACTGTATTGTGGGTGATCAAACACTTCTCATCGGAAACGCTGCAGGAGCGTCTTCATTGCCGCTGAAGTGTGCGGCCGGGAATTGGCATGAAGAAGGAACTGCTCGACAGTTGTGTTATGTGGGCTGCATGACACAGGCGAAACCTCTAACCAGGCCTTCATACTTGGCGGGAGACGCTATTCCTTACGCATCTTTGCGTGCTCACTGTTCACTCAAAACTGAAAAGAGCGACGTGACACGATCGACGGGCATACTACAGACACTGCCCAACACACCCGTGCAAAGCTTTACCGGATTTTCCCAGTGGTTTACATTTCGCGACCGATCGGAACTTACTTTCTGGACAAGCCTCTTATTAAAGGGGAAGATAAGGATCCAGTGATACCCTAATCCTACAGACCAATTTGTCTTTTGAATGTTCTCGGCAAGATATTTTCAAAATAATTAAGCAAAAGATTACAAGATCACAGACTATCAGGATGAGCCCTTACCACTACAGGTTTTGAAGAGGCAAGTCAACTGAAGACGCAATTAATAAGGCTATATCGCTAGCGACAGATACTCATTCTACGTACGCTCTAGCGATGATTATTGATATTGCTGATGCTTTCGATAACCCATGGTGGCCGTCTTTCTTCGGTCGCCTCAGAGATTTGGAATGCCCAGAAGCGCTGTATAATTGCCTGAGAGATTATTGTTACGGAAGACGTGCTTCTTTTATATGCCCAGGAAACAAAATAACGAACATAATAATAAAAGGTTGTCCGCAGGGATCCGTGTGTCGTCCGGAATTTTGGGATTTTGCACTGGAGCCCACACTACAGAAGTTAAATGGCAACAGTAACATAAGCGGACTGGTGACATTTGCAGATGACGTGGTGTTCGTTGTAGGTGGTGGCTGCAAAAGTATTATAGAGGACAAATGTAATGTGACCCTTCCCGAATTTGATGGCTGGTGTCGACGTGTTAAATTGTCATTAGCACCTCACAAAACAACATACCTTCTGTTGAAAGGGAACCTAATAAGAAACATCAAAATAAAATTAAATGGTGTAACGATTAGGAGAAGCGCAGCAACGAGATATTTGGGGATATTTTCTAGATGAACGTCGTAACTTTGCACGTCTTGTAGAGGAAGAAGACAGAAAAGGTACCAAGTGATGAATAAAATTATAACCATTAGAAATAGGAAATTTCGGTTTCCCTTGAAGACAATAAGAATGTACCTAATCAGAGTATACCACTGGTCTATATCAACATCGGTCGTATGACTTCGTGCGAGTGTCCCGGCTCACAGATTGTAGCTAGTGAAGCCAGCCTCAACAGTGAGAAGAGTTCAACGAGGCGTGCTGCGAAGACTAATAGGCGCCTACCGCACTACCCCGAATGATGCCTTGTTAGCAATTCTAGGAATATGCCCACTGGACTTGGAAATTAGGAAAAGAGGAGCCTTTTACTGGTTAAAGAAAGGCAATCAAATGGAAGTACGAAGGGCGCTTGGAACTGAGGCCAATTCGAAAAAGGCAGTAACAGATCGCATACTACAACTGTGGGACACTTAAGACACTGGCAGGAGAACATACGTATCTCTCCTTAACATCAGGGAGAGGTTAAAAATGAGTTTTATTAACCCACCGAGTGGACAGATACATTACTGACTGTACAAAATCAGAAGACAAATGAATTATAGCTACGCCTGCGGCATTGTGGGCACACCATAACGCACATTGTGGGACTGCACGCTCTATGAAGATGCAGTGGGTAACAGACGTCAGATATTAAGGGTATGGGATCCCAAACCAACACTAAGGAGCGAGTCGACCTGGCGCACCTTGGACGATACTACAGCCGCAGTATCCAGGAAGGCCAAGGAAGACTTCACGAGGCATTCAACCATAAGTCATCATGCTGCCATCCAGGCTAGACAACACACTCTACAAATGGAGAGAAGATAACTGAGGTCGGTGATCACCGAAGAAAATGCTGTCCCAAGACCAAGCATTGCGTTCTTGTAATTGATCATGGAAGTGTGGACTTGAAGATGGAAGAGTTATGGGTGGAATTACTTGCTACAGTGAAAACGCTGCTGACGAGCTGCCCGACGCCCAAGGAATCCAGCAGACTTTGTCTGCTGACCGGGGTGATGTGAAGGCGGATACAGAAGCAGAAACAACCATCTATTCTGTAGTGTTTGTAGTAGATTAGTAGCTAGGTGACTGCTTAAGGGTTTTAATGTAGTTATGTAGTAGTAGTTTCATTTATCTCTTTCTTAAATTAAGTTTTAGAACTAATTACCACTTAACTTATAACTGTCCAAGGGAATGTGATTTGTATAGCCTATTTTAGCTTTTTGGATTATAGGCTATAACTATGAAGAATAAATAAATAAGAAGCTTTGGTGAAGGAATATATGAAAATAATGAAAATGTCCTACTTTTCATCCCGGAAAACGCCCCAATTTTGAAAAAAGCTTGACGTCGCTCTAGCAGCCCCCCCGCCCCCCTCTCTAAGAGTGGTCCGACCAGTGCTAGCTACCAACTTCAGCAGGGTTACTGAATGGTACGAAACCTGGAGTAACAGTGCCTTCCCAGAGAACCGTGACCATATCAACCCAGTAGAAAAAAACTAAGGGCTTAGAACTTGCACGCCAAATGTGCAAAATCCTAAACAGATTCTGAACGGTACACGAAATATATATATATATATATATATATATATATATATATATATATATATATATATATATATAAGCGGGGAGAGCTAGCCAACCCTAGCTGTGACTATAGGGCTCAAAATCAAACCGTCCGACACATCGCCCAGGAGTGTCAACTAAGAGCCTATAATGGTAACCCGGCTGACTTCAATGCCACTATTTCCTGCCTCGAATGGGTTGCCAATCTGGACGTCAGAATATGAATATACGCAATTAATCTGCTGCGACATTATGTTTTGTTTACTGGTTTATTGTCTTCTATATTTCATCTCATTTTGTCTTATTTTATTTTGCATCCTTGATGTATCTTATCAGAATGAGAAATGCTCCTATCATTGCGCTAAAAAAAAAAAAAAAAAAAAAAAAAAAAGGAAAAAGCGAAAAGGCGAATTAAATAAAAACATCTTGACAAATTTGCGCTTTTGTAGTTCTAACTATTAGTACCCACCTCATGTAACATAATGCATCGAGTTACGTAAAGTAACATGACACGTAATGTTATAGCTCCTAGAAAAAAATCCACCCCAAAAATATTATCCACCTCCCAGAAAAACTTTATTAGCTTTTACATGTATGCTCTTCAGCCATATGATATTATTATATATTATATATGGTTGGGAATCTTCTGGATTTTGGGCACATAATCAGAGACCTTGGCCTATAAATTGCAAGATGCAGGTTTGCCAACACCTGGCGCTAAGAGAATTCACTGAGTGAGGGAAGTAGGTTTAACTCGTAAAAAAGCGATAATATATCAAGATGTTTTGATTTAAATATCTCAGAAGCTGCCCGTAGCTCTTCCCAGGGCATAACCGCCTTCTTGTGGTATGATAGGAGCAGTTTTCTTTCTGGATCTCAACTTTTACTCTAGAATAATTACCATAATTTTGATATTAGACGTTCATAGCATGGCGACTGATGTAGATTTTTGTTGACTCAGTGGGGACGACTGATCCGGTGTAGGTGTTTTTTGTTTTTTTTTTTTTTTTTTTTTTGTTTTCGAACAATGTTGCTTATATCGTGTCAACACATAAATCTTTCACCGAACAAAAGGAGGGCCATTAATTACATGCGTTTGTCTACCTTCATACAAAATTTGAACCGATTTGCATAAGTTTGAAACACTGAAGTGGAGCGAGTAGAAAACAACTCACAGAAAACATGTTTTTACACGTACGATCGGAGTGAACCAAAATTTTTGAAAGTGAGAGTTCAATTTTTATCATAAGAATGCATTTTTTAATTATTTGAATCAGTTTAAACCGTTTCCGCGCATTCAGTTCACGTAAGAACGAATTTTATATGCTGCATTTAGCTCGACTTTATACCACTGTATCGCGACAGCGGATAAAGAACTTCACATCATCATGAATACTCTGCAAATCACATTTAAGTTCCTGGCAGAGGGTTCATCGAACCACCTTCACAATTCTCTATTATTCCAGTCTCGTACAGCACGCCGGAAGAATGAACACCTATATCTTTGCGTTGTCGAGCTCTGATTTCCATTATTTTATCTTTGTGATCCTTCCTCCCTATGTAAGTCGGTGTCAACAAAATATTTTCGCATTCGGAGGAGAAAGTTGGTGATTGGAATTTCGTGAGAAGATTCTGTCGCAACGAAAAGCGCCTTTTTTTTTAAAATAATTTCCAGCCCAAGTCCTGTATCATTTCTGTGCACCGTCTCCCATATTTCGCGATAATACAAAACGTGCTGCCTTTCTTTGAACTTTTTCGATGTACTCCGTCAGTCCTATCTGGTAAGGATCCCACACCACACAGCAGTATTCTGAAAGAGGACGGACAAGCGTAGTGTAGGCAGTCTCCTTAGTAGGTCTGTTACATTTTCTAAGTGTCCTGCCAATAAAACGCATCTTTGGTTAGCCTTCCCCACAACATTTTCTTCGTATTCCTTCCAATTTAAGTTGTTCGTAATTGTAATACCTAGGTATTTAGTTGAATTTACGGCTTTTGGATTAGACTGATTTATCGTGTAACCGAAGTTTAACGCGTTCTTTTTAGCCCTCGTGTGGATGACCTCACATTTTTCGTTATTTAATGTCAGATGCCACTTTTCGCACCGTTTCGATATTTCTTCTAAATCGTTTTGCAGTTTGTATTGATCTTCGGATGACTTTATTAGTCGATAAACGACAGCGTCATCTGCAAAGAACCGAAGACGGCTGCTCATATTGTCTCCCAAATCGTTTATATAGATAAGGAACAGCAAAGGGCCTATAACACTACCTTGGAGAACGCCAGAAATCACTTCTGTTTTACTCGATGACTTTCCGTCAATTACAACGAAATGTGACCCCTCTGACAGGAAATTACAGATCCAGTCACATAACTGAGACGATATTCCATAAGCACGCAATTTCACTACGAGCCGCTTGTGTGGTACAGTGTCAAAAGCGTTCCGGAAATCCATAAATACGGAATCGATCTGAAATCCCTTGTCAATAGCACTCAGCACTTCATGTGAATAAAGAGCTAGTTGTGTTTCACAAGAACGATGTTCTCTAAACCCATCTTGACTGTGTGTCAATATACCGTTTTCATCGAGGTAATTCATAATGTTCGAACACAATATATGTTCTAAAATCCTGCTGCATATCTACGGGATAAAAGCTTTCATTTTGTCTTTATCTACCTTCCTGCAAAAATTTGAACCGATTCGTACAAGTTTGAAGTGTAGAAGTGGCACGTTTTAGAAGTCTCCTAGAAAAATTTGTTTTTGCCCGTATAATCGGACCGATGCAGATGAAAATGGTGTCATTAACTGAGCATTAATTTGAGTCCAATTAACATCTGTTGCAAAAGGAATTAATCGATTGGCGTGATATGCCTGGGCACCAGCTCCAGTTCGCCGTTCACACGTTGCTTGATATACTGTAACGAAGCTATATGGCTATGCAAATGCTTATTGGTCCAACATAAACCAAGAACTTTTTACCTTATGTTCCTAAACGAACACAAAGATCCCCCCCCCCTCCCCCTCAACCGCTGTTCTGCACGCGGCCTTCTCGAACCTAACAGGAAGTCAAACCGAACTACCAGGTACACTGTGTAAACTTTTAGATGGCAGACCTCTCCCTAGTCCTGAATCGGTAGAAGTCGGTAAACGTCGGGAGGCTTCGGTAGGCATGCAGTTTAGACTGCTGCCAACATTACGTAGCTGACTGTGTTGTACAAGGTAGCCATTGTCGTCTGCTTCGTTATTGTTTTGCGCTGTACTGTTCTGCGTGCTTTTATTGTGCAGT
The DNA here is from genome assembly GCF_023898315.1 of Schistocerca nitens. Taxonomy (NCBI): domain Eukaryota; kingdom Metazoa; phylum Arthropoda; class Insecta; order Orthoptera; family Acrididae; genus Schistocerca; species Schistocerca nitens. Next base: position 340,977,542 of record NC_064619.1, read on the forward strand.
TCTGCTAAACATTATCAAAATGAGTGAAGAGGCAGTTGCTGGCCCATCTCGGGAGTCGCCAACAACCCCTACCGATAGCCCTACGATTAGAAGAAGCCTTTCGCTGCTTTCGTGTAAGCATGACGCGCAAATTGTAGTGCCAGCACTGCAACTGGTAGGTGTGCCTTGTCCCCCCCCCCCCCCAAAAAAAAAAGTGTTCACTCCCCTCCCCTCGCCAGCCAGTGCTTGCTTCCTCCTCTCCCCGCACTTCCCTCACAACTCTGCCGTCTTACAGTTAACACACTGTACGCAGCGTAGTGCCGTTCGTGAACTCTGACTCCGGGTGCATTAGGCTGCAGCCGTCCCGTGACGTGGCCCACGGCCCACGTTAACATGCGGCACAGGCTTCCTGCGCTATATCGCGCCCCTCCCACTACCCCTGGCGCCGAAGTACTCACGTTTTACATGTAAAAGAGCTACCCTTCCGCTTTATGCTAATCCTCGTGCCTGCAGTCCGGAACACGAATCTTTGTTCTCGCTGCCGTAAACGAAGTAGCGGAAATACACTCAGCTATCGCGGCGCTAATGTATTACTACCACCAGCGTGTAATAAAACTGTTTGAGATGTTCTTCGCCTACGAAGTGTCAAACCTACCTTGAAACCGTTATTTTTTAGTCCATATGCGACCACTAAACAACATGCCAACAGGAAACAAGGTAATTAAAATTATGATGTAAGAGAAATTCAGACCTTAGCCGCAATCGGTCATTGAAATAAATCCAATGGCGACAAGAAATATTTTTGGCGGCCGGAACTCTAATGCGGATTCCCACTTTATGCGAACGGTCCTCTTAACAGTTTCGGCTATCCGAGCACGCTTTCCATTCAACCCAAATTCTCTACTTGTCGCACACTACACGTGTAGCGCGCATTGTCTACACTGAAAAACCAAAACGTTGTGACTACTGTCCACCGCGACGTTGGATGCAGTCTGCCGGCGTTGTGGGCACGCGACGCGGTAACAAAAGAAAGTAAACATAGAACTGTATATGACGGTAGTATCTGTTCCCGAAAGAACAGTTACCGTTGATGGCCATGCAGCTTTGCTGGAAATGAAATGATAATTAAATCGACACGCTAGCTGAAAACAGGTGTTGTTAACATCATTGGGGACATGTTGAAAATGTGTGCCACGACCGGGACTCGAACCCGGGATCTCCTGCTTACATGGCAAACGCTCTATCCATCTGTGTCACTCTTACGGGACTTGGTAGATTAATCTGCCACGAGTAATGAGTATGATAAGCAAACATCTATTAGGCGCACTACGAATGTAGTGGTGTGAACATGTAGGGAATGTGGGTCTCACGGGGAGCGTGCAAGGGATAACTCCCTGCAGGCGCACTGTCCTCTGTGCCGTCGGTGGCTCAGATGGATAGAGCGTCTGCCATGTAAGCAGGAGATCCTGGGTTCGAGTCCCGGTCGGGGCACACATTTTCAACATGTCCCCAATGAAGTATATCAACGCCACTTTGCAGCTAGGGTGTCCAATTAATTATCATTTCATTTGTAAGCACAGAAGACACGCGTGGGGGATCACCCTAGTGAAGATTGGTTGGACGTCATAAAGCGTGGGGTTTGGAGGCTTGTCAGCTCTGTAAAGTAGCATTTCTACCGAAAGAGCTCAATGCTGGTGCACGAAAAAGTGTTTCGGAGCACACCGTTCATCGTACATTGCTGAACACGAATCTCCGCAGCAGACCACCCGTACGTGTTCACATGTTGATCCAATGACATCGTCAATTACGATTGCAGTGGGCACAGGATCATCGGGATTCGACCGCCGATCAATGGAAACTGGACGGCTCTTTGGGTGAATCACATGTTTGCTACACTACGTCTATAGTCGTCTCCACAAAGACCGTCATCGAGGAGAACAGCGGCTCGAAATGTGCACCACTCCACAGACGCAGGCTTGTGGGAGCAGTATTACGCTGTGGGTAACATTCTCCTGCGCTTGCATGGGGCATGTGGTAGTGATCGAAGCCATGCTGACTGCTGCGAACCACCTGCATCCCTTCATGCTTGACATCTTCCCCCACGGCGATGTCATCTTTCAGCAGTAGAATTGTCCGTGCCTCGGAGCCAGAACCGTGCTACAGTGCTTTGGGGAGCATTATAGTGAACTTACGTTGATGTCTCGGTGACCACATTCCCCTGATGTAAATCCTATGGAACCTATCTGAATTGCTATCGGGCGTTACTACCACGTACGCAAATCAGCGGCCCGTTATTTACACGAATTATATGGCTTGTGCATAGACATCCAATGCCACATACCTCCACAAACCTACCAACAAACTGCCGGATCCCTGATACGCAGAATCAGTGACATATTTCGTTCCAAAGACGGACAAACAAGTTATTAAGCAGGTGGTCATTATGTTTCGGCTCATTGGTGTATTTACAACCGCATCGTCAAGTTTACTGAGGTATATTCTGTGTGTAAATTTGGTTTTATGACGGAACCTATGCTTTGTTAAGCCAGTGTACCTTCGTACCCGGGTACGATTTAAACTAATGTATACTTTCAACTGTGAAGACAAACTAGATTATAACACTTCCACTGTTCAGATGGCTGTATGAGCAAATTCAGAAAGTCAATAAATTAAAAATAAGGTCCCTGAATATGCAATCACATCCATGAATGAATAATGGAAATAAAAGATTCGGGAGTGGTATTAAAATTCGAGGTGATGTCAATGCTAATATTCGCCGATGACATTGCTACAGTCAGTGAAAGTGAAGAAGAATTACGGGACATACTAAATAACATGAACCACCTAAATAATTCGGGAGGACGACGGTTCAATCCCGTCTCCGGCCATACTGATTTAGGTTTTCCGTGATTTCCCTAAATCTCTTCAGGCAAATGCCGGGATGGTTCCTTTGAAAGGGCACGGCCGATTTCCTTCCCCCATCCTTCCCTCACCCGAGCTTGCGCTCCGTCTCTAATGACCTCGTTGTCGACGGGACGTTAAACACTAACATCCTCCTCCTCCTCCACCTAAATAACGCAGAATGTGAACTGAGGGTACACCGAAGAAAGACGAAATTAACAAGGAGCGGCAGAAATAAGACTAGTGAAAACCATTAAATCAAAGTCCGGATTCCATTGAGGATTTTTCTACCGACACGCTATATGTCACGCTTGGTTCAATAATGCCCCGCAGTACTCTCTGTATTCTCACTGAGAGAATTTTGCTGTTATCTTGTAATCTGTGCAAAGTAGTGTAACTGGACGGTAATCGGTAATTGTACTCGCTGTTGGACTTTTCGGTGCAAGTACTATTATTCCTGGATCTGTCTCCGTGTATAGCTTCCTGTTTTCCATCTTGTCTTTGCTAACTTCGCCTATGATATGATAATATTTAGTGCAAAATTCATATGGGAGCCCATCAAAGCCCGGGCCTCTGTTTCTCGGCAAATTTTTGATCACTATTTCCAATTCGTCTTCCGTCACAGGTTCCATCAACGAAGTTCTGCTTTTGTCGCCTACATTCCGTTCACAACTGTTTAAGAACATAGCGATTTTCGTCTATTTGGTGATAACTGTTTTGCTCGTTGAAATGGTTTCTTAATGCCAGAAGGTTTGGTGACTTGCGCGTCGTTGCTTGTTCGCTAGTTGTTATGTTTCCTAAAATTCTTCCCTTTATTCTTCTTTGTTCGCTTGCTAAATAGTGGGAAAAAATGGCTCTGAGCACTATGGGACTTAACATCTATGGTCATCAGTCCCCTAGAACTTAGAACTACTTAAACCTAACTAACCTAAGGACATCACACAACACCCAGCCATCACGAGGCAGAGAAAATCCCTGACCCCGCCGGGAATCGAACCCGGGAACCCGGGCGTGGGAAGCGAGAACGCTACCGCACGACCACGAGATGCGGGTGCTAAATAGTGGAGACTACACTTCTCATCTTATGTGGTCTGTGGACCTGACAATACTGCCTTTCAGTACGTCTGTAATTCGAATGTTTTCTGTTTGGGTGTCCTCAGTTCCCCTATTTTATCATCGCCATCATCTATCTGTTCCGTAAGCCGCTGCAATAAAATTCTATGGTATCTTGCATTTCCCTCTACAACTGACTCGAACTATTTTTAAAAAAACCTTCTACTACTTGGTTTGGGTATTTTCTCCCACCATCCATTGTGATTTCTATAAAACAGGTACTTTCTTCTCCAGTTGGTGAACTGAACGCTGAAGTTTTCTTCAACACGTTTATTATCCATGACCCTAATGTTTATATTCCAGTAGCCCTTGCCGTAGCGGATTTGCCTCGGGAATCCTTACACTTTAATTAGAACTGCGTGGTGATCACTCATGCTAAATGATGTGACTACATATCTGTCTACGTCAATAGTTTTCGAAACATAAAACCTTTCCAGTCGGCTGCCGTGTTAATGAGCCGTCTGGATGTTAAGACTTTCGACTACCTCTTTTGCGTTGTCAGTAGTCATTAAATTCGCAGAGGTTCACAGATTGGAGTATTACCCTTAGTGTCGATGCTCACACGACACAATTAAAGTAACTCCCAAGTATCAGTCTGTTATGGGAGTTTATCAAATAATATGCGAGAGTGTCCCGGCAAAAGTGTGTCGAGCGCCTTTCTTGTTCGATCCGAACGGAGCATACATGTTTTTTTTTTTTTAGTATTCTGATTGGTTCATGCGGCCCGACACGAATCCCTCACCTGTGCCAACTTTTCATCTCATAGTATCACTTGCAACATACGTTCTCCATTATTTGCTGAAAGTATTCTAACCTCTCTCTTCCTTCTACAGTTTTACCCTCTATAGCTCCCTCTAGTATCATAGAAATTATTCCCTGATGTCTTAACAGATGCCCTATCACCCTGCCCCTTCTGCTTGTCGGTGTTTTCCATATATTCGTTTTCCCGCCGTTTCCACGAAGAACCTTCTCATTCCTTACCTTATCAGTCCACCTAATTTTCAAAATTCGTCTCAAACGCTTCGATTCTCTTCTGTTCCGGTTTTCCACAGTCCACGTTTCACTACCGTACTATGCTGTGCTCTAAACGTACATTCTCAGAAATTTCTCCCTCAAATTAAGGCCTATGTTTGACACTAGTAGTTTATCTTGGGTAGCAATGCCCTTTTTGCCGGTGGTTGTCTGCTTTTTACATCCTCCTTGGTCATGGATTACATTGCTGCCTAGGTGGAAGAATCCCTTACTTTCATCTACTTCGTTATCACCAATGCTGACGTTAAGTTTCTTGGTATCATCATTTCTGTCACTCCTCATTACTTTCATCTTTCGTCGATTTACTCTGAATCAATATTCTGTACTCATTAGATTGTTCAGTTGTCAAATACAGGCCTTAAATTGAAGAAATTTGGTGTACGTTTGGAGCACAGCATTGTATGGTAGTGAATCCTGAGCAGTTGGAAAGCCAGAAAAGAAAAGACTCGAAGCGTTTGAGACCTGCTATAGAAATACGTTGAGTGTTCAGACTGTAAGGTAAGGAATGAGGAGGTTCTAATCAGAACCGGCGAGGAAACGGACATGTGCAGCTAGAGGGCAGGTTGATAGGAGATGTCTTATGATGGCAAGGAATATGTTCCATGTTTCTGCAGGGAGCTGCAAAGGGTAAATATTGTAGGGGAAGATGGAAGTAGGAAAATATCCAATAAATAAATGAGGACGTTGGGTGCAATTGCTACACACAGACCAGCCACGAACAAATGTGCTGTGCTAACCTCTTCATCTCACAGTGTAGCACTTACAACAAACGTTATCAGTTACTTATTGGATTTATTCCAATTTCTGTTTCCTCTACGGTTTTTACCGTCTACACATTATTTAGTTCTGTGCAAGTTATTTCTTGTTAAAATTGAAGTTGCAGAGCAGCCACAGGTCGTCTGTAAGTCTTTATTTTTATTTTTACATGTTGCACTCGACCAATGCATCTCCAGAACTGTGCAACTACTGTAAAGTGCTTTACACCACTATATAGTAAGATAGATTCACAGATTCAAAAAGTAGTAACTTACATTACGTCGCCGAAGTCCACACGTTACGAATATCGGGCTGTGTATAGCGCCACCGACATACATAAAATGGAGTAAGTTGGATGTGCACAGTTAACATAAACTTTCTGATAAGTACATTCTAACATTAAACAGCAAGACATACCATTTCTTGTTATTTCTGTTGTATTAACACCAGTAATTATTCTGCCCCTTTTTCTTGTCAATGTTCCCACATTTTCCACTTCTCACCGATTCGGCGGAGAACTTGATAATTTTCAACATCTTTCTACAACATGGCATCTCAAACGCTGATAGTCTCTAGTGTTTCAGTTTTCCCACAGTGTAAGAGTCACTGCCATATAATCTTGTGCTTCAGACATACAATTTAAGAAAGAAAAAAAATAAGAAAATGACGGACCACGAAGGAATTATCCGAATGGCACGGAAATCAGTACACTCATTTACGTGTACAGGCAAACAAATGACTATACTTTCAGAAAGGTTAGATCATTTATTCAAGAGAAAGAGCTTCACAAATTGAGCAAGTCAATAATTCGTTTGGCCCTTACGCAAACAGTTAATCGGCTAGGCATTGGGTGATACAGTTTTTGCATGTCCTCATCAGAGATCGTGACAATTTCTGTCCAGTTGGCTCGATATATCGTCAAAATCCGAAATGGTCAGAGGTCCCTTCCCATAATTCTCCAAACCTTCTCAACTAGGGAGAGATCTGGCGACCTTGATGGCCACGGTAGGGTTTGCAAACCCGAAGAAAAGAAGTAGAAACTCTCCTCGTGTTTGGGTGGGCATTATTTTGCTAAATGGCTGGGGCGGCCGAGCGGTTCTAGGCGCTACAGTCTGGAACCGCGCGACCGCTACGGTCGCAGGTTCGAATCCTGCCTCGGGCATGTATGTGTGTGACGTCCTTAGGTTAGTTAGGTTTAAGTAGTTCTAAGTTCTAGGGGACTGATGACCTCAGCAGTTAAGTCCCATAGTCCTCAGAGCCATTTGAACCATTATTTTGCTCAGATGTAAGTCCAGAATGGCTTGCCGTGATGGGCAGCAAAACAGGGCGCAGAATACCGTTAACGAACCACTGTGCTATAAGCGTGACGTGGATGACAACCAAAGGCGTCCTGCTGTGAAAAGAAATGGCACCCTAGACAATCGCTCTGGTTGACGGGCCGTATGGCGGTCGACAATCAGTATCCTACCACTGCTCAGGATATCTCCAGACACCTCGTCAACAAAAAATCTCATTGACTGGAGTAGGTCTTCAGTGATGAGTCCTGCTTCAACGTGTGCTCCGATGGCCAGCGAAGACGTGTCTGAAGATGTCCCCGACAGCTCTGGGATACCAATTTGAGCGTCGCCTGACATACGGCCCGACAAGTAGGGATGATGGTCTCGGGTGCGATGTCTTTTCATAGCACGACCACTTCGGTTGTCATCCGCAGTACTCTTACAGCACAGCGGTGCGTCGACAATATTCTACGCCTCGTTTTGTTGCCCTTCTTGGTAAGCCATCCTGGACTTATATTTCAGAAAGATAATGCCGGCACGTACACGGCGGCAAGAGTTTCTACTGTTTGTCTTCGTGCTTATCAAACTCTACTTCGGCCAGCAAGTTCGCCGGATCTCTTCCCAACAGAGAACGTTTGTAGCATTATGGGCAGGGCCCTCCGACGAGCTCAAGATTTTCACGATCTAACGCGCCAATTGGACTGAATCTGGCATTATATCCTTCAAGTGGACATCCAACAATTCTATCAGTCAATGCCAAGCCGGAAAAATGCTTCCAAAAGGGCCTGGGGTGGATCAGCGCGGTACTGGTTTGTTCAGTTCTGAGGCGCTTTCTCTTGAATAAATCATCCAGTTTGATTTTTTGTAATCATTTGTTTGTCTGAACATGTACATCAGATCTTCCGATTTTAGTTCCATTCGAGTAATTCCATCGTGGGTCGTCTTTTTGAGCGCGCGCGCGCTTGTGTGTGTGTGTACAGCCTCAGAAATTTCTTCAATGAAATGAATACCCTTAGCTGCATACAGGCGTTGATATAAGTCAACGGGGACAGTTGAAAAAGTGTGCCCCGACCGTAACTCGAACCCGGGATCTCCTGCTTATATGGCAGACGCTGTATCCTTCTGAGCCACCGAGGACACAGAGGATAGTGCGACTACAGGGACTTACCTCTGGCACATCTCCCGTGAACCCACATTCGCAACTTATTGTCAAACACTATATTCATAGTGCCCTTGCCCATCATTATTCGCGGCTTTTCCGCCGATTCGCGTAAGAGTTCGGGCATTGTTTGTGCATCAGCGTAGAAGAAGATGGTCAAATGGCCAGTGAGTCTTAACTATATATATAGAAATTTCTTCGTCATTTAACGCCGATGGTAGATACGAGTAGACTTCTTTCAGGCATGAATGTCCTTCTTGGCTGTGCTCGTCTGTTTTTCTTTTTTACCTTTTTTTGTGTCTTTCTTGTTTCGTCCGTCATGTGTAATTTTGTTTCCGAGGTAGCAGAATTCCTCCATTGCTTCTTCTTCGTGGCTAATAATTTTGATCTTAACTTTATCGCTATTTTCGTTTCTGCTACTCCTCATTACATGCGTCTCTCGTATGGTTACTCTTAATCCGCTGTGTGTGGTTTTAACTTCGTTCTATAGATACTCCAACTCTTGAACCTTACTTTTATTTCCATCATTGTTTCTTCAACGAACAGAGTGATAGTAGAGGGGAATGTCTACATTATATACACTTTCAAATCAGAACATTTCACACTTATTTTTCTCTCTTGGTTCTAATACGTAATGTCAAATACCCCTCTATCCCCAGAGCTTACATATATTTTCTTGAGAATTTAGAATATCTTGCACCATTTTGCATAGTCAAACTCTTTTTCTTGGTGCTCTCGACACAATTGTATGAATCGGGCGTCCCTTTACGCAATCGACACAGTTGCAGATTCATGTCTAGAGATGTCTATCGCAGATGGGGACGAAAACTCAGCGAATAGTTCTATGCATCGAGAACAGCCTCTCAGCCTGGAAGTGTTAAATGAAGAAGGACCACATTTTCTGTATTATCAGTCTCACCTAAACTTTGGAAGTGTGGTTACTAGATTGTACTTAAAGCCTGTCTCATATGCACCACATGATCAAAAGCACCTGGTCACGTATTAGTTGACATTACTATGGTGTCTGTCCACTCTTCTCCTGTATGACGGTTTTAGCTCTGTTAAGGACACTTCCAGTGATGTGTCTCGACGTCTGTGACGGAATGGGTGACCAGCGGAGGTAACGATGTTGGACGCTGGGGTTTGGTGAGAATCGACGTTCTAACTCAGCGCAAAAGTGCTCCACTGGATTCAGGACGGAAAACTGGGCAGGCATGTCCATAAGGATTGTTACTGTCCACGCTGCTTTACGCCAGGATGCACTGTATACTGACACAAACTACCATCGCCTCCAATCTATTCCTCTACAGTACGTTGTTCACAATGCTGCACAGATCGCACACTACTTGAAGATCGCGCGTTGAATGCAGCATTCCCAATCATGGCAACAATAACTTCTTCGACAATTTGTGACGCAACTGGCCGCCGGCCTCTGCCAGGAGTAATTCCCAAATTGGTCGTTAATTCTAACTTCTGAATCACGATCTTCAATCCCGGCGTGGGACGAGGACCTCTCCAAATTCCTTCAACGCGTCGATACTAGCGAAGAGCAGCAGCACTACCGATGTTTTGATGAAACAGCTTTATGAGTAAAGTCCAACCCACCTCGTCCGGACCGCTGCTGACTCTCTGTAACTGTATTTCACACTGTATTGCACACTCGTTCTTGCGTTTCAATCCTTTGTCGCTATACCAGTAACCGTGCCTAATGACAAGTAATGATACTAACACTACTAATAACATAAATCCTGCAGCTCACAATCTGAACATCATTCCTATAAAGTTTGGTACCCACACGGAAAATAATTTTCCGTCTACAAGGGCTCACTTGCCTAAAGTTTAATTATAACCAACCTGTACTTTACTGTTTGCACTACAAATGAAGCCAGGTAAGGTTCTCCTGGTATTCGCCAATCCCAAACAGTTACATCAGATTCAGACAGGGTACAACGTGATTCATCACTCCAAATCCCTCATTTCCAGCATCTACTGCTCAGTGGTGTCGTTCTTTACATAATCTCCAACGACGTTTAACATTACCTACAGAAATGTGCTGCTTATGAGAAGCTGTGAGACCGCTGTACCCCATTCCTCTTGACACACTACGCACAGTTATTGTTCTAACTGGACTGCTAGTGGGGCTTTGGAACTCGCGAGTTATCCCTTCCACAGATTTCATGTGATTTTTCGTTACCATTCTTTCTAACGCTCCCTTTCTACATCTACATGCACATTTGTACCCTGCGAACCACTGTGAAGTGAATGGCAGAGGGTACAGCGTACGTCCCACTGTACCAGTTATTAAGGCTTTTTCCCGTCCCATTCGTGTATGGGGCGCGGGAAAATTGACAGTTTAATTGTTTCTGTGCAGACTGCAATTAATCTAGTCTTATCCTCACGATCCCTATGGGGGCGATATGTATGAGGTTTTAGTATATTCCTCGAGTCATCGTTTAAGGGGCTCCGGAAAGGCTGAAAATCATGAAAAGTTCAATTTTTACTTTTTTGCGTTTTCTGAACCTGCAGACTATTACCTTTTAATAGATATATAATTTATTCAATTCCGAAGACTACAACTATTTTTAAATATTTTTGAAATGTGTTCTACATGGGCGTGACCCACTGTGGCGCTGTTAAACTGCTGTCAAATGGTGTTATTATTAACGTCCGTGTTCATCAGGTACATTTTAGTGATGTGAGATAAAGTATGTGTTGTGGCTAACCTGTGATGGTTCAATATACAGGGTGAGTCAACTAACATTACCGCTGGATATATCTCGTAAACCACATCAAATACTGACGAATCGATTCCACAGACCGAACGTGAGGAGAGGGGCTAGTGTAATTGGTTAATACAAACCATACAAAAATGCACGGAAGTATGTTTTTTAACACAAACCTACGTTTTTTTAAATGGAACCCCGTTAGTTTTGTTAGCACATCCGAACATATAAACAAATACGTAATCAGTGCCGTTTATTGCATTGTAAAATGTTAATTACATCCGGAGATATTGTAACCTAAAGTTGACACTTTAGTACCACTCCTCCACTGTTCGATCGTGTGTATCGGAGAGCACCGAATTACGTAGGGATCCAAGGGGAACGGTGATGGACCTTAGGTACAGAAGAGACTGGAACAGCACATTACGTCCACATGCTAACACCTTTTTATTGGTCTTTTTCACTGACGCACATGTACATTACCATGAGGGGTGAGGTACACGTACGCACGTAGTTTCCGTTTTCAATTACGGAGTGGAATAGAGTGTGTCCCGACACGTCAGGCCAATAGATGTTCAATGTGGTGGCCTTCATTTGCTGCACACAATTGCAATCTCTGGCGTAATGAATGTCGTAGACGCCGCAGTACATCTGGTGTAATGTCGCCGCAGGCTAACACAATACGTTGTTTCATATCCTCTGGGGTTGTAGGCACATCACGGTACACATTCTCCTTTAACGTACCCCACAGAAAGAAGTCCAGAGGTGTAAGATCAGGAGAACGGGCTGGCCAATTTATGCGTCCTCCACGTCCTATGAAACGCCCGTCGAACATCCTGTCAAGGGTCAGCCTGGTGTTAATTGCGTAATGTGCAGGTGCACCATCATGCTGACACCACGTACGTCGACGCGTTTCCAGTGGGACATTTTCGAGCAACGTTGGTAGATCAATCTGTAGAAACGCGATGTATGTTGCAGCTGTTTGGGCCCCTGCAATGAAGTGAGGACCAATGAGGTGGTCGCCAATGATTCCGCACCATACATTTAGTCCACGGTCGCCGTCGCTCTACCTGTCTGAGCCAGGGAGGATTGTCCACGGACCAGTAATGCATGTTCCGTAGATTCACTGCCCCGTGGTTTGTGAAACCCGCTTCATCGGTAAACAGGTAGAACTGCATCGCATTCTCTGTTAATGCCCATTGACAGAATTGCACTAGATGATTAAAGTCATCACCATGTAATTGCTGAAGTAGCGACACATGAAACGGGTGAAAGCGGTGACGATGCAGTATGCGCAAGACACTACTTTGACTCAGTCCACCGACTCTCGCAATGTCCCGTGTACTCATGTGTGGGTTCATGGCAACAGCGGCTAACACACCAACTGCACTCGCTTCTCCTGCGACGGGCCTGTTACGGACCCGTTTGCGTGCTACGACCATACCTGTTGCATACAGTTGGCGGTAGATGTTTTGCAATGTGCGGCACGTTGGATGCTCTCTGTCCGGGTACCGTTCTGCATACACCCTGCAGACTTCAGCTGCATTTCGTCGACACTCGCCATAGATGAGTATCATCTCCGCCTTTTCAGAGTTCGAATACACCATGGTCACAGTTCCTACAACACTACACTATCACAGACGTCTGGTAACAAGATGTACTACAGTTGGTCTGCGTGCGGAGACGAATGCAGAATAACAATAGCAGCAAGCGCTACATGCGGACACTGCGACAGTTAGACCAAACCACAACAGCGCATTACAGCCACACTCGTAAACACGGTCGTCATCATAAACATGTCCCTGCAGATGCTGCTCGCCGACCGTGGCCCGTGTTTGTTACAACACGCAACTGAACGTCGGAGGTTTCAAGTGTCAACTTTAGGTTACAATATCTCCGGATGTAATTAACATTTTACAATGCAATAAACGGCACTGATTACGTATTTGTTTATATGTTCGGATGTGCTAACAAAACTAACGGGGTTCCATTTAAAAAAAACGTAGGTTTGTGTTAAAAAACATACTTCCGTGCATTTTTGTATGGTTTGTATTAACCAATTACACTAGCCCCTCTCCTCACGTTCGGTCTGTGGAATCGATTCGTCAGTATTTGATGTGGTTTACGAGATATATCCAGCGGTAATGTTAGTTGACTCACCCTGTATATTGAACCATCACAGGTTAGCCACAACACATACTTTATCTCACATCACTAAAATGTACCTGATGAACACGGACGTTAATAATAACACCATTTGACAGCAGTTTAACAGCGCCACAGTGGGTCACGCCCATGTAGAACACATTTCAAAAATATTTAAAAATAGTTGTAGTCTTCGGAATTGAATAAATTATATATCTATTAAAAGGTAATAGTCTGCAGGTTCAGAAAACGCAAAAAAGTAAAAATTGAACTTTTCATGATTTTCAGCCTTTCCGGAGCCCCTTAAACGATGACTCGAGGAATATACTAAAACCTCATACATATCGCCCCCATAGGGATCGTGAGGATAAGACTAGATTAATTGCAGTCTGCACAGAAACAATTAAACTGTCAATTTTCCCGCGCCCCATACACGAATGGGACGGGAAAAAGCCTTAATAACTGGTACAGTGGGACGTACGCTGTACCCTCTGCCATTCACTTCACAGTGGTTCGCAGGGTACAAATGTGCATGTAGATGTAGAAAGGGAGCGTTAGAAAGAATGGTAACGAAAAATCACATGAAATCTGTGGAAGGGATAACTCGCGAGTTCCAAAGCCCCACTAGCAGTCCAGTTAGAACAATAACTGTGCGTAGTGTGTCAAGAGGAATGGGGTACAGCGGTCTCACAGCTTCTCATAAGCAGCACATTTCTGTAGGTAATGCTAAACGTCGTTGGAGATTATGTAAAGAACGACACCACTGAGCAGTAGATGCTGGAAATGAGGGATTTGGAGTGATGAATCACGTTGTACCCTGTCTGAATCTGATGTAACTGTTTGGGATTGGCGAATACCAGGAGAACCTTACCTGGCTTCATTTGTAGTGCAAACAGTAAAGTACAGGTTGGTTATAATTAAACTTTAGGCAAGTGAGCCCTTGTAGACGGAAAATTATTTTCCGTGTGGTGACTCACCCTGTATATCGCTGGTGTGATTGTCGATTGTTTCATGTTTATTTTCTCTGTCGTTATCTCGAAAATATTCGTAATTAATTCTGTTTCTTGAGTCTCTGTTTTGTTGAAGTATAATAATGAGTAAAAGTAAAGTTATTAGAAATCCTCTGAAGGCTTTTAAGAAAAGGAGAAATGTTGGAAAGCCAAAGGTATGTGTTATTACTGTAAACAATAAAGACGATAACCAAGTGAGTGAACCTAACCTCTCAAGTACACATGCCCATAGCAGTCAAAGTGGGAAAGAAAATACTTCACAGAAGAAGCTTGGTTCAATGAGTAAAAACTATGAATATTTTATGGGCGAATCGGATGTGAATGAAATATTTGATATGTCGGTTCTCAAAGGAATTTTTTCAAACTGTGTAAGATGTATTCATTGTAGTGAAGTTGGTCTGGAACTCTCCATAATAAAGCACGTAGGACTTGCTAGTGAAATACAACTGAAATGTGATAAGTGTTCATACATGACCACCTTTTGGAACAGTGTTGCAGTAACTGCAACTGAAGAAAATGGTAGCAAAATCTACGAACACAACATTAGATTTGTTTATTCCTTGCGTTCATTTGGTAAGGGTGCTACTGCAGGTGCAATTTTCTGTGGCATCATGAATCTTCCAAATCCCCCAACCAAGTTTACGACCTATAATAAATTAATAGGGTCTAAAGTAGAAGATGTCTGTATAGAATCTATGAAGAACGCTGTGGAAGAGGCAGTAATGGAAAATAATGGTAACAGAGATTTGACTGCAGCGTTCGATGGTACCTGGCATAAACGGGGACACACATCTCTTCATGGTGTAGTATCTGCCACCAGTATGTATACAGGGAAAGTTTTAGATGTAGCAGTAATATCAAAGTATTGTAGATGTCCACAAAAATATAAAGGTACACATGAAAATAATTGCAAAGCTAACTATAGTGGCAGTAGTGGAGGAATGGAAGTGGCTGGTCTTGCCAGTATATTCCAGCGTTCTGAGGCGTGTGATAAAGTGCGATATGTTAATTACCTTGGTGACGGTGATTCTAAAAGTTTCAAACATGTTCAAGGACTGAAGCCCTATAGTGATGATGTTGTAGTGCAGAAATTTGAGTGTATTGGACACGTACAGAAGCGAATGGGAACAAGACTTCGGCGACTGAAAGCTTCGTACAAAAAACAAAAACTCAGTGATGGTAAAGGGTTGGATGGGAAGGGAAGGTTAACTGACAGTGTAATTGACAAAATACAGAACTATTATGGAATGGCTATTAGGCAAAATACACAAAGTGTCGACGAAATGAAGAAGGCTGTTTGGGCTCTTTTTTTTCATACTTCTTCAACCGATGAAAATCCCCAACATAGCTTGTGTCCCAAAGAAGAAGACAGTTGGTGTAAATATAACAAAGGATTGCTAACTGGTGAAGTGTACACTCATAAGCATAGTCTGCCTCATGCAATAATGGAGGTGATAAAACCTATTTTCAGAGACTTAGCAGCACCTGAACTGTTGAAAAAGTGTATTCACGGAAAAACTCAAAACCCCAATGAAAGTGTAAATAGTGTTATATGGTCGAGAATCCCCAAGACCGTATTTGTTGGAACAGAAACACTTCACTTTGGTGTGTATGATGCTGTTGCGACTTTCAATGATGGCAACATTGTAAGGTGCAAGGTATTTAGAAATATGGGAATGAAGATAGGTTCTAACATGGTACGAGCGATGCTTGCTTTAGACAAGGAACGCCTTCGGGCTGCAGACAGGGCTGTAAAGAGTCTAGAAATACAAGCAAGAGTAAACAGGAGGAGGAACAAGAGGAAGCTGGAGGAGGAGTTTGCAGAGGATGAAGATAATCCATCCTATGGACCTGGAATGCACTAAAAAGTTAATCCAATCTTTGTCGCTCGATTCCCAAAACTTTTATTTTCTCATACTAATTACATGTTTTCTAAGGATCTTCCAAACATATTTGTTTCAAACTTTCAGTAAATGTTACACAGTACCTTCTGCATAATTTAACACAGCCTTTTTCCAAAAAACTGTATATTTTTGAATATATAAATAAAAATTGCAAAAAAATTTTGTGAATTTTCGTTACAATTGAAAAAAAATCATCTTTAATAACTGAACTAAAATTTTGTAAAATCCCTGTGTTAAGTTGTAGCCCATATTCCAATAAATAATCTGTAAAAAGTTCAACTTCCTACCTCAAATACTTTGTGAGGAAAGATGTAATTTATAAGCGTTATTTTAACATTGCAAGTATAGGGCGTTCCGGAGCCCCTTAAAGCCGGTTCTTGAAATTTTGTTTGTAGATTTTCTCGTGATATCTGCCGCCTATCTTCAAGAGTGTCCATTCAGTACTTTGAACATCAGTGACATCCTCCCGCGATTTAGACAGACCTGTAACCATTTGTGTTGCCCTTCTCTGCGAACGTTCAACATCCCCCGTTAGCACTGTTTGGTGTGGGTTCCACACACTTGAGCAGTATTCTAGGATTGGTCGTACGACTGATCTGTAAGCATTCTCCTTTGTAGAGTGATTGCATTTCCCCAGTATTCTACCAATGAACCAAAGTCTGCTACCTGGTTTACCCATGACTGTGCCTATTTGATCGTTCAACTTCACGTTCCTACTGTAACGCCCAAGTATTTATATGAGTTTACAGATTATGTTCGTAGGATAATACGTTTTTTCGATTTTTGAAGCGCGCAGTTTTAGATTTTTGACCATTTAAAGCAAGCTGTCAATCATTGCACCAATCTGAAATCTTGTCAAGTCTGAGTGCCTATTTGTACAGCTTCGTTCAGACTGTACTTCACTGTAGATAACTGCATCATCTGCGAAAAGTCTGAGTTTGCTATTAATGTTATCTGAAAGGTCATTAATACACAAATTGAAAAGCAGGGGTCCCAACACACTTCCCTGGTATACACACGAAGTTACTTCCACAGCTGTGGATGACTTTTTATCGAAGACAACATACTGCGTCCTCCGTACCAAGAAATTCTTAATCCAGTTACATATTCCGTCTGATACCTCTTATGATCGCACATTTGATAATAAGCATAGGTGTAATAAAGCGTCAAATGCCTTTCAGTGATCAAGTAATATTGAATCTTCCTGACAGGCTTGAGCCATGGCTGTCAGGATGTCACGTGAGAAAAGGGCGAGTTAGGTTCCACATGATCTATATTTCCGAAATCCAAGGTGATTGCCAAGGAGGAGGTCGTTGACTTCGAGATACCTTATTATGTTTGAGCTCAATATTTCCAAACATTCTACAACTAACTGAAGTAAAGGATATTGCACGGTAATTTTGTGGGTCACTTTTTCTATCCGTCGTGATAGAAGGGTGTCACCTATGCCTTCTTCCAACTGATGCTTACAGTTTTTTGTTCAAGGGATCTGCGATAGATTAGAGTTAAGACAGGGACTAACTCAGTCGCGAATTGAGTATGGAATCAGACAGGAATTCCATCGGGCCATGTGATTTTTTTCTGTTTCAACGATTTCAGCTGTTTCTCGACGCCACTGACACTGATAAATATTTCACTCATCTTTTCAGTGCTGTGAGAACTAAATTGTGGAAATATTCGTTCTCGTTTGCAGAGGAACATTTGAAGACAGAATTAAGCATTTCTGGTTTTGATTTGCGAGTCTCAAATTCATTAATGCATTAGTGGCCTGTTTCTTTAGAATTTTCTTTATAGTGACAAAAGCAATGGAATACCTCCCAATATCGTGTCACATCTCATTTGGAACGGAGTAATGCAGAAACTCGACTCACATAGTCGTTGTATGTCCCCTGCAGAAATACTGAGCCATGCCGCCTCTATAGCCGTCCATAACTGCGAAAGGGTTGTCGGTGCAGGATTTTGTGCACGAACTGAGCTCTCGATTGTGTCGCATAAAAGTTAAATGGCATTAATGTCCGGCTATCTGGGTGGCCAAATCCAGATTGTTCTTCAGACCAATCTCGAACAACTGTGGCATCGTAACACGGTACATTGTCATCCATAAAAATTCCGTCTTTGTTTGGGAATGGCTGTAGATGGCCTCCAAGTAGCCGAACATAACCACTTCCAGTCAGTGGTCGGTTCAGCTGGACCAGAGAACCCAGTCCATTCCATGTAAACACAGCCCACACCATTATGGAGCCACTACCAGCTTGTACAGTGCCCTGTTCACAGCTTGGGTCCACGGCTTCGCGGGATCTGCGTCACATTCAAACCCTATCATCATCAGCTCTTAACAAATGAAATCGGGAATCATCTGACCAGACCAGGTTTTCTAGTCATGTAGGGTTCAACCTAAATGGTCATGAGCCCAGGAGAGACTCTGCAGGTGATGACGTGCAGTTGGCGTCAACACGAGATTTCGCCGCACTATCCTAACGGATACGTTAGTCGTACCTGTCACATTGACTTCTGCGATTATTTCATGCAGTGTCGCCGTCTGTAGCACCGATTACGCGAACTCCACTGCTTTCGGTCGTTAAGTGAAGGCCGTCGGCGACTGCGTTGGCTGTGGTAACTCTCGACACTGGATCTCGGGATATTGGTGTCCCTAACGATTTCCGAAATGGAATGTACCATTCGTGTAGCTGCAACTACAATTCCGCCTTCAGAGCCTGTTAATTCCTATCCTGTGGGCAGAATGACGTAGGAAACTTTTTCACACTAATCACCTGAGTACAAATGAGAGCTCCGTCAATGACCAGACCCTTTATACGTTGTGTGTGTGACACTGCCGCCATCCGTATATTTGCATTTCGCTGTCCCATGACTTTTGTCACCTCACTGTGTAGCATAGATACGCTCTCCCATTAGAAACTGTCCTACTGGGTGCATATCGATAGAGGCATAATCAACTATTCTTGTAACTTGAGCTTAAGTTCCTGTATTTTTCGTCAGTACGTGAGGTGTGCCTGACGTTGGTTTAGGTCTCATTGTTTCTTCTCATTTTCACTTCATAATCGCATCAGCAACAGTCGACTTTGGTCGCCTCAGAAGGGCTGAAATGTCACAGATGCATTTATTACCAGGTTCCTTCCGTCCCTTTACAACGAACCCGCACCTACCTATGAACATTGTCTCAGCATATCATCAGTAGGGAAGCCGAGCGAAACCTACTGCACTTCGACGTGAACCAGGCTGTAATTAAAGTCACTAATCTACATTTCGGGACGAAGTTTTCACACGAAATGAAAGGTTGGAAATGTTGTCCTTAATTAATATACTCTGAAACTTAGGTGAACAACTAACAACTATCACCGCCAAGCCCGTGCTAGTCTTAACACAGTCACTCACAATCCCTTTCACTCACGTTAGCAAGCTAATGGTGTTGCATTTCCCGAAAACGTAATAGCTACAAAAATACGGATTGTTTTTGATTGAGAATCCTCGACAAATATTAATTCTGTCGGTACCTAATGCAGTCGCAGTTTTTAGCCACCGACCTGCTCAATACGCCACGCGGAATTTATGTCTTTTCTCGTCACAAAATTCACTTAAAAAATTCCGAAATTTCTACACACCCATCGGAATAATTATGCCGTCACTCTTGATGTATGAAACACTCTTAGATCCGGCAACTTATCATTTCCATCGGAACTACTACTACACACGTCCGAACTATTTCATGGCTAAGCTCCGACTCCTCTCTAGAATACTCTAAGTCTCCTCTACCACCACAGAAAGGCGCGCCAAGAATATTGCTTTCCCATTCGTCAGTTTACTCAACAGCCAATAACAAAACAACACTATATAGCGTCAGTCCGCGCTTTTCATCAATAACCAATCGCAAAATAGTAAACCTAACGACTGCACTTTTTACCGACGTAATTATCTAATGTTGTTGTTGTGGTCATCAGTCCTGAGACTGGTTTGATGCAGCTCTCCATGCTACTCTAACCTGTGCAAGCTTCTTCATCTCCCAGTACCTACTGCAGCCTACATCCTTCTGAATCTGCTTAGTGTATTCATCTCTTGGTCTCCCTCTACGATTTTTAACCTCCACGCTGCACTCCAGTACTAAATTGGTGATCCCTTGATGCCTCAGAACATGTCCTACCAACCGATCCCTTCTTCTAGTCAAGTTGTGCCACAAACTCCTCTTCTCCCCAATTCTGTTCGATACCTCCTCATTAGTTATGTCATCTACCCATCTAATCTTCAGCATTCTTCTGTAGCACCACATTTCGAAAGCTTCTATTCTCTTTTGGTCTAAACTACTTATCGTCCACGTTTCACTTCCATACATGGCTACACTCCAGACAAATACATGACTTCCTGACACTTAAACCTACACTCAATGTTAATAAACTTCTTCAGAAAAGCTTTCCTTGCCATTGCCAGTCTACATTTTATATCCTCTCCACTTCGACAATCATCAGTTATTTTGCTCCCCAAATAGCAAAACTCCTTTACTACTTTAAGTGTCTCATTTCCTAATCTAATTCCCTCAGCATCACACGACTTAATTCGACGACATTCCATTATCCTCGTTTTGTTTTGTTGACGTTCATCTTATATCCTCCTTTCAAGACACTGTCCATTCCGTTCAACTGCTCTTCCAAGTTCTTTGCTGTTTCTGACAGAATTACAATGCCATCGGCGAACCTCAAAGTTTTTATTTCTTCTCCATGGATTTTAATACCTACTCTGAACTTTTCTTTTGATTCCTTTACTGCTTGCTCAATATACAGATTGAATAGCATCGGGGAGAGGCTACAACCCTGTCTCACCCCCTTCCCAACCACTGCTTCCCTTTTATGACCCTCGACTCTTATAACTGCCATCTGGTTTCTGTACAAATTGTAAATAGCCTTTCGCTGTCTGTATTTTACCCCTGCCACCTTCAGAATTTGAAAGAGAGTATTCCAGTCAACATTGTCAAAAGCTTTCTCTAAGTCTACAAATGCTAGAAACATAGGTTTGCCTTTCCTTAATCTTTCTTCTACGATAGGTCGTATTGCCTCACGTGTTCCCATATTTCTACGGAATCCAAACTGATCTTCCCCGAGGTCGGCTTCTACCAGTTTTTCCATTCGTCTGTAAAGAATTCGCGTTAGTATTTTGCGGCTGTGACTTATTAAACTGATAGTTCGGTAATTTTCACATCTGTCAACACCTGCTTTCTTTGGGATTGGAATTAGTATATTCTTCTTGAAGTCTGAGGGTATTTAGCCTGCCTTATACATCTTGCTCACCAGATGGTAGAGTTTTGTCAGGACTGGCACTCCCAAGGCTGTAAGTAGTTCTAATGGAATGTTGTCTACTCCCAGGGCCTTGTTTCGACTTAGGTCTTTCAGTGCTCTGTCAAACTCTTCACGCAGTATCATATCTCCCATTTCATCTTCATCTACATCCTCTTCCAGTTCCATAATATTGTCCTCAAGTACATCGCCCTTGTATAGACCCTCGATATATTCCTTCCACCTTTCTGCTTTCCCTTCTTTGTTTAGAACTGGGTTTCCATCTGAGCTCTTGATATTCATGCACGTGGTTCTCTGTTCTTCAAAGTTCTCTTTAATTTTCCTGTAGGCATTATCTATCTTACCCCTAGTGAGATAAGCCTACATCCTTACATTTGTCCTCTAGCCATCCCTGCTTAGCCATTTTGCACTTCCTGTCGATTTCATTTTTGAGATGTTTGTATTCCTTTTTGCCTGCTTCATTTACTGCCTTTTTGCATTTTCTCCTTTTATCAACTAAATTCAGTATCTCTTCTGTTACCCAAGGATTTCTACTAGCCCTCGTCTTTTTACCTACTTGATCCTCTGCTGCCTTCACTATTTCATCCCTCAAAGCTACCCATTCTTCTTCTACTGTATTACTTTCCCCCATTCCTGTCAATTGTTCCCTTATGCTCTCCCTGAAACATTGTACAACCTCTGGTTCTTTCAGTTTATCCAGGTCCCATTTCCTTAAATTCCCACCTCTTTGCAGTGTCTTCAGTATTAATCTACAGTTTATAACCAATAGATTGTGGTCAGAGTCCACATCTGCCCCTGGAAATGTCTAACAATTTAAAACCTGGTTCCTAAATCTCTGTCTTTCCACTATATAATCTATGTGAAACCTTCTAGTATCTCCAGGGTTCTTCCATGTATACAACCTTCTTTCATGATTCTTGAACCAAGTGTTAGCTATGATTAAGTTATGCTCTGTGCAAAATTGTACTAGGCAGCTTCCTCTTTCACTTCTTAGCCCTAATCCATATTCACCTACTACGTTTGCTTCTCTTCCTTTTCCTACTGTTGAATTCCAGTCACCCATGACTATTAAATTTTCGTCTCCCTTCACTACCTAAATAATTTGTTTTATCTCAATATACATTTCATCAATTTCTTCATCATCTGCAGAGCTAGTTGGCATATAAACTTGTACTACTATAGTAGGTGTGGGCTTTGTGTCTATCTTGGCCACAATAATGCGTTCACTATGCTGTTTTTAGTAGCTTACCTCCTATTTTTTTTATTTATTATTAAACCTACTCCTGCATTACCCCTGTTTGATTTTGTATTTATAACCCTGTATTCACCTGACCAAAAGTCTTGATCCTGCTGCCACCGAACTTCACTAATTCCCACTATATCTAACTTCAACCTATCCATTTCCCTTTTTAAATTTTCTGACCTACCTGCCCGATTAAGGGATCTGACATTCAACGCTCCGATCCGTAGAACGCCAGTTTTCTTTCTCCTGATAACAACGTCCTCCTGAGTAGTCCCCCCCCCCCCCCCCCCGGAGATCCGAATGGGGGACTACTTTACCTCCGGAATATTTTACCCAAGAGGACGCCATCATGATTTAACCATACAGTAAAGCTGCATGCCCTTGGGAAAAATTACGGCTGTAGTTTCCCCTTGCTTTTAGCCGTTCGCAGTAGCACAACAGCAAGGCCGTTTTGGTTAGCGTTACAAGGCCAGATCAGTCAATCACCCAGACTGTTGCCCCTGCAACTACTGAAAAGGCTGCTGTCCCTCTTCAGGAACCACACGTTTGTCTTGCCTCTCAACAGATACCCCTGCGTTGGGGTTGCACCTACGGTACGGCTATCTGTACCGTTGAGGCACGCAAGCCTCCCCACCAACGGCAAGGTCCATGGTTCATGCTGAAGTTTTGTTTATGCCTAAAGTTATTTTCTATTGTTATTTATACCTGAATTAACTTTCCCTTTACCATAAACTTAGTTTACAAATCTATTCTACAAAAATCCCATTTGTCCACATGCATACTTCTTCTAAATGTTCCCACACTAATTCCCACTATATAACTCGTTAAACAATTATCTTCATATTAACCTTAAACCACACTCACGCATAATTCATACTGCTAAAACACATTTATAACATTTTACCTACACAAAAAGACATAATAACAGTTTATGAAAAACGTTCTATTACTTTAGTGCACTCTAGTGGGCACAATCGGAACTAAATCACTGTCCCCTATCCAATACTGTTCTCTAACGGCTGATAAATAAAATACGTGCGCGTCCAGTCTCGCGTCACCATCTGTCACTATCCAGCTCTGAGATACATTTCCCACTTAACCGCCTCCAAGGTAGGATCGGTATACGGCGCTACGCCTCAACTGATCCAAATTCGAAGTCACTGAGCTCTCCTGAGAGACGCATTTGCTGTTACTGCTTCTCTGATGACAACACAGTATCCCCCCCTCCTTCATCCCGCATCCTTTTACACTCGCTCATCCGCCTCTTCTGACATCTGTTGGACAATTCCGCATTACTTAGGGCTGCCCTCGTATTTTTTATCAGATTGTGTGTGTAGCGCGTTCGTTTACAGGATAAAGAAGGGCGGGCGGCGTACCTGCGGCGCCATGTCGCCCGCGGCGATGGCCTGCCGCAGCTGCGGCGCGTCCTCGGCGTTCCTGTTGCCCGGCGCCTCGGCCGCCGCCCGCAGCAGCCGGCCCACGCTGCAGTGCGCCCAGCCCGCCGCCGCGCGCACCACCTTGTCGCACAGCGCCGCCTTGTTGCTGCCCGGACCCCCTGCACGTAGCACACACACACTCTAACTAAACACACGGAGACAATAAAGGCAAGAGAAACAACTCCAGTACACAAAATTGGCAGAACACTTAGAAGGTGCAACAGGTCTACCAAAGAGACTGATTACACTACGCTTGTCCGCCCTATTCTGGAGTACTGCTGTGCGGTGTGGGATCCGTATCAGTTGGGACTCACGGATGACATCGAAAAAGTACAAAGAAGGGCAGCTCGTTTTGTATTATCGCGGAATAGGGGAGATAGTGTCACAGACATGACATGTGAATTGGAATGGCAACAAAGGGGTTTTTCGATGCGACGGGATCTTATCATGAAATTTCAATCACCAGTTTTCTCCTCCGATTGCAAAAACATTCTGTTGGCACCCACCTACATAGGGAGAAATGATCATCACGATAAAATAAGAGAAATCAGGGCTCGCAGAGAAAAATTTAATTGCTCGTTTTTCCCGCGTGCCGTTCGAGAGTGGAACGGTAGAGAGACAGCGTGAAGGTGATTCATTGAACCCTCTGCCAGGCACTTTAGTGTGAATAGCAGAGTAATCACGTAGATGTAGGAATATTTTCTGACAGGGAGAGGCCACTAGGTTCAGACCACGGATTTGATTTACTTCAAACTTCGCACACTTCTAACAGTCCATTAGAGCAACATAATGTGCAAGTAGTACACCTTACTATTTAGACGATTTCGAGAAAATCGAAGAATAACTTTACGTGTCATTGAGGTACCGGTGCGTCGCGACCTCGATCACGAGTTGGCGGCGGTCATGTGGTTAGCGTTCAAGCTCTGTAATCGGTGGATCCCTGGATCTCGTCTCGCTAATGTTTTTCTTTTACTTTATATGGCTCTGAGCACTATGGGACTTAACATCTCAGGTCATCAGTCCCATAGAACTTAGAACTACTTAAACCTAACCTAAGGACATCACACACATCCACGCCCGAGGCAGGATTCGAACCTGCGACCGTAGCGGTTGCGCGGTTCCAGACTGTAGCACCTAGAACCGCTCAGCCACACCGGCCGGCCTTTACTTTATATTTTTTCAGCACTATTCACATAATTTCATACATACAAGGTGCGATTCAGAAGTTTCAAGACTGATTCATTTCTGAGTAGGGGAGCACGCGCGGACCGGTTCCGCCGGGTGGGGGAAGTAGTCGGGGTCTCAGGGAACGAACTGACGCTACGGCAATTGCCTCCGGAACCCTGGAGACTGCACATCGCCTGCAGCGTGAGTGCGTGTCATTGACCTCGGTCGAAAAATGGGAGGGGTGAAAATGGAGCAGCACTTGGAGCAGCATTACGCGATTAAGTATTGCGTGCGACTGAACAAAACCGCCAGGGAGACTCTCGGTATGATTCAAGAGGCCTTTAACGAAGAAGTCATGTCCCGTGCAATGGTTTCCATGTGGCATAAACGTTTTAAATATGGCCGCGGGAATGTTGAAGACGACGACCGCTCTGGGAGGCCATCATCAAGCTGAACGGATCAAAATGTGGAGAAATTGCGGAAACATTTAAACAATGACCGTCGAGTTGAGGGATCGAGTTTACCGCATCCGCCTGGCGATCAAGGGCGATTGTATTCTCCACCACGACAACGCGCCCGCTCACACGTCGCCCGTCGCCGCCGAAGTTTTGTTCAAGTTCAGCGTGACAACACTGCCGCAGCCACCCTACAGCCCCGACTTGGCTCCAAGTGACTTTTTCCTCTTCCCATAAATCAAGACAGGCCTAACAGGGAAGCGATTCGACTCCATCGACGCCATCCAGCAGGCTTGACAACATGACGCCCAAGGCCTTCCAGAAGGGCTACGAACAGTAGAAGACGCGCTGGCAGCGCTTTGTTGATGCTGAATGATCATATTCTGAATAATTTTAGTCCGCTGTACTTCAATGTCCAATAAATTTCTAGTTCTGAGTTATCTCTTGAAACTTTTGAATCACACCCTGTATAACATTTGAATTCTCAACATTATTTGGTTGTTTGCTAATTATTAGGGTTCCGAATCTCTTTCAGTAAAAAATGGAACCCTTAGAGCATCACTTTCTTGTTTTCCGTCTGTATGTCAAGACACCTTTTTCTCAGAAACGGGCAGATGATCAAGTTGAAATTAATGTCATATACAGACGTCTATAGGCCCATGCGGGGTAATAACTGTAAACTTCTAAGGTAATGCAGCCAAACTATATGGCCATTTATGTCACATATTTTGATATTCGCAAACTCCCTCATCAAAACTTATATGTCACTTCCCGTTGACCTTGAATCATGAAAAAGAGTCCAGAAATTGCTAATTCGTAATTATATCATACGAAAACATTTCTTTGGCTAGTTTTCACCTGACAAGAACTTATAATTAAAACAGTCAGTATTTCTGCATTCAGACTGACTGAGTCGCAATGATAAAAGTCAAACATCAAGCAAGGAATGGGTTTGTAAGGTGTCAGAATAAATGAAGGTCAGATTCGCATCTTACATGAGAGCCTTATACATCGCAACAACAAGGAGAATATGGCACCTAACTTAATTCGGCGGTAATGACCAAATTTGTCTAGCAGTGTGTAATGCAAAAACAGATGACATTCAATGGACGATAATTAACACACCGTTCCTATAATCCATGTTTGAGCGGAAGGTGAAACAAGCAGCGAGAGGCGTTTTAGTTTGGAATTCAGAGGGACGATGCAGAGGCAGGGCTGCACTACAGGGGGTACCACGGTAACCACTTAAAGGGGTGTCCCAGGAGGAAAGTCAACGACCGTGCAGTTGACTCTGATGGGGAGAGTGAGTATAATGGCCCATCTGAGGGAGGACAGGAAAGAAAGCTTTTAGAAAACTGCGTTTCGGAATTCGAAATGGATACGAAACAAGACCAGTGACGCATTTTCGATCATGTGTCCAGTGAGTGGTACACACATGAGAGAGTCAATGTACGCATTTAGGCATCTTGAACGGGCACAAAACGTCCAATTGGCGGAAACGCGCTAGTAAGGTGAAAAGAGCCAAAGTTTCGACGCAATTTAATGGTAGGGACCTTGCGATTGGTAGAGACAGTTTCCACAAAATAAGAGGAACGCTCTTATTGGTCGAAAAAAGCTGTGACCTGAAGAACGAAAGAACCCAGGTGAAGAGCAGTTCGGATATGAGTAAGACGGAAATTCGGCTATGAGTAAGATGGAAATATTCGTGGACTCTTCTCTGAACTGACGTCAAGTGCAGAACAGAGCACATAATGCACTGTACGACGCAGAGGAGTAATTTGTGTGAACACTGTGTTCACAGCGGCTGATATCCAACTAGAAATTAGCTGTAGCATCGTTTAGCTCCAACTGTGGAGAAGCGTACCAGCCAATTAGTTAACTGTTCTTGCAAGAACTGAGAGGGCATTATAATATGCACGCTGCTCCAACCATGCGCGTGTATATCGCCACATTCTAAGACTAGGGATGAGTACATGTTCTCTCGCACAACGAGAAACATAGGGAAAGTTTATGTTGGAAAATTCAGTAAAGGTTTAATTAGTTTTATAGGAATTTCAGCGGAAAAAAAGCGGCCTAGCAGACGACAGCTCATTGCAGCTTAAGGTAAATACCATGTGCAGAGGCGTAAACTTGTTGGTTCACCAGCTTGCATCCACCGTAAACTCGAGCGACCTTGGGTAATCTTTTGCTCATTTTTGTCACATAACTAAAAATCCACCATTGACTTGATTGTCATCCTAAAAATAGTACCGAGCATTGAACCGGAATCGGACGATTTTCGTAGTACTGACCAACATCATAATGTAAGTGTAGGAACAATTTTGTAAAGAAACTTCTAGTTAAACTTTAATATTGTCGTGTTTACGAAAATTTAACCTTCTGAGAGTTAATATTTAATATTGTTGTGTTAAGGATTATTTCACTTTCTGATGTAGACGAGATGCGTTACCCTGACAACGATTTATTTGTTGCCTCATTGAAAACTGTGTAAAAGCCTGTAATTTTGTGCTAATATTGCGACATTAAACATGTCATTTCAACTTACACAGTTGTTTTCAATCCTAGAATAAGTAAACCCACAAATATTTGCACCTTACTGTTTTATTGCCCATATGGCTAGTTCCCGATTTTATCTGTCATCAGATATCAAGGAGCGATTGCTGCACTTAGGTACGGCGTTGCAAGTTCTATGGCAAACAACCGTTCGCAGACTAGTCTGACGTTAGACTTTTATCATTGTTACTCAGTCAGCCTGTACGGAGAACTCTGAAGATTGCATGTGCATGCACGAAAAATGAATTCATTCGGTGTATTAGATACCGTTTCAGTTTATGTTTTCCATGTCTGTGTGGAAAATATCATCCTTCAACTTGTAATGTTGAAATCACATCCGACGATTAATCGCACATTACCCTCACAGGCTGGCATATTGTAAACCATTGCGTTAATTAATAGCGTTATTTACACCTTTATTTATCGACGTTTGACTTGAGCTTCCCAAGCCTGCCCATCGTTCTTGGAACTGACGTATGCAGATCGTAAGCGTCCAAGTGCACAGCAGTACTCGGTTCCTGCCCGTTTGCGGGTATAAGAGATTTCGGAAATCACTATAGGCAAGTATTTTCAGAAAAACTTTATGTGATTTTCTCGAATTCGTTTAAGTAGTATGCCTTATTTCGGTGTAAGGAACCCTCAGTTTCTGATGGTTCGCTACAAATATAGTTACAGTTTCTTCAGTTACCTATCCCAGTTACTTTTGTCTTTTTGTGACGGTTTGTTCACAGTATGACCGTTGTTTACTGCCACCCTCAAACGACAGTTTATAAAGAGCTTCTCCTGGCCTACACAGCAAGTAACATTAACACATCGCTGGAATTTAAATTAACTTCGCGCCCACTGTGATCTATGGAAAGAACCAGCTCCTTATCTACTCGCAAGGGTTACCTGATTAATTAGGAGACTGAGTTGGGTGGAATGGGCTGCAGCTAGAGGTAAGAAACGGAGCGAGTAGGAGTCCGGTGTCGCGGGTTGCATACTTCGTAAGTCAAGTCACTTTTCCATCAGTGCTAACGGGCTTCCTTTATCGCCGCTGTAGTCTGAAAACTTTGGCGGCGCCGTCGCCACATACCAATAGAGTCTATAATAAATCTCCTCTACTATACGTCTATGGTCACAAATTTTTAGTCGTCAGACTACCGGTTTCGGTCTATAATGACCATCTTCAGATCTGTTTCATAAAAACATGTTCTAATATACTGTAACCATAGTGGCATCGTCAAATGGTAGACACAAAATCAGCGACAGCATCGTCAAATATATATAAATAATAGTATATACATGAGTCACTTTGTCAGAAACGGAGCAAGTAGGACTGCTGCTGACAAGGTGACTCTTCTATATACTATTATTTAAAGGGTGATTCAAAAAGAATACCACAACTTTAAAAATGTGTATTTAATGAAAGAAACATAATATAACCTTCTGTTATACATCATTACAAAGAGTATTTAAAAAGGTTTTTTTTTCACTCAAAAACAAGTTCAGAGATTTTCAATATGGCCCCCTCCAGACACTTGAGCAATATCAACCCGATACTCAAACTCGTTCCACACTCTCTGTAGCATATCAGGCGTAACAGTTTGGATAGCTGCTGTTATTTCTCGTTTCAAATCATCAATGGTGGCTGGGAGAGGTGGCCGAAACACCATATCCTTAACATACCCCCATAAGAAAAAATCGCAGGGGGTAAGATCAGGGCTTCTTGGAGGCCAGTGATGAAGTGCTCTGTCACGGGCTGCCTGGCGGCCGATCCATCGCCTCGGGTAGTTGACGTTCAGGTAGTTACGGACAGATAAGTGCCAATGTGGTGGCGCTCCATCCTGCTGAAATATGAATTTGCAGCTCTCTGCTAGCTCTGCGAGTCGATTTTCCTGGGCTGCGAACAAATGCTTGCTGGAAGCGTGCTACATTTTCATCACTCGTTCTCGGCCGTCCAGAACTTTTCCCTTTGCACAAACACCCATTCTCTGTAAACTGTTTATACCTACGTTTAATACACCACCTATCAGGAGGTTTAACACCATACTTCGTTCGAAATGCACGCTGAACAACTGTCGTCGATTCACTTCTGCCGTACTCAATAACACAAAAAGCTTTCTGTTGAGCGGTCGCCATCTTAGCATCAACTGACACTGACGCCTAGTCAACAGCGCCTCAAGCGAACAAATGTACAACTAAATGAAACTTTATAGCTCCCTTAATTCGCCGACAGATAGTGCTTAGCTCTGCCTTTTGTCGTTGCAGAGTTTTAAATTCCTAAAGTTGTGGTATTCTTTTTGAATCACCCTGTATATATCTGACGATCTGGCCACCAAAGTCACCGGGTTTAAACCCTTTCTAGAATCTGTAGGACCACCTCGGCCGGACTGTTTGTGCCACGGATCGTCAATCGAGTTAGAAAAAAAGTGCTTGTTAAAATTCCAGACGAAAGATGGGAGGCGCACGAAATAGGTACTGATGCATGAATACTTCACTTAAGTCACTAACAGTTTTATTGCACTACAGATGACAAGACCCGTTGTGTGATTTTTCTCGACGACCGCTACTCTAATGGTGACCTACTCTAATGGTAAGGTACCATTAACCACTGCATGTGGCTCATATTTTTCGTTTCAGATTTTGCAAGCATTGTCAAGGATTTTAAATTGGTGGTAAGTTCCTATGGGACCAAACTGCTGAGGTCATCGGTCCCTAGTCTTACACACTACTTACTCTAACTTAAACTAACTTACGCTAAGGACAACACACGCACCCATGCCCGAGGGAGGACTCGAACCTCCAACGGGGGGAGCCGCGCAAACCGTGGCAAGGGGCCCGAGACCGCGCGGCAACCCCCCGCGGCTAGCTATTAAAAATTCACAAGCATATATATTCAGGACTTTAGGAATCCGTACGGGGTGAGGAGAAACTTTTTGTACTCCAGTCTATTTTAAAAACGTGTTACGTTAAGAAAATTTATTTAAATAATTATTAATAAATCAAGACGTCACTCACGCAGCTTGCTGAAGACGTTGAGTGGAAGCAGCCCACTATGGTAGATTACTCAAAGGCACTAGACCAAATCCCAAAAACTGTTTTTACAACCTCACGAGACAAAAAGAACAGTCGAAAAAAAGTGGGTTAGTGATACGGGTGGCATTTGCTGACTACAGCGACATATTTCGTAATCTTAATCAAAGTCAAAGTAGTCCCAAGCTCAGGGAATGAGTGTAGGGCGGCAGATGCAGCAATCCTGCACCGTCGTTCTAGGCAACGCCCTGATGAGGGGTTTTACTACTGCCTTCTTCCAACAAGTTATGAAGTATCAAGTGCGTATCTGTGTCGTGCAGGTGCCGGTGATTAGTGTCTGTACAGTGTAGTCTTGCGTTTTAGTTGTTAAGGGGCTCCGGAACGTCCTATACTTGCAATGTTAAAATAACGCTTATAAATTACATCTTTCCTCCCAAAGTATTTGAGGTAGGAAGTTGAACTTTTTACAGATTGTTTATTGGAATATGGGCTACAACTTAACATAGGGATTTTACAAAATTTTAGTTCAGTTATTAAAGATGATTTTTTTTTTCAATTGTAATGAAAATTCACAACATTTTTTTGCAATTTTTTATTTATATATTCAAAAATATACAGTTTTTTGGAAAAAGGCTGTGTTAAATTATGCAGAAGGTACTGTGTAACATTTACTGAAAGTTTGAAACAAATATGTTTGGAAGATCCTTAGAAAACATGTAATTAGTATGAGAAAATAAAAGTTTTGGGAATCGAGCGACAAAGATTGGATTAACTTTTTAGTGCATTCCAGGTCCATAGGATGGATTATCTTCATCCTCTGCAAACTCCTCCTCCAGATTCCTCTTGTTCCTCCTCCTGTTTACTCTTGCTTGTATTTCTAGACTCTTTACAGCCCTGTCTGCAGCCCGAAGGCGTTCCTTGTCTAAAGCAAGCATCGCTCGTACCATGTTAGAACCTATCTTCATTCCCATATTTCTAAATACCTTGCACCTTACAATGTTGCCATCATTGAAAGTCGCAACAGCATCATATACACCAAAGTGAAGTGTTTCTATTCCAACAAATACAGTCTTGGGGATTCTCGACCATATAACACTATTTACACTTTCATTGGGGTTTTGAGTTTTTCCGTGAATACACTTCTTCAACAGTTCAGGTGCTGCTAAGTCTCTGAAAACAAGGTTAGCCACAACACATACTTTATCTCACATCACTAAAATGTACCTGTTGAACACGGACGTTAATAACAACACCATTTGACAGCAGTTTAACAGCGCCACAGTGGGTCACGCCCATGTAGAACACATTTCAAAAAAAATTTAAAAATAGTTGTAGTCTTCGGAATTGAATAAATTATATATCTATTAAAAGGTAATAGTCTGCAGATTCAGAAAACGCAAAAAAGTAAAAATTGAACTTTTCATGATTTTGAGCCTTTCCGGAGCCCCTTAAGGGTGAAAAAAAAGGGTAGAGGGTGAAACTCTGTGCCGGCACATAGCCTACTCCTCTCGAATAGCACCAAGGGGGGCCTCCAAGCTTAACACTGCGGTAGGTCTGCAATGAAATCCAGGACCTCGGCGCATAGACTGGTGATCAGGAAGGTTACACCACCGCCTCTCCTACCCTTCGAGTCGCAGCGCCTTATGCCGCGCCTATGTAAGTCGGATGGTAGCGAGCGCATGAGCACAGACAATGAGACATTGTTCTAGCTTGACAGATATGCACTCTGATCCAGTAGCAATTTCAAGTAGTATGTCTATTAACTGAGTATACGTTGGCGTGAGAACTGTGGCTTTACAGAGACAGTGGATCATACTCAAAGGAAATTTGTGAAGTGCAACTAGCCAGTTTACGGTACTGGGAAAACTAGAAACATATTACGATAATTCGTTTTTTTTATAGACGCAGTTAGTTGATATTTTTGGATTTTCTAAATTGGTTCATTTAATAAACTAGTAATAAAAGTTATTAAGTTTTGCTTGGTCAGATATAAAAGACGCGGGATTGCACGGTTTAATATCAGTATCGGATTGGCTGTGATGCATATCAGCCAATTAGAGCACAGTATGTCCGCGCGTACTTTGTGGGCTAAAGAATTGCTTCGTGAGGTCTAACAGAATTTCAGAGCTCAGCCATCAACATATCTGGATGCGTACGCTAGGAGATCTGAATGGAAGTGATAATTTTGGGGAACAATGAGTAAAACTTGACCGTGGAATGCCGCGAAATGAGCGCGAACGTATGAGAAAGACGAATACTTGAAATCCCGATTTTTATATGCAAACTGTGACTATTGAACAAACTAAAATACGCGTGGCGCACTGTGCAAGTCGAAGCCGGGAACTGAACGTTCGAAAGGATTGAATTGTGTAATATTTGAGCGAGCATTCTGCCACAGTCGATTCTTTTTGTAATCTTTTTGGTAACTGGTTCGGTCAGATACCATTAGCTGATTATTACCGTTTTGTAATCGTTTCGGTAACTGGTTCGGTTAGATACCATGAGCTGGTCCGCAGCTCGTGGTCTCGCGGTAGCGTTCTCGCTTCCCGAGCACGGGGTCCCGGGTTCGATTCCCGGCGGGGTCAGGGATTTTCTCTGCCTCGTGATGACTGGGTGTTGTGTGATGTCCTTAGGTTAGTTAGGTTTAAGTAGTTCTAAGTTCTAGGGGACTGATGACCATAGATGTTAAGTCCCATAGTTCTCAGAGCCATTTGAACCATTTGAACCATGAGCTGACTATTACGATTGTAGAGATTGGGTGTAGGTGTTGAAACTGTAACTTAAGATTAGAACGGGCTTGGCGGGGATTTTGTATCAAACGAGTAACAAGGTACTGAAGTTTTTACACGAAAACTATCGTTTAAAAGCTCTGTTAACTTGAAACCGAATATCTTTATTGCAAGCTATGTATACAATTAGTGCCACTTGTTCTACTACAGCTTGTCCAGGCGAGCAACACTGAATCACTTGTAACAAGGAAGGCGTGTGTACGACTGCAGAAGACGTGGACATTTCTGTAGGATGAACAATAATAATCGCGCCGTTGCACCTTGCCGGCCACATACTGGAAGTGAACATTTTCTACAACTAAGATGCAAACCGGCATACCTCCAAGTCGAGCACAAGCGTGCGGTACCGACCTCGGCTACGGAGGCAGGTATAATCTCAATGGTCTCCACTAATAAGGTGCAGATTAACATACCCTCACTTGATTTCTTTTCACTAATGTGACAAATGCTGTCAGTCTTAAATCTCATCGAGGATATGATGCAACCTAAAGCGCATGGATTGGAGATAATCTCACAGCCGAAATGTTCGACGAATCATAAACATTAGTATCAAGATTTTAAACATGGCTGAAACAGTAACTGTTGAAATTCTTCACGGTAAATGATGACAACCAAAACAGTTGCAGGATAAAGATTTATTAAAATTCTTGACCACGGTTTCGGTATATCTAAATATACCTTCATCAGAAGTAAAATATACTAAAATCACATCCTGCAATGGAGATTCATAAAACGCCTTTGGTACAATTGTTTCACGAATCTCCATTACAGGATGTGATTTTGGTATATTTTACTTCTGATGAAGGTATATTTAGATATACCGAAACCGTGGTCAAGAATTTTAGTAAATCTTTATCCTGCAACTGTTTTGGCTGTCATCATTTACCGTGAACATTAGTATCATGACGAAACAATACTAAACCTGTGTCGATAGCTGGATTTTTAAAAAAATGGAACTCATTATCCTGGAATTTATTGTTGGACTCACAAGTCTTTTCTGAGATCACAGTCATTTTACATAGTTTCTTTTACTGTAACATTTAAGTTTTTGTAAAGTCATTTCTACTAAATACTGAATGCATGTTAGTGACTTATATTACAAGCTGCGACACTGTCGCGAATAAAACAGTGACCTGTATATACGGTAAGTTTCCTTTAATTTACGTCTATGGTCAAAAACTTTCTTGTTAACAGATTACCGGTTTCGGTCTATAATGACCGTCATCAAATCTGCAGCAAAAAATGGGAAAAACATAAATACACTCGCAGATTGTCTACAGCTTAAAAACAATGAATAGACCATAATGAAAAGTACTGCTGACAAATATATGCATTTGTGCGCTTTAAGTATGAAGAGGGATACCTGTTTTATAAAATCAAAGTCCTAATGTACTGCAGTCATAGTGGCATTGTCAAATGTTAAATGCAGCACAGCACCAGCATCGTCAAATATATATAAATATCATCATACGCACGAATCATGTTTTCAATAGAACTACTGTTCAAAACAAGCTCTCGTACAGTAGGCACAAGATGTTTGTATTGTAAGTTCACCAGATGTCGCTAATGTCGGCATACGTTAGTTTTCAATAATTTTCATTTTTTGCTGCTGATCTGATGATGGTCATTATAGACCGAAACCGGTAATCTGTTAACAAAAAAGTTTGTGACCATAGACGTAAATTAAAGGAAACTTAGTGTCTTATATTTTACTTAAAATTCTCCACATTAGTATAATTCCTAACTTTTTTATCCTACAGAACAACTGTTACATTAGGAAAGTATACAATTATATAGAATATAAAAAAATTACGCTACAAAATTTTAGACTGTTTAGAGAAGATAAAACGAAACACTTTACTCAAATGACAGAAATGTCACAGGTACACCTTCTCCTCGCTAGGGGTACGTGAAGATTAAGGTGTTTGTGATGTTCAGAGATAGTGATCTCACTGTCAAATGGTTCAAATGGCTCTGAGCACTGTGGGACTTAACAGCTGAGGTCATCAGTCCCCTAGAACTTAGAACTACTTAAACCTAACTAACCTAAGGACACCACACACATCCATGCCCGAGGCAGGATTCGAACCTGCGACCGTAGCGGTCGCGCAGTTCCAGACTGAAGCGCCTAGAACCGCTCAGCCACAACGGCCGGCTATCACACTGTCGTGTGACGAAAATTGTATTAGAGGTGTTCCTGAAAACGTCGTCCAATTACATTAACACACAACAGGCATCTATGTGCTAATGATTGTCTAACACACTCAAAACGGCCAGGTGCTTCACGAATAATAGCTGAAGCATCAACCAAACGGGCAACCAGCTATTATGGAGCGTCTATCGGCGTCTCGACCACCAAACGTCTTACTCCCTCCCACAGAAATAAATCAATAGGACTGAGGTTGGGACAACACGACGGCCACAGTACTGGCCCAGGATGCAACAGCTGGGGGAAATATTGAATCTCCTCTGACATCAACGACAAAGCTGCATGTCAGCTAACTTGGTTACAGTGTAATCTACCTTCGATAATCTGTAAACATCAGTAAAAACTTTCAAGTAAATACAACCTAACAGAAACAATAATGATGTAATTATTTTTACGAGGACATGGTCATTGCTAAGAGTAATGCAAACTTAACCTTCCGATCAGTAAGAGATAACTTTGTTACAACTGGAATTCCGTTGTCTACGTGTTGCATACAAAACAGTAAAAACAACTGTGTGCTTTGGCCGAAGTCAGACCTGGACAAGATTTGCGCTCCCGGAGCGCGTTCGCTCTCCGTCATCGCAGTCGAGTCTACTCAGCGCTATGGACCACGGTTATCGCTGAACCGGTTTTCAGTTATATCGGTTTTCCCCCACGCCAGTTTACCATAACTGTTAAAATCGTTCAAAATAACCGGTTTACGAAATAATCGACTTTCCGTTTTTTATTTCTATTATTCCCTATAATAAACGCAGAAATCTAACAAAGATTGGACAATTTTGACTCTCTCAGTTTCAAGTTACGTAGATTAAAATATTACATTGAATAGGCAAATAAAAGAAAAGTTGGCCCATCCGCCGTTCGCTCCTTTTCTCGGAAATTGATAAGTGGTTGGATACTACAAAAAATCATCAGTATTCTCTTATTGATTCTAATTTTTTGGAACTCTGCTAAAAAACCATACCACTATTTGGGCATTACGAATAGTCAGTGCTAAAGGGTAAAAACTTCGGTTGATGAACTCTGTTTTTCGTGTTAGTTTGTCCGTCTTCAACGACTACAAGCAGATAAAGGCATATTGCGTAGACACAGGAAGCAGATGAGCTACTTCCTGTTTTTTTGTATGCTATGAATGAAATGTTGTTAAGTTTCTAATTTATTACTGTCACCATAATTTCCTTCCCTTTTATCACTTCATACAAATCGCACAAAAAATCTTTAATCTTTTAAAGCAAATTAAACATTGTACTTCATTGCTAAATCATTTCGTAAAAATATATGCAGCCTAGGGTTGGTGCCATATTACAATACAACTGATGTTCGGCGGCGACACGAGAACCTAGCGTATAGAACAGGTGGGAGCAGGTCTTGCACACTGCACGCACTTGCGTGTCTTAAGCCACGACACACGGCAACAAGGACATCATCATGTCAACAATGCTCTACCAATTCTGATGCCATGTGTTCGTTGCTCGTTTCTGTCGCCATTCTTATTAAATTGGTACTGATTGATTCTTCTAATTTTTTACAATAACGCTATATTTCAAAACAATGTAAATTTTACGAATAGAAATTAAACCTTTTTTAAAAAGATTTATTTAAAAACGAAAAATTTTAGCACTGCTGCTATTGCTAATTGATATTTCGATTTTTTATTTGGTTGTTAATAAAAAACCTGCTATAACCGAGACCAAAAAATTATCTAAAAACTCGGTTATTCTAGAGATATCAGTTTTGACCGATCGGTTTTTCTCATTCTTAGTCAGATGACTGATGACTTAAAAAAATGCATGTTGAACATAGTAATGAAAATGCCATTGTAACAATGTTACAACTGTAATAGAAATTCATTGCTAGTGGCTTCTAGAAAACAACAAGCTCTCTTCAGAGCTCCACTCTCATAAAAATTTGAGCGACTTTTACTGTCGCTGAGGAAGGTTCTGGAGTTAAAAAACTAATTCTTCCTCCGTAATTACTTTAAAGTAGAGCAGATGTGTATATGTAATTAAGTGAATTAGGTGAGAAAATGTAATGTTCCCTGTAACACACTGAAATTGTTTCTTTCTTGAAACAGTTGTGGATAATAACTGAGATGCTGAAAACAGCTGTTTAAGAAAACGAGTTATATAACCGCACATAAGACAGTGATGAGGGGTTGAGGAGTTCTGTAAGTTAGGACGAAAGAGAAATGCTGCCTCTGCCAGAAGACTGTAGAACAACAGTCCGTGACAGAGTTCAATAAACGTAGCGTGAGGTCTTGTTTTACCTGTATTATTTTCAGACCTCCAACCACACGAAGAACCGTACAATCAAAAAGCTAAATGTTGACCTCGAGTACTGTATTCAACACTGCGGAAGTGTGGTCACTGTTTGTACACACACCTGCATGATGATATTATCCCTGACTAAATAGGTTTTGGCGTGAGATCTGCATCGTCGTTTGGAAACACCAAAGTCCACTACATTCCATGAACTCAGCCGTTTCGTAATAAATTATGCAAATGCTATCTCCTATTACTGCCAATGGCGAAATTGTTGTAAAAACACGAGATATCTATATCGCTTAGGTTAATGAAGATAAAGGGTAATTAAGATAAAGCTATTCTGGATGGTTCCTCGTCACGATTCCCAAAATTCTTGCGTTGAACGATGAACAGGGGAAAGTAATGTAAGGATTATGAAGTTGTTTCCTTTGGAATACTGCAATTAAGCAGTACGCCTGAACAGGATTCAAATTCGGAGCTTTGCTTCCGCTGCCAATGCATCTGACGAAAGATCTATCCAGGAACCGAAATCCAAGCTTCAGTTCTAAACTTGAAGCTGAGAAAACGAGTAGTGGGCTGTGCCTAGATAGCTCAGTTGGTAAAACAGCTGACGCGAAATACAAAGTCTTGGGTTCGAGTCGAGGTTAGGCACGCAGTTTCGACATTAATCAGATTCCAAGAGCCGCTCACGATGGCTATTATCTTTGCCTTAGCGACGACCTTTCCGTTAGCCAGGCGACCTGACAGTGACAATGTACAGGTGGTAGACAAAAATACGAAAACACCAATAACACAACACATTACCGTGCCTAATACCGTGTAGGAAAAGCATTGCCATTCAAAGCAGCTTCCAGTGGTCTCGGATTGGATAAATATAGGTCATGTGTAGTTTTCAAGGGAATTTATACCATACTTCCTGCAAAATATGGCAAGTTACCGATGATGAAGGTGGGTAGCGGTCAGGCACCCTTCTCTACAAAGTATACCGAAAAGGTTCCATAACAGTGAGATCTGGTGATATCGGGGGAGATGCGACAATTCATCCTCGCCCTCACATATCCAGTGCGCCGCGCGGAGTGGCCGCGCGGTTAGAGGCGCCATGTCACGAACTGCGCGGCCCCTCCCGCCGGAGGTTCTAGTCCTCCCTAGGGCATGGGTGTACGTGTGTGCGTGTTGTCCTTAGAGTAAGTTAGTGTAAGTAGTGTGTAAGACTAGGTACCGATGACCTCAGCGGTTTGGTCCCTTAGTAATTCACACACAAAACCAGTACTGGACGGTGCGAGCTACGTGGACGGGGGCCCTGTCATCTTGGCCTACGGCATCGCTATTTGGGAAGAAACATTGTACCATGGGATAGACCTGATCAACCAAAATAATAACATAATCTGTGGCATTAATGCGACCTTGCAGAGAACCCAAGGGACCCATGGTATACGACGGTATGGCTGCGCGAATCATCACCGAATCCGCGCCGTGTTTCACTCTTGGGACGTAAACTCTGCCAGAAGTCTGAAACAGTGTGAAACAAGACTCATCCGACCAAATGAGTTTCTCCTATTGCTCCATAGTCCAAGTTTCATGGCTTCGGCACCAAGTTTTCCTCTTATGGGCATTTGCATCACAGGTAATTGGTAAAATTCCAGCTCGTCCTGCATTTCACTGCTTACGGAGGTACCCTCGTGTTGTTTTACTGCTGACAGTATTCGTGAGTGCGAATTTCAATTGAGTAGTGACTTTTTCAGCTGAAGTCCTTTATTTTTTTTTTTTTCACCACAATCCTCTTCAATGACAGTCTGTCACGATCACACACTTTTGTGCATATTGTGACATTGGATTAATTTTTTGCGCTTTGCTTTGTACTGTATAGATCTTCGATACGGTGCCTCTTGAAGCACCAAACAATTTGGCTAATGTGATAGAGATTCAATCAGGCGCTGTATCTGTGTTCAGTTTTATCGATTTCAGCTGTTTATCAGCACCACTGAGATTGATATCTACACTAGGAAAGTGCCGAGCCTGTCTATAGACTGTGGTGTAGGTTGCACAGACTGACCTATGACCCAGATGACCGGTGGAAAGCCCTTGGCAGGCGCGCGGTACACGGGTACCGCTTCCACGGCCGGCGGCGTGACGGGGGCGGCGGGAGGCGTCGAGTTGGTCTGCGCGGCCAGCATCGGCTGCGCCAGCACCGCCTTGGAGGCCGCGATCTTGTTCACGGCCATCTTGTTGGCGACGGCAGCTGGAGGGCCTCCGTTGCGGATGTGGTTGTTCTGGGCAGGTGCGGGGGCGGGAGCAGGTGCGACGGTGGCGCCGCCACCCAGGAGGCCGGGTGTCGCGGGCGGCACGGGGGCGGCGGGGGCGGTCGTGTCGTGCACGCCCAGCAGCCGCAGCGCCGCCGCCCGAAAGTCGCGGTACACCAGCGCCGGCTCCCGCTCCCCGTTCACCTGCGGAGTGAAAGGGATCTTATAACCGATGCTGTCTCACATAAGCATGGCGTAACTGTAGTTTACAGACAGCACACTAAAGACGAGAAAGGCGATTAGACGTTCCGAGAGAACGAGAACAGTGCCCTTTAGCTCCACGATAACTTGATCCTGAATGCAACAAGGAGGGATGTTGGCTCACGTGTGCCTGGTAAGAACGAGAAAAATCGGTGGTTCTCAGTAAAACATGCATTTTGTTCAATCACTGTGCGGCCTGGATCTGACATTATGTTCGACCTGGTGCAGGACGTACAGAGGAACCAGCAATCCCAATACAGTGAGACAGTCCGTAGCCGATATCAGAGAGTATCGCTCTCCGTCTGCGATGTATCGCTCGCCGCAAGGTGGCGGGCGTGGAGCGCCCAGCAGCTAAAGACAGACCGTAGGGGGTCAGATATGAAACGGGCAGGTGAATGTGCCTTTTTACACACCGAACGACTTACTATGATGTGAGTTTACGGCAGGCACTAGGTGGTGTGGTGCCGAAGTGTACTCTAATAGTTGTGGTAGACAGCAATGGAGATCGAGCAGTGGCGTGAAGTGTTATTAACCTTGTCGCGTACGAGCTTGCATGGAGATACGGCGCTCGGCACGAAGGAAGCTGTATGATGCACCAGGTAGAGTCGAATGGTTCAAATGGCTCTGAGCACTATGGGACTTAACTGCTGATGTCATCAGTCCCCTAGAACTTAGAACTAATTAAACCTAACTAATCTCTGGACATCACACACATCCATGCCCGAGGCAGGATTCGAACCTGCGACCGTAGCGGTCTCGCGGTTCCAGACTGAAGCGCCTAGAACCGCTCGGCCACTCCGGCCGGCTGGTTCAGTCGGCTATGGTAATAGTACCGGGCAGAAGCATTGTGTGGCTCGC
The DNA here is from genome assembly GCF_023898315.1 of Schistocerca nitens. Classification (NCBI taxonomy): domain Eukaryota; kingdom Metazoa; phylum Arthropoda; class Insecta; order Orthoptera; family Acrididae; genus Schistocerca; species Schistocerca nitens. The sequence goes on from NC_064619.1 coordinate 341,019,331, forward strand.
GAATGTCGAATGCGGTGGATGCTAATCGCCTTTATTGGTGCCACATTTGAAAGGCGCTGTGGCTGACGGAAAGTTATTCTATGTGGTTGAACAAGGTGAACTGAACGTCGGCATGATATTGGTGAGCATTTGCAAGTCTGTAAAACTTTGTTCAGTGCTCTTTCCTTACCTGTTTTAGCTGGTTTCGCACTGTCCCTAACAGCACTGACTTTTATTAGTTGTATGTGAACATTGTATGTTATCTTTATCAGCCGATGTGTTGCCTGCCTTCGAAAGACAGGGGTTTTATTACTATGTGTTCTGATAAAGTTGTCTTAAAGTTGGTGTCGTTTAAATATTACTGAGTTATCTTAAGCGCTGCTGAGCTTATTGAAACACATTCTAACTTAATCACTTGAAATTGCCATCATTGGCCTAATTGCTTATCGCGATAACCGTCCGCATATTATTTTGCTATGAAACGGCTACTGCTAGTTTCATTTCTTACTACTAAATTAACTGCTGAGTAATCTAAGCGGCGCATTTTACTGACGCCGTGCAATTTTTATTTAAAATTCGGTTTTTAAAAGCTTTTCTTGTCCGTGAAAATATTCTTTAATAATAATAACAATTGCTATAATAATGTATTAGAATTCCCAAGCTCGGGGTGGATTGTATGCTCTTAAAACAATGGTATTTGTTCGCATATGTAAACTCGTTTCTTGTTTTAGAAGTTACCTGTACCAATCTGTAACCAGACCGGTCAAGATACTGCAGACGGTCGCTGTTGGCATAATATGGAACCTGGGACGAGTTGTGCCCGTTCTGTAACAGCTTTGTAATTAATAACGTTGTCGGTTGCAGCTTTTTAACTATTGTAAAATACCGTAATAAAGTGTTGTCAATTTAAAGTTTTGTTGCGTCTGGGCTATGTTCCTATCACTCCCAACTTAGAACATTTTTTTTCCTTTTTCTTTTGTTTATGATGTTCTTCGACTGTAGTGTACTTGCGTGAAGTTCAATACTATATTAATATACATGCACAGCTTAATCTGAAGGATGCTTTACATTTTCGTGTTCTATTTTTTTGATGAAAAGGGGGGGACTGTTCAACAGTAAGATGTGTGTGTGTGTGTAACATCATCTAAACCACACCACTAGACCGTTTCAACCAAACTTGTCACACAAATCCCTTGCTGTCAGGGAACAATGACTGTGGGGGTTAGCGCCACCTACCTACCATAGTTCAGGAGATCTGGCGTCATAAACAATGAGATGCGCGAAAACTGCCTCAGCATGCAAGACGTTTAAGATTTATTATTTCTGTGCTACTAACTCTATTCGCATTAAGTAACACAGAGAGTATCCTCATATGCCGCTAAATCCACCTACAAAGTTACATCTGGAACCACACACAGTTGGTGAGATAGACCGTCATAAACACTGAGAAGTGCGTAAAACTACTGCACTGTGCATTCGCAGATACTGTCCACATATGCCACTGTATGTCCCTACACAAATATATTGTCGTACAGCACATAGCTCAAGAGATATGTCGTAATAAACAATGAAATGCGTGGAAAAATGATGCGTCATGCCTACAGTTTTAATAACTTACTCTTTACTACTAAGGTACTCCTACTGTCGAGAGAACTTAAGGTAATCCCTGACACCTGGGAGCGCTTTTGATAGCTTTCAATTGTGAAACACAGACGGCTGTAAGCGAAAACAGTCGCCATGAAGAGGCGTTGCCATAGAGATGTTTACATAATCGTGCTGTGCACAAGCGATGCAGCTGCATCCAATGTACAGAAACTGTCCGGTACATCAGAGAACTAACACAGCTCACTTTTCGGTTTCGTTTCTAGAAGAAAAGTGGTGAAATGAATATCCGCGAAATGCTTGGTTTGTCATCTAGTAAAAAAATAAATGTGGAGCATAGAGTAGCAGGCACTGACGGCTGCAACCAGAGTGCAGTGTACGCATGTTAATATCTGGGGGCCTGTGACACGAGTGGCATTTTATTCTGTGCTCTTAGGTAAAAAACTAAAAAGCACTTTATTGGCTGGTACGGGTGACGCATGACAGTTATAAGATGACAGGTTTCGACGAATATGACCATCTGCGGATCCCTAAGAAATTACCAGATCTCTATTGGAGAGTTACAATAAATAAGGACGTAGTTAACAAAAATTTGTCAACCAACTGTTTGTATATCGTTATGATGATGACTTTTGTTGAAGTTTCGAGAACATACCTTCACCGAAGAGTCATGCAGCATATTGCTCCGTCCTACGTATATCTCGCGAAGAGACCATGAGGATAAAATCAGAGAGATTAGAGCCCACACAGAGACATACCGACAATCCTTCTTTCCATGAACAATACGAGACTGGAATAGAAGGGAGAACCGATAGAGGTACTCAAGGTACCCTCCGCCACACACCGTCAGGTGGCTTGCGGAGTATGGATGTAGATGTAGATGTAGATGTAGAATTACTTAGGCTTGTCGTGAGATTAGTGTGGTTAAAAGTGGTTTATGGTTCCAGTACCTATACTAAAAGAAGAAATAAAATATTTTACTGAAATTTCTCATACGCTCGCGCGCACAACACACACACACACACACACACACACACACACACACATAAAAATATGTGACATGCCAGTTCATGAAAAATTTGCTTAAAAAATAGAGCTCAGTGGCGAAGTGATAAAGATGCTAAGATAGACATATGGTCAGAACATTGTGCTTAATCAAAACGTGACACATGGTTATTGGTATACCATGCAATAACTTTTGCCCTCTAGGAGGATTAATTATTGTTTTGGTTTTGCTGGAAGAAGTTTGAATGACACGGAAGTGACTGAATGTTTGTGGTGCAGATTGTTGCATGTAATGAAATTTTTTTCTGACTGTGCCATTTGCCAGTTAAATTAAGGAAGTGATTGCTAAAAAGGCTTCCTGTATGTTTGCTGTCATGGACCACTTGTACTGCATGAATGACGAAGAAACGCGAAGGAAATAAGACAACGCGTCTTCCTCAGCAAATACGAATGCAAACAGCTCCCAGTTGTAAGTCCTTGATAGGAATAGGTTAAAACGCAAAGGTAGCAGATTGTCACCATGGTGAGAAGCATGGGAATAGGCTGCCTGGGCTGGTGAGTTGGAGGATGTGTTAGCATATACCTGTGTGTGGATGTCTTTCATCATGGCACTTGTATTCTAATATAACTGATGATTGATAAACTTCCATTAACAAGTTCCCAGTGCACAGACTTCCGAGTGTTATTAGTTTGCATTTTGTGAAACATTAACCTACTGATACAGTGCGAAGGTACAGAGCTAGAATGGACACTGCCAATGGATGACACACGGATGGCCATTATGAAAAGCGGTGCAGTTATCCGAGTCCATGGTGCAGCATGAAAACTACACAACTGTCCAAAAGTTAATCACAATCGCGAAAACACGGAAATAAAAGAGGAAAGTTGGCCAATCACGCAACATATTTACCGACGAACCTCACTCGTTCACTCTGTACAGGAAAAGAGTACTCCGTGCTTTGAATAACGGCGTAACTGATAGGTAACACAAACAGTGCTGGAGACCATTCATGACTCAGTGTTGTTGGTCCGTTCATAGTGAACAATACAAATACTATTTGTTCACTTTAAGGAGTAGGTCCCCCCCTACTTGACGTCATTCTAGACACTACTTCCATGGTCTTCTGGAGCCTTCCTTCCTTGTGGTTCATAGTTAATTAATTTCGTGTGACTCAATGGCCAGGTGCAAGTCTTTCAACTGGAGTCCACTTTGGTAACTTGTGTGTCCCTAACGTAGCCCATTTATCCAAATGGGGAAGGTAGATTCCGAACCACGTCTAGTTTCTGGCGGATATCCACATCCTTGAGAGGTGATAGCTAGGTTAAAGGGTACCCTGAAAATCCAGTGGTCCGACCAGTATTCGATCCCATAGTCTTTCGCGCACTTTACCGCTAGCACAACAGGCCCGACCACGGTTTGTAGTTAAATGCTTGTTTTGTCTCCCTTTCTTCTGGTACCTTATTAATATATCCTAGACCTATTGATTCGTTAATTGAATAAATTAGCAACTCAGTTCTGACGTCTTCATTCCTTACCTGATCCCTCAAACTGCAACCTATTTTGTGCATATCTTAATTTTTTTCCAGTGGCCTGTATACACGTTTCTTGTTGTTTTCGTATTGTCCACATCTCTAAACAGATGTAGTCAGTTTTACATTTGATGAGGGCCAAGGGGTGATAAAGTCTCCATCTCTTGTCAGGTCAGCTGGTGGTAACAAAAGTGGAAAACGCCCCCGCGACAAGATAGCAGCTCTGCCATCAAATCCTACTTCCACGTCCACGTCGTGGTCCCTGGAAAATGTACAACATATATAACGCAGCTAACGAAAGAGGGTGAAAGTCGAGAGCCTGACGTCTTGACACTTCGGCACCCCGGCTGGGGGAGACACCTGCGGTACAAAACGGCAAGTCAGGAGGACTAAGGAGGCTGCCCCGCTAACTAGAGGCTGTAAATCTTACTTTAGGAAAAGTTATTACTCAGTACTCCCAGTCAAAGTTAGTTGCATCTCAACTACTTTTCAAATACATATGTACTAACTAGGACAATATTTGATGCTGGAGTCAGTGGCGGCTAGTAAGGACTCATTCGCAGTTATCTCGTAAACATCTCTTTTGCGAATCCATGTTTACTAAAACTTTTCTGTTTCTGTTACGCAGGTCTACAAGAAACCCTTATCTGTATCCAGTGATGCCTACTGACTGAGTATTACACGGCGGTCGGTCGATACAGTTGGGCGTTCCGCGGGCTGTTCGGATGGAGACTGAATGAAATAATCGTATGCCATTGATGGCCAGGAGTTCCCACCCCGGGAAGTTCGGCCGCCAAGATGCAAATCTTTTCAGTTGACGCCACACTGGGCGACTTGCGTGTCGATGCTGATGAAATGTTGATGAGGACAACACAACACCCAGTACTCGAGCGGAGAAAATCTCCGTTCCGACCGGAAATGGAATCCGAGCCCGCTGCATGGCAGTCGGCTGACCACTCACCTAAGGGGAATCGGATGGAGAATTCTTAACGTAAAGTTGTGCATGAAATGTGGAGTTGTAACTACATTTCATACAGTTCTAAATGAGATATGCAAGGATTAGTTGCTGTATACTTGCCCTACTGCCAGTCTGCTGTCCAGTTAGTTCCAAGAGAATTCACCATATGAAATAAGCATCTGATAGCTTAAGTGATCTTTAGCGGTAGAGTTGCGGCTAGTTTGTGAGGTACCGCCGTACAAGGTAGGACGAAGTTGGCCTCGCCAGATATTTGTGTTCAGGAAAGAGTTGCTATAAAGTTAACTTAAAAAGTATTGTGTTGTAGAACGGTATATTTGTGTTGTTGAAAACAAGCAAAATGAGTTCAAGTACAATAAGTTGAGTAAATCATCCCTATGTGTTGTATTACTATGTGGAGAATACTCGTTGGAAAAAAAAAACACTGTTACTGGATGTGTAAAGGGAACTTATCTTGGATATTTTGGTGTTAGGCATGGTGATCAGAATAAATTTTGTTACTACTTGTGGAGGACATTTACGACAGCTGAAAAAAAAGTTTGAAATCCGGCATACTGATGGTTTGAAGACTTATTTCTACGTCGTAAGTATTACAGCTATCAATCGAAACAACCACAGAAATGGGACTTGTCCTGATTTGGTATCTGAAAAACACCCGGTTCCTCACTCTGAGGAAGTGCCGATCCCAATGTGTCAGCCGGTAGCAGAGCTCTGCCAGGACAATTCTGACACTGATGAGGGTGACCATGGTTATGAAGGAATATCACCAGTTCCTCAAAGTTTCAACCAGAATGAGTTTCACCGATCATGGACAATGCACCTAACTTGACTTTAGGATAGGTTTAATCGTAGGACTTAGCTTTAGGTACTATTTCTAGGAACCTGCAGCGATCAACATCCTGGCCTGTCCAGTGTTAGGGGCGCGCTCATTGGGTTTAGCTCAATGAGCAAGGCTCTATAAGTAGGTTTATACTTTTAGCTGACACATATGTAACGCTGTAGGCATTAGTAAATAGTCAATAGTTAGGTTAACTAATTCACATATAATTAATTAAATCAACTAACTTGCCCATTGCACTTATCCTGTAGCTTACATACTAACTAGTTACTTAAATATAACTTAGGCTAGCTGCAATTGTAACCATTGTATAACTACCTGGGCCCACTAATCATTTAAGGTAGTGGGTTAAAATTGTATAATTATTAAGATTTGGAAATAAAGAATTTTGTTTCTAAAAAAAACACAAAACATACGGGAAAAGCTACAGGAAAACATCCATTCACTCACATTCTAGCACACACGAGGTAAGAATCAAATGTGGCAGCAGTCTTATGAAGCGACCCTACAGAGACTTTTACTTTGATACATCCCCTTTATCCTTTGCAGAGCCAACAGGAAACAGCAGTGGCGAAGTATGACGAGCTGGTTTCGGGTATTCACTAACATCGTTCAAATAACAGTTTGTCGGGCACGTGGAGAAAATTGTGTCATCTTTTGGTAATACGCTTCTATTTAAGGATCCCTGTTTCGCGAAGCAGGTAGATCGAGAGCCGTCGCATGCGATAGCCGGTCGGCTGTGTTCGAGGGGATGGGGGGTCTGCGGACGCTGTGTGAGTGGCGGCGTTATCACGGGGGCGGCCTCACGCGACGCGATGTGAAGCCACGCGCAGCCACCGCCGGCGCTGTGTTCGCGTGCTGCCGGCACTAGTATGGCGTGGCGTGGCTCGCAACTCCCGGTCTGCCGCATGCCGTCGCCCACTCTGCAGTCGCCCCTCGTAGCTGCCAATAACGGCCCAGCATACCTGGGGGGGGGGGGGCACACAACCTCTCTTAAACGCATCAAACTCAAGGACCATGTACTTCACATATGTAACCTATGCCCATCTGTAACGACTACACCGCTGACACAGTGAACAAAAGACACCTGGTCGGGTATAGAATCACTCTTTCCACCATTTTCCTACAGGCCTCTTCTACTGAAGTAAGGACTGTTTGAGATTCACCTAATCCCATAAGACTATGTTTTCTTCAACTCTTTGAAAGTCTCCTACCCATTTTTAAACTTAATATGGGTACATACATGGCATGATCTCACTGTTTATATCCTGAAAATATTCTCCTTCGTTTAGAAAATGTCGGACATTTTTTGAACTTTTGTATTTTTTTGGTTCTAATAAAACCGTATGTCACCTCTCTATCTACATTACTTCGTGATTTATTTAGTTTTCAAATTTATACTGACTTTCTGATCACCCGGTACAACGGTAGACAAAAATTTTCTTCGTTTTTCCGTTCCGACAACTGATTAATCCGCTCAGTGTGAGGTGCGGCAACCTCTGGAAGCAACAGAGGTCTGACAACGACGGCACGTGTAATGAATGGTATCATAATCTCATGTTGAGGCAATAACGCCCGTCCTTCCTGCAGAGCTGATCGCAAGTCTTGGAGAGCGTATGGTGGATGCTGACGTGATGCAACCCGTCTCCACAGTGCATCCCAGACATCCGCTATGGGATTCAAGTCGGAAGAGCGAGCAGGCTACGCCATGCGTGCAGCATCTTCCGTTTCCCAGAAAACATCAACCACCCGTGCTCTATGAGGTCGAGCATTATTGTCAAATGGTTCAAAAGGCTCTGAGCACTATGGGACTTAACATCTGAGGTCATCAGTCTCCTAGAACTTAGAACTACTTAAACCTAACTAACCTAAGGACATCACACACATCCACGCCCGAGGCAGGATTAGAACCTGCGACCGTAGCGGTCGCGTGGTTCCAGACTGAAGCGCCTAGAACCGCCCGGCTACGCAGGCCGACCGAGCATTATTGTCCATCAGTACAATGTCTGGGCCCACAGCACCTCTTGCAACAACCGCACATGAGGTCTCAAGATCTCTTCACGATACCTGACGGCAGTTAAACCTTATCGATTCACCCGTCCAATTTCGTGAGTGGTCAGCATAATCCCTGCACACACCTTTAGGGATCATCCTCAATATCGGTCTCTTTCCACGTTCCCTCCAGATGCGAGTTCGTCAAGAATCACTCTCCAGACCAAATCTGGATTCATCTGTGATAACAACATTCAACCATTGTTCGACCGTCCAGGTTACATGTTGACGCCTCCGCTCTGGACGTTGTCTTCTGTGAATACGCGTCAGAGGTACACCTACATTAACTCTTCGACAACAAAGGCTACGCTACCGAAGCCTTCTGTACAGCGTTTGCCTCGATACAACACGTCCAGTGGACGCTGCGAGATAAGGTGCCAGTTGCCGTGCAGTGCTAAGGAGGTACAGTTGTACCCTTACAGCCAAATAATGGTTTTTCTTTCTGATGTCACACACGGTCGGCCCTGCAGTTTCGGTCTCTATAAACTGTCGCCACATCCGAGAAACAACAGAACGATTCACTTTAAGCTACTGGGCCACACCAGTTTGCGACTGTCCTGCTTCCATTCTTACTAAGCCTCTTCACTGCAGAGTTCGGCAGGCGTGTTCTCTGTACCGTAACGCGCCATATGTGACTGTGTATATAGCGAGTGTGGATGTGGGACTGCCCGACAAATACTACTCCGTTTGATGGGTGCCGTGACGTCATCGCTGGCGTGGTTGTCCTTTTACCGGAATGCCATCTTCCGTGCAGAACACGATCGTACGAACATCTGTTGATAGTTTGTATGATTATATCCTGAATTAGACACAGGAAGGGGAACACAGCGCTTTTTTGCTTTAATTTTGGACACCAGTGTAGTTAGTTCCATGTTCCATGGTTCATTTGTACTATTAATCGTAATGATGTGGAACGAGTCTTTTACATTCATACACTCCTGGAAATGGAAAAAAGAACACATTGACACCGGTGTGTCAGACCCACCATACTTGCTCCGGACACTGTGAGAGGGCTGTACAAGCAATGATCACACGCACGGCACAGCGGACACACCAGGAACCGCGGTGTTGGCCGTCGAATGGCGCTAGCTGCGCAGCATTTGTGCACCGCCGCCGTCAGTGTCAGCCAGTTTGCGGTGGCATACGGAGTTCCATCGCAATCTTTAACACTGGTAGCATGCCGCGACAGCGTGGACGGGAACCGTATGTGCAGTTGACGGACTTTGAGCGAGGGCGTATAGTGGGCATGCGGGAGGCCGGGTGGACGTACCGCCGAATTGCTCAACACGTGGGGCGTGAGGTCTCCACAGTACATCGATGTTGTCGCCAGTGGTCGGCGGAAGGTGCACGTGCCCGTCGACCTGGGACCGGACCGCAGCGACGCACGGATGCACGCCAAGACCGTAGGATCCTACGCAGTGCCGTAGGGGACCGCACCGCCACTTCCCAGCAAATTAGGGACACTGTTGCTCCTGGGGTATCGGCGAGGACCATTCGCAACCGTCTCCATGAAGCTGGGCTACGGTCCCGCACACCGTTAGGCCGTCTTCCGCTCACGCCCCAACATCGTGCAGCCCGCCTCCAGTGGTGTCGCGACAGGCGTGAATGGAGGGACGAATGGAGACGTGTCGTCTTCAGCGATGAGAGTCGCTTCTGCCTTGGTGCCAATGATGGTCGTATGCGTGTTTGGCGCCGTGCAGGTGAGCGCCACAATCAGGACTGCATACGACCGAGGCACACAGGGCCAACACCCGGCATCATGGTGTGGGGAGCGATCTCCTACACTGGCCGTACACCACTGGTGATCGTCGAGGGGACACTGAATAGTGCACGGTACATCCAAACCGTCATCGAACCCATCGTTCTACCATTCCTAGACCGGCAAGGGAACTTGCTGTTCCAGCAGGACAATGCACGTCCGCATGTATCCCGTGCCACCCAACGTGCTCTAGAAGGTGTAAGTCAACTACCCTGGCCAGCAAGATCTCCGGATCTGTCCCCATTGAGCATGTTTGGGACTGGATGAAGCGTCGTCTCACGCGGTCTGCACGTCCAGCACGAACGCTGGTCCAACTGAGGCGCCAGGTGGAAATGGCATGGCAAGCCGTTCCACAGGACTACATCCAGCATCTCTACGATCGTCTCCATGGGAAATAGCAGCCTGCATTGCTGCGAAAGGTGGATATACACTGTACTAGTGCCGACATTGTGCATGCTCTGTTGCCTGTGTCTATGTGCCTGTGGTTCTGTCAGTGTGATCATGTGATGTATCTGACCCCAGGAATGTGTCAATAAAGTTTCCCCTTCCTGGGACAATGAATTCACGGTGTTCCTATTTCAATTTCCAGGAGTGTATTAGACATTCATTTGTAAATATGGCTACATGCTGACCATTTGCAAGGTTTTGTATGCTAATGTGAATTAGTGATTCCTACCCACCACCATTCACATTTTAGAAAAATAGAAATTCTCCTACTAAATAGAATTGTCAAGGAGAAACTTTTTCAGTTTTTCAAGTTTTGCTTTGCTGTCTGTCAGATATTTTATGTCGCTGCGTACGTTAAAGATCCTTCTAAACGTATTTTAGTTTATTAATTTTGCGGCTATCAGACTCGGGCACGGGATCTTTACAGAGGTTGTCACTACTCATAGAATCCGTTTCGTATTCCTTCAAATATCAACATGTTCCAAGAGATTAAGTTACCAATCAACAGCGACCATACATTTCTTTCATACGCAATGACGGGAAAAATCGCAACGCCAAGACAAAATTAAGACAGAGTAATGAAATTTAGGGACTACACTTGTCTATGTAACATATTTAAGTGGTTAACATTTCAAGATCACAGGTTTATGTAAGCGCGAGATAAGCCACGGCAAACGTGAAATGATGGTGCAGTAATAACCGGTGTAACCGCCAAAATGTTGAATATACGCATGCAAACGTGCTTGCATTGCGTTGTACAGGTGCAGGATATCAGTTTGCGGGATGGAGGTCCATGCCTGTTGCACTGGTCGTCAGTACGGAGCGGTTAATACTGGTTGTGGGTGACGCTGGAGTTTTCGTCCGATAATGTCCCATATGGGTTGTAGCGCCAAGGAGTAAGTAAGTAAACTGGGATAATAAAGTGAGCCATAATCCATAGTTTTTAAATTATTGATGGCTGAACAGTATAATTGTTGAAAGCTACACAGTGTAAATGTTGATGGCCAAATCCACGCTGAATGTCTACTAAACAAAAAGAACCTAAGGAAGAAACGCTTCCATCGCACATTTCATTGAAGAAATGTTTTTACTTGAGAAACCAATATCTAAAATCAAACACTCATTCGATAACATGGCGATTACAGTGAAAACCATACTTCCCTGATGGACCTCATATTTTGAAGTAATGAAACTGAAACATATAATTTGTTAGACATTAATGGGCTGCAACGCCTTCGCACTGCTCACTTATGTGGCTGGTACTGGCCTCAGAATTGTGTCTGACTTCCGATAAATACAAGCAGCAGTTCAAGGAAAGACGTACAGGTTGCCAAAAGTGAACTGTTACACTGTAAGAAAGTTTCTTGAGCCGTTCCAATGTCCTCGTCTCCTGGCAGTGCATCATAAACAGCAGGCGTTGCGTGCAGCCTTGGAGGCGTTGCGACCAGAAGGATTTCTGCTTCGTTTGACCTATATGGGACTGTAGGCTTTCTCGGCGAATTTCTCTGAGAAAATCTTAGATTACTAGCCGAGTCGTCGTGGCGTCGTGCTGCCGCAACGTTTCGACAAGTTTTCTACTCGTCATCTTCAGGTTAAGCGCCGGGTTCGTTCCTGGTTCGGCCCTTTGTAGCTCTTGAAGAGATGTTAATGGTGATGTGCTGATGGTGGTGGTTGTCGTTGTGGTGGTGGGGGAGGGGCGTGGCGGAGGGTGGGGGGGACGAGCCTGAGGAGTGAGGGATTTCCGTGCGTCGAGTCCTGGTGCTGCCTGCACATTCTGACCCCTGCCTCCGCCACTGTCACATCAGAGCGTTCCTGGCGTACGCCATATCCATCCACAGTCACGAGTGACTTAATGTACTCTTAGACTTTCAGTTTTGTGGTAAGGTCTTATGGAACCAAACTGCTGAGGTCATCGGTCCCTGCTCGTAGTTCCACTGGTCTTCGATAACCGAATCCCAGAACCTGTTGGCACGGTATATCACCTTTGCCTGTTTTTTTTTTAATAAAAAATAAACATGGGTCCTTCGCAGGTGCTCTGCCAATACAGAAGTGTCGGTTTGGCCAAGGTGAACGCCCTTCCCATGTTCCGAATAGCGCTGCGAGATGCATCGTTGCGTCTGGCCGATGTACTGCATACCACATAGTATCAGTTTGGATCTGGAGAATCCGCAGCTCGAACTCAACTTCCACTCTGCGCATGCGCGTGACGACTGGAAACTGCTGCTCGAATAAGCCTAGTTTTTTTACACTACATCACAGAACGTTTACTATTAAATTCATTTACTTTTTTAGTTGTTACAACACACCTTAAAATGTCAGCTCTTGTAATACTAAAATGAAGATTTAGTGTCAATTTAATGCTTCCCTTTAACAATACATAATAACGCATTTAAATTTCTATTATGTAAAAGGGGTTACTTTTAAATATAATGTTGGTTATGTGGCTTCCATGTGTAATCATGGTTGCAAATGGGTCACTTCATATTTTTATTCTATGGACTATAAAATCGTTTACTTGTATCTTATAATTCTGTGTGATTTACACAACAAAAGGGATAACTACATGACTGAGTATTTACATAGGCATGTACACTACGCAAGCCGTTGCGCAGTGCATGGTGAAGCGTTCTTCAAACCAGTGTTACAGTTTTCTTTTTCCCTTTCTGACGTATTGAGGGACCATCAAATGTCTGTTCGTACACCTCATACTCAGCCTTGTCTGTCTTGTTTTATTATTATAGCAGTAGAACTACTGCATGGTCTTCCTCCTATAACGGTTCTCTAAATTTACTTAACAAGATTTCACAAAACATACGTCGCTGTACTTCCGTAGAGTCATCTCAAAGTAACAATCACTGCATTTGCCATAACAGCTTTAAACAAACAATGAATACCTATCCTCTCAATCGAGAATACAGTATCTTATCATGTGGCACTAGAATTTTTTTATTTGAGGTGGCTGAATCAGTATTTTTTGCATCTCCTATGAACTGAAAAAAATTGTACTTCATTAAATCATTTCAAAGCTGAAGTTGATATTCGTGCCTCGCCGCACGCAATGATACATTCAATCACATCTAAAGTTACTCGGTACCGACTGCTAGAGGGTACTGGCTCAGCGCCTGCAATGTGACTGGTGTTTACCAAACATGTCCAGCTCGAACATATGAGGAAGCAGACCAAGGAAAAAGTGTTTTCTAAGGCATTTCAAGTAAGCTTCAAATATTATTGATACAACGTAGGTACAGATGACAATATCTGTATTTCACCGCAGTCATAGAATAAAACACTGGCAACACAAAGCGCTACACTCTGACAATACCTTCTTGAAGGAAATATCGTAGAATTTGATTCTTGCATATTACCCGACGTAATGTGTATTCCATGAGGATTCGGGATTGCAACGGGGTGACATAAAGTAATTGCCACCAAATTTCGGCTGACAATCATTCATCCATTTAATGTGAGTGTTTTACAAGTGAAGATGGTGGAATATTTGTCAGCGGAAATATCACGGCGAGAGGTCAGAGTCATCCGACTGAAATACCGAAACCTCACGGAAGCCAAGCATTTGCTAGAAAAGATTTAGAGGAACTGTGGAAAAATAGACTCCGAATGTGCCACTATGATCTGAATCCGTCCCTCCGATTACTTAACTACAGCCCTGTGTAGTATGATCGCGGCATCCGTGACTGTCAGTGTCAAACGACTGCACGGCCAAAAATCATGCCTGCTCTTCGTCCAGAGTAACACCTAAAACTTGTACTGCACGTGACACTGAACGCGAGGGTCTCACGCTACAATTGCTGCATGGTTCAGTCAGCCATGTGATGATCACTCAAATGGCACCTGCCTTCTGTTAGTCTGAGTATGGCTCAGATACCTTGCACATTCATATGTAGACTGTATAAACTTTCCCAAGCCCTCACCGCGAAGCTTGGAGGTAGGAAAGAGAGCACATATTTCTTAACCCGTTGTTTATGACTCGCACGTATAAGTAACACACACTGGTCATGATAGACGTATTTATTTTAATGTTGTTGTTTTTGTGGTCTTCAGTCCTGAGACTGGTTTGGGGCAGCTCTCAATGCTACTCTATCCTGTGTAAGCCTCTTCATCTCCCAGTACCCACCGCAGCCTACATCCTTCTGAATCTGCTTAGTGTATTCATCTCTTGGTCTCCCTCTACGATTTTTATCCTCCACGCTGCCCTCCAGTACTAAATTGCTGATCCCTTGATGCCTCACAACATGTCCTACCAACCGATCCCTTCTTCTAGTCAAGTTGTGCCACAAACTTCTCTTCTCCCCAATTCTATTCAATACCTCCTCATTAGTTATGTGATCTACCCATCTAATCTTCAGCATTCTTCTGTAGCACCACATTTCGAAAGCTTCTATTCTCTTCTTGTCCAAACTATTTATCGTCCATGTTTCACTTCCATGCGTGGCTACACTCCATACAAATACTTTCAGCAAAGACTTTCTAAGACCTACATCTATACTCGATGTTAACAAATTTCTCTTCTTCAGAAATGCTTTCCTTGCCATTGCCAGTCTACATTTTATATCCTCTCTACTTCGACCATAATCAGTTATTTTGCTCTCCAAATAGCAATACTCATTTACTACTTTAAGCGTCTCATTTCCTAATCTAATTCCCGCAGCATCACCTGATTTAATTCGACTACATTCCATTATCCTCGTTTTGCTTTTGTTGATGTTCATCTTATATCCTCCTTTCAAGACACTGTCCATTCCGTTCAACTGCTCTTCCAAGTCCTTTGCTGTCTCTGACAGAATTACATTGTCATCGGCGAACCTCAAATTTTTTATTTCTTCTCCATGGATTTTAATACCTTCTCCGAACAATAAATTGCTTTACACGATGCCATGTGATGATCACTCAAATGGCACCTGCCTTCTGTTAGTCTGAGTATGGATGAGGTACCTTGCACATTCATATGTAGACTGCACAGATTTTCCCAAGACCTTCCCGCGAAGCTTGTAGGTAGGAATGAGAGAACATACTTCTTAAAACGTTGTTTATGACTTGCACGTATAAGTAACACAAACTGGTCATGATAGACATATTTATTTTAATGCATAAATTGCATTGATACATAGGACATGAGTAAGATCCAAATAGCGGAAATGAGAGTTTTAAGAAAGATTAAAAGCTGCTCAAGATAAGACAAAATACGTAACGAAGATTTAAGGACCGAACTTAGTGTTTATACTATTGGGAAACAGTGAACGTTTACGGAAGAAAATGCAAAGAACAGAATGAATGAACATAGAGAGCGAATACGGATAAGGATTTATAAGCCACAAGAAAATAAATACTCTTGAAGGCCTAGTAAAAAATGAACAACTCTGAATGTGAAGTCAGAACATGCTTTTTGCCCTGAAGTGCAGAAGAAGAAGAAAAAATGGAAATGAGCGTTTGGCGTCATTGGCCGGGAGGCCCCTTACGGGGCAGGTCCGGCAGCCTTGGTGCAGGTCTTGTTACATACGACGCAACATTGGCCGACCTGCGCGCCGAAGAGGAGAAAGTCCCCGACCAAGCCGGGAATCAAACCCGGGCCCCTTAGGGCGGCAGTCCGACACGCTGACCATTCGGCTATCGAGGCGGACAGAGAAAAAAGAAGAAGAAGTAGAAGGACGAGGAGGAAGAGGAGGGGGAGGAATTGCATTTACAGGAGTGACTGTATTGAATGTACAGAAAGTGCAACACACAACGCATTAGTTACAAAAATTTGTGCTTTACACGATCCTTTACACAATGCTTTTCGGTCCAATCCAGGCACATAGTCGAGTTTAGTTTGCTTATTATTACTGTTGCCTTACTGAAGTCTTAGAAAAGATGTTAAGAGAAGGTTATGAGTCACGTTTTGTAAATCAGAAATCAAGGAAAAAAGAAAGGAAACTAAAATGAGCAAGCGTGAGAAACCTACCAGAAATGCTGGGAGGAACACTTATTGACGTTGTGTTGGCATTCGTCCGCCTCTGTAGCTAAGTGTCAGGGTACCTGACTGCTATGCGCAGGACCGGAGTTAAGATTCCCCGTGCTAGCAGGAGTTTTCTCCTTGGTGCGATGACGCGAGTGGCGTCCACTCAGCCTCATGATACCAACTGAAGAGCTACTTCAGTGTGAAGTAGGAGCTGCAAGATCTGCAAAGCTGAGAATGGCCGAGAGAGCGGTCCTCGCTCCTCCGAATAACGCCACTTGCAGCGGATGACACGGCGGTCGATCGGCACTGAATGACCCGTCAGGGCCAGTACGTAGAGCTGGTATTATGTTGGCGTTTAATATGAGAATTGTACTTCTCAGCAGAACATCGCTTTATGCGCATATATTTATGATTAAGTCTAAATATTCACGGATTTCTTACAATAAAAGTTAACAACATATGTAGCTTCTTATTCGGTTACAGATTTAACCTATTGTTGACACTTGTACTGTAGCTACATTGTCTCATTATATTACACGTCATTACACTTATAACATTTTTTTAAATAAATGTGGCTAACTAAATCAACCATACCATTTAGCAATAAATCGAGACTCTTTGCTTTATGGTGGTATATTTCTATTTGTCTTGGGAGATCTATGTTCGTAACATTGGTATGAGTTTCCACTACCTCAGATGGTTATGTTTGTCGTTAACAAACCTCCTGTGTTGAGCATGTGCTGTGCAACGCCAGATTTTCACAAGTAACTTAAGCCGAATGCATTCATATGCTCAAGGAATCGGAACTGGAAGCTTCTGTGCGAATTGCGATATACACTATAAGGAGAAGAGAGAGAAAAAAAGAAGATTCACTACGAAGACATTAACCGAATGGGACGAAACTCGGTAAATATAATTTCCATGTACAGTCAAAAATTCATTAGAGTTTCAGAACAAATGAGTGATTTTTTCAAGAGAAAGAGCTTCAAAGTGAGCAAGTTAATAACACGTTGTCCACGTCTAGCTCTTATGCAAACAGTTATCCGGCTTGACATTGACTGATAGAGTTGTTGGATGTCCAACTGGCGTGTTAAATCGTCAAAATCCCGAGCTGGTTGGATGGCCCTGCCGAATAGCTCCAATCGTTTTCTGTTGGGGAGAAATTCGGCGACCTTATTGGCCAAGGTAAAGTTTGGCACGCACGAAGACAAGCGCTAGAAACTCTCACCGTGTGCGGCGGGCATTGCCTTGCTTAAATATAAGAGCAGGATGGTTTGCCATGAACGGCAACAAAACAGGGTGTGGAATATCGTTGACGTACCGCTGTGTTGCAAGGGTGCCGCGGATGAGGTGACAACTCAGCCCATCGCCACTAGTTGTCGGGCCGTATGTCAGGCGGCTGTGAGGTGGGTCACCCGTCGCTCTCTGTGACGTCTACAGACACTTCTTCTTCGGCCTGGAATCTCACTGACTGGTGCAGAATTGTCTTCAGTTATGAGTCCCGCTTCAAACTGTGCGTCGATGACTAGTACATTACGGGCAGGGCCTTTCAACCATCTCGGCATTTTGACGTTCTAACGCGTGAATTGGACAGAATCTGGCACGCTATCTCTCAGAAGAGCATTCAACAACCCTGTTAGTCCGTGTCAAGCCGAATAGCTGCTTGCATATGAGCCATAGTTGGACCAACGCGTTATTGGCTCTCAACACGTGAAGCTCTTTCTCCTCATTAAATCATTCAATTTTCCTGAAATTGTAATATTGGTTTGTCTGTACATGTACAACAAATCTACCAATTTCCGCCCCATTCGCAAGATTCCTTCAAAGTGCGTCACAAGAAAATGGCTCTGAGCACTATGGGACTTAACATCTATGGTCATTAGTCCCCTAGAACTTAGAACTACTTAAACCTAACTAACCCAAGGACATCACACAACACCCAGTCATCACGAGGCAGAGAAAATCTCTGACCCCGCTGGGAATCGAACCCGGGAACCCGAGCGCGTGCGTCACAAGACAAGATAGCTGTAACCAGCCGGCATGCATTGCAGTGCCTCTTTTTCTTTCTAAGTGGGTAAATGTGTACAAAGCGGACTGTTTGCACGTACAAAATATATGATAGACAATGATTTTTTGTTGATGAAATGAAATCTGAAAATGTTTATTCAAGTGCTTTGCGATATTCAGTATTTTTGGTCTTTTCGTCTTGTGTAAAAACTAATAAAATTCCCAGCTGTTTCATTTGTGAGGGTACAACATTTGTATAGTTAGTTTTTCGTATCTGGTGTGGGAATACTACAACCCCTAGAGCTGGGTGTGAGAAACCGTGAGATGTAAAAATAATCGGTAACAACCGACATTTGTATCGAATCAAAAGTTTTTGGGGTCGCTTGGCTCATTGCTCACAGTCCTGATGACTTGCACCCCTAAGAGTCGGAGTGTGTGGGATGGGGCTTGCAAAGGCAATGACGTATCAACATGTGTCTGGGACAACTGCAGCGATTTATTCTCAAACTGGTCTCGGTACATGCGGAAAAAGTTACTGTGACGGTAAGATATTCTTAGCATTTCTACGGCTGAGGGTATGGATGAAAAGAGTTGGCACAAAAGCATAACTCATGAACGACTGGAGCAATTTCAATCAAATGAGGTATAGGCATGACTCATTTTTTGTACATATAAATGTGTAAATGTGTCTGCTTTGTGTATGTGTACCTAGTTAAAAGTAAAATGAGGCATTGCAACGCATACTAGTCACTCGCTTGAGAGATTAAGCAGCCCTCCTTCCCCTCACCATTGTAATGACTGAATCATGAAGGGTTGACAGAGAGAAAGAAAAGCAGATAAATCGTTTAAATATGAGAATTAGCAGTAGGCGTTTTAACTTAGAGATTTAGAGTCAAGCCGCTTTCGTCAGTCCATTAAGGGGTCACAGGCTTTGAGAAACAGCTGATTTCACATTCACTGATTGCGAATTGGAAGTAAAAAGCGAGGCAGTCAGGTACTATCTGTAAGCAAACAATCTCAAATGCCGTATATAGAGGCCCTTAAACTCCAAACAAAGCAGAGTTCGGGACCGAGAAGGTTTCCCGCGAGCAGAAGAGTCCCACACACGGACAGTTCAGCCAGCCTCAGATGAACGAGCCTGCAGCAGATACTATGTGATTGAGTATTATACTCAGTTAAGCTTTTACACGAAGAAGTACTTGCAAACCTTGCCCGTGTGTGCCTCTGGAGTAGGGTTTTTGGTTTCTATAGCAACTTTTTTTACCTGTGTTTGTACACTCCTGGAAATGGAAAAAAGAACACATTGACACCGGTGTGTCAGACCCACCATACTTGCTCCGGACACTGCGAGAGGGCTGTACAAGCAATGATCACACGCACGGCACAGCGGACACACCAGGAACCGCGGTGTTGGCCGTCGAATGGCGCTAGCTGCGCAGAATTTGTGCACCGCCGCCGTCAGTGTCAGCCAGTTTGCCGTGGCATACGGAGCTCCATCGCAGTCTTTAACACTGGTAGCATGCCGCGACAGCGTGGACGTGAACCGTATGTGCAGTTGACGGACTTTGAGCGAGGGCGTATAGTGGGCATGCGGGAGGCCGGGTGGACGTACCGCCGAATTGCTCAACACGTGGGGCGTGAGGTCTCCACAGTACATCGATGTTGTCGCCAGTGGTCGGCGGAAGGTGCACGTGCCCGTCGACCTGGGACCGGACCGCAGCGACGCACGGATGCACGCCAAGACCGTAGGATCCTACGCAGTGCCGTAGGGGACCGCACCGCCACTTCCCAGCAAATTAGGGACACTGTTGCTCCTGGGGTATCGGCGAGGACCATTCGCAACCGTCTCCATGAAGCTGGGCTACGGTCCCGCACACCGTTAGGCCGTCTTCCGCTCACGCCCCAACATCGTGCAGCCCGCCTCCAGTGGTGTCGCGACAGGCGTGAATGGAGGGACGAATGGAGACGTGTCGTCTTCAGCGATGAGAGTCGCTTCTGCCTTGGTGCCAATGATGGTCGTATGCGTGTTTGGCGCCGTGCAGGTGAGCGCCATAATCAGGACTGCATACGACCGAGGCACACAGGGCCAACACCCGGCATCATGGTGTGGGGAGCGATCTCCTACACTGGCCGTACACCACTGGTGATCGTCGAGGGGACACTGAATAGTGCACGGTACATCCAAACCGTCATCGAACCCATCGTTCTACCATTCCTAGACCGGCAAAGGAACTTGCTGTTCCAACAGGACAATGCACGTCCGCATGTATCCCGTGCCACCCAACGTGCTCTAGAAGGTGTAAGTCAACTACCCTGGCCAGCAAGATCTCCGGATCTGTCCCCCGTTGAGCATGTTTGGGACTGGATGAAGCGTCGTCTCACGCGGTCTGCACGTCCAGCACGAACGCTGGTCCAACTGAGGCGCCAGGTGGAAATGGCATGGCAAGCCGTTCCACAGGACTACATCCAGCATCTCTACGATCGTCTCCATGGGAGACTAGCAGCCTGCATTGCTGCGAAAGGTGGATATACACTGTACTAGTGCCGACATTGTGCATGCTCTGTTGCCTGTGTCTATGTGCCTGTGGTTCTGTCAGTGTGATCATGTGATGTATCTGACCCCAGGAATGTGTCAATAAAGTTTCCCCTTCCTGGGACAATGAATTCACGGTGTTCTTATTTCAATTTCCAGGAGTGTATGTCACCTACACAGTGACGCGTACTTGAGCGTAAAGGGTTCGATTAGAACAGTAGCATCTGGCACATCCATGGTTCGTGGTCTGTAGTACCACGCATTACTGTGTATACTCGATTGTTAACTAATTTATGGGCCATTTGTTCTAGTAACTGACTGGAGAATCTAGTAAGCCTCATCTATGTTCTCATAAAAACTAGCGTCTATGTGGCCGAGCGGTTCTAGGCGCTACAGTCTGGAACCGTGCGACCGCTACGGTCGCAGGTTCAAATCCTGCCTCGGGCATGGATATGTGTGATGTCCTTAGGTTAGTTAGGTTTAAGTAGTTCTAAGTTCTAGGGGACTGATGACCTCAGAAGTTAAGTCCCATAGTACTCAGAGCCATTTGAACCATTAGCGTCTATGCTCTTCGGCATGTTCGTAGCAAACATTGAAGAAGCAATAAAAAGCAGCCCAGTGAGCCAACACAGTGTCTCATTTCTCCTATTATCTCTAATTCTACCTCCTTAACCTAACGTCTGAGTCATTGTGTTCTGTCTCCCACCAAAGAGATCTGAAAAAACTCAGCTTGACCCCGTCACCGTGTCATTCCTGCATGCAGCCGCCCGTGTACCAAGAAACGGATGACCTAAAATCCCGTGTCACTTCTGATCTGAGCGTGAGCTTCTAATTAAGTCTGTTGTAACCCACGTCGGATTACGACACCGTTTATATTATTCAAATCACAGTCGTTCTCTAAACAGAAGAAGTTCGAAGGAATACGTTGTTGCTATTGGTATGACGTTTCCGTGGCAACAGAGGGCTAGACACGACTGCGATATAAGTCTGTGGCGTTACAGCTCCGCTTATTCTGATCAGTTTAAAGTGACGGTTAGAGAGAGGGTCTCTGAATAACTGCGCGCAATTCTGTCAGCGGCAGCGCCGACGGACGCTCGAGGTTATGGTGTCTACGACTTTTGCGGAGCGGCTGTATGTGTTCAGTTTGGAGGCAGCTTTTCCTGAAAGGTAAGCGTTTTGTTTGGAAAGTTGCTCAGCACTACTACAGCGTTTTGTTTGGAAAGTTGCTCAGCACTTACTACTTCTAACTGCGGGCGGGCGCACGACAACGCACCAAACTATCATCGCAATCGGATTAATGGTGTAGGAATGCTTAGGAGGCGAACAAACAAATATTCATTGCTATATATTGGATTTTAGCTGAATGTATTCATATGCTCCAGAAACCGGAATGGTAGATTCTGCACGTTTTTACGATACAGTAGGCAGGACTTTGTATTTGGGTAATCTGATAGTTGTCTTGCTTCTTCTGAACCAAGTCAACTTATTTTTGTCTTATAACGAGGCCTAGATACGAAATCAGCAGATACCAGTGTTTTCTGATAATTTTCTGTACATTTTTTTTTTCTTCTGCATACCTGCGTGGAAAATTTACCAGTTATTTTAGTTGCGTAGGCATTGCTTAAATTTACTTTTTGATTCTATTTAAATCTTGCATAAGGATTTTTTCCAATATTTCAATGAACGAGCTCTACCTACTATAGTTCTTAGGGGCGTACGTCTTTATGTGATGAGATCAAATAATGAGTTCTCTATCGTTATCTCATAATATTTGTGTTTTCTGCACGTGATAATGCATGCGTTTGTTGCATCTTCTTGACCAAAGAAATGTAAGCCTCAGTTGTAACATGCTCAACTGCAGTTTATGTAAAAAAAGGTGACCAGTTAGATTAACTGCAGTTAATAAGCTTTTTACCATCCCCTTTGCTTGCTGTTTGCTGTAGCATTACCTTCTTTTGCATGAGAAGCACCGAGAACCAAATGAAAAGTTAATCTGTGACAGTTAACCTGTGTTAAATACGACCAAAGTTTCTTGCGTTTTCTTGTGTTAGTGATTCTCGTAGAGTGTGTCGCCACTGTCAGAGAGTCTGTCGCCACTGTCACCTTTGCATCAAGTCGTTTTTGCGTACAGGCCTCCAAAACTTCGTGTTGTTTACCCTGTTGGTGATCTCGGTAACACAGGTGTTTTTATACAGTGCCTTTGTCAAGTGTTTGGTAGTACGTACGTCGCTAAACGGGTAGCAGCTCGTCCCCCAGTTTGATCACACTTACGTCAAGTTCCTTATATACAGAAATTCACGAGTTCCAATCACCAAATTAATTTTACTTCTGAGTAGTTATTGTACAAAACTAGTTTTACTTTAACCATATATATCAAACGTACATAGAAAATTAAAAATTACAGTACGTAGTCCGTTTGGATACTAGTTCTTCAATTTTGCTTGAGGAATGACACAGTGCACCGTCATATTGTTAACCGTCACGAAATCCTAACCGATTTTCTTTAATTTCGTTTTACATATTCTTTTCATCATAAAAAAGTCATATTTCACTATGCGTTTCAGAATAATTCAGCCAGTAGAAAGTTTTTGTGTGACTTAGTTTCACTGTCATAAACGTTCGCTCTTTGCTCATCGCATGCACCTTACGGAAGAAGTGTTTGGAAGATAACATTCAAAATATATCGCGTGTTTCTAACGAAACCTAAAAATACATCAACAGCTCACCAGCCTTGATCCCTTTTCTGCCTTACCGGGAGTGTGGAGATGTAGATAATGTCCAACCACACATTGCACTCACAGAGTCATATCCCGTGATGATATCAGTCACGATGAACCGTTTGCGTTTTTTAAGCTGTACTCTGCTTATAACCAGTGTTTCATATCGGGTGAGAAACGTGGGTGACGTATGTATGTTGACAAAAAAACAGAGCACTCTAAAGGGGAGGTACAATTGAGGACATCGAGAATAACGAGAAAGAACTCAACTCACTTGTATTCGTGATGTGAAGGTCGGCAGTAACTACAGGCGCCTGCGTCAATTGAAAACATTGTAACAAGTGAGACTGGTTTGGGTCAATGACGGACTGTTACACACCTTAATAAATCAGCAGGGCGAATACCAAAGGCCGGCCGGAGTGGCCAAGCGGTTCTAGGCGCTACAGTCCGGAACCGCGCGACCGCTACGGTCGCGGGTTCGAATCCTGCCTCGGGCATGGATGTGTGTGATGTCCTTAGGTTAGTTAGGTTTAAGTAGTTCTAAGTTCTGGGGGACTTATGACCTCAGCAGTTGAGTCCCATAGTGCTCAGAGCCATTTGAACCATTTGAATACCAAAGCCAGCACGGAACTATGGCTATCTAAAATATCTGCACGACCTGCTTAAGTAGGTGATGGTGTACTCGAGACTTCTGTACAGTATGGATAGTTCACATGCCCAACAGCTTTGCCGCAGTGGTAAAACCAGTTCCCGACAAATCACCGAAGTTAATCGCTGTCGAGATTGGCTAGCCATTTCGAAATCCCTTCCGATTTTCATTAATTTCGTTTTACATACTCTTTTCGTCATACAAAATTGTATTTCGCTATGTGTTTTAGAATAATTCAGTCTGCCGAGCGCTGTTGGCAAGCGGGGTGCACTCAGACATTGTGAGGCAAATTGAGGAGCTACTTGACTGAGAAGTAGCGACTACGGTCTCGTAAAGTGA
Source organism: Schistocerca nitens (assembly GCF_023898315.1). Taxonomy (NCBI): domain Eukaryota; kingdom Metazoa; phylum Arthropoda; class Insecta; order Orthoptera; family Acrididae; genus Schistocerca; species Schistocerca nitens. The sequence goes on from NC_064619.1 coordinate 341,043,717, forward strand.
CAAGGGTCAAGAGAGCGGTGTGCTGACCACGTGCCCCTCCATATCCGCATCCAGTGACCCCTATAGGCAGAGGTTGACACGGCGGTCGGTCAGTGACGTTGGGCCTTCCGAGGCCTGTTCGGAAGGAACTTAGTTTACTTTTTTTGGCTAATTCACATAGAAATTAAACGAGTCACAATTTAGGGTTATAGGACACTGTCTATTTTTAACGTGGTAAATACAAAACAAAAAGATGAAAGTCAAATTGGGCAACAGGAGAATGAGTGTGGTAGAAGCGTGCATCCTGTTATCTGAATGTACTCCAGAGGTACCTCCACAAGCAAAGCTTAATTCGTAATTATTAATGTCTTTCCCTCAAATTTTGTGAGTATTTCATTTGTGACGTGTTATTAAAACTTCGTTATGAGATCTAGTTTGTAGCTAATACATCACCGTTACAATGAGATCTCCAGACGAGTGGTGGTCAGCTATGTCCAAATCCTTGTGAAGCATGTTACTGACCAGCATGACACTGATGGTGTATTAGGCCCAGAGGCCTCCTCGGAGCAATTTGAGGGGAGCAGGCTATGATCTGACACTGCGTTTCTTCCTTTTTCCCACATCAGCAGCCCTGAAAGTAGTGGCCTCAAAAAAAAAAAAAAATGGCTCTGAGCACTATGGGACTTAACTTCTGAGGTCATAAGTCCCCTAGAACTTAGGACTACTTAAACCTACCTAACCTAAGGACATCACAAACATCAATGCCCGAGGCAGGATTTGAACCTGCGACCGTAGCGGTCGCGCGGTTCTAGACTGTAGCGCCTAGAACCGCTCAGCTACGTGGACCGGCCGTAGTGGCCTCGACTACAAATGCACCTCTCATATTAACCTAAACTTGTTTACAGAATGGCTGGCCAGTCAAAACATATTTTGGGTTCAAATGGCTCTGAGCACTATGCGACTTAACTTCTGAGGTCATCAGTCGCCTAGAACTTAGAACTAATTAAACTTAACTAACCTAAGGACATCACACACATCCATGCCCGAGGCAGGATTCGAACCTGCGACCGTAGCGGTCGCTCAGTTCCAGACTGTAGCGCCTACAACCGCACGGACACTGCGGCCGGCCATATTTTATGGATTCTGTGAAAATGTTATTTCGGAGGCCCCAGTCATATCTTTCAAACACTCTCCCAGCGCCAGTAACTACAGTGCCAACGTGACTGAAAACAAGACACCTTTCCTTTTGTTTGCTGAATCAACTTCACGCCACAATTCCTGGCGTGCTGCTGAATAAAGTAGCTACACGCGTTGGTGGATGACAAATAGGGAAGTAGGGAACGAGTTCCGAGTGTGGTTGTTGAAGGGACTTGGAGAGCAGGAAGCAGTTGCTTCTCTCTCTTGCGTTCTAGGCTCCAGTCACAGCGAAGGACCTCCGCCGTCCACCAGGACCGGACACCAGTTACATTGACATGAGTCGCCTCTCTTATGCTTCTTATTTTCCTTATTTTATTCCCGCCGCACCTAGACTGCGCAATACCTTGCGTGTGTGAACTTAGTATCTTACTCCAGGAAGTGTAGATTTCTATCTGCACTATGACACACCCCGTAAGAACCAATATTGATGCACTTAACACAATAATAATAATGAGCGTATGGCATTGGTGGTCGGGAGACCCCTCGCGGGGCGGTTCGGCCGCCGCTCCACAAGTTTTTTAATGCCACTACGGCGACTTGCGAGAGAATGAGGATGAAATGATGATGAAAGACACACAACACCCAGTCATCTCGAGGCAGGTAAAATCCCTGACCCCGCCGGGAATCGAAGCCGGGACCCCGTGCGCGGGAAGCGAAAACGCTACCGCAATACCACGAGCCGCGAACGACTTAATACAATGAAAATATTCCATCTGAAATTTGACCCTACCATGAGATCCTAAGGTGGGGAATTGCTATACATTCAGTTAATAACTATATTTTCAAAAGATTGATAACGAAAATGAGATGAAGAGAGCACTACCTATTTTAAATGAAATTCAATTCAAAATAAACCGGTGATTTAGTACAAAAGTTTGATTTTGTACACAAGAAAACCAACACATTGATAATACGAATCTAATGTGATACACTATTGATCAACCCAAGTATGCTGTCCCGGGAAGGATAATGTATTCAGACTAAATACACCTTCAATTATGTGAATAAACCCCATAAATCTGAATTTTACTTTGCAATGGTTGGTTGCTGTACACACCGATACCTCTAATAGGCAGTGGAACGCCCTGTTGCATTGATGCATGCCTGTATTCGTGGTTGCATACTATCCACAAGTTCATCAAGGCACTGTTGGTCCAGATTGCCCCACTCCTCAACGGCGATTCGGTGTAGATCCCTCAGAGTGGTTGGTGGGTCACGTCGTCCATAAAAAGCCCTTTTCAATCTGTTCCAGGCATGTTCGATAGGGTTCACGTCTGGAGAACGCTGGCTACTCTAGTCGAGCGATGTCGTTATCCATAAGGAAGTCATTCACAAGATGTGCACGATGGGGGCGCGAACTGTCGTCCATGAAGACGAATGCCTTGCCAATATGCTGCCGATATGGTTGCACTATCGGTCAGAGGATGGCATTCACTTATCGTATAGCCATTACGGCGCCTTCCACGACCACCAGCGGCGTACCTCGGCCCCATATAATGCCACCCCAAAACAGCAGGGAACCTCCACCTCGCTGCACTCGCTGGACAGTGTCTAAGGCGTTCAGCCTGACCGGGTTGCCTCCAGACATGTCTCCGACGATTGTGTGGTTGAAGGCATATGCGATACTCATCGGTGAAGACGACGTGATTCCTATCCTGAGCGGTCCATTCGGCATGTTGTTGGACCCATCTCTACCGCGCTGTATGGTGTAGTGGTTGCAAATATGGACCTCGCCATGGGTGTCTGGAGTGAAATTGCCATTATGCAGCCTACTGCGCACAGTTTGAGTCGTAACACGACGTCCTGTGGCTGCACGAAAAGCATTATTCAACGTGGTGGTGTTGCTGTCAGGGTTTCTCCGAGCCGTAATCCGTAGGAAGCGGTCATCCACTGCAGTAGTAGCCCTTGGGTGGCCTGAGCGAGGCATGTCATCGACAGTTCCTGTCTCTCTGTATCTCCTCAATGTCCGAACAACATCGCTGTGGTTCACTCCGAGATACCTGGACACTTCCCTTGTTGAGAGCCCTTTCTGGCACTAAGTAACAATGCGGACGCGATGGAACCGCGGTATTGAGTGTCTAGGCATGGTTGAACTACAGACAACACGAGCCCTGTACCTCTTTCCTGGAACTGATCGGCTGTCTGACCCCCTACGTCTAACAGGCGCTGCTCATGCATGGTTGTTTACATCTTTGGGCGGGTTTAGTGACGTCTTTTTAACAGTCAAAGGGATTGTGTCTGTGATACAATATCCACAGTAAACATCTATCTTCAGGAGTTCTGGGAACCGGAGTGATGCAAAACCTTTTCTTGTGTGTGTAAATGAAACCTATCAGTTCAAATTGCTTCAGTCTTGCCGGTTTCGGTTATCAGATCTGATGAAAAGTATCTACGTAATGCAAGATTGGCTTCTAGGTGTCACGAGATGCGGACTCGCTAGTATAAAAGGAGTCGAAGACTCTCGTGTTGTCAGCAGACACAGTTACAGCAGAATAGGTCGATGAGAAGAGCTCAGTGACTTCGAACGCGGACTAGTCATTGAACGCCACGTGAGTAACAAATCCATTAGGGACATTTCAACGCTTCTAAAGCTTACCAAGTCTGTTGGTGATGTGACTGTGAAGCGTAAAGGCTTCATGTTTGGTGCCAATGGTGAACGACAGAGTAGGTGGTCTTATGGTATGGGGTTGTTTCTCGTGATTAGGTTGTACTGCGTTCTTTCTTGTAGCCGCTTACTGTTTGCATCACATATGGCAGTGCACACTCACAAAGCATCATCTGGGAGGTAATGGTTAGTGGACAGTAACAGCCCCGACACAAGTCCAATGGAACACCTTTGGAGTCAGGTAAAACATAGACTTCTCTCCAGACCCCAGCGTCCAACATCACTACCTTCAACTGTTTCGGCTCTTGAGAAAGAAAAGGCTATCTTTCTTCCACAGACATTCCAGGCACCTCACTGAAAGTGTCCCCAGCGGAGTTCAACCGTTATAAAACTGAAATGTCCGGGTATCTTTGACCATTTATTGTATAAAAAAATCATCATCAGACCAATCTCAAGTCCATATGAGGAGTCAGTGCACGAAACCGCTTTGTTGGTGCCGTCAGAGAATGTACAGTTTTTGGTGTATACCACTTGGTAACAAAACAGCTCCTCCCCGCCTGCATATTGAGATGGACTTGAAATTGGTTTGATGACTGTTACTGTGTCACTGGGCTGCTTCTGTGTTGCCAGCGCTGTGTAGCGCTTTGCGCTGGATCTCTGATTGCGCTTTCTTTGTAAGAGACTCTGTGACTGGTTGGACTCGTTGTTGGAAGTTAATCGCCAGTAGTGTTGGGCAGTTGGAAGTTAGTCGCCAGCAATGATTGAAGAACTGTTGGGCAGTTGGAGGTGAACAGCCAGCAGTGATGGAGGCTAGATGTGAGAAGTTAGCACTGATGGAGAATAGAGGTCTGAAGTGTTGGCGTAGGCTAACGATCTGTACATGTTCGACTTGGAGGTTGAATGTCATTCATGATTATATACCTTTGTACTAAATGTCAATGACGACTTACATTCGTGTTTGAACTGGATGTCACATTATTAAGGTAAAAAATACATTATTTGGTTTACAACGAAATCTTTCCTTCGATAATCACATGCCTATTAGTAGTTAGTGGCTTTAGTAGTTGGCCGGCCGCGGTGGTCTAGCGGTTCTAGGCGCTCAGTCTGGAGCCGCGCGACTGCTACGGTCGCAGGTTCGAATCCTGCCTCGGGCATGGATGTGTGTGATGTCCTTAGGTTAGTTAGGTTTAAGTAGTTCTAAGTTCTAGGGGACTGATGACCATAGCTGTTAAGTCCCATAGTGCTCAGAGCCATTTGAACCATTTGAGCCTTTAGTAGTTGTAATCTGTTATTTAGCTGGCAGTATTGATGCTCGCTGTATTGCAGTAATGAAGGTCTTTGTGAGCTAAATGCTTAATGAAATGTAGAGGTTATTGTTAAGATTTCTTTTTAGTCAGGGTCATTCTTTTGAATTAATTATTTGAAGTTCGGCTGAAATTTCTTTGAGCAGTCAGATTGCGTTGCGCAAGAATATTGTGGGTCAGTGTTGACATGATAAGAAAAAGAAGAGAGAAAGTGGACTCAGTACGTTCAGTTTTACTCAGCTGTGTCAGAATCAAATAACGTAGTAGTTTCATCTTCTGAGCCATTCTGCAATTTAAGTACAGGCCCACTCGTTTAAATATATAAGTTTCAACATCATATAGGGGGACCGGTAATCATCAGCGAAACTAAAATTGATAGGGTTTTTGTGTGACACTTTTTCGATTAAAAAAGTGAAACTCATTCTTGCACGAGATACATGGACAGTTTTACATCCTATTAGAAATGAGGTACTCAGATTTACTTCAAAAGATACACAACCAGTATCCTTTCATTCATAATGTTGTGATAGCTCAGATTTTTGCTACACGAAGCGTTACACTGATGGTTGTTACAGCGCGAAACTGACACAGGGTGGGATCCCGTTCATTGACGGACCATCATCTTTTTTAGCGATAGCTGAGCAGCAGATCTTTACCTAATTCGCTAATACAACGCAATTGCTTTCTATGCTGCCTCATTTCCTCTTCATAAGACGAACATAAACAGCATTTTTAAAACTTTGGATTTACCGCACTGCCTAACCACGACTACCAAAAGGTTTTACTTTAACGGGATATGCTGAATTTTCTGCTCGTATAGCGCAACGCCCTAGCTTGCGAGACAGAAGAGTGAACCAGACAAGGATCGAGTTAGCACGGCAGATTATAATGCTAAAATTATTTTGTGATGGGCGTTTCAGGTAGCCAATCGCAGCTGTTTTTCGGGCGCCACGTGCTCGCTGCGTTGCTCGCGGAGCTCTGCAAGGTGAAGCGGCCTGCAGGGTTTGCGAAGGGGTCAGGCGGGCATCCCTCAAGGGCAGGAGCGGAGGGGAAGGAGCGCCAAATACGCAATGATTTTTGATCTGCGGCAGTATAAAAATATTTTTGTTCGATAAGGCAAGAAGGGAAAGCAGAAAGGTGGAAGGAGTATATAGAGGGTCTATACAGGGGCGATGTTCTTGAGGCCAATATTATGGAAATGGAAGAGGAGGTAGATGAAGATGAAATGGGAGATATGATACTGCATGAAGAGTTTGACAGAGCACTGAAAGACCTGAGTCGAAACAAGGCCCCGGGAGGAGACATTAGAATTACTGACAGCCTTGGGAGAGTCAGTCCTGACAAAACTCTACCATCTGGTGAGCAAGATGTACGAGACAGGCGAAATTCCCTCAGACTTCAAGAAGAAAATAATAATTCCAATCCCAAAGAAAGCAGTAGTTAACAGATGTGAAAATTACCGAACTATCAGTTTAATAAGTCACAGCTGCAAAACACTAATGCGAATTCTTTACAGACGAATGGAAAAACTAGTAGAAGCCGACCTCGGGGACGATCAGTTTGGATTCCGTAGAAATGTTGGGACACGAGAGGCAATACTGACCCTACGACTTATCTTAAAAGAAAGATTAAGGAAAGGCAAACCTACGTTTCTAGCATTTGTAGACTTAGAGAAAGCTTTTGACAATGTTGACTGGAATACTCTCTTTCAAATTCTGAAGGTGGCAGAGGTAAAATACAGGGAGCGAAAGGCTATTTACAATTTGTACAGAAACCATATGGCAGTTATAAGAGTCGAGGGGTATGAAAGGGTAGCAGTGGTTGGGAAGGGAGTAAACAAAAGAAAAGTTCGGAGTAGGTATTAAAATCCATGGAGAAGAAATAAAAGCTTTCAGGTTCGCCGATGACAATGTAATTCTGTCAGAGACAGCAAAGGACTTGGAAGAGTAGTTGAACGGAACGGACAGTGTCTTGAAAGGAGGGTATAAGATGAATATCAACAAAAGCAAAACGAGGATAATGGAATGTAGTCGAGTTAAGTCAGGTGATGCTGAGGGAATTAGATTATGAAATGAGACACTTAAAGTAGTAAAGGAGATTTGATATTTAGGGAGCAAACTAACTGATGATGCACGAAGTAGAGAGGATATAAAATGTAGACTGGCAATGGCAAGGAAAGCGTTTCTGAAGGAGAGAAATTTGTTAACATCGAGTACTGATTTAAGTGTCTCGTGTCTGAAAGTATTTGCATGGAGTGTCGCCATGTATGGAAGTGAAAAATGGACGATATATAGTTTAGACAAGAAGAGAATAGAAGCTTTCGAAATGTGGTGCTACAGAAGAATGCTGAAGATTAGATGGGTAGATCACATAACTAATGAGGAGGTATTGAATAGAATTGGGGAGAAGTGGAGTTTGTGGCACAACTTGACTAGAAGAAGGGATCGGTAGGTAGGACATGTTGTGAGGCACCAAGGGATCACCGATTTAATTCTAGAGGGCAGCGTGGGGGGTAAAAATCGTAGACAGAGACCAAGAGATGAATACACTAAGCAGATTCAGAAGGATGTAGGCTGCAGTAGGTACTGGGAGATGAAGAAGCTTGCACAGGATAGAGTAGCATGGAGAGCTGCATCAAACCAGTCTCAGGACTGAAGACCACAACAACAACAAAGGCAAAAGTCTATGTGATGCTTAAGTCAATTTTAAATACTTACGGATTACAATTACTAATAACTTAAACTAGAACGATCACTTAATAATGTGCCTAATGCAAACCAAGGACTGTGACTGATTCGCAGAACACTTAGAAAGGGCCACAGATGCTACTAAAGAGACTGCTTACACCTCACTTGTCCGTCCTCTTATGCAGTATTACTGTGCGGTGTGGCATCCGTCTGAGATGCGGCTGATGGGGGACACTGAAAAAGTTTAAAGAAGGGCACCTCGTTCTGTATTGTCACGAAATAGGGGAGAGAGTGCCACGGACACGACACTCGAATTGGTGTGTAAATCATTAAAAGAGGGCGTTTTCCGTTGCAACAGGATCTTTTCAGGTAATTTCCGTCAAAATCTTTCTCTTCCGATTGCGCAATTATTGTGTTGTCGCCCATCTACATGGGCAGAAATGATGATCATAATAAAAATAAGAGAAATCAGAGCTCGCACAGAAAGATTTAAGTGCTCGTTTTTCCGGTGCGCCGTTCGAGAGTAGAACGGTAGAAAAATAGCTTGAACGTGTTCAAACAGTCTACGGGTGTACAGCGGGCCCGTAGTGTCCAACGGGCACGATATTTCGGCGATCAGCCATGCTGCCATCGTCAGGTGCGCTGACAAACTGAGCTCCTTGCTTGCTTTGTGTCATCTCGAAGTTGCAGCTTCGTTGGGTTGAAGGGTTAGCAGGTCCGGCAACTTTTCCTTCTTCTTTGATTTTCGGTTCATCGCGTCTTGGTTTGTTTCTTCTGGTTTGACACTCTTTTTCGTTCCTCTTGCTGCCTAAGCAGCATTGCTACTCTCGTAGCAAGTCCGGCCATCTTGTTGTCTCTCAACAGTGAATCTGGTTTCCCAGATTGCTGATGAGAGGATTTGTGGATCTTCTCGTGTCCGCACAGAAGTGTCTCGCCGACTGCTTGAAGCGGTCCTTCAGCATCGGCACGTCCGTTAGCCGATGTAGTTCGGCCGTGCTGAAATCACGCGGGAGATGTAGTGCGAGTCTCAGGCACCTATTCTGGATCTTATGGACACTGCTGATGTGCGTCTCGGCGGCATTCCCCCACACCACGGTGGCGTATTCCAGCACAGGCCTGATAACTGCCAGATACAGCGTCTTTCCGCAGTGTGGAGACAGTGTGGTCGTGGGATTGAGGAAAGGGTAAAGGAGGCGCATTCTGCCACGCGCCTTACCCCATATTTCGGCGATGTGCATCTTCCACGTAAGGCGCCGATCCTGTGTGACGCCCAGGTAGCGGCCGGTGTTCGTCCATGCGATGGGGCCTCCCATGATGCGGATTGGTGGCAGAGCTTCAGGTATAAGTTTCTTCGTGAAGATCACAGCCTGGCTCTTCGTCGCATTGAACTTGAGCTGCCACTTGGTGACCCAAGGTCCCAGCTCGTTGAAGGCTATTTTTAATCTTACTCGCATCAGATGACAAGAGGGGCTCCAATACTGAGCCCTGTGGGACTCCGATGGCTATTTCCCGTGCATTTGAGGCCCCGTCTTCTATCTTCACCAGGAAGGTACGTCCCAACAGGTAGGAGTGGATCAGGCGGTCATGTGACACCGGAACTCCCTGTACTAGTAACTTGTAGACTAGTCCGTCGTGCCACACGCTGTTGAAGGCGCGGGAGACGTCCAGCAGTACCGCCCCAAGGTACTCCCTCCTCTCCAGCACCCCCATCGCCTGCTCCACGAGTCGCAGCAGTTGGTGTGTTGTCCCGTACCCCCTGCGGAAGCCGAAATCCCCGTCGGGAAGCAGGCCTTCTTCTCCGACGTGACGGTGCAGTCTCCTGACATATATTCGCTCAACTGTAGGTAGTAGGCTGATAGGCCGGTAATTTTGCGCCAGCCTGTTGTCTTTGCCAGCCTTAGGGATCGCCACCATCTCCGCATGTTTCCAGGCGGGGGGGTAGTGGTCGGTCCTAAGAATGGCGTTGAATATCTTCGTGAGCAGTTGCCAGCCTCTGGGGGGACCTCCTTCAGGATTTCGCCGCCGACGGTTTCGCACCTACCCGCTTTGCGCGGGTCAAGGTGCCGTAGCTGCCGTTGAACGTCTTCTTCCGTTGTGGGTTCGATGGAGTCCTCAGGGTCTTCTGCTGCGAGGTATACAAGGAGCCTATCTTCCACTATTCGGATGTGGTAGTTATCTACATCTTCTTCAACTAGCGTGAAGTTGGCCGCGAAAGAATCGGCCAGTACTCCAGCTTTGGTGTCAGGCTCGGCCACTGCATGCTGTCCGACGTGTAGCGGCGGGACTCGTTGCCTCCTGCGAAGGAACTGCTTGGTTGCTTGCTAAGCAGTGTCGTCTGCGATGTTCAGGGTCGTTATTCTCCCAGCTCAGTCTCTGCTCCTGTGTTCCGCGACCACGTACTGTATGGCGCGGCGCTTTCGGTTGATCCGATTTTTTCGTCACAGCCTGGCGGGTGACGTACCACTCTCGGACCAGCTGGTTCTTCTCCGGGATCATCTGCAGGAAGTCTGGCGGTAGCTGGCGGAGAAATCCGGCGGCTTCTGACGTGTGTGCTGCGATGCTGCATCAGCCGCTCTGATCGCGAGAGGCGAGAACGCTGCGAGTGTGGCGTCGACGCCATCAACATCAGGATCCGGCACCGCGGCGAGCGTCTCTGCCAGGTGCAACCGGAAGTGTTCCCAGTCGGTGTTGGTGTAGGTCTTGCGTCCTTGAGGTGGTGCGGCCCGTCCGTGCTCAGATCGAAGATCACTGGCAGGTGGTCTGAGGACAAGGCCACATGTGTCGTTGCGACTGCGTCGTGGGTCACCCCTTTGATTATCGCGATGTCCAGGAGATCTGGGCGGCCTCTCTTGGGATAGTGTGTATGGTCGTAAGGGCCCAGCACTATCGCGTCATTATCTGTGGCCGCCTTAAGAAGCCTCCTGCCGCTTGTTGTGGTGACTCTGGAGTTGGACAGCGAGTGCTTGGCGTTGAAGTCGCCGCCTATAAAGATGTTGCCACGCCACGCAAGTTCTTTTGTCGTAGGAGTCCTCTAGGCTTCCGGTGCGCGGCGATGAAGGTCACTTGACCCACTGAGGTGCTGATTGCGACGCCTGTTGCTTCCAGTTGCGTCACCTCTGGTAGCTGGATCTGGTGGTGTCGCAACGTTCTTCTTACTTAGACCGCAGTTCCGCCGCCTGCTGTTGGTCTATCGTCGTGATAGCACCCATAGTTAGGTGCCCTCGCGTTTACACCAGGCTTCAGCCATGTCTCACACGCGAGGCACACATCCACGGCCACGTCGAGTAAAAACTGCCTAAACTCGCCCTCCTGCTGCCTTATGCTGTTTGCGTTCCATACGCAGACGGTGAGACCTATGATGTGATTAGGCATCTTGGGTGTTGTTGACTTCTCTTGTGGTGTTGGCCTGGTTGGCCGCAATCAGTGCAGACACGATCATATGCGGTAGTTGGAGTAGCAGCTGTTTGAACTCCCGCAGCATCTCTCGTAGTTCTGCGGCCTCGGTGGTTACAGTGGTCGGAGGTGGTGGGGCGGGCGTAGGTGGCGGCCTCCCTTCTTCGCGCCCTCGAGTCCGGCCGGCCCTGCTCGGCGGCTCGTGCTCCTCTCGTGGCGGTCGGGGAACGCCTTCCGCTGCGCGGGTAGGGTACTCCGCCTGCCGCGGCTGCTCGGCGTGTTGCTGAGCCCATCTTGCAGGCGTTTCCCCTGCGGCGACTGCCGCGATCGCTACTGCTGCTGCAGTAGCGTAGTTTCTTCCCGGCTGAACTGTCCTCGCTGGTGCCTGCCGCCCTTTTGCAGCTGCTTTTTTGAAGGCTTTGCAGCCGCGCAAGCTGGCGACGTGATCTTCACTGCAGTTGCAGCACGTGGGTGTCTTCTCGATCGGAAACGGCCATTCCCGGCTCAGGTGCTCCCCAGCACACTTTACGCAGCGTGGGGACATTTTGCAGTATTTTGCCAGGTGGTCGATTCCCTGGCAGTTGAAGCGTTTAAGTGGCCTCTCCGCCTCCTCAGGTTTTCAACTGTGATCCCGCTGACGCTTCCCACTCTCGAAAGATCCTCCTATGCTGGAAGACCTGGAAGAGCGGTATGTCTGGGTTGTCTTTGGGCGACTTCATCCGGAATACTGTCCTTATGGTGTACCCCTTGACCTCAAGAAGCTCCTTGAGGTCCTGGGGGTCCATACTGAAGGGCAGGCGTCGGAAGACTACTTTGAGCGTCTTTGTAGGTCCCGACGAGTACGTGAACCAGTTTAGACCACGGCTGTCAATGAGGTCAGTAACGCTTTTGTAGTCTTCCGCGGTTCGCGTCACGATTCTGTACATATCGTGACTTGCTGTCTTCGTAGTAAAGTTGTTCTTGACGACCGCGAGGATCGCCTGTTCTGCTTCTTTAAAGGAGCCCGGCCATTTCACCATGATGGGTGGTGGCGGGGCCCCTTGCTTCTCTGCTGCTGGTCTGCTGTCTCCTCCTCCTTCCCTTCGAGCTCAGCAAACCGGTTTTTGACGACCATGCCTGCAGCATTGGTCATCTGTACAGCTCTTCCGATCTTCTAGCGTTTGGGTATTTGAAACCCATCCGCGTCAGTGGTCGTCTTAGGGGCTTTGCACCCTTTCGACTACGCTTTTCTTCGTGTTTGCAGCGTCGGTGCGGTGGTGGGAGCGGCGGTGGTCGCACGTTTCCGGTAGCTTTCCAGACTCGTTTCCGCCTGGCAGTTCTTAGTGCGGCTTTCCTCCACCTCCATGTCCTCCGTGTCTTCAGCTTCCTCTCCGTCGTTCCCCAGCATGAACTGGGCCGTCCGTTGAACGGTGTCCGCGAAGACGTCTTTTACCTGCTTTAGTGACCCGTCTTCAGGGCAGAAGACTGGGTCTTCGGTGGACGATGTTACCCTTTCGGGTGTCTTGATCTTGGCAGTGGCGTTCTTTGGCCCTCCCACGTCGAGTGCGCGCGTTACTGCGTATGAGGGCATGCCTCCTGCGATAGTAACGGTGCGCTTCTGCTTCTTCTTGTTTCCTTTCTGGGAACGGGTTGCTGTAGGTTGCGGACAGGGTGTGGCCGCTAGTAATGTGTTACGCCTGGTCGCGACTCCCCCCGCCACTAGCTTCCTCAAGGTCGAAGTCGAATAGCAGCTACCTGATCCATCAGCGTTGTCTCGTGCTTTTGCGTCTTCATCTTCCGTCGTCTTCCCGGAGCGAGACGTCGTAGGTAGCGGACGGTATATCCGGGCGGCGAGTTCCCCCGCTACTTGCGGCCTCCCCCGAGGCATTGGTCGCATAACGCCGTCTCATCTCCCTTCCTTCCTCCCCCTGGATCTTCATTGGCCGAACCGTCGTAAGCAGACAGTCGGATGGGGCCGCCGACGGAGTAAGCTCCACCGGGTGGCGATCATCCACTCTGCGCTCGTCATCTAGTCCCAGGAAATCAGCCACCTCGACTTCTGGGTCACAAAACCGGTTCATCCCGGTTCGCGGGCCGGATGGGGCCGTCGACAAAGCAAGCTCTCCCGATAGGCGATCCGCCACACCATTCGCTTCAGCGTCGCGTTCGGCACGGTGCGCCATCTCTGAGCTCCTTTCCGGACGGTAGCGAGCAACTCTCCTGAAACTGGGCTCCTGAGGGCGGGCGGGCGTCTTAAATCCCATTCCACTGTGAGGCGTTCTCTCCGCAGTCGGTGCCCGCGGCCACGCGTCGGCGGTCGCTGGGACACTGACGTCGGTGTCTGTGGTGGCGTCGGTGGAATTGCCTAGTCCACCCAGGTCGCCCGTTCGATTTGTTTGTTGAGCGTCTTTTTAATTACACTCAATGCTACTTCCCATGCCTTGCTGAGGTTACAGCAGCAGTCTCGGTTGATGAGTTCATCCCTGACACAAATTTCGATAGCCTCTCTAACGACGTTGTCCCAGTATTTAGATGTCTATGCCAAGACCCTGGTATGTAGGTAGTCCATTTTGTGATTTTCGGACAAACAGTGTTCTGCGACCGCCGACTTGTTAGGGTACATAAATCGCGTGATTGTAAGTCACTCAAATTTCTTTGCTTCTTTCGCCGTTGTATTGCTATGGTGAGCTCTTTGATGCGCTGATTATTGTAAATTGTTGCTAGTCTGTGTTGCTCTGTTGCTTAGACCCTTTGACGAGGCTGTTAATTTCTGCGACCAACTAAATCACTTCGTAACAGCAAATACCTACGGTGGTAGGGGGCTCTCTTCATGCTATACTTTTATGCTTGACGCCAAGTGTATCTGGAGAATACATCACAGGTAAAATTAGAGAGATTAGAGCTTACACGGAGGCTTACCAGCAACCGTTCTTCCCGCAGACCTTTCGTGACTGGAACAAGAAAGGGATAGAGTGACAGTGCACGAGAAGTACCCTCCGCCTCACACTCTTAAGGTCACATGAGAAGTAATCATGTAGATGGAGATTAATTATTTGTTGTTTACTGCAAAGGGAATATTCTGATGTTGTATCTTAACTACGAAGTTACTGCAACTCTGTACAAGCCTATCTCTCCCTGAGGCAAAACAACATGATATTTTGAAAGTGGTCTTCTGTCACGAAACAAAGGAGATTCTGACACTTTTGGCTCTTCGAGCTTTTGAGTGTACAGGGAGGGCGGTGACTATCGTATATCCATCGTCGAAGCCCCAGCCAGCTACATACGGTTGCAGCGATACGAAACAGTGAAAACGCAAATATGAATTTTAAATAAACTCGTATGGAAGAATATGGAGGCAAGCAGGCAAAACTGAAGCTCGCTCTACTATCTGGTACTGAAAGGTCACATTCTATACGGTGGGGACACTACGCATTGCCAGCCGGTGTGGCCGAGCGGCCCTAGGCGCTTCAGTCTGGAACCGCGCGACCGCTACGGTCGCAGGTTCGAATCCTGCCTCGGGCATGGATGTGTGTGATGTCCTTAGGTTAGTTAGGTTTAAGTAGTTCTAAGTTCTAGCGGACTGATGACCTCAGATGTTAAGTCCCAAAGCGCTCAGAGCCATTTGAACCATTTGAACCACTACGCATTGGAATCCACCTTTTGTGAGTGAGCTGCGACATGGCTTGATTTTGCTGGTGTAAAAGTGATGCAATATGTTACAGCGTAAGATTTTGGGGAACAGAACCGTCAAACAACGTTGTCGAGCACGAGATACATTCTCTAAAGCTTCATGGGTTTTGCTCCGTTCCCCGAGGAAGTATTTAAAGTCTGTTCTTTTTAGAGAGAAGTACGATTACAGGAAACACGTATCTGTACATGTTGGACATCAGGCCCTTTCAACAGTTACGAGACTATGACGAAAATTTCATATTTCAACAGGTTGGAGCACCACTGCACTGACACTTGCATGCAAGAGCATTTTGTAACAGTGAGCTTTATCTGTGAGCGGTAAGGGGCATATTTTTGGTCTAAAGACCAACCCTACCTCTCAATATGTGACCTTTCATTGTGGGCATGTTTGTGGAACACTGCGTCTATGTGCCTTCGTTTCCTACAGCTGGGAGTGAACTGCGATGTCGCACAGCAAGAGCGGTGACTGCAATAGCTCCAGGCATGCTCTTAAAGTATGTTCTAGATGTTTGTAGTGCGCCCGGTGGACGACACATTAAATATTTGTGAAAGGTAAATAAAAACTTGGAACCCAAACGTAAATGTAAAAATCGCAAGGTACAGAGTGCACGCATTTAAAACACATAGCCTTGTCAAATTGTATGATTCTTTTGAATATATAAACTATATGGTCCAAGCGTAAGTTGTATTTCATCATCAGCTTCTAGTTTCATTTATGTAGAAATTATGGTCTCGTAAGTCTGGATGAATATTTTTGAAACAGCCTTTATACAGGGTGAAAATTATTGAACTATGTGAAAAAAACGTAAATTAGTTACAAACTACAGCGTGCACACACTTTATTCAACATGTAAACGTCACTACATACACTCCTGGAAATGGAAAAAAGAACACATTGACACCGGTGTGTCAGACCCACCATACTTGCTCCGGACACTGCGAGAGGGCTGTACAAGCAATGATCACACGCACGGCACAGCGGACACACCAGGAACCGCGGTGTTGGCCGTCGAATGGCGCTAGCTGCGCAGCATTTGTGCACCGCCGCCGTCAGTGTCAGCCAGTTTGCCGTGGCATACGGAGCTCCATCGCAGTCTTTAACACTGGTAGCATGCCGCGACAGCGTGGACGTGAACCGTATGTGCAGTTGACGGACTTTGAGCGAGGGCGTATAGTGGGCATGCGGGAGGCCGGGTGGACGTACCGCCGAATTGCTCAACACGTGGGGCGTGATGTCTCCACAGTACATCGATGTTGTCGCCAGTGGTCGGCGGAAGGTGCACGTGCCCGTCGACCTGGGACCGGACCGCAGCGACGCACGGATGCACGCCAAGACCGTTGGATCCTACGCAGTGCCGTAGGGGACCGCACCGCCACTTCCCAGCAAATTAGGGACACTGTTGCTCCTGGGGTATCGGCGAGGACCATTCGCAACCGTCTCCATGAAGCTGGGCTACGGTCCCGCACACCGTTAGGCCGTCTTCCGCTCACGCCCCAACATCGTGCAGCCCGCCTCCAGTGGTGTCGCGACAGGCGTGAATGGAGGGACGAATGGAGACGTGTCGTCTTCAGCGATGAGAGTCGCTTCTGCCTTGGTGCCAATGATGGTCGTATGCGTGTTTGGCGCCGTGCAGGTGAGCGCCACAATCAGGACTGCATACGACCGAGGCACACAGGGCCAACACCCGGCATCATGGTGTGGGGAGCGATCTCCTACACTGGCCGTACACCACTGGTGATCGTCGAGGGGACACTGAATAGTGCACGGTACATCCAAACCGTCATCGAACCCAACGTTCTACCATTCCTAGACCGGCAAGGGAACTTGCTGTTCCAACAGGACAATGCACGTCCGCATGTATCCCGTGCCACCCAACGTGCTCTAGAAGGTGTAAGTCAACTACCCTGGCCAGCAAGATCTCCGGATCTGTCCCCCATTGAGCATGTTTGGGAGTGGATGAAGCGTCGTCTCACGCGGTCTGCACGTCCAGCACGAACGCTGGTCCAACTGAGGCGCCAGGTGGAAATGGCATGGCAAGCCGTTCCACAGGACTACATCCAGCATCTCTACGATCGTCTCCATGGGAGAATAGCAGCCTGCATTGCTGCGAAAGGTGGATATACACTGTACTAGTGCCGACATTGTGCATACTCTGTTGCCTGTGTCTATGTGCCTGTGGTTCTGTCAGTGTGATCATGTGATGTATCTGACCCCAGGAACGTGTCAATAAAGTTTCCCCTTCCTGGGACAATGAATTCACGGTGTTCTTATTTCAATTTCCAGGAGTGTATATTCGGATTTAGGTTATGACATGTTCGATTTGCCTGCCATCATTGGCGATGATGTGGCGCAGACGAATAGCAAAATTCTGCGTGACCCGCTGAAGTGCCGGAACATCGATGTTGTCGATGACCTCCTGAATGGCTGTATTTAGCTCAGCAATGGTTTTGGGTTTATTGCTGCACACCTTGTCTTTAATACAGCCGCACAAAAAAGGGGTCGCATGTCTTCAGATCCGCATAATAGGGCGGCCAATCGAGGCCGGTGCCAGTGCATTCCGGGCACCCCAAAGCCAGAATGCGGTCCTCAAAGTGTTCCTCCGGGACATCAAACACTCTCCTGCTTCGATAAGGTCGAATTCCGTCTTGCATGAACCACATCTTGTCGAAATCAGGGACACTTTGGATAATGGGGTTGAAATCATCTTCCAAAACCTTCACGTACCGTTAGGTAACCACCGTGCCATCAAGGAACATCGCACTGATTAAAAATGGTTCAAATGGCTCTGAGCACTATGGGACTTAACTTCTGAGGTCATCAGTCACCTAGAACTTAGAACTACTTAAACCTAACTAACCTAAGGACATCACACACATCCATGCCCGAGGCAGAATTCGAACCTGCGACCGTAGCGGTCGCGCGGTTCCAGGCTGTAGCGCCTAGAACCGCTCGGCCACTCCGGCCGGCATCGCACTGATTATTCCGTGACTGGACATTGCAAATCACACAGCCACCCGTCGAGGGCAAAGTGACTTGTCGATCGCGAAATGTGGATTCTCAGTCCCCCAAATGCGCCAATTTTCCTTATTGACAAACCCACCGAAATGAAAGTGAGCTTCATTGCTATACCAAACCATGCTTGCGCATTCTAATTCCCAGCATGCCACGCGGTAAACTGTGCAGTTTGAACTCCTAACGCAAACCGTTCAGGAAAAAGATTGGAAATTTGTGGTAAGGTCTTATGGGACAAACTGCTGAGATCATCGGTCCCTAAGCTTACATACTACTTAATCTAACTTAAACTAACTTACGCTAAGGACGACACACACACACCCATGCCCGAGGAGGACTCGAACCCCCGCGCGGCCAAAACTTTTCAGAAGTTATGACGATTTTATTTCATATAGTTCAATAATTGTCACCCTGTATCAAGCTACGCCAAACGACATCGCGGTTAACCCAAGTCTTAAATAAGTTACGAACTGAAATACATTATATGATCAAAAGTATCCGGACATCTAGCAGTGGACATTAATATGGAGCGCATATCTTTCAGTGAGGTGTCTGGATGTCTCCAGGAGAATGGCAGTTCATTCTTCTTCAAGAGCAGAAACAACATCACTAGCGTTACTCACAACGTCGACATCCTAACTCATCCCGAAGTTGTCACTGGCATCAGGTCGGGACTTTGGGCAGGCCAGTCCATTTCAGGAATGTCGCTGTCTTCAAACCATCGCCTCAAAGGTGCTGTTTTATGACAAGATGAATTGTCATGCTGATACAACCATCTTCTCCGAACTGGAACTCATGAGAGAGTCTTTTTTTTTTTTTAGCCAGTCTCCGCAACGCTGTCGGACAGTACGTGAGGTCTGTCTGGTCTAGGTTTTTCTGTTGCTGTGGTTGTTCCTCCGTGTGCCCGCTTGACACTCACATTACAAACAGTCGAATAGCTGCGAAGGGTCTAAATGGCCCCGATGAATTTGTCACTCAGGTGACATCCAGTGGCAACTCGACGCTCGAAGTCACTGAGCTCCCCCATGACCGACCCAGTGTGCTGCTAACATCACAACGCTCCCCATCCCCTTTTATACTGGCGGTTCCGCCTGTCGCAACATCTAGTTGCCAATTCCTCATTCTACATAGGAGTGCGAGGATACTTTACCCACAGTGGACGGGGATGAAGAGGATAGAATGCAATGAAGAGGATATTAAACGAACTGATCACTACTGAGGAAAAAAAAGAAACAGAAACTGATGGAGGCCAAGTTGTGAAGTAAAGAGGGACATTTGTAAGAAGTAGAGCGAGGCTTTCCTAGAGCCTACCCTTTTCAGACGCTTATTTCCTAAGAAGGTGCTGTAAATTGCGTGACGTCAAAATTATGTAAGAGTCGTTACGTAAGGAGGGACAGATGTCCTCCGAGAGGGCGTTTTCCCGGGCTGCGCTGTGCCGCGGCGCTACTGAATAATCGAACACGCCGAGCCGTGCTTGTCCCGGCCGGCCCTCTGAGTGATGGGGCGCGCAGCGGCTGGCGACCACGCGACCCCCGTCCTTGGCACACATCTCCCGACACACATCCGTCTGTTCGGCGAGCTTATACAAATGTACGGTCCTAGAGCCGCTCATTACAAGCTCCAGGTCTGTCGTTATCCAGTGTTCTGGGCCGTTCGGTATTTCGTATTCAGCAAGGCCTTCACGTGAAGAGCACTTAACTGTGCCGTATTCACGATCGAAATGCCAATGGTAGGTTCTGTCTCATTCATCCAGTGACATATTTTTTTCTCTTCTGTGCTAATTTCTCGTCTGTGATTGTATTTTCCCCTTCCCATTATTATTCTCACAATTTGGAATATACAGCGTGATACAGCTGCCCCACCCATGAGTTTTATGCAACCCGAAACCCATTCAAAAAACATGCGCAAGGTTTTCATAGTCTCTCGCTCACTAGGTACAAACTGCTACTAAAGAAAAAGTAAACAGCACTTTTTTGTATATAATTTAATATAGTTAAATGGCTCATATGGCTCTGAGCATTATGGGACTTAACTGCTGTAGTCATCGGTCCCCTGGAACTTAGAACTACTTAAACCTAACTAACCTAAAGACACACACACATCCATGCACGAGGCAGGATTCGAATCTGCGGTCGCGCGGTTCCAGACTGTAGCGCCTAGAACCGCTCGGCCACCCAGCCGGCTAATATAGTTAAACTGGGATATATTTTCGCTGCTGGAGGCCACGGTTTTCGAGTTATTCAAGAAAAACGCGTTTGAAGGTACTTTTGCGCATTTGTCTTGAATAATTCGAAAACGACAGTAACATGAATACATCTACATCTACGTGATTACTCTGCAGCTCACACATAAGTGTCCGGCAAAGGACTCTCCGAACCACCTTTAGAGCATTTCTCTACCGTTTTACTCTCTCACACAGCGCATAGGAAAGATCACTTAAACCTTTCTGTACGAGGTCTGATTTCTCTTATTTTATTATGATGGTCGTTTCTCCCTATGCAGGTTGGCGACAACAATTTTTTTTTTATATATTCAGTGGAGAAAAATGACGATTCAAATTTCGAGAAAAGATTTCGCAGTAATGATAAAAAGCCTTTTTTTATAACTACTGCCGTCCGAAGTCGCTTATCACATCCCTGACACTCTCTTCCCTATTTCGCGGTAATACAAAGCGAGCTGCCCTTGTCTGAACTTTTTCGACGTCCTCTGTCAGCCCTATCTGGTGATGACAACACAGCAATACTCTAGCAGAGAACGAGCAAGCGTAGTGTAGGCAGTGTCTTTAGACTAGCATATGGGGGAGGGAGAAAATGTGCTTTTAACAGAGCTAACTTAGGAATTTTACTTCTGTCCATTGCGTAAACACTATGATTTGCGAACCCGATACAGCCGACAACTGCCGCTGGAGTTCGATGCGGTCCGGTATACCACATTGAGTCACACGTATCGTATGACCAAGTCACATCGTTTCTGAGCGTTCAGCGGCACGTTGAACTTGGCACGCTCAATATTGAAGATCGAAAACACAGTCCATGTGGCGACAGAGGCTTTAGGCATGCAAATGATTAGCAGTTCAGCGTAACAGCAAACAATAGGTATTGTTCTATATATAAGGAAAGATCACGTAGCGGGTTTCTCATCCAGAAGTTGCTTTTGAACGTTGTGTGGTTGTGGGAAGATCGTGTTGTGTCTCGTGCAAACAGGAAGAACCGCTAGCACCACGGTTAGCAATACGACAGCGGTATCACCGTGGACTAATGAGACTGCGGTTCAACGTTCTGCTATACAGCTGCTCACGTTTGTTGTCATACTGTCAGCCCCAATATGGACTCGACGGGCTGAGGACGTCCAACGCTCGACGCGACTAGCACTCGAGAGGACGGACACATTGTTCGATCGGCCATGCAGGACCATACAGCCACGTCATATTCTTTGAGTGGGCAATGCGCTTGTCTGCGACAAGACAAGTACCCTCGTGAATGGTGCTACGCAGGAATACCACCACAGCACCACATCGTGTTTTTAGAAGAGCCCCAGTTCTATGTACAGTATCGCTATGGTGGTATCTGTGAGTGGAAGCTGTGAGAAGAACACACGGTGCCAGATTTCATCCATCATAGTCACACGGGCCCAACACGTGTTTCGATGGTATTTTGTGCCCTTGGACACACAACACAATCAACTAGTGGTAAGTACAGCATCAGTTGCGTTTCTTATGTGTTAACGCCATTGGTTGTGCCAACTTTCGAGCTATCTGAAACGCTATTTTCCGACAAGATAAAGCAATACCACATGTTGCCCGTGATGTCTTGAGCTTTCTGGATACAGGAGGTGACCTACTTTGCCCTGGCCAGCACGTTCTGATACGTCTGGTGATGGGTTTCCAAGAGATTGGCATGCCAGCGTTCGCTGGTCACTATGACTGATGAACTCTGGCATAGAGAGTAGAAAGCAACATGGAGCAACAGAACCGTATCTGTCATCTGAGCTCAGTTTGACTCGGTACCCAACCGGGTCAGAGTCATGGAGGAGGCGGCTCTCTGTATTATATTTCGCATCCTGCACACCAAAAGTCACCTACAAATTGAATTATGGATTCTTTCTACTATACTGTAAAAGCATGAGAGATTGCAGGGCACTCTCACTTCTGATTCGGTGTCACGCCGCTTCATGTTCTTAGGGAAGATGATCTTTATTACGATCTCACTTCATACATCATGATGAAATGGTGGGCAGTAGTTATTGCTCTTGCTTGTGTGCTAGTGAAGGAATAGCGGTACACTGTACCTGAATTCAAAGGAATAGGGTGCTGATTTAAACGACTGCAGTTAAAGCGACTGAGAGCCTAGGGAAGCGCGTTTTTTCTGTGGAGCCTGGGTGGAAACATATTTGGATGACCGAGTTCCGCAGTCTCATTGTGTAGACACGTTGGTTGGCGCCAGTCGGTCGGCATTCACGTCGAGATAGACTGACTAGCGCCGAGAAGTCGCCGCTGCAATTGCCAGCGCATTGTAGACCGGCAATAAAGCAGAGGATGGGCCCTTGTTGACCCAGTAGTAGCGGCTCCACAGTCTGGAAAACGGCAGGAAGAGCGGTGTGCTGACCACCTGTCCCACCCCATCGTATATGCATGATGCCGCAAGGCAGAGGAAGACACGGTGGACGGTAGGCATCCCTAGGCATTCACGGCCTGGACGAAGAGCTCGTTTTTTAAAGGAAAGGAAAAAACGGCTTGATAAAGAGAGTTCTAGCAAGCCGCAGTACAAGAGGCGATTCATTCACTGTACAGGAAACAATATTTCACAAGTTGGTCCTTGGCTAAGGAGACACTGGAACAGATTGGCACAGGCGAACAAGCATTTATCTATCAGACGGTTTCGACTAAGGTAGCATCCAATGTGGTTAAGTAGATTTTAGTCTTGTTGACAAACAGAAGCTGAATGAAACCAAAATGAAGCTAAAGACAGTAATGTAAGAAACGTTTGAGACCTTGGGAAAGACATCTTGCCTTGTTCGTCCATGAGATCAACAACGTGTATTTTGCTGCCATGTTCATTGACTGTCGTTTAGTGAACTAAACACGATAATAACTTCTCACGTTGGTCATCTTTGGTTGTATGGTTGTGGTAGTTGTTTTCAGTGTGTGTGTGTGTGTGTGTGTGTGTGTGTGTGTGTGTATGTGTGTGTGTGTATTGCCATTCTGCATATGCCGTATTATCATTCTTAGTGGGCTCAGTTCCACGCGGGGAGAGGCTCAAATTTTACGTAGTTAGACCTGTTCTTTTGAGTCCTTGAACACGTCTTGCATAAGTGGAACGCAATATATTCTCATCAGGTGTCACTGGTAAGAACCTGTGTGTCTAAATCAAATGCGAGGAAACTAGAATATGTAGCTCCGTCTGTTGTGAAGCAAATGTCTGCAGAGTCACCCTTTCGCCAGGACGCCAGAGCAGAATCGATTCCCTAGTCAATTCTCTATCGGTATTGGGCTCGCTTTGTGAGAAGATACTGCACTATAGCTTACCTCTGTTTCAGTACTCGCAACTGTTTAGTAAACGAGGTACACCGTGTACGTCGTACCTGTATGACAGAAGAAAGTAAAAACAATCAAAGAGCGATCGGCACTGTGTTTATTTGATTGATCATCTGGAAGGCTCTCAGAATTTCTCATATTTCGGAGGAGATTCTTAGACAGTACTATGCTGTCCTCTGTCTATGTTCTTCGATATATCTCTCCTCAATTTTTAATTTTTCTGACCCTTCTCACTTTGCTTCTACACAGTAATTGTACTAAATGTATAGAATTCTACGTTTTTTCCTCATCTAGGTAAATATTTCACAAGAGACTGTTATTGCTAATGAGGAATGCGTCAAGGAGGTTCCGCTTTAATTTAATCTACACTTGAGTGATTTTGATCACGAATCTTCTGCTGCTGCTCCTATCTTGTCTTCCGTTACTCGAAGGTTTGATTGGATGTCACCGTTTTTCGAGGTGTCCCTAAATAACATAAGTCAAATGTAGGGAGTTTGTAAAGAATATGACCGACTGCCTTAGCTTATACTCAACTTCGCCTCTTATAACCTCGTCGTCGACGGCACGTTAAGGTCCAATCTCCCGCCCCTACTTGATTAATTCTTCTGCACCAGTGGCTCGATATTGACAACCGGCTAGTGGCACAAGTTAGAAAATGCGAGCGCTTTTTTCTAGAGCTGCTGGTAACTTATT
Source organism: Schistocerca nitens (assembly GCF_023898315.1). NCBI lineage: Eukaryota > Metazoa > Arthropoda > Insecta > Orthoptera > Acrididae > Schistocerca > Schistocerca nitens. Next base: position 341,067,790 of record NC_064619.1, read on the forward strand.
TTATTGAAAGTTTCCAAATAAAATGCTAAAGACAAAGATAGCTCCATATCTTCTCAAAGATACACAGTCGGCGACATTGGTTATTCTTCCAAAAGTCGTGTAAATGGCTCTTCGGTCAAAATAAGCAGGCATCCTTACTGTTATGACGTTTTCTTTCATTTACTTCAGTCTGAAAGTCACCTTCACCCCGACGCCTTCATTTGGTAGATGAGTACTTGTCGTAATAAATTTCCTGCTTTCTTTATTGGCACGCGTTCCTTGCGAGTGTTGGAAACGACTCCACTATAACCGAAGCCTGTATCCGTCAGCGTTTCAAACCATGTTATATCAACTTCATTAAAATTATTATCGATGTAACATCGCATCATAGTATACAATGCTTAAAGTACTAAAAACAACCACTGCTACGGTCGTGTTGCAGAGACCTTCACCAGGGAACAGAGTCTTCAAGTTTACAAAGTGATATACCTGTTTATACTGTCGACGGCTTTCTTTATCATCACAATGCCTTAACGTTCTAATTTCTCCCTTATGAAGCATAAATGTTTCTTGGATTCCTTACTTTGTTTTATGAGAGAGTTTCATTTTCCACACTTCGACGTGAGATTGATTACTATCTACTCATTCTCTCCTGTTTTTTCTATCCTACATAACTCAAATGAAAACTAGTTTGAATTCTTTTTCTTAAGCCTTTGAAAATATTGAATGTTTTCCAAAAAAATCATTATCAAAATAATACAAATGCTTCTGTTACAAAACGCATATTATTTAAGACGTATTAACACTAATAGTTCTTGTTTGTAGACGAGAAAGTTAGTTTTCTGTATGGTAAGTGATGCTTCATTTCCCCACAGCCTAATTTTACAAACTTAAGCGTGAGAAAATGGAAGATCTCTTCGACTTGTGACCAGAACATACTGTGCTGGTAACGAGAGTAAGCCAACAGAAAAATTCCACGCCTCCATGTGTGTCGTGAACAGCAATGACAGCATCAAAACATCATCAGCGAAGAGTATAAATAGACAAAAAGATCTCTTCGATTTGTAACCAGATCATACTGTGCTGGTAACTAGAGTAAGCCAACAGAAAAATTCCACGGCTCCACGTGTGTCGTAAACAACAATGACAGCATCAAAACATCATCAACGAAGAGTATAAATGGACAAAAAAGTATTCTTAGTGGTCGGTAAAGCAAACGATGAGACAAATTGACGCGAAGAGCTGTAAAAGACATGAATCATGCATCTCAGATCCTGGCTAGCGTCTCTCGCCAATCGCCACCGGTTATATTAGATTACATGGAGAGTGCACTTCTCTGGAAGCCTTGGGCGATTTGTGTATGAAGATTCCAGTTATGTTACAAGCTGGACATAGTTCAGTAATGTACCAGTCACATTTGTTCAGATGCTTTCTTTATTTTGATAAACATCTCGCTCATGAGGGAATGACTGAGATGCGACTTCTCGAAGTTCTTCCGTAAGTGTTGACCGCGTATTTATTCACACCAAACGCTTCAGTTGCCAGTTATATTGTAGTTTTAACCACACGACAGATTTCGAATCAACCGCGGCTCATTTACAAGTGTTTTGGTTGTGTATGACGTGGAGAACACGCTCACATAATAGAATATATAAATTCGGAACGGCATGCATCTTTGTTAGGTGGCGTAAAATTCATTGATTTCAATAAAGAAACCATCTGTTAATCAGTATCATTTTTGCTCTTCTGAAGTCAGCACCTCTATTCCCACTGAGAGAAGTTAATCAGTGGGAAGTTCATAATTTTGACGTGGCTAATGTACAACGTTGACATAGGTACAGACATGGCCGTGCGGTCTGACGCACTGCTTTCCGAGCGGGAAGGAGCGCCTGGTCCCCGGCACGAATCCGCCCGGCGGATTTGTGTCGAGGTCCGGTGAACCGGCCAATCTGTGGATGGTTTTTAGGCGGTTTTCCATCTGCCTCGGCAAATACGGGCTGGTTCCCCTTATTCCGCCTCAGTTACACTATGTCGGCGATTGCTGCGCAAACAAGTTCTCCACGTACGCGTACACCACCATTACTCTACCACGCTAACATACGGGCTACACTCGTCTGGTGTGAGACGTTCCCTGGGGGGCCGAACCGCACAATAACCGTGGGTTCGGTGTGGGGCGGCGGAGGGGTGAAGTGGACTGCGGTAGTCGTCGTGGAGTTGTGGACCACTGCGGCTGCGGCGGAGACGGAGCCTCTCCGTCGTTTCTAGGCCCCCGGTTAACATACAATGCAATACAATAAAATAGGTACAAACAATTATGTTAAAATATAAGAAAACTTTAGGTTGTCTGAATCACATAAAAATGTAAAAATTAAAATATGACGACTAGATTAGTTCCAACTTTCAATGCAGGATCTAGCTAGTATCAGAAGCAGGTTAAACAAAAACCTGTCTCATTTTTGCTGTTGTTGTTACCACCGAATTTCTTATTTAACGTTCCTCTTTTACAAGTTCAAGTTACTGCATGATTACTGTTATATCCAGTCTTTATCCAGCCTGCTTTTAACACGAGCATGACCTGAGGATGGTTGCTCTGACAACTGAAACTACTCTGGTCATCATATTGTTGTACATGCACGTGATGTAGCCAATTTAAAGAGTTTGGGGAAAAAATTCAACAAATTACGTGAACTCGCTCTCTCCTTCCCTGAAAATGTCAGGCATGCATGTCCTCTGATTAATGGTTCTTTTTTATCTTGAGGATGACCTATTGCTTGACCAAAATTGAAAGTTTTAATAAAGTCAAGTACAGCTGTTGTGTCAAAACATGATTTTTTACAGTAAAATTGAATGGTGATTCTTGCAACGGACAAAAGTAATTTCTCTGAGGTAATTCATCTTTATGGATGCCTTGTTTAAAACGCGACGTTAAATTGTATAATATTTTGGATTCACACTTATGTGTCATAATCAAATTAAATTGTTTGACAACAAATATCCGTCGTACGTTTATTACAATTAGAGCACCCTTACTAGTTTCTGATAGTATTTATTTTTTACCGACTCCTATTTTTAGAGAATTTTACTTATTTTATTCTCATTAAATATTTGTGAATCAGTCGGTCTGTCATTTGAACTGGAGTACACCCTCGTGATGCTATTACAACAAGATTCGAAGCAAAGAAACCACTGCAAAGCCGAGTTTACGAAACTGCACTCATTCTAGGGAGTTTCAGATCGCAGTTATAGTATTACTTTTTGATCTCAAAATCATAGTATGTGACAAAAATGTTCATTTTTCTGAAAAAAAGGATATTTAAAGTCAATGGAATAAAAAAACCGCTCTCCAACGATTCCGAAGCACCAATATATGTTAAATAAGTCGAGGCTGAGAGGCTACCCGTCTTCTAAGTTATCTTGTTTTTTAACCTAATGTTTTACATTAAATTGTTTTTCTACTACTCACTTATCTTTCTCTGTCAAATATTTGCAGAGACAGCAAGTAATTTCCTTGCATTCTCTTTACGAAGTTAAGAATTAATTACCTAACTGTGTTTCATTCTTAAGATCAGATGAGATACCTCATTTGAAGTAATGTTTACTGCTTTAAACGTATTATTTATGTTTACAGAAACGGGTTGTTCAATGACCAAATGATTCGAGCTTTAGAATTTTGTTTCTGTGTGGATCCAAAGTTTCCAAATATTTAATAAAAGAAAATTTGATCCATAGTAGGCTGTAATGTAAACGATCTTTTTTTGAATAGTTCTATTTGCTAATTTCGACAACTTGTAATCTTCAAGCACAACTGTGATATTACGTGTTACATATTGTAATTATCACATTTTCCTTCACACATACAAAGTAGACGTAATATTCCATCATTACATCGGTAACGGATGCACTTCATAGACATTATAACCACACATGCCATATTGATAATTATGGTCTAAGCTTAGAGTTGGTGATTGAAACTTCACGAGAAGGTCCTGCCACAAGTGAAGACGCCTTTGTTTTAATGACTGCCACCCCAGTTCGTATATCATATCCGTGGCACTCTGTCCCTTATTTTTCAATAATACAAATCGAGCTGCCCTTCTATGAACTTTTTCGCTGTCTTCTGTCTATCCTATCTGATGCGGGTCCCTCACCGCAACGCAACACTCCAGAAGAGGGCGGACGAGCGTAGTGTTATCAGTCTCTGTAGTAGACATGTTACATTTTCTAAGTGTTATGCCAATGAACTGCAGTCTTTGCTTTGCTTTCCCCACAACGTTCCAATTTAAGGTCTTCGTAACTGTAATCTCTAATTATTTAGTTGTTCGTTACATTTTATTCCATTTATACCAAAATGTATAGCAAATTCTCTGATCTATTTTTAAAACAAATCGTAAGCAAACATGCGTAACCCTCTTGATAACTAACGACAAACTAAGTGCCTCATATGGATACCAGTGTACAGATACGCTTCAGACATGTTTACCAACACAACAACGAAAAGTCAGACGAATCAGAGTAATACAACAAGCGAAACTACTAAATTCCCGACACTTTCTGAACACACATCGTATATCAAGCCTTGGGGTGGAGTACAGCGTTTAAACACCGCCACTATTCATTGACTCATTTAATTCTGAAGCCAGTGTTATCACGCAACAAAAACAAATATGTGTAACTACCGGAAGAAGACATACGAAAGCACGTACCAACTTACGAATACAAATGGCATATCTGCGGTTAGTTGAAAGTAATCACTACTCTCATGGGAATGCAGACAAGGTACATCCAGTACTGTTGCTTTATCCGCGAAAGGGACGGCACGGATAGAAAGCACCGCATAAAGAGGGAATGTTCGATCAGAAACAGCAAGGTGGAAGGAAGGCGTGAAGTGAAAACGTCCTTTGTGAGCGTGACTTCAAATACAGCTGAAAATCGTGAACAATACTGTAAAAGCAACAGACGTAGATTCACCTGTAGAATAGGATTCCAAGAGTTACTGAACACTGAAAGATATGCTTAAGTGATACTGTATGTGGTACCCATCTGCTGGCTATGTGAATATTGTACAGAAGGTAGTAGAGCGTACAGATAGTTGTCTTATAACGTGTCCCTCAAGTCTCATCTGCTCGACTGGCTTCTTTGCTTTTTCCCCTAGAACCTGGGTTCAGCCAACGATGAACACGAAGAATATTCTCGTTAGCTCATCTGGGTGATGGAGTCGGTTGACAATTGCTGAACGCTTAAGCGTGATATGTCAAACGTTCAGCACAAATGCACGTCTACACCCAAGAAATTTGAACCACACATACTCAAATTAAGAATAAAAGTTCCATACGAGTGTGTACATAGTTCCTACGTTGATTAAACGTAAATCTATATTCATTAGTTCTCCATATAATTACAACTGATCTAGTAAAACTATTGCCTATGTGTCATTTGCCTTGATACAGTGATCCTCGAGGTCCCATATTTCAAGAACGCTGGGTAATAGAACAAGCAGTTTGAATATTATTGAGCAGCCAGTTCCTATTGTCTTAGAAAGAGTGCTACATACCAATATGTGAAGCGAAAAAATCTTTTGTTGTTTAGTGTTATTTTTAAAACGATCTAAACATCTGTGAGAAACTTTCCCAGTACGTCCCGTCTCAACTTGGACGAGGTATTCTGAGGGTTCATTTTGCGTGTAAAATGTACGGCAGTATTTCTTCTCGTAATCCTATGGCGTTTACCACGTCCTACATACAAGGATTGGACAAATACACGGAAACATCAAAAACACAACACTTTAGCATGCCTAACGCGGTGTATTAACCCCGTTGGCATTCATTAAAGCATCCAGTCGACTCAGAATTTTTTGGGGGGTTTTTGGGCGCAAAACATCTAAGATCACAAGCGTCCAGTACAGAACCATAGAATGCTGGGACCGCGAGGGTAAAAAACCGTTTCGAGGTCCAATACAGAAAGGAAGAAAAAACAAATCTAAAACGCCAGACGTTAGGGAAGAGTAAGTAAAAGACGTCGACAAGACACCGGAGTCACCAGGTAGAAATCAAATCACTTTTGTCATATTACTGCTTTTTAAAAAGAAAACTTAAAACGCGAGCCACAGCTCGCACGTCATCCGCTAAAATGTCCGGCAAAGCGGGCGGCAGCCCGATCCTGAGACGTAAGTGTCTAAAATAGGGGCAGAGGATCAGGAAATGTCTGACTGGTAATGGCTGGCTACAGGAAGGACAGCTGGGTGCAGGGTCGCCACTCAACAAGTGGTGGTGACTAAAGCGGCAGTGCCCTATTCGCAACCGAGCTAACATTACTTCCACACGGCGAGACGGCCGGGACGAAGTCGACCAGGCTGTTGCGAGACGTTTGACTTCTCTGAGTTTGTTCCCATGAAGGGAACATCGACTCGGATTGGATAGATACAGGACTTGCAATGTTTTCAAGGGAATCACATGTCATTCTTCTTGCAAAGTAGTGGCAAGTTCAGGTAACGATGGTGAAGGTAGATAGCGATAACACACCCTTCTCTCCAAAGCAGACCACAACGGGTCAATAATGCTGAGATCTGGTGACTGTGGTTGTCAGGAGAAATGCACTAATTCACCTTCGTGCTCACAAAACCAGTCCAGGACGATACGAGCTTTGTGAACAGGGGTCCTGTCGTCTCGCAAGACATCACCATTGGGGAAGAAACATTATACCGTGGGATGGACCTGATAAGTCAGAATCGTCACATAATCCTTGGTAGTGAATCGACCTTGCAGCGTGACGGTGGGGCCCCTGCCCATGCCATTGATATGGCTGCTCAGATCATCACCGAACCCCCGCCATAATTCACTATTGGGACGAAAAAGTGGCCAGAACTTGGAAATGGTGTGAACCGAGAGTCATTCGACCAAATGACTTTCTTCCTTTGCTCCACACTCCAGGTTTCATGGCTTCGGCGCCACGTTTTCCTGTAACGGACATCTGCATAACTGATGAATGGTTTTGGAATTCCAGATTGCCCTGCAACGCCCTGCTTGTGGAGCTCCATTCGTGTTGGTTTGTTGCTGACAGGGTACGCGAGTGCGACATTCAGTTCTGCAGCGACTTTCACTGCTGTCGTGCCTTTATTTTCCGTCACAGCCCTCTTCAAATGACCGTCTGTCACAATCGCGCACCGCACATTTTCGTACGCCTTGTGACTCAGTGGGTGATGATTCTCCGCTTTTCCTGTATGTGGTATAACTCTCCGGCTTGACTTCACCTACTTTACTTACCGCACCACCTGCCATACGTGCACCAACAATTTGCCCACCTTCGAGGTCAATTACCTACGACTCACAACTACGCAGAACACATTTCTGACTTCGACTGACACCAGCAACGTATTGGGGACATTGTACTGGTGCCGTTTGTGTTGTCAGATACAACAGCGCAACCTACAAGCTTGTCCAGCATCTGCATTATGTTCAAGCGTGCATTTCTCGCGGTGTTTCCATATTTTTGTCCAACCTCCGTGCGACGAGTGGTCATAAAGTTTTAATTATCACTTCGTAAAATCAAATTGCAACCGTGAAACTTGGTGCTAGTGTTAATATAATTTTCCTGCATTCCTACGTACTCGTCTTTACCACACTATCAGCAGCACACTTGTTGCAGTCTACGTCCAGTATCTCTGCCCCCAAGAGTTCTGCACAAGTAACGATGGCATGCCTACCATTTAAGTTTTATGAGCATCTCCGATAAACCTTCGTATAGTCTATACCGATCGGTTACTAACAGGCTGTCTCTTAATTCCACCGATTTATGTTGTCATATCTGTTTCATAAATGTTGTTTACACTAGCGCAGTATTCTGGAACTAGTCGCACTAGCGCCTTGTAAGCGTTTTTCTTAAGAGGTTCACCACTGTATCACGGACACACCCCGACTAAGTCTAAGTCTCCCGTTGGCCTTCTAGTGATAAGAGTTGCGGACCATAGACTCCTGAGGCCTTCTGCATAGTCGAGGCTGCAAAGTGGATATCAAGGCGGCGCTGAAGTGCGTCATCGAGAATACTTCAGAACTGATGACCTTGCAAGTCTCGGAAAGCCCAGGCTAAGGACACTTAAAAAGCAGCAGTGGGCGTCCGACGCTTCTCTTGTTCTACAGTGGCCCTGATGCTGAGAGACGGCCACAGAACCCAGTCAAATGGTGGTGTCGTCGCAAAAACTATGAGTCAGAAACGAACTCAACTGTTTCGTGTTGTATGCTTCTAATTTATGTACCATTTTTTTCCTTCTTATTTCAGTTACTGTCCAGTATACACAGGATGGAAAAAATATATAGTAAACTTCAGTTCTAAAATGTATTCCTTAAGAGCGAAGCACTTATTTATCTACTCCACTATGAAACACACTTCTCATGAACAAAGAGCTCACAGCTCTTAAGGTATGCATTTTAAAGCCCATGTTAACTGGATCTTTTTTCTTGTTTTGGTATATACTACCGCCTCTGAAAGTTCGTCGGTGGAATTCTGGTACACCCTTTGAAACTCTCAAGACAGCTACACTGTTGTTTGGTCTGAAAAACGACCATTCTGCTTTGACAGTTTTGTTCTTCATTAACAGGAAGAGTGATTCTTTGCCAATTCAACGTATCCAAAACAGAGCGCTGTCGAGTAACTGTTGATCAATTAAAATAGCCGAGTCAAAAAGTGTAATAGAATTTATTGCAATTTCTTCTGTGATTAGCATATCTTTTGCTGATTAGTGGTATTTTTTCGTAAAGTCACGTTTAAAAGGGGGCTAAAACTTGACCGAAAAAAAAATTTATTTTCTGTAATCAGATGCGGCACCTTTCCATATAAAAAATTCATTCACGATGTTCTGGTAAATCCTAGATTTTTCCCCCGATTTTATTTTTCACGCGTGTGAGGGCAGTTGTTACATCGCATAGTCAGCAATTTGAAGAAATCAGTGCAGTATATATGAAATAATATTGAAATACTTAAAAGAAAATGGTTTGGACACGCTTTGTGTTACTAACTGGATGAAATTACTCATACTGTAACAACATTCCCATATCACTTATTGTCGTTAATTCATGACAGTGATACAGAAATACACTGAGGTGCCAAAAGTCATGGGACAGCGATATGCACACATACAGATGACAGTAGTACAGCGTACACAGGGTATAAAAGGACAGTTCATTGGTGGAGCTGTCATATGTACTCAGGTGATTCATGCGAAATAATATGGCCGCTCGACTGGAATTAATAAACTCTGAATGTGGAATGATAGCTGCAGCTAGATGCATGGGGCATTACATTTTTAAATCATTTGGGAGTTCAATAGTCCGAGATCCAAAGCTCAAGAGTGAGCCGAGAATACCAAACTTCAGGCGTCACCTCTCACTACGGACAACGCAGTGGGCTATGACCTTCACTTAACGACCGAGAGCAGCGTTATTTGCGTATAGTTGTTAATGCTAACAGAGAAGCAACAGTGCTTGAAATAACTGCAGAAATCAATGTGCGACATACGAGGAACGTATCCCTTAAGGCAGTGAAGCGAAATTCGGAGTTAATCGGCTATGTCAGCAGACGACATCGCCTGCAGCTTCTCTACTTGGCTCGTGATCATACTGGTTGAACCCGAGACGACTGGAGAACCGTAGCCTGGTCAGATGAATCTCGTTTGCAGATGCTAGGGTTCGAGTGTGGTGAGGACCCTACAAAGCCATCGACCCAAGTTGTCAACAAGCCACTGTGCAAGCTAGGGTTGGGTGGCTCCGCGATGGTATTGGCTGTGTTTACATGCAATGGGTCGGGTCCTCTCGTCCAACTGAACCGATAATTGACCGGGAATGATTATTTTCGGGTACTCTAAGACCGTTTACAGCCATTCATGGACTTCATGTTCCCAAACAACGAGGTCATGTCACCGGGCCAGAATTGTTCGCAACTGGTTTAAAGAAAATTCTGGCCAATTCGAGCGAAAGACTTGGCCACCGTATCGCCCGACATGAATCCCGTCGAACATTTAAGACGCATAACCAAGATATCAGTTCGTGCAGAAAATTCTGCGCCAGCAACACTTTCGCAAGGACGGCTGTAGAGACAGCATGATTCATTATTCCTGCAGGTGACTTCCAACGACTTATTGAGCCCATGCCACGTCGAGTTGCTGCACTTCGCCGGGAAAAAGCAGGTCCGACACTATATTAGGAAGTATTCCATGACTTTTGTCTTCTCAGTGAAAAGCGATAGTTAGCGTTACAGACTGCTGAGAAGTTCCCTTCGGAGTTCTGTGACAGCGGAAGAGCACAAAAGTATTGGAAACCAGTTGCACCAGCTTCCTGATCTTGTAACCCTAATACCAACATATGGTTGCGTGTGCATTCGTTGTTGCCAGGGAAAATCGTTCACTACGTCATTCGTCTCTGCATTAATTCAACAGCGCCCACCCTGTAGACTAACGCAATTTTTCAGATGTAAAATTTTGACTTATCACAACAACCACAGGAAGAAAGATATTTTTCCTGTATGTCGTAGGACACAATACCAAATGGAATCTCTTCTAACGTGTAGATGGCTCTGAGCACTATGGGACTTAACAGCTGTGGTCATCAGTCCCCTAGAACTTAGAACTACTTAAACCTAACTAACCTAAGGACATCACACACATCCATGCCTGAGGCAGGATTCGAACCTGCGACCGTAGCAGTCACGCGGTTCCGGACTGCGCGCCTAGAACCGCGAGACCACCGCGGCCGGCCTCTAACGTGTAGAGACCTTCTTTGTATTCCAAGATCGAACCTGACTCGTCACTAAACTCTACATTTTTCAATTGGGGTATTATATTTATCAAAACTAATTGAAATCCAATATCACACCCTTCTATGAGAAACACAACAACACACTTCGGAATTCAGAGCTATCATATTTGTTTACTTGCTTTACAGATATTGAAATTTTTGTGATACAGTTTGCAGTAATGAAATACTTGGATATTTACAGTATGGAATTCAGAGGGCGCTACCACTGAGATAGCTGGTTACATACTACTGATTACTTAACCTTCTTTTCGGTTTGCTAAGCGTTATCAGCTGCCTCCGTCTGTGGCTGACCCGAAGAGAGTGCGTGATAAATGAAATTCTGTTAGAGCAGTTACGTTTTTACAGTAAATTTTGAATCTTGTGTTTCGCCTTTTTTCGGAAAGAGTTTCAATAAAATTATGACCAGTAATTCAAACAATGTATAGAAGGAATTCAGTTCAAGCGAAACGATGAAGCTCTAGCAGAGAAAACTATTTCTTACTGCCTTTTCCGCGAAAAGATCTGTTATCGGCTTTAAAGGAAAAAGGGAGCACATTTTCATGCAATTTGGGTGCATAGATCCTGAGAGATCAGTACCCAGAACAACCACCTCTGGCCGTAATAACGGCCTTGATACGCCCGGGCATTGAGTCAAACAGAGCTTGGATGGCGTGTACAGGTACAGCTGCCCATGCAGCTTCAACACGATACCACAGTTCATCAAGAGTAGCGACTGGCGTATTGTAACGAGCCAGTTGCTCGGCGACCATTGACCAGAGGTTTTCAATTGGTGAGAGATCTGGAGAATGTGCTGGCCAGGGCAGCAGTCGAACATTTTCTGCATCCAGAAAGGTCCGTACAGGACATGCAACATTCGGTCGTGCATTATCCTGCTGAAATGTAGGGTTTCGCAGGGATCGAATGAAGGTAGAGCCACGGGTCGTAACACATCTGAAATGTAACGTCCACTGTTCAGAGTGCCGTCAATGCGAACACGAGGTGACCGAGACGTGTAACCCATGGCACCCCATACTATCACGCCGGGTGCTACGCAAGTATGGCGATGACGAGTACACGCTTCCAATGTGCGTTCACCGCGGTGTCGCCAAACACGGATGCGACCATCATGATGCTGTAAACAGAACCTGGATTCATCCGAAAAAATAACGTTTTGCCATTTGTGCAACCAGGTTCGTCGTTGAGTACATCATCGCAGGTGCTCCTGTCTGTGATGTAGCGTCAAGGGTAACCGCAGCCACGGTCTCCGAGCTGATAGTCCATGCTGCTGCAAACGTCGTCGAACTGTTCGTGCAGATGGTTGTTGTCTTGCAAACGTCCCCATCTCTTGACTCAGGGTTCGAGATGTGGCTGCACGATCCGTTAGAGCCATGCGGATAAGATGCCTGTCATCTCGACTGCTAGTGATACGAGGTCGTTGGGATCCAGCACGGCGTTCCGTATTACCCTCCTGAACCCACAGATTCCATATTCTGCTAACAGTCATTGGATCTCGACCAACGCGATCAGTAATGTCGCGATACGATAAACCGCAATCGCGATGGGGTACAATCCGACCTTTATCAAAGTCGGAAACGTGATGGTACGCATTTGTCCTCCTTACACGAGACATCACAACAACGTTTCACCAGGCAACGCCGGTCAACTGCTGTTTGGGTATGATAAATCGGTTGGAAACTTTCCTCGTGTCAGCACGTTGCAGGTGTGAATGCAGGTGTGAATGCTCTGAAAAGCTAATCATTTGAATATCATAGCATCTTCTTCCAGTCGGTTAAATTTCGCGTCTGTAGCACGTCATCTTCGTGGTGTAGCAATTTTAATGGCCAGTAGTGTACAATGTCAAAAAATTCTACACTGAGGCAAGAAAGCCTTCGCTAAATAATAGAAAGTGGGCCAATATGGGAACACACAGGGTCTTCTCCCTAGGGGCCCCATGTTCAAAAACGCGCTGAACAGTGCGCTCCGAAACATTTTTGCTGGCACCAGCATTGTACTTTATCGTCAGATCTCCGATACATCGCTACCTATGAGCAGGTAAAAGTCCGACCTCTACATTCTGTGATGAGGCGTGGATGTCCAGTATCCTGTCACCTACTAGTGGTTTCACCATTTTTGAGTAACTTTCCATAGACGCTCACAACAGAAGCACGCGAATCGACCACGAGCTTCGCCGCTTCGGACATGCTCCTTCCTAGGCGGCCAGACATAACCGTCTGTCCTTTGTCACAGTCGCCTGTGTTAGAGGAGTTTCCTATTTGCGTCGCTTATGAAATTTCTTACCGCGTCACGTGTCCGCAACGCGGCACTAAATTTCGGGGTGGGCAGCGGTCATAATGTTGTGCTCATGAGTGCATTATTTTAATAAGATGTACATTATTGTTGTATAAATTATTGCAAATCGCTGCCTCCTGTCTCTTAGCTTTCTTAGTGAATATGATGTATAGACATATAATTTCGCACACTGCATACTTTTACAATGTCTGTTACTTCAGACACACATGCACTTCTGAGGGAACACATATTGTAAAATTAAACTCCGTAAAACGTACCTAGATGGACAAAATGACCATCATAATAACTTTGATCCCATCGTTGTCTCTTTCTCGGTATTGCGGGAACCCTAGTAACGTTGAGAGCAGAAGGGGAACCAAGCTACGTGGTATGTGGAGGTTTGGATCGGTCCGGGGAGGGGGCAAACATAGTAGAATTGGGTCAACGATCGTTTGCTTACTTCCTCGTTCACTTCCAACATGCTCGACATTTTTCAGCCGTAATTCATTGGGCTATTAGGCCATCGGTTACGCTGCATTTAAAAATTGTAAAACTGACATCTGCATAAATTTTAGCTATCTCAAGTTTTTTTAATTTTATCGGCATAAACTGGCGTTTAAACTGTTTTGTTTTTTTTTTCTGGCTTTCTTTGGATTTGTAAGGGTAAAGTTTAATGGAATTGTAATTAGCTTTTGTGTAACATTGACAAAAGTTTTCTTTGTTTCATTACCCTCATGCGAAAGATTAATTAATAATGTTAACGAAATAGTTGACTAAGCCGGTGGCATAATAGTTTACTCGGCGAGGGCTAAAGAGGTCGAATATGAGTAATAATTCGCGCATTTCCCAGTTTTTGTACGGTGATAGGAGTAAGCCCCATGAACAACATCTAAAAAAATAAGTCGTTAAAGCAACTGCTCGCGATAAGCAGTAATGACGGATCCCATTTCCGGTCGGGGACAAATTTTCGTTTGTCTCTAATAGGTCGTTTCTCAATACCAAATACAACTGTTGCCAAAAAATTCGCAGCCAGCGAATAAATTTCGCAATATAATTTAGTAATAAACTGAAGTTAGCTCCACGTCCATCAGTCCAATAATCACATTTCTCCAATAACGACAGACATCGGTTTAAAATCGTCCTCAAAGCGAAGGGCGCCCCGCCCTGAGGGGAGGAATGGTGCAGAGAGTAATTGGGGGGGGGGGGGGGGGCTCAGCTTTTATCGAAATATTTGTTTTTCATACTACGAAAGAAAAATGCTTCCGGTGATCAACTATTTCTAGCGTCAGAATTTCATTTCCACGAACCAAGGAAGCTCTCCCATCGTTAATTTGCTCTCTTATTTCACAAGAACTGACCAGCAGATCCTGTCAGCAGGAAAGCTGAGGAAAGTCGCGAGTAATTTTTCATCACCCAGCCCCCGTCACCGATCAGTCGAAGGGTTAGGTACTTACCAAACAATTAACAACCATTAATGACTATAAGCCGCTTGACAATGCGACAACCAGTTCCTTGCAAGACTGAGTACAAGAACTGATTGTTAACTGACCACTCCATTTTTGCCAAGCTTTCGGAGTCAGTTCAAGGATAGTGAGTTACGTAGAACTTTAATTCTAGTGCGTATTCAATGGAACTATTTAACAGAGTTTAAAAAGAAAGTAATATAAGGTGCGCCATTACCATGTGTAAGTGCCTGATTCGTAGAGGCAACAAGAGATCCCATGGAAGTGATTCACCTAGTGTCTCTTCTCCTTCGAAAGTATGCACTTCTAATACAGAAACACATTCGAATTAAATCAAAATACACTCTCCTATAGCATCTTCCTCTGTTCCGACCAGCAACTTTAGTGCTACATGCAAACCCGAAATATCAAGCTGATTGACATTAAACTTTGTCAGATTCCTCAAGAAACGAATATCACTTTCTAAGAAAGCCCTAAGGGCATGCCTAGAGGTATCCCACTAAATTGCAAAATATAAATGACCAGACATTATTGGTGATAATTAATTCTTCCTGTAGCCGACAAAACATGCGAAGTCATGCATGGAGAAAGATTTGGCGAGAGTCTGAAGTCTATACCACTCTGAGATGATGACAGATCAATTGCTACCACGTCCTCATGATAGCCCAAAACTGATCCAGCAACTAGATGATAATACTTATACGTGAAAACATTTCCAGATTCATGTTTTTGTATTCTACTGTTATGAAAATGAAATGCACGAGAGCTGTCTATTTTGTAAATCTCCGGAAGGGAGGACTACAGGCCAAGATATTCTCTTTCTTGTGAACCCCTTTTTTTCTGTAACTAAGAGGTGGTTTATAGCACGAGTGTGTGCTGTTTCTCCTTCTGTAATATTCACACTTTGTATGGTACACACCGAGGCATTGGCTTCTAAAGCAGTGCAACCGAAAGTCAAGCAAGTGCTGAACGATGCAGCCAGTGTTGTAAATTTTGTGAAAGTACGAGCTTTAAATAGTAGGCTACTTTCTATTCTTTGTAAATACATGGGTTCTACTCATGAGTCGCTTCTGCATACGGAAGTACCTTGGTTGTCTCGTGGCAAAATTCTTCGTTCTATTGTGGAACTGAAGAATGAACTCAGTATTTTCCTACTGAACAGCAGTCCTATACATTCGCGGTTCTGTTTCTGAATGAAAAATGGCATCTGATATTTTGCTACTTGGACGACTTCTCTGAGAAACTGACTGATCTTAACAACTCAGCGCATCACTTCAAGCCGAAATATAGTCTTTCTAAATGAGAAAATATTTGCGTTTAAGAGAAAACTTGGGCTTTACAAAACCCAGATGAAGAAGTGTAACTGCAAGGTGTTTCCTGCTGTGAATGATTCCTTGAAGAAAAATGAGTTGGATGTATAAGGGGCGCTCAAAAAGAAACGAGCCGGAGGGATAATTACAGAAACCAGTACCTGCATGTTAGAAGTATTGACCCTGGCTGTTAAGGCACTTGTCACACTGTGACACAAGGCAGTGAATGGCTGTTTCATAAAATTCCCAGGGCTGCGATATTCACCAGTTCTGCACGTACAGCTGGACGTCGTCGTCCGAAGTGAATCGTCTGCCCCTCAGAGCCTTTTTAAGGAGACCAAAAATGGCCCTCTTCTGATTCACTACCTGCAGCAAGGGGCAACAGTGAATGCCCAGCGTTACTCCCAAACCTTGACCACCCTTCGCCAAGCGATCAAATTAAAACGACCAGGCAGTCGCACCCTTGGGGTCATTCTTCTCCACGACAATGCAAAGCCCCATACGGCGAACGCAGTCACGGCACTCCTGCAGAAATTCAAATAGAAGGTTGTCGGCCACCCTCCATACAGTCCGGACCTCTCTGCCTGTGATTACGCCATTTTTGGTCCCCTTAAAAAGGCTCTGTGAGGCAAACGATTCAACTCGGACGACGACGTCCAGATGTACGGGCGGAACTGGTTAACATCGCAGACCCGGGAATTTTATGAGACAGCCTGTAACGCCGGAAATGTATATCCTCCTAAATCCATCTATTGTACTATTAATTTTTTTCCTTATTTTGTTACCTGAAGATACGACATTTCTGTGTCTTTATATATTGTAATTTTTATGTCGATGTATAATTGGTTTGTTTTCTAAATATTATTTGTATTTTTAGGCTGGGTCTTGCCTAGGGAAAACTATGCTATCGGACAATTACATCGATAGGCCTTGTGGAGAACCAAAGTGTGTAGGATCTTTGGTAGTGTTAACTCTGCCGCGTGGGGCGCGGTCAGAGCAGAGTCTGGCTGGAGTAGGGCGGTGGAGCAGGTGTGTTGTGCGACGCTCCCGCGAGTTGCCGCGCTTTCGGGGTTTGGCAGCATGTAATTGCGCTCGACTTGCCATGATAGTTTCTGACACGGTGTCGCGGACGTGAAGCATTAGCTGGCGCACATCAAGAGCCCGTTTCGCCTGGTGACCGTGTCGAGAAGAAGGCGCGCCAACATCCGGCTTCTGCAACAGCGATGGCCGACAATAAGTGACTGTCGCCACCTCCTCGACCGACGACTTCAAACCTTCAATCAACCAACAAGGAAGACTGGAAGGACGTAAAGTTTTAGAACTGTATGGCAGACCTCAGCTTTTAAAATTGTTCCATTTGCCTCACAAAATTACAGCAACTTAGCATGAACCTTTGTTGCTCATTGTCCCAATTGTATTACCAAGCAGGGTCCCTTCCTTTTCCAAAATGAACCCGTGTGTCGTTGAAATTCAAACGCCAGCATTAAAGTAATATCATTCGATTTCACTGCTTTAATTTCAATGTTCAGTAAAGGTATTCATAGCTGGCTACAATATTTACATTACACAAGCACAAATTAAGAGTGCGAGTTTTGTTACCATATTTTAGCTTACCTATGACTGCAGCTCAGCTTGGTACGTACTAAATTTTACTATTGTTAATTGTTCAGAATCATTTAATTCAAGTTCAAAGTTAAATCTCTTATTTCTAAATTGCGTAGATTCAAGTAGCTTTTGAAATAACTGTGGAGGTAGCCCAAGACTAACCTTATTTTATTGAATTTCGTAGTGCTTGAGAAACAAAGTTCACTATTAATTCCAGTCACTAAATTAACTTTCAGTTTTCCGGTTTTATTAATTCTTTTGCTAAATTAAGTCAGAGTGTAGCGAAATTTATTATTTCTGACAAACATTCAGTTTTCACACAGCACGTGTCAACCTTCAGTTGCCACGCTTTAAGTGCTAATTATATGTGCATTAATCTTTCATTTTCAGTTATTATAGTAGTTTTCCATAGGACTGGCGACCGTAATTTTCTCCAAATCTCAAATATCTAATTAACGCCAATTAATTGTTAACATAACGACCGCACATTTACTTTCTTTATTAATTTTACCCTTTTCTCAAAATTAATTTCCACCAATTTCATTTGTATTTTTCCTTTCATTTAGATGTAACCCTTTCCTCCCTCTTTATCGACAAGTTAACTTCGGTGACGGTTGCTTTTCCCAAATTTCCATTAGGTGCACCCGGTTTAATTTATCACTGTCATTGAGGGCGATAAGTGAGGGGGAGGTTACAAGCCATTCACCGTCTTGTGTCACAGTGTGACAAGTGTCTCAACAGCCAGGGTCAAGACTTCTAACATACAGGTACTGGTTTCTGTAATTAAACCTCCGGCTCGTTTGTTTTTATAGCTACAGTTAGTAGAATTGGCGTAGTCTATCTCTAAAACCTTAATCAACAATTCAAGGATAAATTTCCAGAACCTACATCTGAATATGGCTGGATTCACAATCGTTTTGATAAGACCATAACAGACCATTGTCGACGGTAGAATACGAAGAGCTAATATAACTCTCAAGTGATAGTACACTCTAATTGAAGTCTCTTGAAAATTTTTCGTACAGGCTCAAAATGAATATCCTAATTTAGCAAGAAGAGCAGTGGACGTGTTATTACCCTTCGCATCAACTTACTTGTGTGAGTCAACATTTTCCACATCGGCCTCGACTGCAGCTGGAAGGAGCTCTGCAACATGCTGTTCCAAAGTTCCGACCAACACTGGACGTGCTTCCTTCACAAATGCAAGCACACACAACACTAAATGTGTAATTGTCAGAGGATTTCTGAATTTTGAGCCACATGCATTTTACTCTTGTTTATTTCTGTTTTGGTTGATCAGTTTGGCAATTACTGTTTTTAAATGGGCATCTAATTGTCGACTACTGTTCTGTTGTCATTTGTACATCGTGATCTTTCAGATATTATCACGTGCCAAATAAATTAAAAGGAATATAGATGGAAAGAGTTACATTTCAACTAACTAATTTGTGAACTAATTTTTAAAGAAATATGTACATGGTGAAGTACACATGCTTGCTCAGTTCCAATGACTGCAGACCCGGCCTTGATTATTTATAAACTAGATGTAATTGTTAACTTTCACCACCTTCGGTTAATACAAAAGTATGAAAATTAAAAAAAAATGTTTAACTCTCATGTCCTCGAATAATCGTTATTCTTGTAACTGTTAGTTGCAATAATTAGAAAGAAATACATACCGCGGGCCGTTTTTGTGCATAGTGTGAGAAGTGCGGAGGAAGGGAAGAAAAATGGAAGGGAAGGGAGAGGGCGGCAAAATAATATATGTTTCAGTACGGGGGTGCAACGAAAAAAGTTTGGGAACTCCTGGTTTAAAGGAAGCGATTTACAAATAAAATTTAGTCTGAGGTTTTTAGAACTTTTCGTTTACTGCCATTATGAATTGATAATTCGAGATACATACGCCAGAAGCAGCAGCTTATATCAACAGTTTTATGTGTCGAGCTTCACATATGTACCTTACGATAGCATTTCGATAATGAGCTACAGAAATCTCAACTGTGTTTTAATTCGGATTCCGAGGTAGAAGCGGAAAGAGAATAGATATGAAGTGGTCCATGAACAGAAAAAAGTGAAAATATGTATAGGCACTTCGTCTCTAGAGGACCATAAAAGAAGGAAAGAAAGATAGAAAGAAAAGGACAACGAAACAATGAAATTTTATAGGCAGCGAGCGACATCAGTCAATTATGCGCAAGTTTTAAATACGTGTGTCACGCCACTGCGCAGGAGCAGATGAAATTGCAATTTCAACGCACTCAATAGCGAATCAGACTGTGAATCGAACCCTCATAGAAACTGCAGCCTCCTTCAAATGAGTTCTACAGATGGGGACGGAACTTGGGCTTTCTCTAAGACATTCATTCGACCACGGCATATACTTTAATAAGAATGACATTTGCGGTCGTGAGATTCGATGCCTGTTGGAGAGAAATTAACACTAACTCTCTTCTTGTTACCGAAAAACCTCCTGCGATTTTTCGTACGTCATACCAATAACAGCCTCCAACAGTCTGTTGACTTATGCCTACGAGAAGAAGCCCTTCCGTCGGCCCGCAACTATAAGTGCATTCGGTTGTCACATTGTCATTTTGTCCGAGTAGCTTCGTAAAGAAATAACTTCTACTACCGAAAAGACTTCTATCACTTACATGGTTTATGTACGTTTGCTTTATACAAGTTCCGGCAAACATCTAGCACATGTTCATCAGTTATGTTCTTAATACTGCTTCGCAACGATATTGTAGGATCTCAAAGGCCAGCGAACGGCTGCTGAATCAAATATGCTAATTTGATGGAAGCGGGACGGTGGAGAGGCAAGCAGAAAGGTGGAGGTGCTGTGTAATTTACTGGCACAGTATTTTTGCTACCGAGCGAGGTGGCGCAGTGGTTAGCACACTGGACTCGCATTCGGGAGGACGACGGTTCAATCCCGTCTCCGGCCATCCTGATTTAGGTTTTCCGTGATTTCCCTAAATCGTTTCAGGCAAATGCCGGGATGGTTCCTTTGAAAGGGCACGGCCGATTTCTTTCCCAATCCTTCCCTAACCCGAGCTTGCGCTCCGTCTCTAATGACCTCGTTGTCGATGGGACGTTAAACACTAACCACCACCACCAGTATTTTTGCTCACTCCCCCCTTCCCCCCTTCTCCCCCCCCCCTTCCCCGCTTCCCGCCCCCCCCCCTCCAAGTTCGGTTGCTACGATCTGCTGTTCAAATACAAAATACGTCAAGAAATATCTTTTTTGCCTAATTAGTAACATTAGGGGAGTTGTTTGGTCTTAAAATTAGCCATCTCGTCGACAGAGAATGACACAGCTGCTAAAATTGGCATCAATCAATCACGTAATCAATGAGCTTGTCTGGCTCAAATCAAGCAAATACAAAGTAAAATTATACTGAAACGTAATTCCTGGAAAGTAATATTTTCTTATAGTTATTTACAGTCCCTTTTCTTTAATTTCTAATTAATAATCTAAGCACTATTAACAATTTATGAAGACCAAATATAATCTGTCCTTTATTACACCATCATACCAAAACCATTTTTCAGTAGCTGCCGTAAACAATAACATACAGTTTATTTCACTTCCAATTTTTTAGAAAGTTTATACAATATTTTCAATGGTGATTAGTTGTTATTAAACGTTCTTACAGATTTGTAAAGCTTGCATAAACTGCGTAGAGAAAATTGCGGGAAGCCAGTTTAAGGCAGACCACATCTTAGTCAGTTTTGGCGGAGGCGCAGGAGCATCTCGCTACGGCTCTGCCATCCAGTGCGGTGGTGGTCTTTCAGAACGATTAAATTCAATTCCCGTAGCACCGTTTCGATATGTATGATCGATAGTTCTGAGAAAGGCAACGACAAAATACGAAGTTGTGCGTTGCGTGCCAGGCTGCTACTTACACCCTGAGATTAGTCCACGTCAATGAAAAGTTACGGCTGTGAATAATATATGCCATCCAGGGAACCGGATGAGCCAACCTGCGCCGTTCAGCAGGACTCCTGGACGAAAGACTGTCCCTGGAATGCCAAATAAATTTTTCAAGTGACACTTTCTTCTGCCTGGCCATTCAAATGTCAAAGCGGAAATTACAGTTTATCTTACCGTAGCACTTGGATGAGTTATGATACGCTCATTACACGTAAGTGATTGCCATTTGTAGTGGTCAATACACAGTCGAAGCTCAGATCAAGTTAAATAGGTAGTTCTCTTGGAAATTCGTCAGGTGCTAAATTCTTGGTCACGTGAGCTATTTAATTGCAGGATTCTGTCCATCGTTATATTCGCCTCTGTTTCCTCAGTTATTTCTCGGCTCGATAGCGCAACGCCGTATCTGCGTTTGTTTCTGGTTGCAGTTAGTAAAATCCCTCTGCCGCGTGACTCGATGGCCTGGTGCAGGTCTTTCAATTGGACGCCGACAGACTGAAAATTTCTACGGCCCGACGGTATTCGAACCCGGAGCCTCTCGGTTGCCAAACACTCAATTTATAGCTCTGGACGGCCGACAGGTAGTAGAAAATTCCATTTAATGCGACAAATGTGGCAATTGTTAATGGTGGCTCTCCAGTTAACCTTTCAATTTAATTACTTTTTTTAATTATAAATTAATAAATTGCATAATGAATTTTCAATTTACA
Source organism: Schistocerca nitens (assembly GCF_023898315.1). Taxonomy (NCBI): domain Eukaryota; kingdom Metazoa; phylum Arthropoda; class Insecta; order Orthoptera; family Acrididae; genus Schistocerca; species Schistocerca nitens. The sequence goes on from NC_064619.1 coordinate 341,089,858, forward strand.
GTGAAGTATGTGCTGATCTGAAACTTTTTGGCAAATTATAAACGCACGCCGAACAGGGACCCTTGCACAGGCAGGACCTTTCCATTTCGTAGGAAAATGCCCCACCGACTAAGCATTTAATATCCGATTCAGGACCCACCTTCACAGCTTTACTTCCTACTTTTGAAACTTCACAGAAGTATGAGAGAGGTACTGGCAGAATCAGAGCTGCGAGGGCGGACCGTGAGTCGGATATTAATTACTCAGTCGGTAGAGCGAAAGGCAAAGGTTCCGGCTTCAATTTGCCTTCGAATCAGGCTCCACAGGCTTCCAACGCTGGAAAAGTTTGGGATACAAGCTTAGTTGGTAAATCTGCGACTACAAATGAAAATCTGGCACGTTTATCTTGGGCTACTATGTCCAGTGTCATTAGAACATTGAGACTACTCATTCATGTAAGTTTCATTTGCTAAAAACAACAATGATATGAAACCTGAACTTGTTTATAGAGACCAAAAGTCAAATGGTTCAAATGGCTCTGAGCACTATGGGACTTAAAATCTATGGTCATCAGTCCCCTAGAACTTAGAACTACTTAAACCTAACGACACCACACAACACCCAGTCATTACGAGGCAGAGAAAATCCCTGACCCCGCCGGGAATCGAACCCGGGAACCCGGGCGTGGGAAGCGAGAACGCTACCCCACGACCACGAGCTGCGGACACCAAAAGTCATTCAAGGCAGTGTTACCTTTAATAAGAATGCTCAACGAGCGTCTAGAGAGGACAATTCCAAAGAAGACACTGCAACTTTAGATGTGTAAATAAAACGTCAATGTACTGATGCTATTGCCTAGATTTTTGTAAACAAACTAAGAATAGATAGAAGATTTCAGTGATTCAAAGTAGCAGTGAACCTAAACTAGTGCTGCGCGGGGTTTAGCCGCGCGGTCTAGGCGCCTTGTCTCGGTTCGCACGGCTGCCCCCGTCGGAGGTTCGAGTCCTCCCTCGGGCATGTGTATTTGTGTTGTCCTTAGAGTAAGTTAGTTTAAATCAGATTAAGTAGTGAGTAAGCCTAGGGACCTATGACCTCAACAGTTTGGTCCCACAGGGACTTACCACAAATTTCCAGTTTCCTCAACTGGTGATCTATGGAAACCTGTGGTTCAAAGAGTTTACTGTCCCAGCAAATAGCTGCGGATGGATGTGGAGATACGGAGGAAACTGTCCGATACAAACTGCTGTCTTCCGATTCTGCACAATGGTAGGGATTTTGCATCTTTACACGATGATAACAATACCATTAACACAACAGATACGTCCAACATTGGTTCTATGCGTGTGAGAAAATAAAGCTCTGAAGGTGTTACGTACGAGAATGTGATAAAATTCTATTAACCACTATTATTATCTATATGGCCTACCGCGAGGAGAATTCAAGTTGTTTTAAAACCAACCGAGGCACTGAACCTCATTACACTGCAAATTTTAAATCTGTGTACCTTTCCTGCAGGAAACACTAAGTAAGTGGCAGACAATAAGGTGGATGCTCGATCGCAGAGATTTACTACGACATTCAAAAGTACTGCCCTGCAATATAGATCAATTGGCGGCTTGCATAACATTAAGTTAAGAGTAGATGTTATGTCTACTGCAGACAGTGGTAACGTACACAGCCTGGACACGATAACTATATTTAGCACCACATAGTTCCTCAGTGTCAGACTTACGAAAGCAATACCAAAAAAGGTACACTGTAATAGCAAATATCAAACGCCAGCCTTGGAAGCAAATTTACGCCGATTCCATTTGTTAATTAAAAATTAAATTTAATCACTAACAATTGTTTTTTTTTATTTTTATAAATATAACTTATTTTGGCCATCGACTAAATCGTTAATAACTTACTCAGAAATTTGTAATGCAAAACAATGCTTTCAAATGTGTGTGAAATCTTATGGGACTTAACTGCTAAGGTCATCAGTCCCTAAGCTTACGCACTACTTAACCTAAATTATCCTAAGGACAAACACACACATCCATGCCCGAGGGAGGGCTCGAACCTCCGCCGGGACCAACCGCACAGTCCATGACTGCAGCGCCATAGACCGCTCGGCTAATCCCGGGCGGCAACAATGTTTTCACCGTATACAAGACTATAAAAATGTCCGGTCTGTTAATGCTAATGTAAGGATCGCTTCCACGTAAGTTGTAACTTTGAGACAGACGGAAAGCTGGCAGACAGTCTTGCACTCTGGTACAATATGACAGCGGTCGCTTTAATCTTCACATCACACACCCACGACTGAAGTTGTATGCTAGATAACAATGATTTTGACGCCTTCTAAGAAAAGTTGAGAGAATTCTGTAGATAATTCCTTGTCATTCTGTGTTTATGAACTACGAGACAGTGTACGGACGTCTACTTGCTATTAGATTCATATCCTACACTGCCTGACAAAAAATTAAAACACCCAGCAGACACTAGCGGATGTGGGTGTCATTTCGTACACATTCACAGCATCGGAGGGTATGTAAATGACTAGAGTCTCTATTCTCTGTGACTATGAGAGTGCAATAGGGTTGTTCATGTTTAGTATTGTTGCCAGGAGTGGAACACTATATAGGATGTCTCACATAACTCTGCCACCTCAAACCTCTGGAACAACAATAGATATTCAAAAACGGTTTTCACCAGTATGAACATACGGCAGGGGATTAGGAAACCAAATACTATGCGAAATTTTAAAACGTAAACAAATAATATTTTCTACACAAACTTGTGTATTTTTGAATGGGCACCCCTATTATTTCGTATGCAATCAATAGCATGAAAAATAAAAAAAAAATAAAGACGTTGGTTTCATCACAATACGTCAATTACATACCGAGAAATTGCGAAGCGAAGTTGACGCTTGATATAAATGAAGTGCACAGCAAGCGCACGTCCTGACTCAAGCGTTCACCTCACGCTGCCTGTGTCAGGGGCTCACACAATGGGAAGGTATGCACAATCCACAAAAATAAACAAGTTACACGTCCAGCGCAAAGTTTGCTAAGGCCCTGCCGTAAGTTCCTGTTGGTGAAAACCGTTTTTGAATATCTATTGTTGTTCCAGAGACATTTGAGGTGGCAGAGTTAGGTGAGACACCCTGCATAAACAGCACGGACAGCGTCAGGTGTTGAGTGATCACAGTGAAGGGCGCTCACATGCTGCATACTTGTGTGACACAACGTTAACAACACCTGGCAGAGTTTGATTTGGGCTTCTTTGTTGGTCTCCATTTGGCCAGCTGGTAGAATTGTGAAAATTCCGGATTTGTGGGGTATTCGGATGTGACAGTGGCCAATGTTAGCCTATATGGGAACGTGGCGGCAGGCTTACTCATCGTCAAGGTTCTAGTCGGCCAAGTCTGACCACGACAAGGGAAGATCGCCGTACAGTGCACCAGGCACATCGTAACCCTTCGTCTGCACCTGCCATCCGATTGCAAGTAATCGACTCCCTTCAGTGCCATTCCGCACCATTGCTCTGAAACGTCTAGGGATTTACCGTTCCATGCATAGGTTGCAGATAACAGCACAACACAAACAGCTGCGTTTAGAGTGGTGTCGTGAGCGGAAAGCGTGGACTGCTGGTGAATGGCGTCGGATGTGTTCAGCGAAGATCATCGTTCTGCACTACTTTGGGTGATCATCGTCGGCGAGTAAGCTACCAACGTCGGGAAACGTCCCATTCTTCCAATATTTTGGAGAGGCACAGCAGTATTACTCCGCCACACACCGCTTGGTGGCTAGCGGAGTGTATATGTAGATGTAGAACTTTGTCTCTGTGTCAGTTTCCAGGATATCAACGACCGGTTACAACATCTGTAGGCCCGCTTACCTCAGGACAGTATACAACAGCTTTACGACACCCTTCCCATCCGAAACAGTGCAGCACCCAGGTAAGACAGGATACAACGCCAAAAGTGGGTTCGTATTGTCAAGTTCTTTGTAAATTTTACTCGATATTGTAATCACTGAAATAACATCACATACTCCCTCAACCTAGGAAGTTTCACATCGTTTCCTTCTCTTCTGGATGTTCACTAATTTTGTCAGGCATAGTGTCTTGACTGGTCAGTTTAATTTAACGGATCACGAGAACAAATTTCACACATTTTCGTGGTGACAGTGCTGTTAATGTGAGGAGAAACTTTTATTCTTGAACCAATACCTGTGATTAAATGTTTTGAATACGCCGACATTTTAAATTCCCAGTCAAACAGATTAATCTCTGCGATCTCGCGTCGTGTGCGTCGTGTGCGTCGCGTGGCACAATTTTGGGTCAACGTCCTCTGTTTCACCTGAGAATACGACGTTCGCGTGACGTAAGCTCACGTGCTTCTAACATGACCTGTCCCAACTGCGAACTCGACTCTTTTAACTCTTCGTTCTCCTTACATGTGTTGCACGGTGCAGACACGTCGCAAGATAAAAATCACCTATTAGTACATCATATTGCTGTTGCTAGCGAGTACGTTCATTCACCGATTTTAGGATCTTCTGCATTTATTTTCAATATTTACTTATTTTCGTTAACAAAGCAGAAATGGATACTGGGAATATAAACAGCATATCAGTAAAGGAACAGATAACAAACTACAAAACTCTGTGGTACGATGAAAGTATACAGAAATAAGAGGTCGAAGCTAACGAAATAACAGAAGAAGCTTATACAGACTTATTTATAGCTCAAGAACACGACGAAGCACATTTCAAAACAAAACAACGAAAACAAACAAGGGAGGACTTAAATAATGCAGAGCTTATAAAATATGGTGAGACGCTTCTGTAGTTTAGAATACTGTATTTCTATTGAATATGCTATTCAAATTAAAAATAATAGTTGAATGGAAATATGCCATTGTCATAACATCTCCAAAAAAGGAAATCGAAATGAATGCCGAAATTGCAGAAATGCAACTTTTGTCAAAGGAAATCGAAATGAATGCCGAAATTGCAGAAGTGCAACTTTTGTAGATACACACGACAATGGTGTGCAAAAGAGTACAATTAATAAATAAAGCATTTCTGCTAAGGGGAGCGTTCATGAAATTGACTGGAAATGTCAGTTTTCAATTAATTTTTTATTTATTAGTAGAATTCATGGAAAAATTTCAATGATGATATCGCATCCGAAGTACCTGAAAAATAACTAAACGTGTGACCCAGCGTTCCTGCCCAGCCCACATTTCCGAAATATGGTTGTGTGGAAAATTTCACTCGATTATAGCACCTACCTTATTATGGTGTTGTTTTTATCCAGCGTTTATGGTAATAAGACGTTTTAGTTACACGCATAACTCTCCCTCCGCAAGCGCTGAAATGAAAAGACTGTATAGAATTATTGAGTGGGAGACCCCATCCAGAACTGTTCGACAGTCTGGTGCGTCTTTCTGTATGATGCCACTTGGACAACTTGCGCCTCGACTGAGATGAAATGTTTAGTGCAACACAATATTTACACAACCGCCCAACTCCGCGTCCACCGGGAAACGAACCCGGGACACCGCGACCTGTAAGCAGTGACACTAACCACTAGACCACGAGCTGTGAACATCGCAACCACTGAGGTGTCATGAATGAGTAGCAGAAGACTTGGAGTTAAGTGTGGTCGGCTACTCACCGCGTAGAGCATGCCGCGCTGGTCGAAGTAGTCGGCGACGGGCATGACGTGCTTGTAGAAGTTGTTGAGCTCCATGCGCGCCAGACTGAGCACCACGTGGCCCAGTTTGGCGCCGTACTCGATCTGGCGCTCCAGCACCTTCTGCCGCCAGCTCACCAGGATCACGCCGTTCACGATCTGGATCTGCGCACGCGGAAACACACACCGCCATCCTCTAAATTCTGCTACTTGTGCAGCTGATGCACGATACAACAGACACGTACTCATAAGGCACAATTAACTGCTACAGATGGCGTTCATCACTAAGGTATAATTAAAACAGTGGGCCTATACAGGATGAATCGCCTAAAACCTACACCGCAAATATTTTGGACATAGAAGGCACTATCGATACGCGGTTTTCACAAGAACTGAATTTTAGGCAAGGGCGCATATTTGCAGCCAAGGCACAGATTTTGAGATGACTAAAGTGCATTTTTTACAACTATTACAATTTTTTAAGTGGGGCAATGCCAGCTGACACTAAAATCCTAAAACTATTGTAAATCAGATGTCAGTGGTGTTTGTTGTAGGAAGCTAGCGAACGTAGTTTACAAGTTATCTTACTGTGAACATCGTTAACACCAACAGCTATTTGTTCCATCCTGTTTCTTAAATGCTAGGCGACGAAGTTATGTTTGTTTACATTGTGTTATGTGTATTCTGCGATTGCATTGCGACGGTCCCGCCACTTATTGTGCGATGGTGCACGTACTAGAACGTGCTTGGAGGATGGCATTTCCCCAGTGCGAATAAAGTGGATTTTCTCATGGTTTATGATGCATGTAACAAGTATGCCGATCATTTGTGTACCCTTTACGCCGAAAAATATTCTAATAGACGTCTACCTCTTCAAACAATACAGGTGATATCAAACGGCGTATTACTACTGTCTGGGCTGCAATTTCCGCTGAAATGCTAGAACGCGTGACGGAATCGTTTCATGGCACACTGCAAACTTGTACTGACAATGGTGATGGTCATTTTGAGCGCAAGCTTTGAGGGTGCATTGGTTCTTTGCTTGTCAGACTGCACTGGATTACTGCATTCACTTTTGTTTGTCTTTTGTTTGGCCTAGACAACGTAACAGCGTTTAATAACACATCACTGCCGGAGACGTATTAAAATCTGTGCAGTGCTGCACGTAAGCACCCATGTGAACTCACATTCGTTTGTGTTACTACATTGAACAAACAACTGTCAGTGTTTAAAATGTTCACACTAAGATATCTCGTCAACTACTTCCACTAGACCCCTGCAACAACCACCACTGACATTGTAATTTAGTATATTTTCATTGCGATACTGTCAATAGGCACTGTTTCAATTAAATATTTGTACCTTTTGTAAATAAATAGACAATTGAAAATCATGACACTCTGCATATGGAATGCAAAGGCGGGCCGCTTCCTACCTTTAAATCCGGATATCAATAGCTTCTTCCTTTATCGAAATATCTGAAATGGAAGTTTTAAGTGATTCACCTTGTAGATGGCAAGTATCTCATTCACAGATCTCTGTTTCAGAAGTGTACTAACTGACAATAGTTCGCTTATACAAAAGCTACTACCATCATCACTAGCCACGACATTCTTTACCACTAGAAGAGCATGGAGGAAAGTACCGACTTGGCAATGAAAGCTTATATTTTTCAAATAAAAAAAGCACTTGCTTTTCAATGTAGTCTTTTTTTTAGATCAATGCACTTCGTCCAACGTTTTTTCAGCACGTAAAATCCATCGCTGAGATGCGATTAAGGAAGTTTAGTAAAACAACCATCTACATTTATCATAACCTGGTCGTTGGACTCCAAAGAGTTTTGTAGCCGTAAATTTCTTTAGTGGAGTGAAGGGGTGGCAGTTAAAGACTGGCAAATATGGGTGAAAGGGTGAATATTGCAACAGTTAGTATTTTCAATCTGTCACTTTCTCCACTGCCAAAGCATGTTTGTAGGCTGTTGTAATGATCTGACCAAACCTGGCGTTCTCTTTAGAAATCTGCGTCTCTTTTCACATGGTTTTTCATCGAGCTGATCTACAGTCTAATCTAGGTTACCGGCCGTGACTCTTTTGGCAGCTCAGACTCATAATATTACCATTTTTTTAGTCACCGCTGTGATTTCTCTTTCGTTTCTGGTGTGAAGTAGTGGACCCATATCTATCCAACCCACAAATCGGCGCAAAAGTTCAGATGAACTCCTTTTACAATGGTCCAAACATTACTCAGAATTTCGTTTTCTATTTTGTCGAGTGATCTACTAACGATGGGAGTACATATCTTCCTCATAATTATTTCTTCGTGTAAGACGTACTGCAATCTTTCCGGAGATGAGTTGATGACATCCGCTGTTACCTACACTTTGAATCGCCGAGTGTCCTAGACTATACTGTAAATATTCCTCTTTTTTCGTCTGTAGTTGCACTTGGGAAGTTCCCACATAGATCATTTTCAAGAGAAAAACACTCATATTAGGAATCAGCTACCTATTTCTTACCTGTTGAAAATGAAGAACCGAACTCATAAATCATCGCGAATTTAGCAGAATTTTCACCGACGAAACACAACATCAGCAGACCCGTGCGAAACTTTCGCACCTTTCTAGTTTTAAGTTCAAAAATGGTTCAAATGGCTCTGAGCACTATGGGACTCAACTGCTGAGGTCATTAGTCCCCTAGAACTTAGAACTAGTTAAACCTAACTAACCTAAGGACATCACAAACATCCATGCCCGAGGCAGGATTCGAACCTGCGACCGTAGCGGTCTTGCGGTTCCAGACTGCAGCGCCTTTAACCGCACGGCCACTTCGGCCGGCTAGTTTTAAGTAATGACAGTATTTGGAGTAAGTGTAGTCGTTGGGATAAGAGTAGTTGTGGAATGAAGAGGAAACATTTTTAAAAATGAACCGAACGATGTGAAATAATAATAATGAATTTATGATACATATTTGTACATATGTTTCCATGCATTATTGCTTGTAATTAACAGTAATATTTGCATTTACCTATTGCTGAAGAGAAGGTTAATAAGAAATACAAATATAAAATACAAAGAAGTAAATAAATGCGAAATGTACTGGTTACAACGTAGTGTTCGCTTCTTACCTGCTACACTACTGGGCATTAAAATTGCTACACCAAGAAGAAATCCACATGCTAAACGGGTATTCATTGGACAAATATATTATACTAGAACTGACATGTGATTACATTTTCACGCAGTTTTGGTGCATAGATCCTGAGAAATCACTACCCAGAACAACCACCTCCGGCCGTAATAACGGCCTTGATACGCCTGGGCATTGTGTCAAACAGAGCTTGGATGACGTGTACAGGTACAGCTGCCCATGCAGCTTCAACACGATACCACAGTTCATCAAGAGTACTGACTGGCGTATTGTGACGAGCCAGTTGCTCGGCCACCATTGACAAGACGTTTTCAATTGGTGAGAGATCTGGAGAATGTGCTGGCCAGGGCAGCAGTCGAACATTTTCTGTATCCAGAAAGGCCTGTACAGGACCTGCAAGATTCGGTCCTGCTGAAATGTAGGGTTTCGCAGGGATCGAATGAAGGTAGAGCCACGGGTCGTAACACATTTGAAATGTAACGTCCACTGTTCAAAGTGCCGTCAGTGCGAACAAGAGGTGACCGAGACGTGTAACCAATGGCACTCCATACCATCACGTCGGGTGATACGCCAGTATGGCGATGACGAATACACGCTTCCAATGTGCGTACACCGCGATGTCGCCAAACACGGATGCGACCATCATGATGCTGTAAACAGAACCTGGATTCATCCGAAAAAATGACGTTCTGCCATTCGTGCACCCAGGTTCGTCGTTGAGTACACCATCGCAGGCGCTCCTGTCTGTGATGCAGCGTCAAGGGTAACCGTAGCCATGGTCTCCAAGCTGATAGTCCATGCTGCTGCAAACGTCGTCGAACTGTTCGTGCAGATGGTTGTTGTCTTGCAAACGTCCCCATCTGTTGACTCAGGGATCGAGACGTGGCTGCACGATTCATTACGGCCATGCGGATAAGATGCCTGTCATCTCGACTGCTAGTGATGCGAGGCCGTTGGGATCCAGCATGGCGTTCCGTATTACCCTCCTGAACCCACCGATTCCATATTCTGTTAGCAGTCATTGGATCTCGACCAACGCGAGCAGCAATGTCGCGATACGATAAACCGCAATCGCGACCTTTATCAAAGTCGGAAACGTAATGGTACGCATTTCTTCTCCTTACACGAGGCATCACAACAGCGTTTCAGTAGGCAACGCCGGTCAACTGATGTTTGTGTATGAGAAATCGGTTGGAAACTTTCCTCATGTCAGCACGTTGTAGGTGTCGCCACCGGCACCAACTTTGTGTGAATGCTCTGAAAAGCTAATGATTTGCATATCCCAGCATCTTCTTCCTGTCGGTTAAATTTCGCGTCTGTAGCACGTCATCTTCGTGGTGTAGCAATTTTAATGGCCAGTAGTGCATATCACTAAGACCACAATAACCTCTAACTGTATTTTGAGATTTTAATTGCACTTCGTACTTCAAGTAAGCGCGTTAGGCCGTAGTAGCAACCGGTAAATCACAATTGAATGCGACAATGACAAATATGATAGTCGTTTCGGAAAGTATATTCGTTTAGAAAAGTCAACTTGTACGTCGGTTAGAGACAATGGATTACCGCTGTGGTCACGGTTATTATCTATGAGAACGCCGTGTACAACTTATCCGTTTACTAAGTTCTTTAAAACAAATGAAATGGTATTTGTAATAAGATAATATGAATATGGGGTCTCTCACTCGTAATTAATAAGTTAGCTTCGTAAACTGTAGATATAAAGCTGGGCATCCATGATGCAAAATTTGAATGCAATGTCAGAAGCTGGTTAAGAAAACCTTTCTAACTATATGTCATTCATCCCTGTACCATTAAATTGTGTTGATAAAATGTGATGTTGACATGAGAAATATACGATAAACCATATAAACAAATATATTCCTTATACTAACCTGACGCAACTTGATATCTCAACATGAACAAAGAAAATAAAAACCAAACTGTATTGATATGTAAATCATTTCCCTACCGGGCCAATTTTCTCCTTGTCCTGATGAAATCGGTGCATAAGATTTCCATTGAGAAGATTAGTTTCTAAAATGAATTCAGTGAACTCTGTTACCTGTGACGTCTGTTCAAGAAACGTAGTTATGCTTTAATGGATAATTTGTTAAAAAAAAATTTTTATTAATATGCTTGGGGTTAATAAAAGAGAGATTGGATTTCGTTTCAAACTTTCTTAAAAGCCATATTCTGCAACCTTTTATTCACACGGAAAAACTACAACATAAAGGAGTCGGCCGGTGTTAAACATAGTGTATCCCATGTATTACGCAACTGTCTGACAAAGTGAAGTATGCGTGAGGTTTAAATCACCAAGGAAACTTATTGTGATTGGAGGAAACGAGAGGGTTTGGATACTCAGAGGAATCTATACATATCATAAAGTCCCTCGCCGTGTTTTTCTACCTGTATGTGAAGGCTAATCTCAGGAACGCATCATCTTGAACAGTTTCCAGCACCAGGCTGGGTCTACTCGGAACATAAGCCTCGCCATATAGTCCTCTTTTCCAACCATCTACCTGTGTTCACTCTGGCCCAATCCTCGACTCTTTTTTTCAACACACTCCTCCACATTTTTCAGTCATCTATCCCTTGGTCTTCCTCTTGGTCGTTTCCTCTGCATCTCCATTTCACGCATCTCCTTGGGCATCCTGTACTTTTTATTTCTCTGTAAGTAACATACCATGTTAGCCTACATGTTTCTATCCTGCCCTGCAAGTGTTCCTCTTTCGCTGTTTCCATTGCCCTAGAAATCCTCATCCTATCTCTACTTGTTGCTGCTGTCCTACTTCTGAAGAAGTTCATTTCACATGCCCGTAATCTACTTACATCTCTCACATTCATTACCAATGTTTCAGTAGCATAGGTCAGTATTTGGATATAGTAATTTCTATAAATTACTTCTTTGCTTTTGTGTGGGACGTCTTTGTACCAAACCAGGCTCCTAAAACTTTGCAGAAATGCTGCTGCCTGTCTTTCACGTTCCCTGATCTCCTTCTCATTTCTTTTAGTTTTCTCAGTCACACTTCCGATGTACTTCACGCTTTCCACCTTCCTCAACTAACCACTTCCAATTCTTACTCTGCTAATTGGTCAATCTTTCTTTCTAAATGTAACCAGGATCTCACATTTGCTTACATTGACTTTCATTCCATACTGTCTCGCAGTTTCTTCCCAAGCATCCTGCTGTTCCTGCCTCTCCTCCTCCATATTTCCCCAGATCATCAGTCATCCGCAAACACCACTGATTTTGCCTTCTCCAGTTCTGTCTGTCAACTTATTCACTGTCTCATTCAAGACCACAGAGGAGAGCTGACAATACACTGCCCTGTTTCACACAACTTGTTTGCTGGAACCAGTCAGTCCTTTCATTTCCCACTTTCACACAACTCAGACTTCCACAGTATATCTCCTCCACTGTACTTGTCAGTTTTTCCACTACTTTCTTTTATAGTGCTTCCCACACCTTTCTTCTACAGACGCTATAAAATGCCTTTTCTATATCGAGAAAGGCCATCACAAGGTCTTCCCCAATTTCAATGTGGTGCTCCTGGAGCTGCCTCACTGCAAATATGAGGTCAACAGCTGACCTCCCGGGTCTGAACACATGCTGTTCCTCTCTCAATTTGTTCTCGATCCTTGTTAGGCTTTCCAGGATCTTTTCATATACCTTGGCACAGTGCAGTATCAGTGTGTGACTCCCTTGTAGTTTCTACAACTCTCCCTACTCCCTCTCTTGAATATGAGGACAATTACCGTAGTGCCCTCTTCACCTCTTCTGCAGTCTTTCTTTCATTTCTCACCACCCTTATCACATGGTACAGCCTCTTTTTTCCAAGGTCTGCTGCTGCCTTCACCATTTCGACACTTACTTCGTCCACACCTGGTGTCTTTCCTCGTTTCATCTTGACCAGTGTCATTACCATTTCTTTGCATGTCAGGTCCTCCCTCCCTCCCCCCCCCTCCAACTTTAGTTCTACCTCCTTCAGCCTATTATCTTTATCTTTAAGTCGTTCGGATGTAGCAAGAGCTGAAAGTACTCCATCCACACTACCACTTCTAAATTGTCCCCATTCCTCTTCTCCTGTTTTGGATTCATCATTTGATTACCTTTTCCTTACAGTGTACTGATATTCCTCCTTGGCTCCCTTTTCCCTCAGTTTCCATACTATAATTCTCCTTTCCTGGGGCCGGCCGCGGTGGTCTAGCGGTTCTGGCGCTGCAGTCCGGAACCGCGGGACTGCTACGGTCGCAGGTTCGAATCCTGCCTCGGGCATGGGTGTGTGTGATGTCCTTAGGTTAGTTAGGTTTAAGTAGTTCTAAGTTCTAGGGGACTTATGACCTAAGATGTTGAGTCCCATAGTGCTCAGAGCCATTTGAACCATTTTTTTTTCCTTTCCTGGTTGTCTATCTTCTTTCATTCCTTCATGATCCTCATGGTCATAACTAGTAGCCAGTGGTGACTAGCCAATGCCTCGAGTGGAAGTAGCTTTATAACCATTATATTCGTCTTTGTTTCTCAGTCATAGGGCATGTAATCCAACAACGATTTATGTGCTATATTTCTGGTGTAACGCGTGACTTTATAGCTCTCTAGCTTCCAAAACCATGAGTTACCTGTCACAACCAATTCTCTTGCAGAATTTCAGCAATATCTTTCCTTATTCATTCCTATTTCCCCATCTTTCTACTTACTGCACATTTTCTAACTCTTACTCTGTGCGTTCAACTTTCAGGAACTACTGCAGGAATTTCGATACGGTTTTCATTAATACACGAGTGAATCTCGAGGATGGTTTGCGTACATAATTTGTTACATTTATACCTCACAATCGTCGGGCTGTAGGCACTTAATGCCACCCGTGCGAAGTTGGGGCAGGACACTGGTATAGGACTAATTATAGCAGATTACTTCTTTTTCCGTCACTGTTTTATGCGTAGCAGTATAGCATATGCAATCTGTTTCAAGTCTTTGCATCAAATGCCTAGGGGTGACAGATCAGGTCGTGGGGAACAACTTTTCTTAGAGAGAAAATGTTCGCTGTGGTTTTCCAGCGACTACAGGCGTCTTTTATTGATTTCGCTGGCTCTGGGATGGCATTTCGCGAACTAGCAGGGTCTACTAACCATGTCTGCCTTATCAGCATACTCCCTACCCAAGTAAATCGCTAAAATGATTTGAAAAAAAAAATGTTAAGAATGAGTGTCTCTAAGCGGAGATAGATATTTTAGAAGCGAATTAGGAATTTTAATTTTGCTGGACCTACCCTCTGTCATACAGAGTAGCTGACTGGCTTACAGGCAACGCCGCAGAATGCCTACGCCCTGCCGCTTCTCAGAGCAACAAACAATGCAAAAGGCAACGCCTAGCGTTTCTGACAAAAGTTGTGTGCTGTCACGTGATCTATCACCCCTAGCTGTTTGATGAAAAGACTTTGGAACGCCATTCATACCGTATCCCAGTATAGGTCTAAATTGTACAGGTGGCAGAAGATCCTTAAATCGAATACACTCAGAGAAGAAACTGATGGTAGGAAACATATATTTACTACTTTAATCGGTATGAACAACTAACATCACATATCAACAAACTGACATCATAGCAAATGTTTGAAGGGAGGATCGGCAGGCCCAACAAACGCATTATAAAGGCGCATAAAATTTGCCGCTCTCTGTTAAATAATCCCCTTCTTTTTCTTGCACAGTGAGACATGAGGACAGGACGCTACAAACCAGTTTCTATTGAGTTTTCGCACGCCAAAAACTTCGTGTAATATCAAAGGTACAAATACGTCGAAGTGAGGGTAGCGATCGCGTCAGTCAGGGGGTAAGTCTTTCCCTTTCTGTTCACCGATGACCGTATCTATTGTTTAAATGCTCACGGACATTAATACCAAAGTGTTGAAACAAAGTGAATCAACCACACACTACAAACAAATAAAAAAATTTAAAAAAGTAATAGAAAGATTTTATTTCAACAATTTTTTAGATAAGAAATTGTCTCGAATTATCCAGTTCATCTTAATCTGTTATCCTACTTAATTATTATTTAATATTTACTGCATATTTTTCTAACAATGCAATTTAAAGATAAAGAAGAGTGGTACCTGTATTTTTGTATTTGGTATGAATTGTTGACTTGTGAGTTAATACATACAATTGTTACTCTAGAAGGGAACTTTCACTATGTCGTCTGCACTGTTATGAAACTCCACGCAAATTAAAACTGTGTACGAGACCGGGACTCGAAGCCGGAACTTTGCTTTTTGGAATGTAGAGAAAAGGTATTGCCAGAGATAAAGCTGCGAGGGCGGAATGAGTCATACCTCGATATCTCGTGCGAGATCTTCGGTTCTAGTTTCGGACCACTGCACACTTTTAATCTGCCAGAAAATTTCAATTCTTACTGTAGTCAGCACGCAATTAAACTTCGCTGCTTCTATATGACGGAACATTGTTCATACTTTTAAAAAATAGAGTAAAACATCAGTGCAGTAACTGTTAAAATTTTCTTTAAAAATTTACTCTGTCTTCCCTCCAATTCGACTTTCGGAATCCAATCAAAACGTGTACGATATTGCTTTCTCTAAATCTCCACATCAGAAGTCTGCCGCTGACATCAGGAAGGGACGGGATGGTACGAAGTGTCTTATATCTGCCCACGTGTAACCTCAGTAGGCACTTCGGCACATTTATGCCCAATTCCAGGTAACGTATCATCTTTTTCTGGCAGCCAGGTCACGAATCTTTTGCTACTCGATAACGCTTCTTCCATGTTTAGCTCCATTACGGCCTTACAAATTTAATAATCTTTTGACCTTACCATTGGATCCCTTAGAAGATGAACTAATACTTTTGGCATTTTTATCAGCACAATACATTTTATTTTGTTTTCGAAACGGATTCCGTTGATACCTGCAATATGGTTTTTAACTGAATTTCCTCCTCACTATGTCCCTCTGCATAAAACATACGCTATGATTTTAGTTCTGTTTGGTAACAGATTTTCCGCGGTGTCCCTTTTATATCACACCAACCTCTTCACATTCTAATGAGGTGGTAGAAGATCTCTGCGAGAAGCTACAGCAGCTGATTAACTGCAGAAAGTCGCACAGAAATATGACCGATTGACTGATGAATGATGAGTGAATAGGTGAGAAACTACAGAATTATTTTCCAGTGGAAAGCTTTAATATACCAGAAATGCCAGAGGACATACATTACTAGAACTTACCCATAAGGACATATTTGTCCTTAACACTTTCCTCAAGAATGTAATAAATACAAAGCACCAATTCAAAAGAAGTTAACTGTATTATTCTAACTAAATGTACAAGTCCTAAATCACTTTAGAACTGCAAGTACCACACGGACGTAACATGCAGAGTAAAGCTTGAAATGAAATTAGAAAAACAGACTCATCAGATATGCAGTCAAAACGGTAGATGAAAAGAATTTTTTTAAGTGAATGTAGGTATTCCACTTTAAATTATGCAACAAGGTAACGATCTTAAAAAATGAAATCTATACGTATAAAGACCGAAACGGCATGTATTTAACAAAGGTACTTAAGAAAACAGCAAAAGCTGTTGCAACTACAAAGAAAGTGAAAAACTCCATAGTGGAACAAATAAGCTTTTAAAGAGAAGGCAAGAGCTTCAAGCTAACGATAATAGGAACATAATAGGATGTTGTTGTTGTTGTGGTCTTCAGTTATGAGACTGGTTTGATGCAGCTCTCCATGCTACTCTATCCTGTGCAAGCTTCTGAATCTCCCAGTACCTACTGCAACCTACATCCTTCTGAATCTGCTTAGTGTATTCATCTCTTGGTCTCCCTCTACGATTTTTACCCTCCACGCTGCCCTCCAATGCTAAATTTGTGATCCCTTGATGCCTTAAAACATGTCCTACCAACCGATCCCTTCTTCTAGTCAAGTTGTGCCACAAACTTCTCTCCCCAATCCTATTCAATACCTCCTCATTAGTTACGTGATCTACCCACCTTATCTTCAGCATTCTTCTGTAGCACCACATTTCGAAAGCTTCTATTCTCTTCTTGTCCAAACTGGTTATCGTCCATGTTTCACTTCCATACATGGCTACACTCCATACAAATACTTTCAGAAACGACTTCCTGACACTTAAATCTATACTCGATGTTAACAAATTTCTCTTTTTCAGAAACGATTTCCTTGCCACTGCCAGTCTACATTTTATATCCTCTCTACTTCGACCATCATCAGTTATTTTGCTCCCTAAATAGCAAAACTCCTTTACTACTTTAAGTGTCTCATTTCTTAATCTAATCCCCTCAGCTTCACCCGATTTAATTTGACTACACTCCATTATCCTCGTTTTGCTTTTGTTGATGTTCATCTTATATCCTCCTTTCAAGACACTGTCCATTCCGTTCAACTGCTCTTCCAAGTCCTTTGCTGTCTCTGACAGAATTACAATGTCATCGGCGAACCTCAAAGTTTTTATTTCTTCTTCATGAATTTTAATACCTACTCCGAATTTTTCTTTTGTTTCCTTTACTGCTTGTTCAATATACAGATTGAATAACATCGGGGAGAGACTATAACCCTGTCTCACTCCTTTCCCAACCACTACTTCCCTTTCATGCCCCTCGACTCTTATAACTGCCATCTGGTTTCTGTACAAATTGTAAATAGCCTTTCGCTCCCTGTATTTTACCCCTGCCACCTTCAGAATTTGAAAGAGAGTATTCCAGTTAACGTTGTCAAAAGCTTTCTCTAAGTCTACAAATGCTAGAAACGTATGTTTTGCCTTTTCTTAATCTTTCTTCTAAGATAAGTCGTAAGGTTAGTATTGCCTCACGTGTTCCAACATTTCTACGGAATCCAAACTGATCTTCCCCGAGGTCCGCTTCTACCAGTTTTTCCATTCGTCTGTAAAGAATTCGCGTTAGTATTTTGCAGCTGTGACTGATTAAACTGATAGTTCGGTAATTTTCACATCTGTCAACACCTGCTTTCTTTGGGATTGGAATTATTATATTCTTCTTGAAGTCTGAGGGTATTTCGCCTTTCTCATACATCTTTCTCACCAGATGGTAGAGTTTTGTCATGACTGGCTCTCCCAAGGCCATCAGTAGTTCTAATGGAATGTTGTCTACTCCCGGGGCCGTGTTTCGACTCAGGTCTTTCAGTGCTCTGTCAAACTCTTCACGCAGTATCTTATCACCCATTTCATCTTCATCTACATCCTCTTCCATTTCCATAATGTTGTCCTCAAGTACATCGCCCTTGTATAAACCATCTACACTCCTGGAAATGGAAAAAAGAACACATTGACACCGGTGTGTCAGACCCACCATACTTGCTCCGGACACTGCGAGAGGGCTGTACAAGCAATGATCACACGCACGGCACAGCGGACACACCAGGAACCGCGGTGTTGGCCGTCGAATGGCGCTAGCTGCGCAGCATTTGTGCACCGCCGCCGTCAGTGTCAGCCAGTTTGCCGTGGCATACGGAGCTCCATCGCAGTCTTTAACACTGGTAGCATGCCGCGACAGCGTGGACGTGAACCGTATGTGCAGTTGACGGACTTTGAGCGAGGGCGTATAGTGGGCATGCGGGAGGCCGGGTGGACGTACCGCCGAATTGCTCAACACGTGGGGCGTGAGGTCTCCACAGTACATCGATGTTGTCGCCAGTGGTCGGCGGAAGGTGCACGTGCCCGTCGACCTGGGACCGGACCGCAGCGACGCACGGATGCACGCCAAGACCGTAGGATCCTACGCAGTGCCGTAGGGGACCGCACCGCCACTTCCCAGCAAATTAGGGACACTGTTGCTCCTGGGGTATCGGCGAGGACCATTCGCAACCGTCTCCATGAAGCTGGGCTACGGTCCCGCACACCGTTAGGCCGTCTTCCGCTCACGCCCCAACGTCGTGCAGCCCGCCTCCAGTGGTGTCGCGACAGGCGTGAATGGAGGGACGAATGGAGACGTGTCGTCTTCAGTGATGAGAGTCGCTTCTGCCTTGGTGCCAATGATGGTCGTATGCGTGTTTGGCGCCGTGCAGGTGAGCGCCACAATCAGGACTGCATACGACCGAGGCACACAGGGCCAACACCCGGCATCATGGTGTGGGGAGCGATCTCCTACACTGGCCGTACACCACTGGTGATCGTCGAGGGGACACTGAATAGTGCACGGTACATCCAAACCGTCATCGAACCCATCGTTCTACCATTCCTAGACCGGCAAGGGAACTTGCTGTTCCAACAGGACAATGCACGTCCGCATGTATCCCGTGCCACCCAACGTGCTCTAGAAGGTGTAAGTCAACTACCCTGGCGAGCAAGATCTCCGGATCTGTCCCCCATTGAGCATGTTTGGGACTGGATGAAGCGTCGTCTCACGCGGTCTGCACGTCCAGCACGAACGCTGGTCCAACTGAGGCGCCAGGTGGAAATGGCATGGCAAGCCGTTCCACAGGACTACATCCAGCATCTCTACGATCGTCTCCATGGGAGAATAGCAGCCTGCATTGCTGCGAAAGGTGGATATACACTGTACTAGTGCCGACATTGTGCATGCTCTGTTGCCTGTGTCTATGTGCCTGTGGTTCTGTCAGTGTGATCATATGATGTATCTGACCCCAGGAATGTGTCAATAAAGTTTCCCCTTCCTGGGACAATGAATTCACGGTGTTCTTATTTCAATTTCCAGGAGTGTATATACTCCTTCCACCTTTCTGCCTTCCCTTCTTTGCTTAGAACTGGGTTGCCATCTGAGCTCTTGATATTCATACAAGTGGTTCTCTTCTCTCCAAAGGTCTCTTTAATTTTCCTGTAGGCAGTATCTATCTTATCCCTAGTGAGACAAGCCTTTACATCCTTACATTTGTCCTCTAGCCATCCATGCTTAGCCATTTTGCATTTCCTGTCGATCTCATTTTTGAGACGTTTGTATTCCTTTTTGCCTGCTTGATTTACTGCATTTTTATATTTTCTCCTTTCATCAATTAAATTCAATATTTCTTCTGTTACCCAAGGATTTCTATTAGCCCTCGTCTTTTTACCTACTTGATCGTCTGCTGCCTTCACTACTTCATCCCTCAGAGCTACCCATTCTTCTTCTACTATATTTCTTTCCCCCATTCTTGTCAATTGTTCCCTTATGCTTTCCCTGAAACTCTCTACAACCTCTGGTTCTTTCAGTTTATCCAGGTCCCATCTCCTTAAATTCCCACCTTTTTGCAGTTTCTTCAGTTGCAATCTGCAGTTCATAACCAATAGATTGTGGTCAGAAGCCACATCTGTCCCTGGAAATGTCTTACAATTTAAAACCCGGTTCCTAAATCTCTGTCTTACCATTATATAATCTATCTGATACCTTTTAGTATCTCCAGGATTCTTCCAGGTATACAACCTTCTTTTATGATTCTTGAACCAAGTGTTAGCTATGATTAAGTTATGCTCTGTGCAAAATTCTACCAGGCGGCTTCCTCTTTCATTTCTTAGCCCCAATCCATATTCACCTACTACGTTTCCTTCTCTCCCTTTTCCTACTGACGAATTCCAGTCACCCATGACTATTAAATTTTCGTCTCCCTTCACTACCTGAATAATTTCTTTTATCTCGTCATACATTTCATCAATTTCTTCATCATCTGCAGAGCTAGTTGGCATATAAACTTGTACTACTGTAGTAGGCATGGGCTTTGTGTCTATCTTGGCCACAATAATGCGTTCACTATGCTGTTTGTAGTAGCTAACCCGCACTCCTATTTTTTTATTCATTATTAAACCTACTCCTGCATTACCCCTATTTGATTTTGTATTTATAACCCTGTAATCACCTGACCAAAAGTCTTGTTCCTCCTGCCACCGAACGTCACTAATTCCCACTATATCTAACTTTAACCTATCCATTTCCCTTTTTAGATTTTCTAACCTACCTGCCCGATTAAGGGATCTGACATTCCACGCTTCGATCCGTAGAATGCCAGTTTTCTTTCTCCTGATAACGACGTCCTCTTGAGTAGTCCCCGCCCGGAGATCCGAATGGGGGACTATTTTACCTCCGGAATATTTTACCCAAGAGGACTCCATCATCATTTAATCATACAGTAAAGCTGCATGTCCTCGGGAAAAATTACGGCTGTAGTTTCCCCTTGCTTTCAGCCGTTCGCAGTACTAGCACAGCAAGGCCGTTTTGGTTAATGTTACAAGGCCAGATCAGTCAATCATCCAGACTGTTGCCCCTGCAACTACTGAAAAGGCTGCTGCCCCTCTTCAGGAACCACATGTTTGTCTGGCCTCTCAACAGATACCTCTCCGTTGTGGTTGCACCTACGGTACGGCCATCTGTATCGCTGAGAGACGCAAGCTTCCCCACCAACGGCAAGGTCCATGGTTCGTGTAGAAGTAAAACCATTTGTTACTGTAACAGAGAATGTTGTCGGAAACAATGTCACTTTGATAAGAAAAACGACTAAAAATAATATGTGCATGAAAAAACTAGTCTTGAGATGTCATCAGATATGAGAGCAGACTATACAGTAATTAATAACAGAGAGAGAGAAAATTGTACAACTGTTCGAAGATTTCAGTAAATGTTTTATAGTTTAAGAAGCGCTTGAGAACCACAGTTAGTAAATAATGAAACAAAAAACATTCCGGAGGTAAGGTCATATGAGGTGTACGAAGCAATCCTAATGCTGCAGTTTTTTTGCATCACAAGCACGACAGATAAGATATAAAAAATAATACTTTTATCAGTCTCTACGGATAATGTTCTAAAATCATTACCAATCACATGCATGGTAACAGCGTTAATGGACTCTGGTGGCCATTCGTTCGTCATAGATCGTTGTAATTTTTTTCATTTATCCACCAGAACATGGTATACACACGTACGTAATTACATCCATTTCGTATCGTTACTTCCAGATGCTTGAATCTACTTCTGTCTTGGTCAGTTAGGACAGAGTATACGCAACTTCCTACCTGTATTTAAGTATATGTTATCCAAACGCTAAATGAATACTGTCCCAAACCTAAAGTTATCACAAATTTGGACTAAGACTCCCATTCAAAATTCTGCTACAGCTTCCGTCACTCCTCCCTGGGCAGGCTCCTCCATTCTGCCGGCCGCTGTGGCCGAGCGACTCTAGGCGCTTCAGTCTGGAACCGCGTGACCGCTACGGTCGCAGGTTCGAATCCTGCCTCGGGCATGGATGTGTGTGATGTCCTTAGGTTGGTTAGGTTTAAGTAGTTCTAAGTTCTAGGGGACTGATGACCTCAGATGTTAAGTCCCATAGTGCTCAGAGCCATTTGAACAATTTTTTTGATTCAGTTAAATAAATCAAATACGTCGACGCATAGATAGCAAATAAATGGTATTCTTCTGTACCACTTTAGCACGCAGAGTAAAGTTATGAGGAAGCACTTTTCTTTCTTTCTTTCTTAGTTTTCTTACAACTACTTTACAGATCAGAGAAGCCTCCGAAACCCTCGTTCTCTGAAGAGTCGTAGACTCCAACCATTTAGCGTCTAGTCGTAGTTTTACTGTCCTACCTCTTTCCGTAGATGCTAACGACAGTAGCACGTGAACATTCGGCCAGCTTCGCCATTTTCGTGATACTCTTTCACAGGCTCTGCGTAATAATAACCTGCCCTTTGTCAGTAGTCGCTTATTTCAATTGATTTCCCCGTTTGCATCCCATATTTTCAATAGGCTGATCCCCTGTCATGTCTGCTCCGCTTACATACTTTTGTTACAGAGTCACGTGCCCCCAGCGCCAGAAGGCGGCATTCGACGTCATGTTGCCCAGTGATCATAATGTTTTCGGTGTTCAGTGTACAATTATTATTAAAATCTTAGGCATCTATGCTTCGTTAAAACTGGGGATGACGGCACGTTATATTTGGCGGAACGGAGAAGGAACGAACTATCTCCCTCCACACCCGAACCGATCCCTGGATCCACATCGGTCCCGAGGTTCGAGCTGGTTCTACCTGCCGATTGTCGGAGCTAACATCACCCCAGGTTTCTGCTAATTTCCATCGGCAAAATTTCTCACCTTGGTTTTGATGATTGTCGTCGGCGATGTTTAATTGTTACCTCTGTAGGACATTTCTGGTACTAGCGCACCACATACGTTCGACTGGGATGTTCACAGCTACTACGTAATGGATACCACACAACGTGTGCGGCCCAACATCTCAGAGCGATTCGCCACGGAAAGAGCTTAACGTATGAGAAATTGCGAGCAGCAGGGACATCTAATTCAGCTCGTACCCCAGTGATCGTGGTCTGTACGCCGTTACCTATCCACCCATAATTGATAGGAAAAATGATGTCACTATAGCTACCTAGATAGATTGGTTCCGTTTCACGTAATTTAGCAATCTCGGTCACGCGGGTAGTGTGTAAGTAGGACACCGCGGTGGTTGGTTACTGCTAACTGCCCTCCAGGGCACAAGTATGGGGCTGAGGGTGAATTCCGATGCCGCCCCAACCCATCGGCAGGCGTCAGCCCGTGGCCAGCGTGAATGTTTCAGAGCTAATAGTATTACCGGGAAAGGAGTGCAGGCCGCACGCCACGCAGTAATTAGAGCCCTCCAGGGAGCTGTAGCGCGACCCGCCGTTGTTTCCATGACGAGGTTATTTGTTATGACTATCGACTATCGATAAGTCTCCGTCGGCCACTCTCCGCACTACTAAGGTGTCTCCGCGGCACCCACCTGTGTGTAGTCAGTCCATCGTCCCTTTTCAAAGCACATTCCAACCAAAAGCATACTGGTTTTACTATTATAGCCTTTGTTTGGAATGTCCCGTTATGTCGGAAACAATGGCCGTCACAGACACACCTTTAACGCTTTCTTCACTATTGTGATTTTTTCATATTAACTGTACTTTTCAAGCCTCCTTTTATCCTCCACGTTGATTCGGATTAGGCGGACGTATAACTTATTTACCTGCCCAATGTTGATGGTGTTGAGACAGCAACCAGCCACAAATTTAAGTTCCTTTATTCAAAAGGTACCGTTACCGGTTTCGAATCATTACAGTTCATCGACAGACGGCTTTCATGCTTTCATTAGAACATGTGGTGCATTTTCTACTGATTAGTTGTCGTTAAATATAAATAATACATAATTACAAGCACTTCACACAAATGGTTGCGTTACAGATTTGCATTGGGATGTGACTCACGTGAAATGCCGGTTTGGAGTACTTGTTTTCACAGTTTTCATCCAGCAGACGGCGTTCGTAGTTTTCACTACATTCCCATCATTGCACACGTAAACTTGTATATATGAGAGCTTCACACTTGTCACTAAATACGTTTCCACGACATTCCTACCGTTGCGCAAGTAAATTTGTATCACTGAGCACTTCATATTAGTCACAGAACAGATTTCTAATATGCATCGCATGTTTTGATAGATACAAAGTGTTTACAATTATATGAGTGTCAAAGATGCTATGATATATCGTAACATTATAAAGATGCCCCATGTTTGGAAAAATATCATGTATTCACTTACGTAACTGAAACGCCTTTTACACCATTACAGAGAGACATTCATTTTGTGAATATTAGAGCGAATACTGCTACACTAATCATAAAGATATTCAGTGACAAATCTGAAGCGCTCAATTATACAAGTTAAAGTGTGCAATGATGGGAATGTACCGAAAACTACGAACGCCGTCTGTTGGATGAAAACTATGAAAACAAGTACTCCAAACCAACATTTCACGTGAGTCACATCCCAAAGAAAATCTGTAACGCAACCATCTGTGTGACGTGCTTATAATTGTGTATTATTTATATTTTAGGACAACTAATCAGTAAAAAATGCACCACATATTCTAATGAAAGCATGAAAGCCGTCTGACGATGAATTTTAATGATTCGAAACCTGTAACGGTACATTTTGAATAAAGATACTTAAAATAAATTTGTGGCTGGTTGAAGCCTCAACAACATCAATATCTGTCATCAAATAAGAGCCACGATCTCCAACCATGTCATCAAATGATAAAATTGCATGTTATTTACCTTATTTCTGGTGAAACCCTAACCTACAATTTGTATTCTCCGACGATACAATATGTGATACTAAAAAAAAGAACTCATTTTAAATTCTTCACGCAAATGGTGATGAGTACACTAGAATATCGCTGTGTCTACACCATCCTTCTTGAATCAGTGTGGAAGATATGGACGTTCGATGATCACCGATATTTACTAAATATCTGTGTTGGCAGTTTGAAACATCGCCAGTGAACTCGTCGCAACATAGTAAGATCCATGTGAGAAACAGAATATCGATCTCTGGCGTTGATAAAAAAACTGGGCTACTTGCCACTGTTGTCAATTGCTTACTTCGCCAATTAAATGAAACTTTTTCTGAATACTTTCTAGCATACCAGCGCAACACATTTTGAGATCTGCAAGACTTGGCCTTGAGAGAGGGGAGGGACCTGTAGTACATTTCAACTAACTAGACAGGAACATTGGCTATGGTAGAAGCTAATCGTGGACTAACGCCTTTTGTTGTTCATTCACTTTGTGTCTTCGTGGAGTCAGGCAGTGTGTACCATTATTGTTTGGAATGCTTTTTGTACTCAGTAAAAAGGATACTACGAAATATGTGAACACATTTTTGTTTGTGGAACAACAGATTACATTTGATCCACGTAAGTATAAGTACTTACACTGAGCTGACAAAAGTCATGGGATGATATGCACAAATACAGATGGCGGTAGTATCGCATACACAAGGTATAAAAGGGCACTACACTGACAGAGCTGTCATTTGTAGTCAGGTTATTCGTCTGAAAAGGTTCTCGATGTGAATATAGCCGCTAAACGTGAATTATCGGACTTTGAACATGGAATGGTAGCTGGAGCTAGACGCATGGGGCACTCAGTTTCGAAAATCGTTAGGGAATTCAATATTCCGAGATACACAGTGTCAAGAGTTTGCCGAGAATACCAAATTTCAGGCATTACCTCTCACCACGGACAACGCAGTGGCCGATGGCCTTCACTTAACGACCGAGAGCAGCGCCGTTTGCATAGAGTATTCAGTGCTAACAGACACGCAACACTGCGTGAAATAACCATCGAAATCAATGTAGGACGTAGGACGAACGTATCCGTTAGAACAGTGCGGTGAAATTTGGCGTTAACGGGCTATGGCAGCAGATGACCAACGCGAGTGCCTTGCTAACAGCATAACATCGCCTGCAGCGCCTCTCCTGGGCTCGAGACGATACCGGTTGTACCCTAGACGACTGGAAAACTGTGACCATGACCAGATGAGTCCCGATTTCAGTTGGTCAGAGCTGATGGTAGGGTTCAAGTGTGGCGCAGCCCCCACGAAGCCATGGACCCAAGTTGTAAAAAAGGCCCGGCCGGGGTGGCCGAGCGGTTCTAGGCGCTACAGTCTGTAACCGCGCGACCGCTACGGTCGCAGGTTCGAATCCTGCCTCGGGTATGGATGTTTGTGATGTCCTTAGGTTAGTTAGGTTTAAGTGGTTCTAAGTTCTAGGGGACTAATGACCTCAGAAGTTAAGTCCCATAGTGCTCAGAGCCATTTGAACCATTTGTAAAAAAGGCACTGTGCAACCTAGTGGTGCCTGTATAATGGATTGGGCTATGTTTAGATGGAGTGCACTGGGTCCTCTGGTCCAACTTAACCGATCATTCACTGGAAACGGTTATGTCGGCTACTTGCAGACCATTTACACCCATTCATGGGCTTCATATTCCCAAACATCGGTGGCATTTTTATGGATGACAGTGCGCCATGTCACCAGGCTACAACTGTTCGCGATTGGTTTGAAGAACATTCCAGACATTTTGAATGAATGATATATCCACCCAGATCGACCGCCATCCCATCGAACATTTATGGGACATAATCGAGAGGTCAGTTCATGCACAAAATCTTACACCGGCAACACCCTCGCAGTTGTGGACGGCTATAGATGCATGGCTCAGTATTTCTGCAGCGGACTTCCAACAACATGTTGAATCCATGTCACGTCGAGTCGCTGCATTACGACGGGCAAAAGCACGTCCGACACGATATTAGGAGGTACCCCACGACTCTTATCACTTCAGTGTATATAAAGAAAGCGCTATATCCACATTTAAGATTGCAGAACACTGTATTCTCTCACGTCTCGAATAATTTTGCTCTTTTCGTTTGATACTTTGAAAGATAATTATTACGAATAATTAACACTTTCAATACTCATTTTCACATGGTTTTTGTTAATTCTAGAGACCATTATGTAATTATGCGTCATTGTAGGAACATAGTATTCTCCGACGAGTGATGTCAGCATGTTGCTGATACTACTTTTTTAATATTTATATCGTTACCAAAGGCTTTACGAAAACCAAAGAAAATTCCGACCACTAGAGTACTCAAATGTGGAGTGATCAATGAGCGAATTGCTTTATATTTCGACCGTTAGCAGAACTACCGGCAGCTAAGTAACAAGCATCGATGTCTGCTCCTTCGGTTTCTCATTCAGGCTTCCACCTAAAATTTATAGTACTGTATACCCATCAAAAATTGTCCGTTGAATTTCCTCAATATGAGAGCTATAAGGGCGATCGGTTTTACTTACTGGTAGTTGGGAGCTCCAACGTCAGGCGCGTAATGGGGCCCCTTAGGGAAATGGCAGCAAGACAGGGGAAGAAAACCAATGTGCACTCCGTGTGCATACCGGGGGGAGTCATTCCAGATGTGGTTCAAATGGCTCTGAGCACTATGGGACTCAACATCTTAGGTCATAAGTCCCCTAGAACTTAGAACTACTTAAACCTAACTAACCTAAGGACATCACACACACCCATGCCCGAGGCAGGATTCGAACCTGCGACCGTAGCAGTCCCGCGGTTCCGGACTGCAGCGCCAGAACCGCTAGACCACCGCGGCCGGCTCCAGATGTGGAAAGGGTCCTTCCGGATGCCATGTAGGGTACAGGGTGCACCCATCTGCAGGTGGTCGCTCATGTCGGCACCAATGATGGGTGTCGCTATGGATCGGAGGAAATCCTCTCTGGCTTCCGGCGGCTATCTGATTTGGTGAAGACTGCCAGTCTCGCTAGCGGGATGAAAGCAGAGCTCACCATCTGCAGCATCGTCGACAGGACTGACTGCGGACCTTTGGTACAGAGCCGAGTGGAGGGTCTGAATCAGAGGCTGAGACGGTTCTGCGACCATGTGGGCTGCAGATTCCTCGACTTGCGCCATAGGGTGGTGGGGTTTCGGGTTCCGCTGGATAGGTCAGGAGTCCACTACACGCAACAAGCGGCTACACGGGTAGCAGGGGTTGTGTGGCGTGGGCAGGGCGGTTTTTTAGATTAGATGGCCTTGGGCAAATACAGAAAGGGCAACAGCCTCAACGGGTGCGGGGCAAAGTCAGGACATGCGGGGACCAAGCAGCAATCGGTATTGTAATTGTCAACTGTCGAAGCTGCGTTGGTAAAGTACCGGAACTTCAAGCGCTGATAGAAAGCACCGAAGCTGAAATCGTTATAGGTACAGAAAGCTGGCTGAAGCCAGAGATAAATTCTGCCGAATTTTTTACAAACGTACAGAGGTGTTTAGAAAGGATAGATTGCATGCAACCGGTGGTGGCGTGTTTGTCGCTGTTAGTAGTAGTTTATCCTGTAGTGAAGTAGAAGTGGATAGTTCCTGTGAATTATTATGGGTGGAGGTTACACTCAACAACCGAGCTAGGTTAATAATTGGCTCCTTTTACCGACCTCCCGACTCAGCAGCATTAGTGGCAGAACAACTGAGAGAAAACTTGGAATACATTTCACATAAATTTTCTCAGCATGTTATAGTCTTAGGTGGAGATTTCAATTTACCAGATATAGACTGGGACACTCAGATGTTTAGGACGGGTGGTAGGGACAGAGCATCGAGTGACATTATACTGAGTGCACTATCCGAAATTTACCTCGAGCAATTAAACAGAGAACCGACTCGTGGAGATAACATCTTGGACCTACTGATAACAAACAGACCCGAACTTTTCGATTATGTATGTGCAGAACAGGGAATCAGTGATCATAAGGCCGTTGCAACATCCCTGAATATGGAAGTTAATAGGAATACAAAAAAAGGGAGGAAGGTTTATCTGTTTAGCAAGAGTAATAGAAGGCAGATTTCAGACTACCTAACATATCAAAACGGAAATTTCTGTTCCGACACTGACAATGTTGAGTGTTTATGGAAAAAGTTCAAGGCAATCGTAAAATGCGTTTTAGACAGGTACGTGCCGAGTAAAACTGTGAGGGGCGGGAAAAACCCACCGTGGTACAACAACAAAGTTAGGAAACTACTGCGAAAGCAAAGAGAGCTTCACTCCTAGTTTCAACGCAGCCAAAACCTCTCAGACAAACAGAAGCTAAACGATGTCAAAGTTAGCGTAAGGAGGGCTATGCGTGAAGCGTTCAGTGAATTCGAAAGTAAAATTCTATGCACCGACTTGACAGAAAATCCTAGGAAGTTCTGGTCTTACGTTAAATCAGTAAGTGGCTCGAAACAGCATATCCAGACACTCCGGGATGATGATGGCATTGAAATAGAGGACGACACGCGTAAAGCTGAAATACTAAACACCTTTTTCCAAAGCTGTTTCACAGAGGAAGACCGCACTGCAGTTCCTTCTCTAAATCCTCGCACAAACGAAAAAATGGCTGACATCGAAATAAGTGTCCAAGGAATAGAAAAGCAACTGGAATCACCCAACAGAGGAAAGTCCACTGGACCTAACGGGATACCAATTCGATTCTACACAGAGTACGCGAAAGAACTTGCCCCCCTTCTAACAGCCGTGTACCGCAAGTCTCTAGAGGAACGGAGGGTTCCAAATGATTGGAAAAGAGCACAGGTAGTCCCAGTCTTCAAGAAGGGTCGTCGAGCAGATGCGCAAAACTATAGACCTATATCTCTGACGTCGATTTGTTGTAGAATTTTAGAACATGTTTTTTGCTCGAGTATCATGTCGTTTTTGGAAACCCAGAATCTACTATGTAGGAATCAACATGGATTCCGGAAACAGCGATCGTGTGAGACCCAACTCGCCTTATTTGTTCATGAGACCCAGAAAATATTAGATACAGGCTCCCAGGTAGATGCTATTTTTCTTGACTTCCGGAAGGCGTTCGATACAAAAATGGTTCAAATGGCTCTGAGCACTATGGGACTCAACTGCTGAGGTCATTAGTCCCCTAGAACTTAGAACTAGTTAAACCTAACTAACCTAAGGACATCACAAACATCCATGCCCGAGGCAGGATTCGAACCTGCGACCGTAGCGGTCTTGCGGTTCCAGACTGCAGCGCCTTTAACCGCACGGCCACTTCGGCCGGCCGTTCGATACGGTTCCGCACTGTCGCCTGATAAACAAAGTAAGAGCCTACGGAATATCAGACCAGCTGTGTGGCTGGATTGAAGAGTTTTTAGCAAACAGAACACAGCATGTTGTTATCAATGGAGAGACGACTACAGACGTTAAAGTAACCTCTGGCGTGCCACAGGGGAGTGTTATGGGACTATTACTTTTCACAATATGTATAAATGACCTAGTAGATAGTGTCGGAAGTTCCATGCGGCTTTTCGCGGATGATGCTGTAGTATACAGAGAAGTTGCAGCATTAGAAAATTGTTGCAAAATGCAGGAAGATCTGCAGCGGATAGGCACTTGGTGCAGGGAGTGGCAACTGTCCCTTAACATAGACAAATGTAATGTATTGCGAATACATAGAAAGAAGGATCCTTTATTGTATGATTATATGATAGCGGAACAAACACTGGTAGCAGTTACTTCTGTAAAATATCTGGGTGTATGCGTGCGGAACGATTTGAAGTGGAATGATCATATAAAATTAATTGTTGGTAAGGCGGGTACCAGGTTGAGATTCATTGGGAGAGTGCTTAGAAAATGTAGTCCGTCAACAAAGGAGGTGGCTTACAAAACACTCG
Source organism: Schistocerca nitens (assembly GCF_023898315.1). Taxonomy (NCBI): domain Eukaryota; kingdom Metazoa; phylum Arthropoda; class Insecta; order Orthoptera; family Acrididae; genus Schistocerca; species Schistocerca nitens. The sequence goes on from NC_064619.1 coordinate 341,120,689, forward strand.
TTCGACCTATACTTGAGTATTGCTCATCAGTGTGGGATCCGTACCAGATCGGGTTGACGGAGGAGATAGAGAAGATCCAAAGAAGAGCGGCGCGTTTCGTCACAGGGTTATTTGGTAACCGTGATAGCGTTACGGAGATATTTAATAAACTCAAGTGGCAGACTCTGCAAGAGAGGCGCTCTGCATCGCGGTGTAGCCTGCTCGCCACGTTTCGAGAGGGTGCGTTTCTGGATGAGGAATATATTGCTTCCCCCTACTTATACCTCCCGAGGAGATCACGAATGTAAAATTAGAGAGATTAGAGCGCGCACGGAGGCTTTCAGACAGTCGTTCTTCCCGCGAACCATACGCGACTGGAACAGGAAAGGGAGGTAATGACAGTGGCACGTAAAGTGCCCTCCGCCACACACCGTTGGGTGGCTTGCGGAGTATAAATGTAGATGTAGATGTAGGTTTTAATATTAAAAACCATTCAAAAGATAAGATCGCACAAAATATTTTTTATTCAAGACAACCGCTTTGAACAGTCTTAGCTGTCATCTTGAGGCCTTAAACATTTCTTGATAGCAAAACATGGTCTTTTGTACATGAGGTTCAGCATAAAATGAACATGTTTTACTACCAGAAATTTTTAAGACCTGAAGATGACAGCTAAGACTCTTGAAACCGGTTGTCTTGAATAAAAAATATTTTGTGCGATCTTTGCTTTTGAATGGTTTTTAAAAAAACTATCCGCCATGACACTGCGATGAATGATACATCCTTTGCAATTCCCAGTGATTAAAAAAGAGTGGAGCATCATGATGGTAGCCGGGGCTGTAGCGCCGCAACCAATAATTGGATCTCTTTCATACAGGATGCAACATGAATGACTCCCGTAATTAACTGTGCTGGGAAAGACTCCTTCATTCGATAAAGAAGACCGCCATTTGAGGGATGTAATTTTGACATCGAGGTGTACATTGACACAGATGTATCTGGCCTGTTGAAACCACTCCCCTCGTAAGAACTCACAAACAGGCAGTCTTCTAGACTTCGTAATGGTGAGAAAGGTATTCAGTCATGGCGTCCCCACTCCGGCAAAGGATAAGTAACAACATTCAGCTCAACTCCCGTCAAATGCCGTACAGGCGACAAGTGTTAATACTATTTACACAAAAAAGGGCAAGGAACCCTCCCTCGCGGCGACATATGTAGGGAAACGAGCACGCATCGGATAATTTCATGCTGCTCTTGGTAATCACCCACACGACATTAGCCGTTCGTCCTAGAGGCGTCGAACCTGTGGTGGTAGATTTCTCTGATGTTGAATTTTACATTTTCGCCTTTCCCTCTCCTTTGGTAGCACTGGTAGCATTTTACGTCCTGCCGGACTTGGATATTCTGTGCAGTCCCTGTGCAGCACCTACGAACTTCTTGTACAGTTGTCTATGCTCAAAGACAAAAAATATATATAACTAGTAAACTTCAATGTTTTTTCCTTGTGATTTTCCCTTTTTCACAAATTTCCCTTAGTTAGCGAAGTATAATGCAGCTGTGCTTACCACGGAACATACAGACACCTCGGCGTCAGCATTAACCTTACAGCAGACAGGTGTTCACCGCTCGCAACGCCTAAAGGTGACGCACAGACGTTCCGTCCATAACATCGATTACTAGGTCTGAATGCGTTAACAAGTCGTTATTCAAGCTCAGTCAAGATTCGTGATTTCCATTCTGGGGAGGGTGGTGAAATGGTTATCAGTGTGGTCAAATTCTCGAGTGCCTCAGAGTCCTACCAACATTTTGTCCCCTTCCATTATGCCTGAAAATATATAAATATATTTTTTTGGCAGTTATGTTCAACGCGCAGATTGCGAAATACGTCAGAATGCACAAAAAACCTTGTAGATAATGCACTTTCGCAAGGAAACCCGTTAACAAGCAAGAAAGGTGTCAGCAACTGAAAGTAAAGCGAGCGAGGTGGCGCAGTGGTTAGACACTGGACTCGCATTCGGGAGGACGACGGTTCAATCCCGCGTCCGACCATCCTGATTTAGGTTTTCCGTGATTTCCCTAAATCACTCCAGGCAAATGCCGGGATGGTTCCTTTGAAAGGGCACGGCCGACTTCCTTTCCCGTCCTTCCATAATCCGATGAGACCGATGACCTCGCTGTTTGGTCTCTTTCCCCAAAGAACCCAACCCAACTGAAAGTAAGGCCACATGTTTCGCGCTCATATTTCGTATAATCGTTCATGAAACCCTCACTAGCTGGTGACCTATTACGCTTTCCAAGTGTACTTAGGGAAACATTTACAAACTTAGCATGCCTTCGCTACAGTGGATACAAATTCCATTGCCAGAAACAACAGAGTGTCTTTGACGCTATAAAAGCAATATCAGAAGTCAGTTACTGACTATCAAAGCATAAATACAAAGACGGTGTTTCGAGAGTGAAGGTTCAGATACATTGTTAATTACGCCCCATAAACCACTGCTAAATGGAGCAAACCGTCATTTTAAGGCGCAGCCTTAAGACTAGCAAATACCTGTTTGAAAAACGTCTCACGTTATTAACACTTCTAAAAGTTTATTTAAACCAGTGATGAAAATACTCGAAATGCTCCCTAACAATTGAAATTTTCTAATACAGACTGAAAAATATATTTTACTGTATCTTTCGGGATGGTTCCACCTCACAGACTTTAACTAAGTGCCAAGCCTTTCAAAGACAACCAAATCTCGGTCCAGGCATCCTGTCACTCTGAAGTACAGCGGAACCAAACGAGTAGGAGCAGAAAATTGCAACCCGTTTAAGAGGACTGGTAAAAAGAGCGTAGAATCTTATATAGTAGAAGTCACGGAAAGTCGTGATCACAGTGGTAAACAGATAGAATAAAAATAGGAAGCTGATGCCAAGGCCACGAGGGGCGACAAAACTATTCAATTTTAGAGAGAAAAAAATAACAAATAAAGCCACATCGTTATCATAGTAGCAAATCTACCACTGTAAAAACTTTTTGTAGTTCATCTGATAAAACGGTGTATATGACCAGTGGTTGGCTAGGTGCAGATATCATACCCAACTCAAAGTTTGTGCATTGTCTTATGCTGCCACAGGACTATGCTTTTTTATTGGAGGCTGGTTGTAGACTGAAACTTCCTGCCAGATTAAAACTGTGTGCCGGACCGAGACTCGAACTGAGACCTTTGCCTTTCGCGAAAGGCAAAGGTCCAGAGTTCAAGTCTCGGTCCAGCACACAATTTTAATCTGCCAGGAAGTTTCATATCAGCGCACACTCCGCTGCAGAGTGAAACTCTCATTCTGGTTGTAGATTGTTTGGCTTCTTGACTAATAAACTACCTATACTTTTTTCTTCTCTTGAAATTAATACTTTTATGCTTCTGGGATTCAAACCTGCGACCGTAGCGGTCTCGCGGTTCCAGACTGAAGCGCCTAGAACCGCACGGCCACACCGGTCGGCTGTTTTCCTTCACAGTCTTCAATTTTCGTCTTTCACGATCACTCAACACACACTTTCGTCACCGTTGTGAATTAGCGGATGATGTTTTCCCGCTTTCCCTGTACATGGCATAAGTCTACGGTGTGATGCCTCTTGAAACACCAAACCCTTCAACTGAATTGGTTAAGGAAGAACGCACCATTAGGTCCCCAATAATTTTCCCGTGTTCGAATTTCTCGCCGGCCGCAGTGGCCGAGCGGTTCTAGGCGCTACACTCTGGAACCGCGCCACCGCTACGGTCGCAGGTTCGAATCCTATCTCGGGCATGGAAGTGTGTGATGTCCGTAGGTTACTTAGGTTTAAGTAGTTCTAAGTTCTAGGCGACTGATGACCTCAGAAGTTAAGTCGCATAGTGCTCAGAGCCATTTGAACCGCGACTGACACTTGCAACATACTGAGGACATCGCACAGGAGCCTGTCGGGTGTCCAATAGAATAGCGCGCAACCTGCAGGCTTGGCTAGCATCTGCATTTATGTTGAAGCATGCTTTTCTCGCGGTGTTTCCATATTTTTGTCCAACCCGTGCATATTGTTCGTTCAGCTGTGCAGGGTCGTACGCTTATATCGTGTATGTCTGGAAATGGATTTGTTAACAGTAAGACATCCTCCACATGGACAGTGTGACAGTGTGTAGTGTCTAGAGTACCAAGGACTGTCAGCATGGCCACCATTACTGCGGCTTGCCTTGACACGAAAGAGGAGTAAGGCATGCTGACAAGGGGCCCACAATATGATCACCTCTAGTGTACGTCGCTGGTAATTTGGACAGTAGCCATTACATTTCGGAAGTGTTACGGCCAGAGGCTGCCTCTTGTCTTCGATGTCTCCATGACATTAGCTTTCAACAAGATAACGCAAGACCAGAGTTACCTCGATTCGGAATGTGTTCGACTATCTACATCTACATCTACATCCATACTCCGCAAGCCACCTGACGGTGGGTCGCGGAGGGTTCCTTGAGTGCCTCTATCGGTTCTCCCTTCTATTCCAGTCTCGTATTGTTCGTGGAAAGAGAGATTGTCGGTATGCCTCTGTGTGGGCTCTAATCTCTCTCATTTTATCCTCTAGATCTCTTCGCGAGATATACGTAGGAGGGAGCAATATACTCCTTGATTCCTCGGTGAAGGTATGTTCTCGAAACTTCAACAAAAGCCCGTTTCGAGCTACTGAGCGTCTCTCCTGCAGAGTCTTCCACTGGAGTTTATCTTTCATCTCCGTAACCGTTGGATCTTCTCTATCTCTTCTATCAACCCTATCTGGTACGGATCCCACACTGCTAAGCAGTATTCAAGCAGTGGGCAAACAAGTGTACTGTAACTACTTCCTTTGTTTTCGGATTGCTTTTCCTTAGGATTCTTCGAATGAATCTGTCTGGCATCTGCTTTACCGACGATCAACTTTATATGGTGATTCCAATTTAAATCACTCCTAATGCCTACTCCCAGATAATTTATGGAATTAACTGCTTCCAGTTTCTGACCTGCTATATTGTAGCTAAATGATAAGGGATCTTTCTTTCTATGTATTCGCAGCACATTACACTTGTCTACATTGAGATTCAATTGCCATTCCCTGCACCATGTGTCAATTCGCAGCAGATCCTCCTGCATTTCAGTACAATTTTGCATTGTTACAACCTCTCGATATACCACAGCATCATCCGCAAAAAGCCTCAGTGACCTTCCGATGTTATCCACAAGGTCATTTATGTATATTGTGAATAGCAACGGTCCTACGACACTCCCCTGCGGCACACCTGAAATCACTCTTACTTCGGAAGACTTCTCTCCATTGAGAATGACAAGCTGCGTTCTGTTATCTAGGAAATCTTCAATCCAATCACACAATTGGTCTGATAGCCCATATGCTCTTACTTTGTTCATTAAACGACTGTGGGGAACTGTATCGAACAATTTCCCTGGCAAGTAAATTATCCTGATCTCTCACCAATTGAAAAGAAGTAGACATGGTTCAAAGCCAATAGACGTGGTTTGCCGAGAGACTGGCTGGCCCCTCTCGCCAGCCAGTACGATTGATGAACTCTGGCACAAAGTTAAAGTAGTATGGAATGACGCACCCATATCTGCTATCGAAGATAGTTTGGCTCTATACCTAACTGGGTGGTAGCTGTCGCTGCTGCTAAAAGCGGCAGCTTCGTGTACTGATTTCTACACCTTTTATACAGCAGAATCGCCTTAAAATTTAACTGTCCATTTTTCACACTATACTACCAACACCGAAAACGTTAAATTTCGTCGTTTGCTATCTTTCGTGGCGTTCCATTTTTAGTGACCAGCACCCTGTGCTTTGTCTTGTAATGTTGAGGTCGCTGTGGAGCACCATCTTTGCTGCAACTGTGTAATCATCCAAATAACATCTTGTATAAACCTTCAGAGAACTGGGTAAACGATTGCGGCTTCTCAGTGTATTTACATCTTAATGAAATTTGTCATACGTAATATATCTCGTTCAAACGAGCAGCTCAACTCACAGAATTAGTATTACGAATAAGAACAACAGACTAAGTAAGTCAATAAATATCTGCAATTTTGCTCTAATTGTCTTCACGTTGCCTTTACGACTTTGTGTGCCCACCAGCCGCCAGCTGGCACCGCTGTCGCCAGGTGACCACCTGAAGCTGCAATTCATAGACGACTTTCGGCACAATACGGGGACAATTTTTTGTCACAGCGCAGTTTATACCAGTGGACTGAACAGTTCAAAAGTGTTCGAACGAGAGTGAAGGATGAGGAAAGAGTGGGGCATCCAGTTACAGCCACAACTGATCCTAATATCGAACAAGTCCGTGCCCTGATTCCGAATAACAGACGAGTGACTGCTGATTATGTAGAAAACAATATGCAGACTGGTCATCGTTCTGCATCTGAAATCATGCATAACAGGTTTAACTTTCACAAATTCTGTGCGAGGTGGATTGCAAAACAACTCGATAATGAGCACGAGCGTAACCGGGTGAAATTCTTTCAGTCATACTAAACAGGTGAAACGTTTCTGAAACCAAACGTCAACAATGGATTCGTCACTTCGAACCAGAGGAAACGCCAGAGCATGGAATGAATGCACCAAAATCTACAGTCAAAAAGAAATTCACGAGTCAACTTCCGCAGGAAAAGTGATGCTCACAGTTCTTTGGGACTCACAAGGGCCAACTGTGGAACATTGTCTGGGAAAGGGGTCAACAGTAAAATGTTTACGTTACAGGGATGTGCTGTTAAAAAACCTGCAATTCGCAATAAACACAGAGGTCGCTTGTCGAAAGGAGTTCCTTTGTTGTGTGGCAATGCACGTCCGCATGCCGCACGCCACACCACTCAAACTCTTCAGACTCTGCGTTTCGAGGTGTTGGAGCATCCTTCATACAGTCCCGATCCCGCCACGTCTGTGTTATCCACATAAAAATGCTTAAGAGGCCGACGATTTGGCTCCGATCACTGGATGAAGTAATTGGTCCGCGCGTAGCTTGCTGCGCAACCAAAAATCTTTTTTCCAGAAGATATCCAACAGTTTGTGCAACGGTGGGCCAAGTGCATTTAAAAGCAGATCACTGTGTTGAAAACTTACGTTATTAAAGATTGTGTACTCTTGTTGCAATAAATTATAAAAAGTGATTGCGGATACTTATTGACAACCTCATACATAAAATCTCTTTTCTCTGCCTCGTGATGGCTGAGTGTTGTGTGCTGTCCTTAGGTTAGTTAGGTTTAAGTAGTTCTAAGTTCTAGGGGACTTATGACCACAGCAGTTGAGTCCCATAGTGCTCAGAGCCATTTGAACCATTTGAAAATCTTAGTTACTTACTTCGGTCCAGAATGGTATCCATTATAAAAAAACACATGTTTTCAATAAATAAAACTAAAACTGCTATCAATATTAGAAGGTTGGTTTGAACGTTACAGTGCTTTACTAAGCATTGTCCTATTGGAGGTGGCATGTCACTGACTTTCTTTGATTGTCGAACTGAGCTACCGAGCCAGTTATAGGGTGATCCACAGTTTAACGTAGGCTGCGAACCATAAGTCCATAAAAAGTTTAGCTGCTACTCAACTACAAGACCATCCAAACTAATTTATTGTTGGTTAACTGTTTCTATTCCACTGATGAATTTCATAGCAAAAACAGTTTTTGTACCTCTTGTTAAACATGTGGCATAACAAAAATCGTATCTAATACTTGACTTCGTCACAACTTCATTGCAGTAACCCATTCAGTTTAAGTAAGCCTTGGAAACTCTTGTGCGGTCTAAGGCGCTGCAGCCGTGGACTGCGCGGCTGGTCCCGGCGGAGGTTCGAGTCCTCCCGCGGGCATGGGCGTGTGTGTGTTTGTCCTTAGGATAATTTAGGTTACGTAGTGTGTAAGCTTAGGGACTGGTGACCTTAGCAGTTTAAGTCCCATAAGATTTCACACACATTTTAACATTTTTTTGAAACTCTTGTTTTGTATGATATTTAGCTACGGTAGCCTTGTAATTAACTCGCTGAAAAGCATAAACATGTAAGGGTATTTTAGTGCTAAGTGTTTTAATTAATATATATATTTCTTACATCCTTGCGCTTCATCTCACTTAGAATATGTATTCAGGATATTGGCGTAGTTGTTCTTTTCTAAATCTGAATTATGAACTTTTGTTTATCTGACATGTTCTGTATTGTCAAGAACCTCCACACTATTGGTCTGAGGAACGAACAGTATAAGATAATAAATGCAACGTTGTCAGAACCGTATGACTGAGCTACAGTTTTAAACACAAAGACGCTTCCGAAAAATCAGACGAAACCCGCATTTTTTTAACGTGTAACTTAACTGAAAATGCTATTCGTTATTTCCGTGAAACGAACTTATAGTTTCTAATAATCCGAAGGTATTTAGTCTTTATAGACTCAGCTATGTCTTGCAGTATTTCAGCAAAGAGACTAACGAATATTGTATGCATAGTTTATAGTTTATCATGCCCTACTGCGCTGCATGGACTATCGAATGTCTTTGGTTCAGCTGTTCTTGCAGATAGGGCAGCGCTGCGGCAAAGATAAAAAATATAGCGTGTAACCAAAACAAAATCCGCTCTCGGCACGAAACATTTGCAGATAAACATCCCTGTCTTGGCTAGTCTCGCCCTCACGCTAAGGCATATTTTCTGCTCCCAATGCAGATTTCATGAATACGGAAGAGGATATTTTTATGCAGAGTGTAAAACCATGCTAAGAAGTTTCTGTCTTGATCAACAGTTGCTATCCCTGCTAATATATTGTACTCGACTATTAATTATCCAGCAGTTCAGTTACGTATTGTTGTGAATGGCTTATAGGAAATTACTTTTGCATATGTGCAGAAATTTGCCATGCTTAACGCGATAGTGCAAACATGACTTTATTTCATTGACCCTACGTTGTGAAAAAGAAGAAACACCCTCTATATTCCCATGGCAAGGTCCTATCGAAAACTCCCTGTGTTTGTTCGTCTGCTCCTGTGTACACTGTGTCGAGTGTGCAGTTTCTTAGAACGCTTCCATTTTTTTTATTAATAGTATTGCTGTTCATCTGTTTTACTGACAGTGTTTAGTTTACAGAGGACCGTCGATTATCTAAAATTACTGGAAATGAGAAGATGTTTGGATAGCTGATTTTTGGGATACGTTAGTAGACAATTTACTGAAAAATATTGCGCTGGTGGTAATATGAGAATGAAAATAAGAAACGCTGAATAAATACAGCACCATAAATATATTTTTTGTAATATACCTGTTACAAACAATACGGAGAGTTGATTATATAGCCTAGATTGGACAGTTTAAAAAGACCATTAAAGTAGGAAAATAAGCCCAAATCTCTCTTTTCCCTTCAGAGTTGAGACTTGTTTTTATTCTAGACAGTAATTGGCAGCACCACATTTTTCTTGTTATTACCACATCATGACCGCCTTTTCAGCTCGGTTGTCATCGCTACGTTCCTGTTCATCGTCACAGAGATCATGACACTTGCAGTTATTACATCGTCCGTCAGTACTTAGTAGCCGGAAGTATCAACATTGCTTTAGAGCCAGTCTTGGATATTTTCCTGATCACATGTTTCAAATGCTGAAGATTCGTTAATCAGCTCAGCAAGTTCGGACAGAAATCGGTTGATTGGTGGCTCTCCAGGTGCAACAATTCATCTGCAGCAAGGCGCGTTGCTCAGTGCCTACCTCGTGGTTTTCTGCCATTTTTATCGTTTTTCTTTGCGTGCTTCCATCTTCACGGTGACGTACACTCACATAGTTTGTAATGGCAGCACTGTACTTTTTAACACAGATTGCCATACCCGTAATATTACTCTGTCTTCGGTGTTGGCACTCTGAAGTGTTAACGTCTGATATTTTTGCGTTTCCCACTCCATATTTCCGAGTTGATCCGGACCCAATAGCACATGTCTTCAACTGCTCTATTATTTTAGGTTTATCGAAAACATTAAGAACAACACGCTATCGCTTAGCCGCTATTTCAAACGTCACAACAGCACGATCTGACCAGCCTAGCGAAACATCAGCTATTGTTTCAGGTGATCACCGTTCAGATAATCGAATCTCTCTGTAACTGTATAGCTACGAAATATGTCCCTATTTATTTCTCGTTTGTTTCTCGTCTTGCTTAAGGTAGATGCAGATTTACGAGCATAACTCAGTCATGCTTCCGTCACGTAGTGCGAATGTCGTCTGTGAACGGCACAGGTAGTAAACGATGGGAGGAACCTCGATAGTTAACCGATTGTTGAAGAACAAAGCATTGTCTGCTGGTGTTACGGCCTGTTACAACGGTGAAGGACACCGCTGAAGATGAAAGCCCCCAGATACAACCAACAGGCGTCAGTGGAGCAGCGCGTATTGTAGTTACTACACTAAATGAAATTGACGTGGTTCGGTTTCCTATTGAATATAAATTCGACGAGAAAAATAATATTGCTAAACTACATGTAAGTCGCTAACGCTGACTTAAAATTACTCAATAAATTGGTAGGCTTCCTGGTAAGGGTTTATCTGGATATGGCTTTGAACTTAATACCAGTGGAATAATTATAAAATGGTTCAAATGGCTCTGAGCACTATGGGACTCAACATCTGTGGTCATAAGTCCCCTAGAACTTAGAACTACTTAAACCTAACTAACCTAAGGACATCACACACATCCATGCCCGAGGCAGGATTCGAACCTGCGACCGTAGCAGTCGCGCGGTTCCTGACTGAGCGCCTAGAACCGCTAGACCACCGCGGCCGGCTAATTATAAAAGATCCTAAACGTAATCGCAACGACAGTGCAAAATCTTCTACTGGAAGTTCAACAAAAACAAATAGCTCCGCAAAGCCTTGGTAAAAGATCAATCTAATTTATTTAGAATCCACGATTATGCACCGTTCTTGGTACATATATGAAATAAAAATTGTAATGTTGACAAACTTCTTGTAATTGCGTACGGAAAATTACTATATTCCAATTACCATAAAGATAATGTGATACATTCATCATAAGCAGTAAAAAATAGTTGAAAGTAGAAATATTATATTATGCACCAGCTGCTACTGTTCCGGCTGTAAGTAGGCTGTTTAGGTTTTTATGTTGGTAACGCCACGTAGCGCTCTGTATGAAAATCATTGACTGTGCTGTGTGCAGTTTGTGGCTGGTTTGCATTGTTGGAATAATCTCTCTTGTAGTGTTGGGCAGTTGGATGTGAACAGCGCGTAGCGTTGCGCAGTTGGAAGTGAGCCGCCAGTAGTGGTGGATGTGGGGAGAGAGATGGCGGAGCTTTGAGAGCGGATGATCTGGACGTGTGTCCATCAGAGACAATAAATTTGTAAGACTAGATGTCACGAACTGATGTATATATTATGACTTTTGAACACTATTAAGATAAATACATTGTTTGTTCTCTATCAAAATCTTTCATTTGCTAACTATGCCTATCAGTAGTTAGTGCCTTCAGTAGTTAGAATCTTTATTTAGCTGGCAGTATTGGCGCTCGCTGTATTGCAGTAGTTCGAGTAACGAAGATTTTTGTGAGATAAGTGATTCATGAAAGGTATAGGTTACTGCTAGTCAGGGCCATTCTTTTGTAGGGATTATTGAAAGTCAGATTGCATTGCGCTAAAAATATTGTGTTACAGTTTAGTGTTGATCAGAATAAGTAAAGAGAGAAATGTCTGAGTACGTTCAGTTTTGCTCAGCTGTTTGAAAATCAAATAACGTAGAGGTTTACCAGCACAGTAATTCATAATTTCTCTAAGGGGAAGTTTCACGGTACGCAACATAAATACACAGTGCAAGTGGAACACAAAATTACGATATTTCCTGTCTGCATACGCGATAGTCCTCCCTTTTCTGCTAGCAGTGTATTTCCGAGGCCATTAGAGACGAATCAAACAGCGTTCCAGGATCCATATCGAGGAATTTGGGGAAATCACGACAAAACAACGAATTTCTGAGTGTTGAAGGAGGCACCATGCCTGAAGACCATAAAAAGATGACTGCACCGAAATAGAGGCATAACAGCGCACACTCAGATATTTAAGTACAATACGTATGTAAACCAACGCATCATTTCATTTGAAATTGGGAATACATTACTGAAACACGTTGTGCTACTGGTGAAAAAAAAACGTTACTGTTACAGTACTTAACACAGCTGTAGGCTTTCGAAAAACATCGTTTATGCCGGATGATATTTAGAAAAATAAGTGTGTATGTTCGGACGGGATCTTGAATTACGCTCCTCCTGTGCTCTGTTTAGGTCTGTACTTTTTTTGTGACGAAGCTATGGAGACGGAGGCTGATCTCTTCATCATGAACAAATCTGTATTAAAATATGTGTAACTATAGGTGATAAAAATTAATTATTGAACAAGTTATGGCAATTACTTACGTCCGGTTACAACACAACCTAAATAATCAGAAGACTCCAGCTGCTAACGTTACAAACTTAGCTGCTTCATGATTACAATGTTAAAAGGACGAAGAGAAACATTATTTCAGTCGAACTAAGCTATTGTAAGGCCAGAAGCCAAAACTGGCCCCTAATTTCTACCCAATAAATACTCATTTAAAATAGTATGCGACTGAACTGAACAAATATCTAGCTCGTTAATCAAGTTTAACGTGAAAAAGAAATAAATATGAAAACATAGTTGCTGCGAGTATTAGAATCACGCACACAGAGCACTCCTTCGGAGCTTGTGCTACGGGGAGAGGGGATGGAGGGGCAGTGGGCACGGGGTAGGTGCGGGGGAGGGGGGGGGGAGTCATAAAGTGCAATGCTCAATACGAGGGGCGTGCAATAAATAATGCAACACATTTTTTCCTGAAAGCAGGTTGGTTTTTTTTTTTCAGTATTCCAATAGACCATATCATTCCCCACTCTTCTGGCTACAAAATCCTATTTTTCAACATAATCTCCGTTCAATGCGACGGTTTTACGCTACCCTACTGGGGGGGCCTGTATGGTACCACTCTACTGGTCGACGACGGAGCCAACGCCTTGCTGCATCAATAACCCTCCCACCATCCACGTAGCGCTTCTCGATGAGGGCGTCTTTCATTGCGCCAAAGAAATGAAAGTCGGAAGGTGGCTTTAGGGTGGATGGGGAAGAGTAATCCAAAAAATTTTCGAGTGCTTGTCTCGGATGCGCAGACTTGTATGATGCCTTGCGTTGTCATGGAGAAGGACAAGGCCGTTTGCATTTTTGTGGCGACGAACACGTTGAAGACTTACTTGTCTTAGATCTCCTGAGAATAGTGTAGCAGGAGTTACACCTGACTGCTACCGACCGGCACGCAGGAGATGGACGGGTTTGCGCGACCTTGTTACGACGATGACAGACGCCTCGCACAACGACTCATCGCGCTTCCGTTCACTGTGAGATCTACGTAGACATTCTGCATGCACCTGTGAATATCTGCGACGCTCTGATTTTCCTCCAACAGAAGCTCGATGACAGCTCCGGGCTTGGAATGCACCTCCGTTACGGACGCCACTTTGAAGGCTAAGTATAGCGCCGCCACCTATTGGAACTTCATGAAACTAGAGGGACCGAAGCAAGAACATTCCACGATGTCCCACAACAAATTCTGCAGTTTGTCAACTGAAACAGGCTGAGAAAGAATCGTGTTGCATCACTTATTGAACTTAAACATCAAGCTTTTCGGCAGGCTAGACACACGACTACCGACTGTGTATAAGCTAGCTATTTCTTTCGGTACTTTCCATACGTAACTGAACAAAGGACAGTAGACACCTACCCCCCACCTCCGGACGTTCCAAGCCAAGGCACGCTCCCGACTCTTGTCTCCTCAAGCTCCTTTCCGGCCGTACCTGGGGTCTGGACCCCTCCACCATTCTCCATACCTATAAATCCCTCATTCGCCCTATCCTTTGCTACACCCACCCTGCCTGGATCTGATCTCTGCTCCCCCTACCTTTTACAAATCCCTTCAGATCCTAGAACGCCATGCTCTTCGCCTCGCCTATCGCATCCATCTCCCATCCACCACGCGGATGCTGTAGGACCTTATTCCGTTCCCCCACCTCCTCCATTTCCTCGAACGGATACGGATCCTCTACACCTCCCATAAACTCGATCCTCTGCACCCGCTGGTCTCTCCCATCCCCTCCCGCCCCAGTCCACTGCCGCACCTGTATTTCCATGTCCCACCTGCTCTCCATCTCTCCACTCTTCATACCCTCTCCCAAGGTGGCTTCCACCAGCTCCCCCTCCCTGATGATGCCCTCCTCCCCTCCATCTACCCCTCCTACCAACTTTGATCTCACTCCCCCTTCCTGTGTTTGTTCCTATGGGCACCCTCTCTCCCTTCTCTCCCCCTTCCCTCCCTCCTCCCTCTCTCCCCACTCCTCCCTCGAGCTTCCCCTACCCCCATACCTCCACTCCTCCTACCATCTCCTCTGCCATTGCCATCTTTGCTCTCCCCTCTCCCTCCCCCTCCTCCTTGTCCCCTCTTGGCAGGTCCCTGGACTCGCACACGTTACGTGGACATTCGCGCACCGGAGATCATCGCCATCAGTTTCTCGTGTGTGTGCCATCGTTTTTGTGTTTAGTGTTCGCCGTCACGTCCCATACGTTCACCTGTGCCATCGAAGTCGTCAGTGTTTGTGCATCGTGCTGACAGTTTTTAGTGTGTTTTTTGTCGAGTGTGAACGGCTTTGTATTTTTTGTATTCTGTGTCTACTGTCTTTTCCCCGCCATTTTGTTCAGTCTTTTCTGTGTCTTCTTTATGTTTTTCATTGTCAACCTGTGGCTGAAGAGCGGCGTAGGATGCTGCTGACAGCCCACCTTTTGTAAAGGTGTTCAAATTACAATAAAGAAAAAAAAAGTAGACACCTACCCCGCCCTCTGCCTCGCCTTCACTGTTGTGTCACCCCTACCCTCAATCTCTACATCCTTCAACTCATTTCCCAAGGTGGCTTCCATGAATTCCCCCTCCCAGATAATGCGCTCTCTCCCTCCATTTATTCCTTATTCCTCCTATCAACTCTGATCCTCATCTTCCCCTCCAGTCCTCTGTCCTTTCCCCGGGCTCCCTCCCCCCCCTTATATCCTGTTTTCTCCCCCCCAACCTCTCTCTGCCTCCAGTCCCCCCCCCCTCCGAGTCCTTTTGCATTCCCCTCCTCTGCCTTTCCCCACTCCCTGTCGCATCTGCCCAGTCCCCCCCCCCCCCGTTCTTATTGGTCCTCGTCCTCCATTGGCTCCTTCCCCCCTCCCCTCACTTCGTTTTTTCCTCTCCTTCCCCCATTTTCTTTCCCATCATCTGTCCAGGTTCCCTCCGTCTGCCCTTGGCTGTGGTATGTCATATTTGTGTCAACTTTTTAGTGCAGTGTTCAAGTGAGTGTTCAGTGTTGTGCGCCTTTCCAAAGTGTTGCGGCCAACTGGTGTGGCCACGCGGTTAAAGGCGCTTCAGTCTGGAACCGCGCGACCGCTACGGTTGCAGGTTCGAATCCTGCCTCGGGCATGGATGTGTGTGATGTCCTTAGGTTTGTTAGGTTTAAGTAGTTCTAAGTTCTAGGGGACTGATGACCTCAGATGTTGAGTCCCATAGTGCTCAGAGCCAAAGTGTTGCGAACAGAAATCAATCTGTCACTGGATGTGAATTTTATATCTCTTGCGAACAGAAACCAGACTGTCGCCGTGTTTTTTTTAATTGTTTCTCTATTATTTCCTGCTTCCTGTATATTTTATTAGCATCATCATTTTATTAGCATTTTATGTTTTAAGTTCCACGATTTTCCGCCATTTTACCATTTAAGTCACCGATTTTATCGCCTGCTTGTATTATTTATTATCTTCATCCTCTAAAAACAAATTCTGTAGGCTGAAGAGCGGCACCCTAAGCTGTTGCCAGCCCGCCCCCTTCGGGGGGAATCGAAACTCAATAAACAAAACAAAAGTAGACACCTACAAGTCTACAGGCTTTACTGCTGTTCCTCTTTAAACTCGAGTGTTTATCCAACCGGATTCATCAGCAGGGTCCTGAAGAAGATCCCAGCAGATGAGTCGAAACGTCACTATCGAAGAAGCAGTTCGAAGAATAACATGATGGAGCCAAACAACCCAGAAGTTCTTGTCTTTGGCAGTCGACACAGGTAGACTACACGAACCGACGAATAGCAAAGAGTCTTACACTCTCCAGTGAAGTGGAGGGATCAATGAGAAAGCGAGATAGATTCCAAAACACAATGCAGATACAATGGTGGTGATTATTATTAACTGAACTGAGTAATTTCATTCATTTTTGTTATATTAGTTTTTTATATGCTTACGCTCTAGACTTAACTGACGTCGTCGTTACTCCACAATACGTGACTAGTGTATAGTTGTCTGTCGTTGTTGTAGTTTACGACATGACGTGCGATAACAAGACATGAGGCTACACGAGCATTCATCGTTAGGTGGGTGAAACGTCAACCCTGTAACGAGGCTGCGAGGTACGTGAGCCGCCGCGCAAAGGGCGATCCCTGAATAGCAGTGACGTCGCACGTTACGGCGCGCGGCAAGCGCCACGTGTCGTTCGGCACGGAACGCTGCAGGAGCGGCTGCACTACCGTGCTCGCGTTTAGAAGACTCTCTTCATTCACGAGTCTTTCTCATGTCCAGGTCTACAATTTTCTAATATTTATCTGTTCTTTGCTATCGCTAGAGCAATGTTTGACAGCTCTCAAAAAATAACCTCCAGAATAGCCCCTCACTTTAAATAGGTAGTCTATTTTGTAGAGAGAAGTAAAATATAGAGTATTTCAAAAAGAATCATCTGCTTTCACAAGGCTGCCTGCTCTATGTGAAAGAAAATGTAAACTTGAAGTATTTTTCAAAAGAATAGTTCTATTTTACGTATTTTTATATGACTACGCTTAAAACCTGGAGGCCCTTTTCACAATCACGTTTAGAATCAATGTTTTCATTTACTTTCTCAAATGTACAGTGTGTCCTTCGTCGGATGTACGACAGACATAGAGACCGTAGTCAAATTCGTACCAGCCCTTTTTCAAGAATATGTCTGCTTTCACTGCTGTTGCAATGCGCAGCCGTAGTTCAACTTAAGCTGTTCGGGGTGGACCCACGTAGACGGCAATAAATATGTCGCTACCAAATTTGATAGGTATTGTGCTGTATTGTATTGTATGTTAACCGCGGGCCTAGAAACGAGGGAGAGGCTCCGTCCCCGCCACAGCCGCAGTGGTCCACAACCCCACGACGACTACCGCAGTCCACTTCAGCCCTCCGCCGCCTCACACTGAACCACTCTTTCAGGGTTATTGTGCAGTTCGGCCCCGGTGGACCCACTCAGGGAACGTCTCACACCGAACGAGTGTAAACCCTATGTTTGCGTGGTAGAGTTATGGTGGCGTACGCGTACGTGGAGAACTTGTTTGCGCAGCAATCGCCGACATAGTGTAGCTGAGACGGAATCAGGGGAACCAGCACGCATTTGCCGAGGCGGATGGAAAACCGCCAAAAAACCATCCACAGACTGGCCGGCTCACCGGACCTCGACACAAGTCTGCCGGACGGATTCGTGCCGGGGACCAGGCGCTCCTTCCCAGTCCGGAAAGCCGTGCGTTAGACCGCACGGATAACCGGGCGGGCTTAATTTGATAAGTACTAAGTGTTTCGAAAATATACATCCGATTTCAAAAGACCTGAAAGAAAGCAAAAATTTGGGGTGAATTTTAATTTGTGAATAGGACTAAGAAATTTTTATTTTCGAAAGAACTTTAGTGTCGTGCATTCACCTACAGCGTTGCTGTACTGTTTTCGTTTAGCATCGAAGTGTTTATTTATGCTTCACAAATGTTCAGTGTACCCTCCAGCTTAAAAACGTCTACACTCGATGTGTCGCGCCCAACTCGTCCCTGTTTTGGGGCATCGCAGTTCAACAAAAAGGAAGGCACGCAGCTGGAGTCTTTCACAAAGCCCCACACAAAAAGAAAATCACGTGCCGTGACATCCGATGTTCTTGGAAGCCAATGGTGCAGCGCGATATACGTAACTTCGTAGCAGCTCAATGTTAAAGAATGCTCTTACATGCAAGTGTCACTGCGGTGGTGCTCCGTCCTGTTGAGAAATAAGATTTCCGGAATGTTCTCGCAACTGTGGAAAGAGCCAGAACGCCAGCTTATCCAGGTAGGTCATTCCTTTCCACAAAACAGAACATACCATAAATCTTCCGTCGAGAAACGGCACTAGACACATGAGGCTTAGTAGAGAATCTCCGTGCTCGGCCATTGCATGCGGTCGCTGTGTTGCCCATATTCTCACGATTTTTCATTTAAATGGAAAGCAGACTTACCGCTGAGCAATAGATGTGAAAGGAAATTACCTACCATTTCCACGTCCAGAACGCGCACACAAAACTCTACACGTTGTTGTTCATAGCCGTTATCAACGGCGTGTAGTAACTGAATGTCGTATTAAATGAAACCACAAGTTTACTGTTACCAGTCGCCGTTTTATTTATTTCCACGACGCGTTTCAAAGGTTTAAACCTGCATCATCGGGTGGATTTACATTAGTTAGTATGACATTTGTGTGTTTGTTCTGTTACGATTTTTTGTAGGATCTTGTGGCACTGTCTAGTGGAGAAACAAGACACTATTTCAGAACATGGTTTTGTGTTTCTTCTGACAAAAATTAAACTGATACCTAACGGTAAACATAGAATAAGTAAAATAGAGTACCTCCAGTAGTCACAGGTTCCTTTCGCTGTCGTAACACATCACATGTATTCTGTCATATTTGTAAACAAATGTGGCGTCTGGAATCTGTTGGGTGCAACGTCCGTATAGCAGAAGAGAAGACATAATCGCAAAGTAGAAAGAATATACATTGTAACAACATTATTCCAGAATAGTTATTTAAAGGATTTGGAGGTGTTTGAGGTGTCGAATAGATGTGTGTGTACTTCGGGTGGCGCATAAATCCGATTTTGACAAGTTAAAACAGCTTAAACTTCATACTCGTTTATACAATCAGATGAAATGTTAAAATGGCTTAAACTTCATACTTGTTGATGGCAGTCAGGTGAAATGTTACAGACTTTGAGTACAATAATCATATTGGCTACAGCAGTAAAATTATATCTAAATGACAATATTTGATTGGGACTAATAGACAGATGTGACAGGTTGCAGGCAGAAGGAGAGAAAGAGGGAGAGGAAGTGTGTGTGTGTGTGAGAGAGAGAGAGAGAGAGAGAGAGACAGGGAGATAGAGAGAGGGTGGAAAGAGTGATTGTATGAGAGCAAACTTTACATGGCAAGGGGTCTTACGATTACATGCTACATATATTATCTGCCTAAAGGTTGGGGTAATACATTGGTTAATGCTTTAAAATATGCAGATCGATATACAATTTCTGCCAGTAGTTGATGTACATATAGTTTCAAGCTGACAAGGGGTACAAGCTGATTGTGTGATGAATTATCTGTAAATGAGGTCAATCTCTTGTACTCTTGGCGGCTGTCAATATTTATGGTAAATATTAAGGGTGTGTGTGTGTGTGTGTGTGTGTGTATTTTAATGGTGTAGGCAGTTGCTGAAAACAGAGATGATACTATTGTAAATATTGTCATTTTTGTCATTTAAGATGGATTCAGGTTGTTTTATTTGGTGTTTGTATATTTTATTCTATTTTACTTATTCTATTTTACTTATTCTATGTTTACCGTTAGATATCAGTTTAATTTTTGTCAGAAGAAACCCAAAACCATGTTCCGAAATAGTATATTGTTTCTCCACTAGACAGTGTCACAAGTTCCTACAAAAAATCGTAACACAACACACACACAAATGTCATACTAACTAATGTAAATCCACCCGATGATGGAGGTTTAAACCATTGAAACGAGTCGTGGAAGTAAATAAAACGGTGACTGGTAACAGTAAACTTGTGGTTTCATTTAATGTCAATAACAGTCACGGGGTAAAGCCTAACCTAAAATAAATCTTGTATGGTTTGAAATACAAACGTGGCCATAAAATACGCGAAACAGACAGCTGAGGAACTGCTAACTCTCCAATGGCCCGAAGCATAGGCTTTTGTGGTCTAAGTGTAAAATTACGTTGAATGCCTTCTATGTATTGGATGAGCACTGGGGAATAACCTGTCGGTTTCCCTAGACATAAACAGTTAGGGTCTTGAAACTTCTCCTGCCATAGTCGAGTGTTTTGAGCTTTACGAAGTACAGTGCCGCATATTCGACGAAACGAAACTCTTGTCGCTCAGCTGCATTTGATTTTCACTTGCATAAACGGAGAGCGCAACGCCTTTTGTTATCGTGTTGTGTCCATCTCGATCCCACGTAATGACGGAGCGAGTGAGCGTACCTCGAAGATCCCCACCCATATGGACGGGAAACTTATAACTGGGTTCCAAAATAAACATTCAGTTTCGAGCCATAAGCTGAAATGAACAACAAGTTTCTTTCTTTATTTATGTAGAAGACAAATTCTTGTGAAATCGGTGAATCTTTATGAAGCGCCCTGTACTTTAACACATTATACGTAAAATAGCGGTGGCGATTAACAGAAATAAAGCTCGTAGTGTATTGGGGTATGGTGCAGAAAAGAGATCTAAATTGCTTCCCTTGTGCAATGCCCAGGTTTCCTCTACACCGACTGGCTGCAATTTTTCTGGGCCCGTAGGGGTAGGGGTAGGGGTGGGACGTAAGGGGTGTAGGTGGCGCAGTGGGAGGTTCGCGTGGCCGGAAGCCGCTGAATAATGCAGGTCTGTGGCCCATTCACTCGGCCGCGTCGTTCGACAGCTGTTTACTGGAGTCGCCAGGAAACCGACCATCCTTCCGATAAATCATTGCCTCGGCCAACCTCACGGCGTAGCGTTGGTCAGTTGATTAAGGGAAAGGAAACAGGAGCGAATTTCTCACTTTGGTATGCCATTCAATTATCGTGGTCTATACGTTAAGCAGTAACATTCTGCGCAGGAACCATTACACTTTATCGTAGGAAGAAAATCGCATTAATTCACATCACAGCGCGATTGCTACGGTCGCAGGTTCGAATCCTGCCTCGGGCAAGGATGTGTATGATGTCCTTAGGTTAGTTAGGTTTAAGTAGTTCTACGTTCTAGGGGACTGATGACCTCAGATGTTAAGTCCCATAGTGCTCAGAGCCATCTGAACCATTTGAACCAACCACCTCTGGCCGTAATAACGGCCTTGATACGCCTGGGAATTGAGTCAAACAGAGCTCGGATGGGGTGTACAGGTACAGCTGCCCATGCAGCTTCAGCACGATACCACATTCATTAAGAGTAGTGACTTGCGTGTAGTGACGAGCGAGTTGCTCGGCCACCATTGACCAGACGTTTTCAATTGGTGAGAGATCTGGAGAATGTGCTGGCAAGGGCAGCAGTCGAACATTTTCTGTATCCAGAAAGGCCCGTTCAGGACCTATAACATGCGGTCGTGCATTACCCTGCTGAAATGTAGGGTTTCGCAGGGATCGAATGAAGGGTAGAGCCACGGGTCGTAACACATTTGAAATGTAACGTCCACTGTTCAAAGTGCCGTCAGTGCGAACAAGAGGTGACCGAGACGTGTAACCAATGGCACTCCATACCATCACAACGGGTGATACGCCAATATGGCGATGACGAGAACACGCTTCCATTGTGCGTTCACCGTGATGTCGCCAAACGCGGATGCGACCATCATGATGCTGTAAACAGAACCTGCATTCATCCGAAAAAATGACGTTTTGCCATTCGTGCATCCGGGTTCGTCTTTGCGTACACCATCACAGGCGCTCCTGTCTGTGATGCAGCGTCAAGGGTAACCCCAGCCGCGGTCACCGAGCTGATAGTCCATGCTGCTGCATGCTGCTGTTCGTGCAGATGGTTGTTGTCTTGCAAACGTCCTCATCTGTTGACTCAGGGATCGAGACGTGGCTGCAGGATCCGCTACAGCCATGCGGATAAGATGCCTGTCATCTCGACTGCTAGTGATATGAGGCCGTTGGGATACCAGCACGGCGTTCCGTATTACCCTCCTGAACTCACCGATTCCATATTCTGCTAACAGTCATTGGATCTCGACCAACGCGAGCAGCAATGTCGCGATACAATAAACCGCAATCGCGACAGGCTGCAATCCGACCTTTATCAAAGTCGGAAACGTGATGGTACGCATTTCTCTTCCTTATACGAGGCATCACAACAACTTTTCACCAGGCAACGCCGGTCAACTGCTATTTGTGTATGAGAAATCGGTTGGAAACTTTCCTCATGTCAGCACGTTGTAGGTGTCGCCACCGGCGCCAACCTTGTGTGAATGCACTGAAAAGCTAATCATTTGAATATCACAGCATCTTCTTCCTGTCGGTTAAATTTCACGTCTGCAGCACGTCATATTCGTAGTGTAGCAATTTTAATGGCCAGTAGTGTAGTTCATACAGACACGTGCCATGTGCGAACGAATATTTTCCTATTGAGAAATGCACCACGAAGTGCAGCATGACAGGTAACACATGAGGACGCGGGATGTTAGTGACGTTGAAATGGCTCTGAGCGCTATGGGACTTAACATCTGTGGTCATCAGTCCCCTAGAACTTACAACTACTTAAACCTAACTAACCTAAGGACATCACACACATCCATTCCCGAGGCAGGATTCGAACCTGCGACCGTAGCAGTCGCTCGGTTCCGGACTGGGCGCCTAGAACCGCTAGACCACCGCGGCCGGCTTAGTGACGTTCTGTTGTGCCGTCAGTGTTCCCTGAATCACCAACAGGCGTGACCTGAAGTCATATCCGATTGCTCCCCATACCGTGTCCAACAAATTTCTTGTCGAAATAAAATTATATCACATTCTTCCAGCCCGCATCTCGTGGTCGTGCGGTAGCGTTCTCGCTTCCCACGCCCGGGTTCCCGGGTTCGATTCCCGGCGGGGTCAGGGATTTTCTCTGCCTCGTGATGGCTGGGTGTTGTGTGCTGTCCTTAGGTTAGTTAGGTTTAAGTAGTTCTAAGTTCTAGGGGACTGATGACCATTGATGTTAAGTCCCATAATGCTCAGAGCCATTTGAACCACATTCTTCCATAGGAAATAATTTTGACGTCATTTCTCAAACGTTTCCTAAATTACTTAGATGTGTCTCTCGCTAGGGCCTCAACAATTCTACAACATCAGAACTGTTATGAAACATTAAAACACTCAACATGATTATTTGTAATCCCCTTTCTGCTGTCAAATTCGAATGGCATCGGCCTTTTAGTGTCCACTGTCCTACAAATTAAATTGTTCGTATGTGCCCAAAGGAAGAACTAGAGCGAAGTTAAAATTCACTTGTGGTAGTATGGCGCCAAACAACGGCTCTGAATACATTTTTTGGCAAATGTTAAACGCCGTATCTCCTAAGTATTTGTACGAAATTTTGCCCGGGATGGATCTGCCAAATGGATACAGTTGGGTTGGCAAATTGCAATTAAGTTTATCCACATATTAGTCTCTCCGTTGAATACATGGTGTGTTTTGTTTCTATTTACTAAAACAGTTATTTAGATTAGTTAGACCACTGCTTAATAACTTTGACATAGCTGACGGAGGGAATCAGCCTTTAAAGTAGTGCATGTTGAAGAAGTGTGTGAGAACTACTTAGGCAAGGTGTTTTAAGAGAGAAAGAATATATATATATATATATATATATATATATATATATATATATATATATATATATATATATATATATATGTGTGTGTGTGTGTGTGTGTGTGTGTGTGTGTGTATACTTGAAATTACATAAATTAAATGCTGTTAATGAATGTAAAAAATCATGTAAACGCAAGACTTAACGTCAATGTTAACCGAGAATTAGCTCATTGTTAGTAATAGGAACAGGTCCATCTGATTCCATTTGCAGCACTTATAGGCGAGTGCTGTATTACATAGTGGAACTGATTTTAGATACTAAAGATTCATTCCCTTTTCTTGTCTAACATGTATAGTATCAACACTGACACTGTCTGTTCCTTTTAACTACACTCAGTTTGTGTGATATAATTATTCAGTGGTACGTGTGTTACTAGTTGCATTAACTTTCACAAGCTGCGAGATGGTCTCGAATCGAACAGTGATCCACAAAATGTAGAATAAATTTCTTTATTTCCGTGTATGATCACAAAATGTTAGGTCCTACCACAAATTGTTCGATCCTTAGACTACCGGCTTCAGTAGTTTGAAGATGGACATTGCTACCCGAAACCTATAGTCTGTGGACCTAACATTTTGTGATCGTAGACGGAAATAAAGAAATTTATTCTATACCTGCATTAACTACATTCGAACTGTTTTTGTACTGTAAAAGAAATAAAGTGTACGTTTTTACTAAATTGTCTCATAACCCTGAAGTTTCCAAAATTCTGTACAAGCTGATCTTTCTCTGAAGGAAAGTGTATCTCTAGTTACTGATATTTGAATTTTCTTTTTTCATGCTCTTTAGCAAAAGGTTTAGGTGCAACATCTTGTTCATTGTGTTACAAGAACTATAATTCTTTCATTTACAAAATTTTAATGTCACAATTGATACTTTGTACATTCTTATACAGTTAACATTGAACTAAGACAACCACAAATTTCGGTAACGTTTTCTTGAATGCTGTGGAATAAGGAATTCTATCAGCTAGCACTTCACCAACGATTGCTGTGGAAAATGTGAATTGGCTTTTTTTTAGCAGCACACATGCATTATTCTCAATTAGTAACCCCAGATACAAATCTACCGTGATGAGCAGTTGATTTATAAGCATGGTGCTAATGGCTACGGGCATCGGCGTTTTTTGTGAACGCTACCTGCCTAACGGAAGCATTGGGATCCCTGCTAACTGCCGCCATCGACTAACGGAAAGTGTCCCAACGAGCAGATATCGATCATACAAGTTTAAGACGAGGGCAAACACGAGACACGCACACGAAGCAGGATGAGTGAAGATACACCTCGAAATATCATGAGCAACGACAACTCTCCCGGATAGTGGCGGATCAATATCTCACTTGCGTCATATAGCTACGACGAAACTTCCCTGTATCTAAACGCTTCTACGTCTCGCAAATACGTATGTCACTCTTATCTCCGTTTGACAATTATCCAAAAAGGTATGCTTAGCGTTGCACGTTTGACAGAAAAGTTAAAAAACAAGATAGCTGAATACCACGTCTTCTTTTATAAGCTTCTATTAGGTTCACAGAATAGTATCTGCGGCCATGTTTACGGCTGATCTGCAGTATATCAGCCGTAAACATTGCCACAGATACTATTCTGTGAACCTAATAGAAGCTTATAAAAGAAGACGTGGTAAAAGCTGTTAGATATATATTTTTTTAATATTAATTAGATGCCGCTGTATACGGAGTTTCGTTCATTAGATGTCGCGGGACACGGGCTTTCTGCTAATACTGGCTAGGAAAAAAAAATATTGCAAAATTGAGTTTTTATTAACACAATAGGGCTGTAGGGAACGAGATATTCCAGAACATCTACTCACAGACGCTTCACGGAAGCAAGACTGAATGTTTTCGCCCATTGTCACAATTAGATAAGCCTCTACGATTTTATTTATTTACTTTTTTATTTGATTATTGCTTATTTAGCCTGACCACATAAGAACCTTCAGGCCCTATCTTACATCTGACCAGGAGCAACTTTGAAAAATATTACATAACAGTTACAGTAATAATAATTTGCATTGTTATTAAAAGTAACAACTAATAATAATAATAATGATAACGATAATGATAGAATAATGGAGGCATTAAGCATGATGTTGATTACTTTTGAAATCTTGTTTGGTATCAGAAGAAGCGAAGAGCCAATGAAAGAGGAAAGGACTGAAATCAAAGTGACAATGGCTGCTAGAAAGGAAGAGAATTTCAATAGAGAACTCTGTAGAGAAGGAGAGGAAAAGTGATGGGAGAGGGATGCTTGATGAGGGTGAGCTGCAAGAAGAGATAGCTGTTGTGAGAGAAGGTGAGCCATTAGCCATGTTTTGAAGTTTGAAATTATTTTAATTTCTTTAATATTTTGAGGAAGATGGTTCCATAGTCGGGTTCTGGACACAGAAAATGATTTAGAGAACATGACAGTGTTGTGTAGTGGCACAGGGAGGATTTTAATTTGTTAAGACCGAGTATTTCTGTTATGTCTGTAGATAGTAGCGTATTGGTTGAAGATGAATAGGAAGGAGTGTAGTGATTGCGAAGACGATACAACAAACACAGTGAATGATAATCAATGTGTTTATCGGCACGTAGCCATGATAAATGTTCTAAGACAGGAGTGATACGGTGTAAATAATGCATATCACAAATGTATCGCACACAAGCATTCATCGCCAATCGAAGCTGATGTCAGCTCTCTTATTTATGAGATTATCATAATCAAGGATGTTGTTGTTGTTGTGGTCTTCAGTCCTGAGACTGGTTTGATGCAGCTCTCCATGCTACTCTATCCTGTGCAAGCTTCTTCATCTCCCAGCACCTACTGCAACCTACATCCTTCTGAATCAAGGATAGGGAATAATAATGACTCTAATGGCTTTTTTTTAAGCGCGAGAGGTGATACTCTTTTATACTTCTGCAGCGAATGAAGTGATGCTGACACCTTCTTACAGACTGCAGTTGTGTGTTCAGTTCATTCTAGACGATGGTCCAGAATTATCCCCACATTCTTCGCAGAAGTAGGAAAGGTTATTTCTGTGCTGTGTAGGATTAAGGGTGGGAGAGATTCTCTGAATTGAGTTGCAATAAGTATTTTGTGAGCGACGAAGGTTGTTAGCGTTTTAGATGGGTTACGTTTCAAATCTATGTTCTGTGCCCATTCTGAAAAGCAAGTAAGTCAGCATTTACGTTCTGAATGGCTGTGCAGACTTGTTGGGCTTCCACGTAAGTATAAGTGAAGGTCATCAGCGTATGAATGATGTTTGCAGTGGGCGATAATAGACGATACATCGTTAACACAATGACAAAAAGAGGGGCTCCAATACTGATTCTTGTGGAGCACCTGACTCTACATTCTCCCATTGTGACTTCTTTGCACTGATCATTACACACTGATGACGGTATGTAAGATATGAGTGGTACCATTGTATAGTAGAATATCAAAGTTGACTGTATCGAAAGCTTTCCTGAAATTCATAATGCACATAATAAGCGCCTCTTGTTGGCCCATAGCTTCTTTCAGTTCGTCAGTGACTTTTATAAGAGAAATCGTCAGGCTGCGATTTTTTCGGAAATCACATTGGTATTCATCCGAAAGGTTATTTTCTGTTAAGTAATCGGTAAGCTGATTGCGAGATATGTACTCTAAAGTCTTGAATAATGCTGGTAAAGTACAAATGGACCTTTAGTCAGAAGGCTCTTTGGCAGATTCCTTTTAGGGTCGAGTCCCTTTTTCAGGCCATTAGGAACAAACTGGAGGACAAAGAATGGTTAAAAACATACATTATAATAGACAGTAACGGCTCGAAGAGGAAACTGAACATTTGTATTGTAATATTATCCTGTCATGCAGCTGTAGAACGAATTCCCGTAACTGACTTCCTGACTGTGTTACCAGCTGCAGAAAAAAATTTTCCTTTGTACCGACAACAGACACTGAAAAGGATTCGATGGTTTTCGTCCTTGTGCTTTGGTCAAGTAGAGATGTAGGCGTGGCGAAATACTCATTTACATCCTCAACAGGATGACCTGCACATTGAGGTTTGCCTATTCCTGGCCTCGTAGATTTTTCCACAAGACAGAAGGCCAGTGACTATCCTCATTTAAGGAGTGGGCGTGTCCTAGTTTTGCATTTCTCGCCGACTAACTCCGCTGTGCTTAGGGACTGATGAACTTAGCAGTTAAGTCCCATAAGATTTCACACACATTTGAACATTTTTGAACATTTGAAAACATTCGTTAGCCATCTATATTTAAATTTCCTTTATTTGAGGTACATTTTATACCCAAACAGGAAGTAAACTCTGGAGGTGAACATTTACTTGGGGTATCAGAGAGAATGTCTGCTGCCAGTTTATTTATTTATTTATTTTAATTTATTATTTCCCTCAGGGTCTTTTGATTTAGAAGATGATTAATTTGTTACCCCCAGAAGAACAATTTCGACAAAGTGCTTCGATAACGATTATTATTTTTGTACAGCGACTAGTGAATATTTCATTTTTCCGTCTGACAGCCAAGTAACGACGCAGGCTACTAAACTCTTAAGACGGGCTGTCAATTCGACCCTCTGCTGCTAATTGTGTTTGTCCTTCGTTCTGTTATTTTGCTTTAACACGAACAGTACGCCAAGATATTCGTAAATTAATTTTCATTATGAAGAAATACACTTTTAGCTCTTGCTGTACACCATAAACTTTTCAGTTCCCAAAAAGGAATTCTCGTCACGGCACGTGGACTCTTAGAAAGATTTACAGTTTTATTTCATGCCATTTATTTCTTGATTACGTTCTTTATTGCTGTAAACGTCAGAAAATTATGAATCACCCTTTGTCGGGACACAACCTTTAAGTTTAAATTTAACCAAACCATTGAAGCTCGCCGACGAAGGCATCTTTGGATGAGCTGTGAGGGGAGAAGGGGGGTCCCCCTTTATAATAATAATAAAAAAAACAGTTACACGCTGTAATCTCAGCTTACAGAGAGAATCAATGTGCTCCGAAGTCAATACACAAAATTGCGACAAAGGATTTTATCTTTGGTCTAACATAAATGACAAACAAGCACATGGTGCTATATTTAATTAATACTGTGAAATACAGGAGCACGGAACGTGAAACCAACCATTTGAGTACAGAAGATGATAAAAGGAGGAAAATGCACTAAATATGGCTTTAGGAAACAAAAGAGAAAGGTAATACTTGCACTATAAATGAATTCATTGATACCTTCTCATGAATTCGAAATTTGTATGTCATAGTATGTACTGCCTATCACCCATGAGCTTAAAATGTATGACCGACATGATCTAACATAGTTCTAACGAAAAGCAAGTGGCGTTGAGGAGAACTAAGATTCTGGAGTCGCTGTCTAGTTGATTGGAGCTCCCGTCCGACCATTTTAATTTAAGCCTTCCCGTGGTTTGACGAAATAACGAGGACAAGAGAGATTTCTTCCATGCACCCATCGCCAACTGAGAAATTTTTCTATTCTAACGGCGTCGTTATCTTTCCGTTTTTTTTTTTTTTCGCGACGAAACAATAGGGCTTGAGAGTATTTGGTTTGTTTTAAGCGCCTTGATGCAATCTGTGGTGCAGTCGATACCCGAGTACTGGTGCCAGATATCGACACACCAAAGATGCTCCTTGGTATCAGAGCATCACTAGCAACACCAATGAGAGGGAAATAGCAAGACACGCCCAAGGAAGTCCTCCGCGCCACCGCCGGCGCCCTGTCTTGAAACGAGGGCAGTTCTACGCCAGGTTACGTTCCAAGAGTTTCTACAGAACAGTGCTTCGAATTGCATTACCGACGACAATTTATTTCATCACAGGTGTTAGAGTGATCCTCTCAATGTATATACATGTGCCTACGCTCTG
Organism: Schistocerca nitens; assembly: GCF_023898315.1. Taxonomy (NCBI): domain Eukaryota; kingdom Metazoa; phylum Arthropoda; class Insecta; order Orthoptera; family Acrididae; genus Schistocerca; species Schistocerca nitens. Next base: position 341,150,282 of record NC_064619.1, read on the forward strand.
ACTCACAGTCACAGCAATGAAGAAGTTCATAACAAAAGACAAGTGTTCATTTTCATTGTAAATGTATTTCAGTGCTTACATTTTATGCATGCAACAGTTGTGTTACTTATCACCTGTAGAACCTAGTTCATTTGTGACAACCCGTCACAACACACTCACTTCTTCGTTTACGACTTATCTGTACCGTTAATGAAAATCGGACACCATCTTAGGGCGAAAAATGCTTTCAGCATTCTTGACAGAGGGAATTTTCTGACCTGACCAGTTCATCTTCAAACACAATATTCTAATTGCATCTTAACTGGTACATCCGTGTGATAAAAAAATGTTTCAATGGCTCTGAGCACTATGGGACTTAACTGCTGAGGTCATCATTTCCCTAGAACTTAGAACTACTTAAATCTAACTAACCTAAGGACATCACACACATCCATGTCCGAGGCAGGATTCGAACCTGCGACCGTAACGGCGACACAGTTCCAGACTGTAGTGCCTAGAACCGCTGGGCCACTCCGGCCGGCCCGTGAGATAACCCTAGATTTCGTTATCCTTAGCTATACTGTTCGAATACCTGCTTGCGTCACTTTCTAATTACTTGAGTATTCCTTTAATTCAAAGGCACAGTGACACAAAATATGATACCCAAAAAGAACAAAATTTCCTAGCTCTAATATTAAAATTTAGGCTCAGTCACCTTTCAGTAGGCTAGAACACCTGAACTGGCGCGTTTTGAAGATGCATGTTTCCATCATTACTCTACAAGAAATTCATAAAGGGGATAAAAATAAAAATGCATCCCTTTTATAAGATTCTTATAGAGTATTTCTGATAAGGACGGCTTGCTCCTTCGAAAAGCATCAATTTTAACGCATATGCATTGTGAAAGGTGGTTGAGCCTACATTTTAACGCTGTGTTTAACAACTACGATCTCGTAACCATCACGAATAAAATCAAGCTTCCTGACTTCGACATGGTCTGGTTGAATTGTATGACCCACTAATGTTGATAGGCCCCTTATGACTGTCATGGTGTCAACTGATTATTCTTCAAAAGGTTTGGCAATGCAACAACATTCACTTGAGCAGAAAGCGCCCTAGCGGAGGCCATTGTCTGGGATATATTGTAAAGTGATCTGACAGTTGTCTACCATCACAGGAAGCATTGTGCTGAGGCACTCCTCTACCATCAATTCACGAGAAAAAATTTTCCACAACACTGCCCACTTTTCTTCTTTTGTGGTAACTCCTGACAGTTACTTATGAACTGCTATAGATAAAAAATTAATTATAGGAGCTCGAGCTACTGGCCGCAGTCCACACATATAATAACGTAACTGCCGGCCGCGGTGGTCTAGCGGTTCTGGCGCTGCAGTCCGGAACCGCGGGACTGCTACGGTCGCAGGTTCGAATCCTGCCTCGGGCATGGGTGTGTGTGATGTCCTTAGGTTAGTTAGGTTTAAGTAGTTCTAAGTTCTAGGGGACTTATGACCTAAGATGTTGAGTCCCATAGTGCTCAGAGCCATTTGAACCATTTAATAATGTAACTGAGTCCTATGGAGAAACATGCGGAACTTTCCGTGGACGCTTTACAATGCCCAGAACGAATATCGATGCAGTCAGGTGTTCATAGATTCTGTGGCTGGGTTGATGCATGGTCCTGTGGAGGATGCAACCATCATGTGAGGTGCTCATGTCTTCTGATGCGATGTTGTTGCCGGCCGCGGTGGTCTAGCGGTTCTAGGCGCTCAGTCCGGAGCCGCGCGACCGCTACGGTCGCAGGTTCGAATCCTGCCTTGGGCATGGATGTGTGTGATGTCCTTAGGTTAGTTAGGTTTAAGTAGTTCTAAGTTCTAGGGGACTAATGACCACAGATGTTAAATCCCATAGTGCTCAGAGCCATTTGAACCATTTTTGCGATGTTGTTGTTGTTGTCTACAGTCCTGAGACTGGTTTGATGCAGCTCTCCATGCTACTCTATCCTGTGCAAGCTTCTTCATCTCCCAGTACTTACTGCAACCTACATCCTGCTGAATCTGCTTAGTGTATTCATCTCTTGGTCTCCCTCTACGATTTTTACCCTCCACGATGCCCTCCAATGCTAAATTTGTGATCCCTTGATGCCTCAGAACATGTCCTACCAACCGATCTCTTCTTCTTGTCAAGTTGTGCCACAAACTCCTCTTCTCCCCAGTTCTATTCAATACCTCCGCATTAGTTATGTGATCTACCCATCTAATCTTCAGCATTCTTCTGTAGCACCACATTTCAGAAGCTTCTATTCTCTTCTTGTCCAAACTATTTATTGTACATGTTTCACTTCCATACATGGCTACACTCCATACAAATACTTTCAGAAACGACTTCCTGACACTTAAATCCATACTCGTCTGATCTGCAGAGCTAGTTGGCATATAAACTTGTACTACTGTAGTAGGCATGGGCTTCGTGTCTATCTTGGCCACAATAATGCGTTCACTATGCTGCTGGTAGTAGCTTACCCGCACTCTAATTTTTTAATTAATAGTTAAACCTACTCCTGCATTACCCCTATTTGATTTTGTATTTGTAACCCTGTATTCACCTGACCAAAAGTCTTGTTCCTCCTGCCACCGAACTTCACTAATTCCCACTATATCTAACTTCAACCTATCCATTTCCCTTTTTAAATTTTCTAACCTACGTGCCCGATTAAGGGATCTGACATTCCACGCTCCGACCCGTAGAACGCCAGTTTTCTTTCTCCTGATAACGACGTCTTCCTCAGTAGTCCCCGCCCGGAGATCCGAATGGGAGACTATTTTGTCTCCGGAATATTTTACCCAAGAGGACGCCATCATCATTTAACCATACAGTAAAGCTGCATGCCCTCGGGAAAAATTACGGCTGTAGTTTCCCCTTGCTTTCAGCCGTTCGCAGTACCAGCACAGCAAGGCCGTTTTGGTTAGTGTTACAAGGCCAGATCAGTCAATCATCCAGACTGTTGCCCCTGCAACTACTGAAAAGGCTGCTGCCCCTCTTCAGGAACCACACGTTTGTCTTGCCTCTCAACAGATACCCCTCCGTTGTGGTTGCACCTACGGTACGGCCATCTGTATCGCTGAGGCACGCAAGCCTCCCCACCAACGGCAAGGTCCATGTTTCATGGGGGTAGGTCTGATGCGATACCGCTGGTAAATACCACAGCCGGTCGCTTCTGTCTCTCTCGTTCAGTCCAGAACGTTATCTAAGTGCCACACGATTATACTCATCTCAGCCTGATCTGTTTACATTTCCCCGATTCGGACCACTCTTTGGGCGGACACCTCACACTTTAGACTACCTTCGCTGTTCCTGAACTTTGCTACTGGCCAACACTTGACTAAGTGAACTCTGTTGTGACCGGCCACGCAGAACTGTCTATTTGCTCCACTGATTTCCGCATCAGCAATGTCTGTGCGAGTGGTCACAAACTTTGTTTCATGTTTTTCCGACTAGGAAACGAAAGTGTTGATTTATTTAGTGAACATCAGTAAAATTACAATCAAAACGCAATGCATTTGATTCCGGAAGCACCCACTGTCTGTACTCTTTCCCTGCTACACCGGACGAAGAAAAATTCGCTTACTTGGACTTCGCAGCGCGCTTCCTCACGTACTAGTAATACGAAAATGTCTCTCACAAATTTTCGTCCTGCGCATATTTCGGGCAGTAAATGGATGTTTAAGAATGGCAATCTGGCAACATTTTAATCACGTATGCAGTAACTACCCCTGTCAGCACATAGAAGTAGTGCTGTGCAGTTGGTGCAGTGGATAGTATTTTGGGTTAGCATGCAAGAAGTCAGGGTTCGATTCTGGGTCGAGGCTTATTTGTTTTTATTTGCTAGCAGTAGTTTCCGTGGTACGCTTCCTGGCGTCTCAAAAAAAAAAAAGTTTCAAATGGCTCTGAGTAATATGGGACTTAGCATCTGAGGTCATCAGTCCCCTAGACTTAGAACTACTTAAACCTAACTAACCTAAGGACATCACACACATCCATGCCCGAGGCAGGATTCAAACCTGCGACCGTAGCGGTCGCGCGGTTCCAGACTGAAGCGCCTAGAACAGCTCGGCTCAACGGCCGGCGCATCTCAATCGTCATACAGCCATTGCAGTGGGTCTTCCGCAAAAAATTTGCAATTACGTGCTACGAACACAGAAATGGAAATGAAATCTTTTCCATTGGTCACCTTTTAAAGAAACCTTTTGCACCTCGCGGCTGCGAATTGTTTCATGCCACTGCATCTACTAAATTCCAAACCTGTTTTGAGTGTAAACTCCACCGGTGGTCCCATCTAAATTATTTGCAAACCCTGCTGGTGACCTAAGGCACTTACGAAATCTAGTGGATCTGTGAACATAGCATAGTTGGTATTAATGATGGGAACATTGGGGGAGGGTAACACAAAACAGGTCTGGAACTTAGTAGATACAGTGGTGAGAAACAATTCGCATCTACGATGTGCGAAAGTTTTTTTTTTTTTTTTTTTTTTTTTTTTTTTTTTTTAAAAAGCTGACCAATGAAGATGACTGTATTGTCGTTTCTGTGTTCGCAGTATGTAACTCCAAATGTTCTGTAATCGCTTTATGACGTTAAGATGCCAGATACTGTACTACGCAGACTACTTTTAGCGAATGAAAACAAATAAGCTTCGACCGATACTCGAACCCTCGACTTCCTGCATGCTAACCCAAAACGCTCTACACTGCACCAACTACACAGCACTATTGCCATATACTGACAGAAGTAGTTACTGTACACGTGATTACAGTGGTGCCAGATTGCCAATCTTTTAAGTCCATTTACAGCCTAAAATATGCACAGCATGTGAGGAATCGCGCTACGAAGTCCGAGTGCGCTAATTTTTCTTCGCCCTGTATACCTGCTACCTTAAACTTTGTGTAGACGTTTCTACAGAAATATCCCCAGAGAAGCACACAGCCCTCGAGCATCCTGGGCTGGTAGAAACATGACCGGTAAAGGCACGAGCTGCGGCCTTACCTTCTCGGTGTACTCGACGACGTCACGCATGCTCCTGGGGTATCCGGACACCAGGTAAGTCTTGGCGGCGGGCGCCATCTTCATCTCCAGCATCAGCACCTCCGTCACCGTCTTGCTCGACAGGTGGCCGAAGTCCTTCATGTCTGCGCAGTCAACGGGGAACAACGGTGTAAATCAGAATTCAAATGACTGGCCAAAATCATTGTTATTATTGTTCTTTGCATTTAACATGAGGATAGTAGAAAGCTAACTTTTTACTCTAAAAAACTGCAAACGACTGTACGAGTATACAGAGGTCAAATCCAAACACTCACCTAAGGTTAAGTACATGAGAACTAGAATGAGTCTTTCACTCTGAAGTGGAGTGTGCACACACACTGTTTCAGATTGAAAGATCCATTCTACAAATAATGCCCAAGCCTGTGGCTTAGCCGTTTATGCATGACATCGTCTATTTCACGGATTATAGTCTGTAAGATGTCCCCGCTTTACTAAACCTCCTGAAGTGTCTCAGTTCAGTTAGTGAGTCCGCAGAAGATGGCATAAGGGGCGTACAGCATCAATGGTCGTGTTTCTCCATCTGAAATTTACAGAGATTAAGACAACGCATCCTTGAATTATCTTAGTGAGTCGTCGCCCAGGATTTCCTCCTACCTATTTTGCTGCAAAGCTCTCGTAGTTGATGTCCCTCGCAAAATCATTACTAGCGCTATCGGATTCTCTGGAAAAGGCAATTGTATAATGTCCTGTAATTTCTAAGTGATTATGAGGGAAGCTATATTACTTGAAACAATGTTTGTGGTTGCCCTTGTGATGTGTTAATTTACGAAAAAACAACAGACAGAGCTAGTTCGGAAGGTGTCTTATCGGCAACTGGTGACAATGGCGTACAGTCTGGATGTCGTACTTACAATCGTGATATATCGTAGCTGTTCGTATAACTTCGGTATATCAAATATTATTCATTTGTTTATTGAAACGACTGCTTTCTTGCATCTCAGTACTGTTGGAAGAAAGTGCTTATGACCTGTAGGCTTCTCCCAGTATCTATAGCAGAAAAAGTGGCTTTTATTAATAAATATTTATTTAAAAAACCACTTGCTTTGCACCAGAATGGCTGTGGTTTCCCTGTGTATCGTTCGCCAATGTAACTGTCTTTCTCACAGCTGGCCACAGCACCTCGCCCCACCGCCTACTGGCAACGCCAGGTGGACCAGCGACTGCTTCAGCAAGCGCGGGAACTGAAATCTTACTCCCTGTCATGCGTTCTGCAGTACCGCCTGAGCTTATTAAATACTACTAACATCTGCACATGCAATATAAAATGTGAATCTGAAAAAACGCAAGACAGCTTCTGTGAAGTTTGAAATCTATGAGGTAGGTGTAATTGCGCAAGCCTAGGCAAGAAGGATGTATGCCATGGAAATGCCACTTGCCGCAATATGCTGGTGCAGCATTACACTACAGCACCCACTGTGCATCGTCGGCCGTCTGCCAGTGCCCAACCACTTACTGACAGAAATGACACTTTAGCTCGCGTCGTACATGACATTTGTGGCAGCATCACCACAGTAAACCCGCCTTGGCGTGTATAAATACTGGCCGTCCAGCTAGGCTGGTCATGGGATCGAATCGGTGAGTCATTGGGTTCGTGTCCATCGCAGTACCGGCTACCACCGTGACATCGGTACCGCTCCACCTTCTTCCTGACAGGACCGCCTGCTGGAGAGTCCAGCCACAACACTGAGTGGTTAAGGGTTGAAGAGAGGCCCTCCTAGCCAGCGAGCCACTAGCCGTCCGCCACTGGAAGATGCTGCCGGCCACACCCAGTCTGCTGCCGGATATCTGTACTCGCGTCGTCATTAGCAGCTGGGGCAGGCTGTCACAGCCCTTCCAGCAGTTGGCATGGCCATAACAGCAACCAGGAACGTTTGCCACGCCAGTTCACTCCGCCCCCGGGCTGCACTGGAAGTAACAGCTGCAGGTGTCTTCATGGCAAGTTTCTCCACTGACGTCTGTGTCTTCAGGACAACGATTCGTAACTGAGGTCCGTGTGCTGATGCCCACCTTCCAAGCCCCACCAGCAGTTTGTTTGAGGTACTACACATCGCAACAAAATTATAGGATCCCTTCTTCGAAACCCCATATTGTCTTCCATTGTGACGCGTAAGTCTGAAATTTAGTTCAGAGGTGTCCACAATCACCCTCTAGTGGTACAAAATCGTGGCGCCCTGCGACGTCACCCTCGGATTTAACCACGCTTCAAACACCAAGGTGTCGACACATGAGGAAAAAAGGCCACCGTGCGGAAGTTTATGTGAGGTTGAGGTGGGTTAATTATGTCAAATTGGCATCAAATTTCACCAAAATTCTACCCAACGCTACCGTGGAATGTCACATGATGGGAAGGTCGTCACAGTCCCTCTTACCAACATTTCACCCCTTTTTTGGCATCTCTGCGATAGAAGTCAGAACCCAGCTTTGAAACAGGGTTTTATTGTTGTTAGCCGAGGACAGCATTTGAAACGAAAGGCCACAGGGGGCGGCATAAAGGGCTTCAATGAAACCTCCCCGTTCTCTGGGGCTTTGATTCCCCCGCGAAAGTGAAACGTAAGTATGTGCGAGGACAAAAACGACAATCCTCCCTCTAAGACCCTCCCCCCCCCCCACCCTCCAGCCAGAGTTCGGCAACACTCTCTGTGCCATCCACCCAACTTAGTTGTTCACGTTACAAATGTACCGGTCGGAAACTTTGACACCAATTTATCCGGTGGCTGTTTTAGCGCTTGAAGGCAGGGAAACGGTATCTAAGGGGTATCTAAGGATTTGCTTACCGACAGGAGTTATAGCAGCCACGAGTCTGAACTGGTGTCAGAATTTCCGACAGGTACATTTATAACGTGCTCAACGAAGTTGTATGGGTGGCACCGAGGATGTTGCCGAACTAAGGAGTCTTAAAATGACGCTTTGCCGTTTTCTTAACGCTACAGGAGGGCGCAAAAGAGGTGGGCTGAAAAATCGTAAGTGTCCTTTGCAGCCGGCCGGTGTGGCCGAGCGGTTCTAGGCGCTTCAGTCTGGAACCGCAAGACCGCTACGGTCGCAGGTTCGAATCCTGCCTCGGGCATGGACGTGTGTGATGTCCTTAGGTTAGTTAGGTTTAAGTAGTTCTAAGTTCTAGGGGACTGATGACCACAGCAGTCAAGTCCCATAGTGCTCAGAGCCATTTGAATTTGTCCTTTGCTACTTCACATTCAAATTTCGTTGAATGGTTTTGAATGGACCCAAGTGGTTCCAACCTGTAAACGAGAGTAAAAATTCCAGTCGCGTTGCGCTCTAGAGGGGTGCGATCGCACTCAGTGGGGATGCAACGCAACAATGTCCTTAGACAAGGGTTTAAACGCCCTAGGGTGTCAGCAGTGTTAGTGGTTGTCAATAACTACTTGCTGTTGCTCGTCGCACTACGAATTATTTTCGATCGCGATATGTGTGGAAATCAACACTCCACGGAATGGAGTGCTTTCATTGACGCCCTTTATGTCGCCCCTTCGGGCCTTTTCGTATCGATTCTGACCGGCGGTGTGTCTGATATTTTTCCCTCGGCAGCGCGGAGTAGCCGCGCGGTTTGAGGCGTTATGTCACGGACTACGCGGCCCCTCCCCCCAGAGGTTCGAGTCCTCCCTCGGGTATGGGTGTTTGTGTTGTTCTTAGTATAAGTTAGTTTAAGTTAGTTTAAGTACTGTGTAAGTCTAGGGAGCGATGACATAAGCAGTTTGGTCCCTTAGGACTTCACACACATTTGAACATTTTTTTGTTTTCCTCGGCCACCCATAAGAAAACCGATTGATTTCAACGCTGGGTATAGTGGTTCTGACCTCTATCGCTGAGACGTCAAAAAGGGGGTGAAATGTTGGTAAGAGGGGCCGTGACGACCTTCCCATCGTGTGACACGTCCAAGGTACGGTTGGGCAGAGTTTTGGTGAAATTTAACGCCAGTTTGACATAATTAACTCTCACACAAACTTCCGCATTGTAGCCTTTTTTCTCACGTATCGACACCACGGTGTTTGAAGCGTGGTCGAGTCCGAGGTTGACGTTGTAGGGAGTCACGCTTTTACACCATTACAGAGGAAGATTGTAGGCACCTTTGAGTCGAATTTCAAACTTATGCGTCGCAATGTGAGGCTATTACGGCGTTTCGAAAAATATGCTCCCTTAATTCCGTTGTCCATTCCGTTGGCCATTAAAATTGCTACACCACGAAGATGACGTGCTACAGACGCGAAATTTAACCGACAGGAAGAAGATGCTGTGATATTCAAATGATTAGCTTTTCAGTGCATTCACACAAGGATGGCGCCGGTGGCGACACCTACAACGTGCTGACATGAGGAAAGTTTCCAACCGATTTCTCATACACACAACAGCAGTTGACCGGCGTTGCCTGGTGAAACGTTGTTGTGATGCCTCGTGTAAGGAGGACAAATGCGTACCATCACGTTTCCGACTTCGAACGTCGGATTGTAGTCTATCGTGATTGCGGTTTATCGTATCGCGACATTGCTGCTCGCGTTGGTCGAGATCCAATGACTGTTAGCACAATATGGAATCGGTGGGTTCAGGAGGGTAATACGGAACGCCTTGCTGGGATCCCAACGGCCTCATATCACTAGCAGTCGATATGACAGGCATCTTATCCGGATGGCTGTCACGGATCGTGCAGCCACGTCTCGATCCTGAGTCATCAGATGGGGACGTTTGCAAGACAACAACCACCTGCACGAACAGTTCGACGACGTTTACAGCAGCATAGACTATCAGCTCGGAGACCGTGGCTGCGGTTACCCTTGGCGCTGCATCACAGACAGGAGCGCCTGTGATGGTGTACTCAACGACGAACCTGGGTGCACGAATGGCAAAACGTCATTTTATCGAATGAATCCAGGTTCTGTTTACAGCATCATGATGGTCGCATCCGTGTTTGGCGACATCGCGGTGAACGCACATTGGAAGCGTGTATTCGTCATCGTCATACTGGCGTATCACCCGGCGTGATGGTATGGGGTGCCATTGGTTACACGTCTCGGTCACCTCTTGTTCGCATTGACGGCACTTTGAACAGTGGACGTTACATTTCAGATGTGTTACGACCCGTGGCTCTACCCTTCATTCGATCCCTGCGAAACCCTACATTTCAGCAGGATAATGCACGACCGCATGTTGCAGGTCCTGTACGGGCCTTTTCTGGATACAGAAAATGTTCGACTACTGCCCTGGCACCAATTGAAAACGTCTGGTCAATGGTGGCCGAGCAACTGGCTCGTCACAATACGCCAGTCACTAGTCTTGATGAACTGTGGTATCGCGTTGAAGCTGCATGGGCAGCTGTACTTGTACACGCCATCCAAGCTCTGTTTGACTCAATGCCCAGGCGTATCAAAGCCGTTATTAGGGCCAGAGGTGGTTGTTCTGGGTACTGATTTCTCAGGATCTATGCATCCAAATTGCATGAAAATGTAATCACATGTCAGTTCTAGTATAACATATTTGTGCAATGAATACCCGTTTATCGTCTGCATTTCTTCTTGGTGTAGCAATTTTAATGGCCAGTAGTGTATTAAATTGATTCTGCCGTTATCGAGTGGCTTTTGACTCACCCCGACCCACCATCCTCCACCAGAGTATACCCACACCTTGCATGGAGGTACAGGCAGGACTGAAGCTGTGAGGGTGGATCGTGAGTCGTGCCTGGATAGCTCAGTCCGTAAGAACACTGCGCACAAAAGGCAAGGTTCTCGGTTCGAGTTACAGTCCAGCACACAGCTTTAATGTATCATACGGCTAGTCTCAAACTTAAAAACTTTGAAATTTTCACATCACACCACGAAATACTCGAGACAACCGATAAATCACAAAATATTCTCAGACATATACAAACAAGATAAGAAACTCGCTAAGAATGTACTTTTCGCAATATAAAACAAATAATCGGGGTAATCATGGAAGAATCTCCTCTCATAGACAAATTCTAAAGAAAATGCAAGGAGAATTGTAAGTTACAGGCCAGTAAACAAGCAATCATGAAATTATATGAATTATATGTGAGACTAATCGGGAAAAAAGTGGACTGTGGCCAAGTTATTAGTGGTGAAGTGACCGAAAAATGTTACGAGCACAAAGGCAACTGAACAGGATGTGGAAGAGACAGCATTTTCAGAAACGTCAAAGTAATGATAGTTTAAAAATTATTTAACAAAATTGGGAGAAACGTATTTGGATAATGTAGGGAATGAAGAAATGTGAGGTAAAATGTCCTATAGGTGACAACATCATTAGAGACCACAATCTCGGATTGGGGAATGATGATATAGGAAACCAGTCGTTTCGTTCTGTAGGTACCATCACAGCATTTGCCATTAGCGAGTTAAGAAACCAAAGGGTAACCTACATCTTGATGTCCAGACGAAGATTTAAACCGTCATCCTCTCGAAAACGTGGCTAGTTACTCTGGCTAGCAACATCTCATTCATTTATGAGATGATGGAATGCATTACCACGTTAATGACAAATAGACTTGATATTCACACTTGGAATTCATAGGAGTGATGTGTCGCTGATTGCACGGACACAACTAACTCTGTACTTTTTACACACTGATTCGATTTCCTGCACACTGTAGTGATTGTCTATTGAGACAGACAAGTGGTCTTACGGCGCGCGCGGACGCTCGAGTGAGGATGCCAACCACACCACAGGGTGACGTGAAAAACACTCCTAATGGAGTGGGAGATTTCGTACAAATGCTGTAGGGGTCTGTCTTAGGTTGCGAAACCAGAGGCTCCGGACACAGATAACATCTTTAGAAAACGTACCAAAACACAACCTAGTTGGAATTGTTATTGCATGGCTGGTAGCCCGCCAATCTGATGCCAAGACAAGTAAGATGATTTTTTTGCTTTCAGTTTTGCCACGGTGGTGAAAACGCTAGCATGCATTGGTGGATGCCGTGCCCTGAGACTGAGGTGGACGGTAAGTCAGTGGTTTGGGGGCATATTTTTATGGAGAAATGCAGTCATTACAAATGTATACCATTTGCCAGTATGGGCGGTAAGTTTAAAGACTGGTCGAAAAACTTTAGACGCACAGGAAACAGCCGCTAGAACGAGGGAACTAGTGTTTTTAAGGACTCTGGCTTGGTTCACGGAAGAGAAGGAGACTTCGACGGTGGCTTCTGGAAAGGGAGAGAGGGAGGGAGAGAGAGAGAGAGAGAGAGAGAGAGAGAGAGAGAGAGAGAGAGAGAGAACACTTGGGCTTTGGGCAGAAGATCTTGGCTGCATACTTTGGAGTGGCCTCCACTACCAGGATCCAGACTCTGAGGACACATGTAGGGCGCCTTCTGACTTGGATAAGAATTCGTCGCAGCAGCAGCATTGTTGGGCAGGATAGGTGCGTTAACTCGATGAATTTGTGGAATTGACGAAACTTCGACCTGTCGCTTTGCCCTAGAATAATTAGAATTATGCCTGATTTTACCTGCAGCCATTCTTTCGCCTTTCAGTCACTGCATACTCATTGTTCAACTCAGTGACAGGGTAACGATGATCAAAAATAGGCGTGATCAGCTCATTACATCCATCCCCGTCAGAAACTTCCCAAAAATTAGTGATCATAACCAGTCTTGATCAGCTACGGCACTACTTGTTCTCAATGAACTGTTTTTAATTCAAATGGTTCAAATGGCTCTGAGCGCTATGGGACTCAACTGCTGAGGTTATTAGTCCCCTAGAACTTAGAACTAGTTAAACCTAACTAACCTAAGGACATCACAAACATCCACGCCCGAGGCAGGATTCGAACCTGCGACCGTAGCGGTCTTGCGGTTCCAGACTGCAGCGCCTTTAACCGCACGGCCACTTCGGCCGGCTGTTTTTAATTAATGCAAGGTTTCTTTAATTTTTGCTATGTCATTGACAAAATGAAACATTAGTGTACTGTATGCCTTGATTTCATCTTTCATAGTTAACGAACCCCTGTCCATCACTATGCACAATTAATAGAAAATTAAATGAGACCCTCTCAGAATACAGTGCTTTGAGCGCCCCGCTCTATAACTTATGGCGTTCTTCAAACTCTGTTCTGCCACTTTATTCCGCCCCTGAGGAGCGGTCTGATATTGCAGCTGCAGTGGACAGACAGGCTCGTGGGTTTCCATACAGTGCCTTACCAGTCCGCCCCCTGGCTCTGTGATACTCTACGCAAAGATATATTGCAGGTATTCACTATAGCAGGCAGGGATCTAAGGAAATCGAGGACCTCCTCAGAATCAATTAGGCATGTGTCATTCGCGCCGACAAAAGATTTACAGCCGGTTGCATACAGTAAGTTGACCAGGTGTTGGCAGAGCCTTTTCTACAGCTTGGAAGGGACCTCAACAGCGAGCTTAACGAGAGTACATCTTCTCTACGACCTGCCTGCTGTTTCCCTGACGGTATCCATTAGCTGCCCATAGTCGTAGCTTCCAACGAGAAAAATGTCTTCCTCGGTTATTGCCCGGACTTGGCAGGGAACACCATCACTAGCTCAACAAGCCGGCCGGTGTGGCCGAGCGGTTCTAGGCACTACAGTCTGGAACCGCGCGACCTCTATGGTCGCAGGTTCGAATCCTGCCTCGGGCATGAATGTGTGTGATGTCCTTAGGTTAGTTAGGTTTAAGTAGTTCTAAGTTCTAGGGAATTGATGACCTCAGCAGTTAAGTCCCATAGTCCTCAGAGCCATTTGAACCATTTTGAACTAGTTCAACAGATTACTGCTGTCTCAGATGTGCTGTTAGGTACCATCTCATACCAATTGCGAAGACGTAAGGGATAGCCCTGTGGCCGGTACCAATTCTGAAAGACGCGAACCCATCACTTTCAGCCACTCACCCATGGCCGAAGACAAATCGACCAGATGTTGCTTATTAGATGACGCGGTGACAACGTGGTTTCCATGGGAGTCCAATGGCACCAAAGGTACGACAGCCTTAGCTAAGTTACCCTCCGTCGCCGGAGCTCAGGCCAGCAGCCTGAAGCTTGGCCAGCGCAACCTCTAGCTGTTACCCGACCGCGGCCAATTCATATTGTGTCCGCAAACAGCAACCACAGCCCCTACACACTATCTTCTTTGCAAAACTACGTTTCACGAAAATATGTACCAACCAAAGCTGTGGTAGATTAAAAACTAAGTACTTGTGCTGCTCACTGGTCAACGGCTAAGATTTGCAACATTCGCAAATTCAAATTGAATAGGGCGATATTGGCGCATATGAAGAGAAACTTGACTACAAAGTCAGCTTACGGGATGCTAACGCTCGTAAAATACGTAAGCATCTGTAAAAATAAATTAGCATTCCTGTAGGCTGAGGTGAGAAAAGTCATTGGATACCTCCTAATACAGAGTCAAACCTCCTTTTGCCCGGTGTAGTACAGCAACTCGGCGTGGTATGGATCCAACAAGTCGTTGAAGGTCCCCTGTAGAAACATTGAGCCAAGCTGCCTCTGAAGCCATACACAATGCCGAAAGTGTTGCCAGTGCAGGATTTTGTGCACGAACTGACCTCTCGATTATGTTCCATAAATGTCGGATGGGATTCATGTTGGGCAATCTGGGTGGCTAAATCAATCGCTCGAATTGTCCAGAATGTTATTCAACCCAACTGCGAACAGCTGTGGCCCAGTGACATGGCACAATGTCATCCATAAACATTCGATCATTGTTTGGCAACAGGTAGCTCATGAAAGGCTGCAAATGGTTCCAAAGTAGCCGAACATAACCATTTCCAGTCAGTGATCTGCTCAATTAAACCAGAGGACACAGTCCAAACCATGTAAACACAGCCCACAATATTATTGAGCCACCATCAGCTCGCTCAGTGCGTTGTTGACAAATGGTTCAAATGGCTCTGAGCACTATGTGATATACTGCAACAACACAAAGAATGCGTCTTCGTCCTACGCAGTTAAACCAGTTCTAATTCTCAATATTAACATGCGAAAGCGTTACACGTTTTAGAACTGAGGTCATCAGTCCCCTACAACTTAGAACTACTTAAACCTAACCAACCTAACGACATCACACACATCCAGGATTCGAACCTGCTACCGTAGCGGTCGCTCGGTTCCAGACTCAAGCGCCTAGACCCGTTCGGCCACACCGGCCGGCCCTTGTTGACAAACTGGGTCCATGGCTTCGTAGGATCTGCGCCACACTCGAATTCTATTATCAGCTCTTACCAACTAAAATCGGGACTCATCTGACCAAGCCACAGTTTTCTAGACGCCGTGTTGCTAGTCTGTTAAAAATGACAACTCTACGCAAACGCCGCTGCTCTCTTTCGTTAACTGGACAGCGTCGGTTGCGTTGTCCATGGAGAGAGGTAATGCCTGAAATTTGGTATTCTCGGCAAGCTCTTGACATTTAGGATCTCGGAATATTGAATTCCGGGCAAATTACGGAAATGGAAATGCATCTAACTCCAGCTACCATCTATCTGTTAATACCCGTCGTGCAGACACAATCACTTCGGAAACCGTTTCACATGAGTCGCCTGAGTACATTTGACAGCTCCCCCAATGCACTGCCCTTTTCTACCTTGTGTACACGACGCTACCGCTATCTATAGATAAGTATATCGCTATTCCATGACTTTTGTCACCTCAGTGTGCACCGACGAATAAACAGTTACAGTTCACTACTAGAAGGATGCAGATCAAAAAATGACTAAACTAATGCTGTTTATAAGTTAGATACTGCTCCTGCTGCTGGTTATTGGCCACTGGTCAACGACTAAAGCACCACATTCTGTCACTTTCCGATACGAAATGACTGTGACTGAATAATCAAAAGCCCTTCAACAGGTAGCATAAACGATATACACTATATGATAAAAAGTATCCAGACACCCCCAAAAACATACTTTTTTTTGTATTAGGTGCATTGTGCTGCCACCTACTGTCAAGTACTCCATATCAGCGACCTCAGTAGTCATTAGACATCGTGAAAGGGCAGAATGGGACGCTCTGTGGAACTCACGGACTCAGAACGTGGTCAGGTGATTGGGTGTCACTTGTGTCATACGTCTGTATGCGAGATTTCCACACTCCTAAACATCCCTAGGTCCATTGTTTCCGATGTGATAGTGAACTGAAAACGTGAAGGGACACCTACAGCACAAAAGCGAACAGGTCGACCTCGTTTGTTGACTGACAGAGACCGACGACAGTTGAAGAGGGCCGTAATGTGTAATAGGCAGAAATCTATCCAGAGCATCACACGGGAATTCCAAGCTGCATCATGGCCTACTGCGAGGTCTATGAAAGGCGGGAGGTGAGAAAACGTGGATTTCATGGTCGAGAGGCTGCTCATAAGCCACAGATCACGCCGGTAAATGCCAAACGACGCCTCTCTTTGTGTAAGGAGCGTAAACAATGGACGATTGAACGATGGAAAAACGTTGTGTGGAGTGACAATCATGGTACACAATGTGGCGATCCGACGGCAGGGTGTGGGTATGGCGAATGTCCGGTGAACGCCATCCGCCAGTGTGTGTAGTGCCAACAGTAAAATCCGGAGGCGGTGGTGTTATGGTGTGGTCGTGTTTTTCATTGAGGGGCCTTACACCCCTTGCTGTTTTGCGTGGCACTATCACAGCACAGTCCTACATTGATGTTTTAAGCACCTTCTTGCTTCCCACTGTCGAACAGCATTTCGGGGATGGTGATTGCATCTTTCAACACGATCGAGCACCTGTTCATAATGCACGGCCTGTGGCGGAGTGGTTACACGACAATAACATCCCTGTAATGGACTGACCTGCACAGAGTCCTGACCTGAATCCTGTAGAACACCTTTGGTATTCTTTGGAACACCGACTTCGTGCCAGGCCTCACCGCCCGACATCGATACCTCTCCTCAGTGCAGCACTCCGTGAAGACTGCACTGCCATTGCCCAAGAAACGTTCCAGCACCTGACTGAACGTATGCCTGCAAGAGTGGAAGCTCTCATCAAGGCTAAGGGTGGGTTAACACCATACTGAATTCCAGCATTACCGATGGAGGGCGCCATGAACTTGTAAGTCATTTTCAGTCATTTTGATCACATAGTGTACGTAGTTTGAGACTGCAAGTGAAATTTACAATTATCTTTGACAATATGATTATGATAAAGTGTAAAAAGTGGAGAATGCGTAGTATACCAATGTGAGTGAGTGGCGAGAAGGGAAAAGTGATGACAGGTCAAATGTATTCCGCTCCAGTTCTACAGTGTCAATCCTTTAACGATAAAATAATCAGAGGCATTTGTGCTCTCTGCGTCGAAGTACACAGTAAACTGTAAGTTCTGGAGAAAAGAAAGTATTTAACTTAATAATAATAATAATAATTACTATTATCACCATTGTTTTTATTATTATTTTGTGTGGCTCAATGGGCGAGCGCAAGGTTTTCAATTGGACGCTATTTCGTCTACTTGCGTGTCGCTAGTCTACCATAGTTATACAACGGGGGAAAGGGGGACCTACAGTTTAACGTGGAATTCAAGCCAAGGGCTGTTTGTGGCGACTCCTCACATCGTGCAGAGCTGAAGGCCCATGCCCGTGCATACAACATTTTTACAGTGTTGCCGAGATTCAACCCTGCAACCTCGAGGTTTCCAGGCGAGCGCTTTGCCACTACATCAACTGGCCCGACATTTGTCTAATGTCATCTGGCTACAATATTTTACTTCATCTGCAAGAAATACAAAACCCACAGTTTTGTTAGCGGTGTGCTGAATACATGTGTTGATTGTTTTAGCATTTCAAGTATTGTATACATTGACGCGATATTAACACAGAATAATTTTAATTAATTTTTTACTGAGCTCTAATTACTGGAGCATGCAGGTCTCTGTGAGTGGTTTACAATACGCGCAAAGAACACACAGCAACAAGGAAATCAGAAAATCTATTAAGGTAAGTACTCATTTAGCAAATGAAGACGTCGGCTAGAAGGCGACTTGACTCAAGTAAATGACAAAAAGAGTTGTGTTGCTTTCCTTTATGAAGAGCTCAGTTTCGAAGGATAAACACTTTCAGTGAATATATATGCTTGGGAAGCTGTTGAACTACCTTTGCCTCAAG
This sequence comes from Schistocerca nitens, assembly GCF_023898315.1. NCBI lineage: Eukaryota > Metazoa > Arthropoda > Insecta > Orthoptera > Acrididae > Schistocerca > Schistocerca nitens. The sequence continues at coordinate 341,168,455 of NC_064619.1, forward strand.
CATTGTGTTCGGAAAGTTTCAATAAAATACGATTGAAGTTTGAAGTTAGGGTAGCTCTTAAAAACATTGTCATTTTTTTCAGCTTATGCTACTAGTCGCGGAAACTGGTCGTGTAGTTTTAAATTATATCGCCCAGGCTTTTGCCTTAAGTAATTTAAGGAAAGCACAGGGAATACGGCAACCATTCTGACTGCTGAATAATAGATGGAAGGAGCTTGAAATGCTATTGTTTGTGCTGTAAAACTAGATACGACGGTCGAAGCGAAGACTAAATTAAAAGAGGGACATCATTCGACATAAAAGCTTTCGTTATTAAAAACAGCTGTCTCACATCAATTACGCACCTAGAACTGGGGAAAAGGCTTATAAATATGTAAATTTTGAGCACGTTCTGTAAAAAAAGTAAATTAATAACGATCTGAAGAAAATCAAAGATGCGAATTCTAGTGGCGCTTGAACTGACACATACCAGATGTGCAAACCGGATGCCGTGCTTAAGTACAACGTAATTTTATGGCACGACATGTTTCCGGAATGACGTGGCTCAATGATTAAGCTGATAAAACAGTAGAGAAGATCGGATCAGTGTAGCTTGTACCAGTTGTCAAGTACCTCATTGTTAATACAAGTCTTTTGTAAACACTTAATGATTTGCTCATTACAGTGTTATCTCTCTTTACAGCAGTCGTGTCCAACCTTTTAGCTTCCTTGGGCCACACTGGAGGAAGACGAGTATTTTTGGACCATACATAATATACTTAACACTAAAACACTAATAAAACAGAGCCACACACCGAGAGAGAGAGAGAGAGAGAGGAGAGAAAGGGCCGGTCGCAGTTATGGTGGAGGTGTGGCGAGAGTTCCAATTTAAAAATTCATTTTATCACAAATTTATATCAACGGCTTTTTTTTACAGATCCTGTGACAGACTCTTACTTCTTGGGTCGCACTGATACTTGCTTTGGAATGCATGCAGCTCGCAGTGTTGGACACAAAGGTTATACAGTGCGGTCAGATGATTGGTTGGTTGGTTCAGGGGAGGGAACCAAACAGAGAGGTGATCAGTCCCATCGGATGAGGGAAGAATGGAGAAGGAAGTCAGCCGTGCCCTTTCCAAGGGACCATCCCAGTATTTGCCTGAAGCGATTTATGGAAATCACGGAAAACCTGAATCAGGATGGCCGGACGCGGGTATGAACCGTCGTCCTCACGAATGCGAGTCCACTGCGATCATAAAAAGGTTGAAAAGCTTGTAAGGGTGTTGGAGGATAGGTTGTGCCGAGAAATAATTGTTGATAAAAAAATTCGATACTTTGGGCCGTTTCCGTGCTAATTAGTACTGAAGTTAGACAATCAGACGGCTTCGTGCATCAAATTCAAGCGGCTCACCACAGACGGTGTCGCCAAACGTTTTGTTCGTTCGGTTTCCTAAAACCGAACAAGAGAGCGATACAAAAATTGGACGTGGGACGGTAGTAAGGATCGAGCGACAGGCTGAGCACTCTCTTCAAAAATGGTTCAAATGGCTCTGAGCACTATGAGACTTAACTGCTGAGGTCATCAGTCCCCTAAACTTAGAACTACTTAAACCTAACTAACCTAAGGACATCACACACATCCATGCCCGAGGCAGGATTCGAACCTGCGACCGTAGGGTCGCGCGGTTCCAGACTGAAGCAACTAGAACCGTTCGGCCACACCGGCTCGGTGAGCACTCTGTTGCGCTTTCATCAACGCTATGAGAACAACTGACGCTAATTGTATCTGGCGGGCAGCTCGAATTTGCGGGTGCAACGGCTTAATTGGCTAATTTCAGTGCGAAGTAAATCGGAAACGGCGCAACGTATCGAATTTGTTTCTTAATTATTTTTCAGCACAACTTACCCTACAAATCGTTACAAGCTGTTCGCAATGTGCCTGACCACGATGTGATATACTGCAACAACACAAAGAATGCGTCTTCGTCCTACGCAGTTAAACCAGTTCTAAATCTCAATATTAACATGTGAAAGCGTTACACGTTTTATAACTAACGCTTTTGTCCATATTCTCAGTACTCATCCGCACGATCATGCACTCCCGTGTACGGCCAGAATCATCACAGATACGATTGTTGACCTTGGTTGGGAACCGCTTCCTCACACTACATATTCACCAGATCGGTCCCCTCTAATTAACAACTTTTCTGGTCTCTAACAACCATCAGGAGCAAAAAAAATGGTTCAAATGGCTCTAAGCACTATGGGACTTAACATCTGAGATCATCAGTCCCCTAGAACTTATAACTACTTAAATATAACTAATCCAAGGACATCACACACATCACAAGGTAAAAGGGTAAGTTTAACACAAGACTTTAAAGGGGGAACAGTCTTCTAAGGCTCCCCAAGATGGCGGACAGCCTTCACTGGCGTCTGTACTTGGTGTAGATAACACCATCCCCACTTTATTTTAACACCTTGGCACCTCAAAGTGGGCATCAAGATCTTGTCCTCTCTGGAATCAGTAAGGTCCGGCATGATGACATGAGGGTAGATCAATACAACCAACAACAATCGCAGATGCACTGGTTGGTCAGATCAATTCTAGAGATATTATTGATCATAGGCAAAACAAAAGACCATTATAATTAGAAATGGGTTAGTCAGAAGATAAGCTCATCTGGTGTTTTTACCAAAGACATCATATTATTCTGATCACAGTAGTTTGAGGTTTGTAGCGAATATTAAATAAACTTAAATTTTTTTAGTTGCCCAATTTTCAGATTTTTGAGATGGAAAGTAGATTCATGCTTGGGCAAGGCGGCTAATGCACTGCAGCCCATTACGAAAAAAAGACAGGGCAGTAGCGATAGGAGACCCAAAGTGAACATTAGTTGCGAACTGTATATCGCCTTCCATAGCCTGTGAATACACAGACCACTCATAAATGTTTGTTTACGTCCTCTGAAGGTGATAAAGATACTCATCTGAGGACAGGGAAAACTTGAATTATTTTAACGCACTAACGGTGCTTTACAGGCAATGAGTACATAAACATATGTGGATCCACGTTGAGAGTGACTGGTGTGCAGGTAAGATGGTGTTTCTGGCCGAGGTGAACAGGGCAGTAGAGGATCATGATTAAGTTGTGACAGTGAGCAGTGACGACTATCAAGAAAAAAAATGGCTCTGAGCACTATGGGACTTAAAATTTGAGGTCATCAGTCCCCTAGAACTGAGAACTACTTAAATCTAACTAACCCAAGGACATCAGACACGTCCATGCCCGAGGCAGGATTCGAACCAGCGACCGTAGCAGCTGCGTCGTTCCGGACTGAAGCGCCTAGAACCGCTGATCACAGCGGCAATCAGGGGCAAGTGTTTCATGATGCTTTTCTTAGCAACTGGCTAATAATTTCTTCGGCATAGGATTCCGACCTGAACTCTACCACGAGGATATTTTTAAAGATGGAGATTGCTGTACCAAGCAGCGTATTCGTCTTGTCATTGTGCACTATATTGTAATGTAGTGTATTTAAATACTAATGAAATAAAAATGACTTTGTACAAATGGCACGATTTTATGCACTCAACAAATACCTTGAAGCCGTGCAGGGCTGTTTACGTAAAATATTTTGCACTTTTCTTTGTATCCAGTTTCATCTGTCAACAAGACACGATCTGTTTAACACATTTTACCTCTACCATAATGGAATTTAATCTTAGTTCCCGTGCTAGCAGAAAATAATCGGGGCAGTCAACTGAAAACAAGACAGATGGAATAAAGTAAATAAACTTTTTATTAATACAAATGTAATCACTACAACTGTTAATACATTTTTCCCACTGTAAGACAAGACGATCAATCCCTTCAGGGGAACCAAGATTGTACCCAATCAAGCACTTCTTCGTCCGAAGCTAATCTACGACCACGAATGTCTTTCGTAAGGTTTCCAAAAATATGAAGATCGCATGGCCCATACAACTGCTGGCAAAGCAGTTTCGACTACGCTGCAGAAGTTTCGCTGGGAAGCCACTACACATCCACCATACGATCCCGATCTCTCCCCATGCGGTTTACATATATTTCCGTAGTCTGCCTTCTTTCCAAAACACAGTTTTGTTTCACCAGTTAAACTGGTTTCGCAATAGTTGTGACATCGTTAGAGGGTATTCCTTCTATAGCTTCTTTTGTTACAGTATATGTGCTCTGTGGCTGTCAAACAAAAGAAGTCACAAGTCTACATTAATACATCATGTCATCTACAACTGAAAGATGTTGAGGCAACGTCCGGATTGATAATTACTATTTATTTTTATTATTATTTCATTTTCTAGAATATAACTTATTCTACGCAAAAAATTTACTAAAGACATTGCCTTAACATTTCATGTTGCAGACGACATACCGTATTAAAATAGACTTGTGACGGACTTCATTCGATAGCCAAATGGTACACATTATATAATAAAAGGAGCTATGTAAGAAAAACCCACTGAAAATGCTACAACTGTGGAGAAACATGCTTGACTAATAAAATAAGATTTGTGTTCTTGCAAGGAAGTAGGAACAATTTAATTAATTAACGTCGCATGTCGTTTACTAGAAAGTTTCGAGTACTAAAGCACTAACGACAAGGAAGGCAAGCTACAGTTCAGTGTCCCTTGATGAAGCGAGTTTATTGGGAAATCGACTCTGCTCTGGCGTCCTGGCAACAGAACGGCCTTGTTGCCGCTTGCTACGCGACAGGCAGTCAGCTACTTTACGTACGCTTAGTTTCGTGTCACTCACTGGTGTAAACACACACGTCCTTACCAGACACACATGGCCAGAATATGTTGTGTTCCGCATACGGTGAGCTGTGCAAGCAGACGTCGAAAGTATGATTCGGACAGTTATGTACCGGGTGGTTATAATTAAAGTGCAGCTACTCACGGGGTTTTAGTGTGGACTGTAAGTATGGTATGGCAGCAAAACTTACTAGTTATGCTAAACGTTAATGAGGAACCGATTCACGCTGGAAAATAAATTAGTTCCCATTGTGAGCACCAGGTGCAAATCTGGCGCTGTACTCGTACACTGTTTGTATGACGATATGATATCCACACTGCCATTTGACAAACCATGACGTGAGTGAAAAGTGTGGCTTTCGAGAAGAGAGACGGTGCGTTGTTAGTGAAACTGTTTATGTGAAAGGCAGCAAGCAATTGCCGCGCGGGATTAGCCGAGCGGTCTCGGGCGCTGCAGTCATGGACTGTGCGGCTGGTCCCAGCGGAGGTTCGAGTCCTCCCTTGGGCATGGGTGTGTGTGTTTGTACTTAGGATAATTTAGGTTAAGTAGTGTGTAAGCTTACGGACTGATGACCTCAGCAGTTAAGTCACATACGATTTCACACACATTTGAACAAAGGCAGCAATTACAGTGCAACATTGAGACAATATCTCCGACTGACTGGCCTGAGGAGATGTCACTAAATACAGGTGAGTAAAAGTGCTTGTGAATCCATTACAAATGAAAACATTCCTATACTTTGAAGAGGAAGACATCCTATCCCGGTGTACGAAGCTGCAGTCGCTGTAAGTGACCACAGAGTAAGTGACCAGGCTACTGTTAGTGCTCGTATAGTGTCATGAGAATTGTCCACCCCATGGTCAACACTACGGGAAGTTTTTTCGTCTATTTTACACTAGTACCAGTAGAATATCCAGACGGTGCAGCAACTGAAATCTCAAGAGCCGCAGGAACGTTCTGAATTTGCTCTTCAGTTTCTGGCATCGCTCGAAGTTGATGGCATGTGATCGGGCAATATTCTCTGGAGTGACGGGACACATTTTACACTACAAGCTGCAGTGAATATACAAAACTATCGAATTTTAGGCTACTGTTAAACAGCGTGTGTTGCACGAGGAGTTGTGTGGATTCACAAGCACTTTTACTCTCAGTTCTTTCTTCTTTCTAGAGAATACACCCAGAGGGCCTGTCAGGTCTACCGTAAGGTCTGCATTTTGTCGAACCTCCTTGTACATGTGATACCTGTTTTGGGAGGACGCAACAGTGTGGAAACCACTGTTTTCATGCAAGATATGGCAACAGATCATGTCGCTCGCTCAGTGAAAGATCTGCTTAATTTAACCTTCCAGGAACACATTATCTCCAAAGAATTTCAAGATGAATGGCCTGCAAGATCACCTGATGTGAAGGCCCGTATAGAGGAACACGTTGCTCAGCTCCCTTGGAACTGCTGTGAGCAACTGGTGATCACGTCGTTTTACAGATTCAGCATCGTTGTCTCCGATGCTCATATTGAACAACTTGTATAAGTGGTAGTCAATAATAAAATCAACATTGTTTTACCTCTTCCACGCACAACTCGTTCCTACTCCATTACAAATGAAAACATTTATATACGTCTTTCTTGCATTCGCAGCGCCAGACTGGCACCTAGTGATCAAAACTGGAACCAATTTTTTTTCTAGTATCAGTCGGTTGTGCCTTAACACGTTAGAATATCTACCAAGTTTCGCTTCCATACGAGAATTATAGCCCACACTGGACCTTTGTGAGTAGCTGCAGTTTTAATACACTCCTGGAAATGGAAAAAAGAACACATTGACACCGGTGTGTCAGACCCACCATACTTGCTCCGGATACTGCGAGAGGGCTGTACAAGCAATGATCACACGCACGGCACAGCGGACACACCAGGAACCGCGGTGTTGGCCGTCGAATGGCGCTAGCTGCGCAGCATTTGTGCACCGCCGCCGTCAGTGTCAGCCAGTTTGCCGTGGCATACGGAGCTCCATCGCAGTCTTTAACACTGGTAGCATGCCGCGACAGCGTGGACGTGAACCGTATGTGCAGTTGACGGACTTTGAGCGAGGGCGTATAGTGGGCATGCGGGAGGCCGGGTGGACGTACCGCCGAATTGCTCAACACGTGGGGCGTGAGGTCTCCACAGTACATCGATGTTGTCGCCAGTGGTCGGCGGAAGGTGCACGTGCCCGTCGACCTGGGACCGGACCGCAGCGACGCACGGATGCACGCCAAGACCGTAGGATCCTACGCAGTGCCGTAGGGGACCGCACCGCCACTTCCCAGCAAATTAGGGACACTGTTGCTCCTGGGGTATCGGCGAGGACCATTCGCAACCGTCTCCATGAAGCTGGGCTACGGTCCCGCACACCGTTAGGCCGTCTTCCGCTCACGCCCCAACATCGTGCAGCCCGCCTCCAGTGGTGTCGCGACAGGCGTGAATGGAGGGACGAATGGAGACGTGTCGTCTTCAGCGATGAGAGTCGCTTCTGCCTTGGTGCCAATGATGGTCGTATGCGTGTTTGGCGCCGTGCAGGTGAGCGCCACAATCAGGACTGCATACGACCGAGGCACACAGGGCCAACACCCGGCATCATGGTGTGGGGAGCGATCTCCTACACTGGCCGTACACCACTGGTGATCGTCGAGGGGACACTGAATAGTGCACGGTACATCCAGACCGTCATCGAACCCATCGTACTACCATTCCTAGACCGGCAAGGGAACTTGCTGTTCCAACAGGACAATGCACGTCCGCATGTATCCCGTGCCACCCAACGTGCTCTAGAAGGTGTAAGTCAACTACCCTGGCCAGCAAGATCTCCGGATCTGTCCCCCATTGAGCATGTTTGTGACTGGATGAAGCGTCGTCTCACGCGGTCTGCACGTCCAGCACGAACCCTGTTCCAACTGAGGCGCCAGGTGGAAATGGCATGGCAAGCCGTTCCACAGGACTACATCCAGCATCTCTACGATCGTCTCCATGGGAGAATAGCAGCCTGCATTGCTGCGAAAGGTGGATATACACTGTACTAGTGCCGACATTGTGCATGCTCTGTTGCCTGTGTCTATGTGCCTGTGGTTCTGTCAGTGTGATCATGTGATGTATCTGACCCCAGGAATGTGTCAATAAAGTTTCCCCTTCCTGGGACAATGAATTCACGGTGTTCTTATTTCAATTTCCAGGAGTGTATAATCAGCCAGTATACATCGTGAGCAGTAACCATATCTCCCGAGAGTTACTTTTACAGTTGATGATTTCACCTCGTTAGACACGCTGTGTTGAGTGCTAGTAATTCCAGAAACAATTCATAATATCCATCCTGTGTTATATAAGACATTTTTTTCGTTCGCTGGGTAATACTGAGGAACTGTGTCGAACATTACATTGAGAAACTGTGTCGAACACCATCCGGAAGTCGGAAGGGCGACATACAACTTTGTCTAACGTACCTCATAACTTGTCCCTTTTGCAGAGCATGCTCCGACAGTAAGCACGCGATCTGCGCCTAGCTTATTGGCTGTTGCGCGGGAGTGGGGGGGAGGGGGGGGGGGAAGGAGTGACGAGAGGTTTAGTAGAGGAAGCAAGTTCCGTTTTTCTCGCAGCGTAATCGACATCGCATTCACGGTGATTACTGCAATGTTAAGCGTGTTGCATTCTTCTGCAGATAAGGTTGGCAAGGGGCAGGAAACTTCCATCTGCAACTTTACTCCCTGAAAAGAGCCAAGTTATGTTGTGCATAAAGTACTGCCCTCTGGACCTCATCCCAAAAAGAGCGCGCTGAGTTCAAAAGATCGCTATTTGTGGACTCTGTATTGATTCTAACAGAAGAGATTTTCGGTCTTCAAAGACGTCATACCACGTGAGAATGAAACGTTTTCCAAAGCTCTACATCAGACTAATGTCAGAGGTATACATCATCTGTCCAAAAACATCCGAGACTGAAACTTCCTGGCAGATTAAAACTGTGAGCCGGACCGAGACTCGAACTCGGGACCTTTGCCTTTCGCGGGCAAGTGCTTTACCGACTGAGCTACCTAAGCACGACTCACGCCCCGTCCTCACAGCTTTACTTCTGCCAGTATCTCGTCTCCTACCTTCCAAACTTTACAGAAGCTCTCCTGCGAACCTTGCAGAACTAGCACTCCTGAAAGAAAGGATATTGTGGAGACATGGCTTAGCCACAGCGTGGGGGGTGTTTCCAGAATGAGATGATACTGGCAGAAGTAAAGCTGTGAGGACGGGGCGTGAGTGGTGCTTGGGTAGCTCAGTTGGTAGAGCACTTGCCCGCGAAAGGCAAAGGTCCCGAGTTTGGGTCCCGGTCCGGCACACAGTTTTAATCTGCCAGGAAGTTTCATATCAGCGAACACTCCGCTGCAGAGTGAAAATCTCATTCTGGAAACCTCAGAGACTGATTGTAATCCAGGCATATGAGCGACGTTAGCACAGTAACCACGGCGGCAGTTTGAACAAAGAACTGTGAACAACAGACGCGCTTTCGACCAGTGACATGCTTGTGCGCAGTGTTAAAAAATGCTCTTGGGTTGTGTTATGAATCACAGTCGAGCAACGAAATTAACTTCACTAAATAAAGTTGAAAGGGTACAGTACCACCCGACATTGAAAATAGGTACAACAACAACATATTTTTTGTAATAATACAAAATAAATAAGTACAAATAATTTGTACTTAATACACCGAAGCCGGATACCAGTGTAGGAAAGGACGACTATTTATTTAATTGATCACATGTGCACTCCCACAAAATAAATCCCTACATCCAATTTGGTGAGATCTGCGAAATGAATGAATGTATGGTCGTCTGCTAACCGCAGATAGTGAATGTGAATATATGATCATCTTTGAGACGATCCTTTGGTCACCTTTGGTGGAACCAAAGAGATGAAATTTACCGGAGCTTTGAGCGCCTAAAATGTGGCTAACCAATGGGTAGCATGGTCTTCCCCCACCTCGACGGAGGTGCGAGCTGACCTGAAGAACGGCTATGTTTCAGCACTCTGCCGCTGTATCTTGTGTTGGTAAGACCTGTCTTAGGTGTGCTCCGTAAAGACAAAAGAGTGGAGACATGGTATGCATGTGAAATATTTAAGAGTAGTTTGGAATAATAATTTCTCTATTTAAGGAACTTTTGTGGGGAGAATTAAATGTCAGGCAGGTAATATTAAGGGGATCGTAGTAATCTTCGGAAGTGACCAACGGTCACAACGAAACCACGTGTAGCAATAAGTTGAAATACTTCCGAGTGCTTAAGTTAAGCTGAATTACTAGCGTGTGTACTATAAGTTGGAAATATTTAAGAAATGGCGTGTGCAGGACTTGAAATTAGAGACGAGTACTTCCACGTGGTGAGTACTGTGTGAGTCTCAATCTGTGTATGAGACAAAGGATAAAGAGAAGTACTCGTCCGTGGTATCAGTTGAGGACTCGCGTGTGTGATGAATATGTTCGTAATATTACTTTGCGTGTTATGTTTCCGTGTGACGCTTGATTCAAACTATAATACTCTGAGAGAGAAGCAAGGTGAGTCAGCCGTCTATCCAGCAACGCCACTTGGATTGCATTGCACAGGAAGACGTGCATATAACCTCCAGAGTCCATAGTAGGAAAGAAAAGTTACGAAGTGGGGCAGTGCCGTGTGAAACTGGGATAAATACTAATTGAAGTGGGAAAGCTGAAAGTGATGTGATTATAACGTTGTGACTATTCTTTGTATTGTATGTTGCCAGTGTGATGTATTTCATGAAATTTAAGTATGTGTGGTTGGCATGGGAGAGTAACAAGATAGTTTCAGAGGGAGTGGGTTATGCATGTTCCTTTTTGTACCACTCGGTCTGGAGGAAATTTTCGTGATGATGGGTGTGAGAGTCGAAGTGTGAGATATAGCAAAAGATCCACCATCCTATCCAGTAAGTGCACTGTAGCGTTAAGTAATTACGAGACCATAAGATAGAGAATCACCAATGTAAAGCCATGCCCACTGGGCGGAATTTCTCATGTGTTATTGTTGTAGGTTATAGAATTTGTGTGTTTAGGTTATAGAATTTATCGGAATAAATAAGATAGTGAAAAGAAAAAGATTGGTGGCCTTTTCCTTCGAATAGTATGTTGTCATGATACCCAGGATTTATAATGTGTGCGCCATTCATATTCAGTGCGATGGCCACGTGTTGATCAAAGCCGTTAAATAAGAAAGAAAATGTGGTATTTCCAGTGCGTAGTGAACAGTCAGAGTTGTGTAAATTACTAATAGTGAGATGTGCGTTTCCGTTTCCGTTGCATAATATTCAAACAGGAGAATAACTTGTAACTTAATTGTGAATACTAGAGTTCATGTTACTCGATAAATAAGAATGAATCCACTCGCTTGGCAGACCACTCATCTTGCAGGCCTGACTGCTTGATGCCACAGTGTGAGCAAGGCATGTGGGTGCCTCTCAAAGTCTTCAATATTCTCCAGGATGTTTTGTAGAAGAGAGAAGTGTGTGCGAATTTCTTTGGGCACACCTTGATTCCTGCATAAAAAACACGATGCAGGGATGCCTGGAGCGACTTGTTGAAATGAAAAAACGGGGACAATATTTTTCTGAAAAATGTCATAACGGGTGATAAGACTTGGTGCAATCAATACGAAACAACTACAATACCACAAAGTGCAGAATGGGTCACTGATGGTTTGCCGAGACCGAAGAATGTGCGAATGTGACGCACGAGTTGAGCATCACAAAGAAGGATTTTTGTGACAGTTTCAGATGGTTATTTGGCCGTTCTATGTGTTTCACTCCAGTAAAGGAAGACTATGTTGAACATCTAAGGCATTAAAATCACCCCTCCTCTTTTCTCTATTGTTTTTCTCAGTCCAGTTAGAAACTAAGTGGACTGAAGGGATAGGTCTACAACCATACGACAAACTGCTGAGAGAATGGGAGCAAGTTCTTCCGCAAAATCTATGCAGTATCGCTCAGGAACCTCATCGGATTCAGCTGTCTTTCTCACATTGAGCTACTGTAATAGTGGTAGTAGTAGCAGTAGTAGTTTTATCTATCAATGGATCTTGCACATGCACATGCCATGAGACTGGTTGGCTGGTTGGTTGATTTTTTTTGTGGAGGGGACCAAACAACGAGGTTATCGGTCCCATTACATTAGAGAAGGAAGTGGGCCTTGCCCTTTCAAAGGAACTATCACGACATTTGCCCGAAGCGATTTAGGAAAATCACAGATAACATAAATCAGGATGGCCGGACGTGGATTTCAACCGTCGTCCTCCCGAATGCGGGTTCAGTGTCCTAACCATTGCGCCACCTCACTCGGTTGAGCCGGCCGGTGTGGCCGTGCGGTTCTAGGCGCTTCAGTCTGGAACCGCGTGACCGCTACGGTCGCAGGTTCGAATCCTGCCTCGGGCATGGATGTGTGTGATTTCCTTAGGTTAGTTAGGTTTAAGTAGTTCTAAGTTCCAGGGGACTGATGACCTCAGATGTAAGTCCCATAGTGCTGAGAGCCATTTGAACCATTTCACTCGGTTGATATTGTAGCTTAAGAGAAAAACAATGTATACAGCCATTTATATAAGCTCACCGGACAAAAAATTAGTCGCCTCTAGAGAAATCATTACAACCATCAATTAATACCGTGTTATTCAGTCCCCGTAATTGACAGCCTCATGGATTCGGTTAGGAAGTGAGCCCACAAGGTTGGCAGATACGTAGCATCCAGTTTCAGCCACTCTCTGAGGATCTGATCGAGCATTTCCACCAAATTCCTGGGATGTTGGAGTCGCCGTTTTACCCCCTGTTGCCGCGCGGGATTAGCCGAGCGGTCAAGGGCGCTGCAGTCATGGACGGTACGGCTGGTCCCGGCGGAGGTTCGAGTCCTCCCTCGGGCATGGGTGTGTGTGTTTGTCCTTAGGATAATTTAGGTTAAGTAGTGTGTAAGCTTAGGGACTGATGACCTTAGCAGTTAAGTCCCATAAGATTTCACACACACACACCCGCTGTTATAGCATTTTCCGCCGACTTTATATGCGGTGATGTGATTTTGCAGGCTAGTCGAGATGTTGTACGATGGGGGAGTGCTCAGAAAATCAGTCTCACATTCTTCTAACCCGATAAACTTTGCTGCTGTCGTCTTTATGTGCCCGCATAAGCAACGGCATCTTGCGAGGTTACAAACTCCTAATATTGATTGCATGCAGTTTTCGACGCAACGTGCTTCCGCTAAAAGATTGTGATGGACATTCATTCACTGCCTGCGGCAGTTTTTGTCACGTTTGAAAACTATTTTGACTCACAAGCCGTGAAACGCATCTCCTGTCGCTCTCGTTCAGGACTTCTTCCGCCCACAGTTCTGTCGAAGTGTTTCTTACTCACGCGTGTTACACCACTGCTTGTATACAGTCCAACGCGAAACACCAGCAAACCTCTTTTATTTCTATTTCGGTAGGGTTTCCGTCGACATCGAAGTTAACAGCAAATCCAGCAGCTTCACACACTTCATTGTCAAGGGGACGGCCAAACACGAATGTTTCTTTGACACTCTGTCACGTCCTTAGATTAAACCATGTTTATGTACAGTGTCCGATTGAAACAAAAAAGTCTCACGTAGATGAAGTGCACATACAGTTGAGCATGTGATTCGATCGCTGCGCGTCAGCTTAACTATTCATCTGCGCGTGCGCACTGAGATGACAATTTTTTTTTTTTTTTTTTTGTCCGGTGAGCTTACTTACATGACTAGTCTAGCGAGCATGGGAATCATGCTGTAATTTGCTTGACGTGATTTAACGAAATCGCGGAAAACTTAAATCAGTCGATTTTCTATGTTGTGATTATTTATAGCAATATTTGTCAGCAAGGCATTCGTATGGTGACTGAGCTACAGATACTTACGTAGCCCATACGCCGCTGTACAGTGAATGACGAAAAGTTCTGTGTGCCATTATCAGTTATTCCCATCCCTGTGTCGCTCTCAATTGGAGCGAGGTAAAAACTGTAGGCTATATTCCTCTGGACTTAACCCAGAACAGGCTGTATTCTAAACAACTACAACAACAAAAGATTTCGTACAAACTTTGCCTGTTTTACACGTGACATATTTTACCAATATAGACTTGTGGCTGATTTCATTTGACAGCTATAGGGCATACATAAGGTATAGAGCATAAAAATTAAGGATAAAAGGAAAACACTCTTTACATGCTGCAGCTGTGGAGAAATTGGTTTGAGAAATACAACAGCTGTGGAGAAATTGGTTTGAGAAATACAACAGAAATGTGTTCTTGCAAGAAGACGCACACTTTTTTTTTCATTATAATTTTCTGCAAGCACGGAAACAGAGCTTCAGTTCTGTTACGATATAGGTAAACTTTGTTAAAAATACCAGGGTGTGTTGACAGAAGACCTTCGAAACAAAGGTCAGAACATTCTCTGTAAACAGTGCTGCAGAACTTCAACGTATTTAAAGAACGGTGGCATAGCTCGAAGAGAACCGACAACCGCCTGCTATTGTACTGCCATCTCTGAAGGTCCCCAGGCCCCCCACTTTCTAAGCGGCGGACACGTGGTATAGTTAGCACAGGTTGTGGCAGGGCAGCTAAATCTACTCGCCCATGGTCTCTGCCAACAATGCGACTTTGTCAGTCAACAGCTAAGATACACTCTCGAGTCACAGTAATGTGACCATCATTCAATAGCCTGAATAACCACTTTCTGCAGCGCGGAACGCTGCGAGACGAGTCTTTGAGGTCACGGAAGGTACGGACGGGGATGTGGAGCCTTGCCGACTCCAGCACCGTGGTCAGCTGGGCTAGGGCTCTCGGTTGAGGGTCCATGCCGCGAACAGCATGATCGAAAAGGTCCCACAGATTTTCCATTGAGTTTTAAACTGGGAATTTTGGTGGCCACGGAATACGATAAACTCATTCTCGTGCTGTTTGAATCGTGCTCGTACACTGCGGTATGCGTGACGCGCTGAATTGTCCTGCTGGTAGATGCCGTCGTGCCGATGAAAAAAAAATTGCGTCTATGGGTGTGCATGGTCCCCAACAATAGACGCATACTTGTGTTAATCCAGTGTGCCTTCCATAATGACAAGATCATCCAGGGAACGCCATGAAAACATTCGCCAGACAAAAATGTTCCCTTCTGCGTCCTAGACGCTTTGCTTTCAGACGATTCATGCCATACACACCAACAACCATGGAACATAAAACGTGATTCATCTGAAAAGGTCACCGGCCTCACTCAGTGGATGCCCAGTTGGCGTACATATTCCAACCTTCTTCGCGGATAAACAGCAGTCAGCGTGGCTGCTTGACCAGGGCGCCTTCTGCAGAGACCCACACGCAGCAATCTTTTTGCTGAATGATCTTTGGGACACTCTTTTGTTAGCCCCTTGGTCCATCTGGACGGTCAGTTGCTCAACATTTACACGTCTATTCGTCCGTACAACCGTCGTTCAACCCTGTCAAATGGTTCAAATGGCTCTGAGCACTATGGGACTTAACATCTGTGGTCATCAGTCCCCTAGAACTTAGAACTACTTAAACCTAACTAACCTAAGGACATCACACACATCCATGCCCGAGGCAGGATTCGAACCTGGGACCGTAGCAGTCGCGCGGTTCCGGACTGAGCGCCTAGAACCGCTAGACCACCGCGGCCGGCTCAACCCTGTCACCTATGGCCTGGGGTACACCACAGTTGCGTCGGCGTTTGATTTTAGATAGCGCCAGTTTGCCATGCGCGGTATACCTCAACCACGACGGCACGCGAACAGTTTTCAAACTTAGGCGTTTCGGAAATGCTTCCACCCATGACCCGAAAAATTAGTTCAAATGGGTCTAAGCACTATGGGACTTAACATCTGAGGTCATCAGTCCCCTAGACTTAGAACTACTTAAACCTAACTAACCTAAGGACATCACACACATCTATGCCCGAGGCAGGATTTGAACCTGCAACCGTAGCAACAGCGCGGTTCCGGACTGAAGCGCCTAGAACCGCTCAGTCACAGGGGCCAGCCCATGGCCCGAAAGCTAATGACCACGCCCGTTAGGACGTCAAGGACGTCAAGGGATAAGTCCTTGCAGACGCACTATCCTCTGTGCCCGCGGTGGCTCAGATGGATAGAGCGTCTGCCATGTAAGCAGGAGATCCCGGGTTCGAGTCACGGTCGGGGCACACATTTTCAACATGTCCCCAATGAAGTACATCAACTCCTGTTTGCAGCTAGGGTGTCCATTTAATTATCAAATGAGCTGCGTGGTCATCCACGGTAACTGTTCTTTCGGGAACAGATACTACCGTCATATATATAAATAAAAAGTTTGTTCTTAAAAACTTGCCATTGCGTATTATTTCAGGAAATTCTTTATAGTCGTCACTGCTCACTGTCATAACTTAATTATGATCCACTTCTGCCCTGTTCACCTCTGCCAGAAACACCATATTACCTGCACACCAGTCACTCCCAACCGTGGATATAAGCATGTTTATGGTCTGTATGTCTTCATACATTGAATGTACTCATTGGGTGTAAAGCACCGCTAGTTCGTTAAAATAATTCAAATTTTCTCCGTCCTGACATGAGTATCTTAATCACCTTCAGAGGACGTAAACAAAGAATTATGAGTGGTCTGTGCATTCACAGACTATAGAATGCGATGTACAGTTCGCAGCTGATGTTCACTTTGAGTCTCCTATCGCTACTGCCATATCTTTTTTTTTTTTTCGCAATGGGCTGCAGTACATTAGTCGTCTTGCCCAAGCATGAAACTACTTTCCATTGCAAAATATCTGAAAATTGGTGAACTAAAAAAAATTAAATTTATTTAATATTCCCTACAAACCTCAAACTACTGCAGAATAATATGATGTCTTTGGTAAAAATACCAGATGAGCTTATCTTCTGACTAACCCATATCTAATTATCATGGTCTTCTCTTTTGCCTATAATCAGTAATGTCTCTAGAATTTATCTGAACAACCAGTGCATCTACGATTCTTGTTGGTTGTGTTGAGCTACCATCATGTCATCATTCCGGACCCTACTGATTCCAGAGAGGACAAGTTCTTGATGTCCACTTAGAGATGCCAAGGTGTTAAAATAAAGCCGGCCGGAGTGGCCGAGCGGTTCTAGGTGCTACAGTCTGGAACCGCGCGACCGCTACGGTCGCAGGTTCGAATCGTGCCTCGGGCATGGATGTGTGTGATGTCCTTAGGTTAGTTCGGTTTAATTTGTTCTAAGTTATAGGGGGCTGATGACCTCAGATGTTAAGTCCCATAAGGCTCAGAGCCATTTGAACGATTTTTGTTAAAATAAAGGGGGGATGGTGTTCTCTACAACGAGTACAGACGCCAGTGAAACCTGTCAACCATCTTGGGGAATCTTAGAAGACTGTTCTCCCTTTAAAGTCCTGTGTTTAACTTATCTTTTTACCTTTAATGCGTTTGCGTTGACTTGACAGTCAGTTCTAAGTAAGAGCTTTGAAGCATAATACTTCCGTGGATGAATACTCACCATGAGACATTTGCAAGCTTATTTCTTGAACGCTAATTCTAGCTTGTCTTACATGGTGAACATCGCGGCAACACAGGCCAACGTTTTACTCCTGTTTCAAGTGATATCGAAGTGCAGCACCACAGTACGAACACTTTACCAAACTCACCAATATGGTGGAGGCAGGCTTCACTATTTTGGCGTATGGGCGTCTCCCTATATTCTAAGCATCGTGGTCGATGCGGATATATTGGCAATATCTTTGACAGTTTTTACTGGTATATGCTCTCTGAAAATCTGAAGGTAGCGGGGATGAAAACAAACGGAGCATAGAGTTATATACAGCTTACACAGTAACCATGGCAGTTCAAAAAGTCGAAGGACATGAAACAGAGACAGTCGAAAAGTAAAGTCAATTTCTTAAAAAGAAAGTTTCAGTTAGGAAAGCAACATTACAAGCAACATAAACTATCTATCTCTTCAGGCTTTCCCGGCGATCTAATGACATCTTAGGTTGTCGGGTGTTCTGCCGGATATCAGCGTCGTACTTGCACAATATTTCGGTCACGTAGCTCGTAACCTTCATCAGGTGCGACCTGAGACTGCTCCTCGAGTGGACCTGGTCCAGTATTTATGCCTATGGCCTTCCCCCTCCACCAACGGCTGCAGGCGCTTCCTCTGTGGTCCGCACCCATTCCCTGCGACCTGCTGGAGCGTTGCTGCTCCGTTTTCCGTCCGCTGCGGTTCTAGGTGTTCCCTCTGCGGTCCGCGCCCACCAAACCCGCTCCTGGGGGTTTCATCTACGGTCTGGGGTACCAAGCGTCCCCCCTACGGTCCGCGCCCGCTCACCACGACCTGTTGGAGAGTTGCCGCTCCGTTTTTCGTCCGCTGCGGCTCTGGATGTTCCCTCTGCGGTCCGCGCCCACCAGTCCCACTTCTGGGTGTTCCATCTTCGGTCTGGTGCGCCTGGCAGTCCGTCAGGGGCTCGTTTTCCATCTCCATGTCGCTGGTTCTTCTGTTTGTGTAGTGTTGCAGCTGGGCCCGTTGCTCCTTTAACAATTCCAGAGCCAGATCCCAGGCTCTGCTTAGCTGGTACCCTGTGTCACGGTTCATAAGATCGTCAGCCATTTTAATTTCTATCGATTCTCTTATAACACTGTCCCAAAATCTGGGTGTTTGTGCTAGAATGTTGGTATCCTCATACTTCATGGCATGATCTAGTTCTAGACCGTGTTCAGCAATGGCTGACTTAGTCACTTGTCTTAATCTAGTGTGCCTCTGATGTTCTTTGCACCTGATCTCCACAGTTCTTGTCGTCTGGCCAATGTAGGACATGCCAGATTGACAAGATATATTGTAAATCCCTGGTTTTCGTAACCCCAGGTCGTCTTTGACACTCCCCAGCAGTCCCCCGATCTTGTTGGATGGACAGAAAACACACTTGATATTGTGTTTACGGAGGATCCTACTGATTCTGGCAGAAATAGAGCCAGCATAGGGCAGATATGCCACCTTCTTTGCTTCATCTTGGTCTTCTTCAGGAACTTGTGGTATAGTGGCTGGTTGGAGTGCCCTCTCAATTTGTCTGTCCGTGTATCCATTCTTGGAGAAAACTGTTTTGAGACGTTCTATCTCTATAGGTAGATTCTCTTGGTCTGACAGGGCACGTGCTCTGTGGACCAAAGTCTTCAGAACCCCATTCTTCTGTGCAGGGTGGTGACAGCTGCTGGCCTGCAGATATAAATCAGTGTGTGTTGGTTTTCGGTACACACTGTGGCCAATTGATCCATCTGCTTTCCTCTGGACTAGTACATCCAGAAATGGCAGCTGGCCATTCTTCTCCAGTTCCATGGTGAACTTGATATTAGGGCGGCATGAGTTAAGATGTTCAAGAAACTCATTGAGCCTGTCCATCCCATGTGGCCAGATCACGAAGGTGTCATCCACATACCTAAAGAAGGATGTGGGTTTAAATGTGGCTGTCTCCAATGCCCTCTCCTCAAAACTCTCCATAAACTGTGACGAATCTGAGTGGCATACAGTTTGATGATACAACCTTAAAGGTACTCAGCAAGGGTCTCAACTTTGCTACGACCCCAGACCGTAGATGAAACCCCCAGGAGCGGGTTTAGTGGGCGTGGACCGCAGAGGGAACACCTAGAACCGCAGCGGACGGAAAACGGAGCAGCAACGCTCCAGCAGGTCGCAGGGAATTGGCGCGGATCACAGAGGAAGCGCCTGCAGCCGTTGGTGGAGGGGGAAGGCCATAGGCATAAATACTGGACCAGGTCCACTCGAGGAGCAGTCTCAGGTCGCACCTGATGAAGGTTACGAGCTACGTGACCGAAATATCGTGCAAGTACGACGCTGATATCCGGCAGAACACCCGACAACCCAAGATGTCATAATCTATCTACATAATCTCCTTGAACCTCTACGCATATCTTGACCGTTTTCTTTGTCATAGATGTACAAAGACACAAAGATTGCAGAGATCTTGGATATTGTAGGTTTAGAAGCTCCGCCACAAGTGTCGTGAAGTACCACGTAATTGCTGCCGCGCGAATCGGTCGGCTGAATAGTACAAAAAATGCAATAAAAACGGCCGGAAAGACAACGAAAGTGAGTTCTGTTGGACACCCACGTCGTCACTGTGGCAGCTGCTTCTCACTGCCACCGACACTGGTCTCTGTTTAAGACATGATCCCGTTCTGTTGGGCTCTGCTGAACACGTCGTATCGCCCTGCTCTACTGCCACAGGATGACCTCAAGAGCAGAGCTGCATTACAGGTTATCATACTGTAATGTCTCTTGCAGCGGTCTCTCCGAGATATTTTCAGAAATTTTTATAAATTATATAACTCAGTACATATCTCGAAATATCTCTTATCTTACCGATTCCTAAACTTTAATATACGATGATGATCAATGCAAAGTAATTTCAAGCCCTATTATTCCTTGGAGCGTGCATTTACTCCATGGAATAGCTTCTCTGCTATCTATGTTTTCTCTTATGAAAAGAATGATTGAGATCTTGCGGATTAGCCGTGAAAGAACGAAGACGTATATGTATGTATTGTTGAGCTAGTCGTCATCTTGATGAGATTCTGAATGAGAAGGAATTTAATACATGAACTAAACTAAAGTAAGTGTATTCGCGTATTATTTAACTGATTATTATTGACAGTGTCTGCTTACTACGCTGTGTTGCACGGGATCAGTGGGGAACGTCTGATTTACATTGGACGAACCTGCCGTTTTGTATGCTCAAGATATCCAGTTCATTACTTTCAATAAATAGGCTAACACAGTCTTACCAGCAGATCTCCGGTCTTCCCCATGTGATCACCGAAAGTTAATAATTATTACAAATGTTTTCAGGAGATCGACTGACAATTTTCGTCGCATCGAGATTTCGAAATTGCTTCACTGCCTTATGGAATTTAAGTTAAGCTCAATTTAATCAGGATAGAACAGTATTGAGTGTGAATGTGATAAGCCTGCTTTGTGAATGAAAATTCCCTTAATATACGCATGTTTTTTACTATCCTCATCAGTGAAGCTAAATCAGGCCGGTGTGAGAGAGGTTTTTAAATTTCAGATCCCACAAAAAATATTAAAATACGTAAACATTTCTCTGTGTATTTGGGGTGCAGTGGCATAGGTCGTGAGGAGCGCTAGTGGGAGTTGTTCGCGTCATATCAGGTGTATCTCGCCATGTCACTAATCGTGCGGCCAATCTTTGGTAGACTGTGAACTTCTGGAACTTCAAGTGTCAGTTACTTCTGCTTCGTCTACTTTGCTAAGGACTTTATTTTCGTATACAATGATCTGGTATTTTAGATTGTATTTACGTTTAATAAGCAGTCCATAATGTAATTGTAAAAGTGCTTATTTATCGCTGTAAATCACAGGATGTTTAAAAAGAAACTATTCATTGGAAAAGGTACGTTGCAAGTAACATCGTTTCTCTACATAGTTTCCTTCAATATCTTTGTATTTGCTCCACCAATCGCGCATCACAGAGTGGCCCAGAAATGTTGCGACAAACTTCGAGGGGTTGTAGGGGGTGTCTTGAGGAACAAATCAAGGACAGGAACCCGGATCCGATAACGTCATCCGACGACGCTACACAGCGTTGAAGTTATAGGAGCCGGCCCCTGTCGCTAGGCCACCCCTTAGGCAGCGAGTGTGACTCTGTACGCTCACGGATCGTGGGTGGAATGTCTCTCTTTGTTGTTTGTTCAAAAATGGCTCTGAGCACTATGGGACTCAACTGCCGTGGTCATTAGTCCCCTAGAACTTAGAACTAGTTAAACCTAACTAACCTAAGGACAACACAAACATCCATGCCCGAGGCAGGATTCGAACCTGCGACCGTAGCGGTCTTGCGGTTCCAGACTGCAGCGCCTTTAACCGCACGGCCACTTCGGCCGGCTATTGTTTGTTATTCAGTGATCGCGACTGATTGCCACGATCGCCAGTGGAAAAGATGGAGCTACCTGCTGCGTAGACAGGAATTGTGCCAACGGCCTTGCCGCAGTGGTAACACCGGTTCCCGTCAGATCACACAAGTTAAGTGCTTTCGGGGTGCGCTCAGCCCTTGTGAGGCAAACTGAGGAGCTACTTGACTGAGAAGTAGCGGCTCTGGTCTCGGAAACCGGCATATGGCCGAGAGCGCGGCGGGCTGACCACATGCCCCTCCAATCCGCATCCAGTGACGCCTGTGGTCTGAGGATGACACGGCGGTCGGTCGGTAACTTTGCGCCTTCATGTCCTGTTCGGGAGGAGTTTGGTTTTTAGTTAGGCATTGACTCCTAGGAATGCGATGCTCTGTTGCGTTTATAGATGATGCTTTTGGATACAGGTTTCGATTTACAGTTCATTTTTCTCCTGTATACCGAAATATACTGGAGATTTTAAAGGGCTCTTGGAGTAAGATAAACTGCAGATGGTAACCCATGTCAGAAACCGTCACCCACCGAGGCAACAGAGCATCGCATTTATAAGAGACTAGGCCCCTCTGCGCAGCAGCTAGCCCCATCTTCTCCACTGGCGATCGTGACAATCAATCACGATCACTGAAAAACAAACAAACTTGCGCGACGTTCTGCCTGTTGTCCGTCAGCGTAGAAAGTCGCAATTACTGCCGAAGGGGTGGCCTAGTGGGCAGTGGCCGGCGCCTCTAGCCTCGATGGATGACGTTACCCGACACGGGTTCCTATCTTCGATTTGTTCCTCAAGATACCTTCTACAAGCCATCGAAGGTTGTCGCAACATTTCTAGTACACCTTGCATATTTCCCAACGATAGAGAGACGCCCTGAATGTGATTTCGACTTTTGCAAAGGGTGTCGTTTGTGTTTGGCCGTCATTCGGCGTAGTTCCTAACGAGCAAAAATTAATTCTGTCCTGCAAGAAGCTTTCTGGCGTGCACCGCCTCCACAACTTTGTCATCCGATGACAATTTTGATTCATTAAGCTGCTGTTTTTCATCATATCAAAACGGCGAGAATCAGTTATGGCTGTTCAGGACTATACGCTGAGTGCTCAGGCAGCTCAGAACCTAGATTCTGGATGTCCTGGATTCCATTCCCATCTGCATAAGGGCGTGCTTCTCATTAATCAATCACATCTCCCCTCTTCGTTTTGATCATGGGTATCATATCTCGTAGTGCCTCGCAGTAGCTATCAGTGTTCATTATTTGAGATTTAGGGGGGTTATAAATCGATAACGAATATTTCATATTCCAAAACACTCCTCACGTCAACTCTCTTGCAGAAGCTTGGTTTTTGAACTTTGCTGCTGAAGGCGAGGATTGTTGTTTCCAGACAGTATTACGAGTATTCCGCCACTTCCTTTCTGATTCGAAATGATGGACCTACGTCTCATCAACGATTGCTTTGCAGCTGAGAAAGTCTTCAAATTCCTCTTAGAAACCCCTTTAATGCGATTTCGACATTTCCAGACGTTCCTGTTTGCGGTTGTCAGTTGACGTTGTACCAAACGAGCACAAACTTTGTGATAGTTTAGAGATCCATGGACGATTACAAATACTGAAACACAGCTGATGTTCATCTCGTGCGTAAGAGCATCATTTCTGGCGTGCTCATCACTGCAAATCATTCGCCCAGCTGTATCAATCTTCCTGTCCGTTTCCAGAGAGAATGGCCAACCCTAAAGTTCCTCACCAAACATACACATAAACTTTTAAAGCAATCTTCCCGCTCGTAATTTTTTTCGTTTATTGAGATAGCTGCCACCATATTGCAGCTGCTTTCTGTGAATTATCTCCGCGGCTTCAATCCTTTCAGAATACAGAACACGAAATAAACTCCTCACTTCTTTCTTGATGTATAATACGGACAACGGATACTGAACCAATAAAGGGAAAGCACAAGAACAAAACTGAGTTTAGGGCATGTCATCGTTGAGTCACTGCTGTCAGCTTATAGAAAATGGCAGCATGTCGCGAAATAGCTTACTTATTACGTGGAGTGACGATCGAGGCAAGTCATATGGGTCATAGCATATCGGAGATTACACAAACATTCCGGTTTCCGAGGTCAACTGTGTCCAGGATCCTGCTCCATTACTACAGAATAAATGTTTCCACACTTCTGAAATACCGTACAAGCGAACAGACGTCACGTCGATTCCACAGAGCCACACGAGGCCGGTAATGGTTCATTCTGAGTTACATCGCCATCGATTTTAATGTGGTGCGTGAGAAACCCATTTCTAGCAGGACTGTACAGAGACATATGCTTCAGCAGTCAACACCGTCTCGTTGAGACCTCGACACAGAACTCAACGTATGGCAGGTCCCGCGAACATCTTCACTGGGTCATGGTCAGGGGCGCTGTATAAAATAGTTCTATGTAAAACATTTTCAATTGTATCGAGCTGATAAGTATGTAAGAGTGTGGCATACGGATCCTGTATGCCAACAAGATGCGCCCACTTAGAAGATGGCTCATTTAGGAACTGGGCTGTGTTAACATGGTCATAATAAGGCCCAAATGTCTCGCTGGAAGGACCATTCACAGATGTGAACATTCTTGCAGACCACCTGCACCCTTTTCTAGCATTAGAGAATCCCAATGGAGAATCCATGTTTCAAGAGGATAATGTCACATGTTGCTGCAGCACGCACGTGTTTCCACGAACACTCCTGTGAATTCACGACTACAGTTTGATCTCGCATCTCGCATGTCGTCAATACCTATGCATGCTTGGTGGGCTCAGCATCAACTGCACAAGAAAAATTGTAGATAACACTGAAAGATTTATGCAATATTATCTCTCCAGAACAAGTCCAACACTTTGTAGAGTCCATCCTTCGCTGTGTTACATCAGTTTTGAGCCCGCAACACAGTATGGGTAAGTTCTAGAGGCGGAGGTGCAGTACATAGGGCTTGGCTGTGTGTGTCTCACTGTTACCAATGGCGTGCTGCTGTGGCAGGAGCATAAAAAGCGTAGGGCACGCAACACAGACAGGGTGCAGTAGAATAGGGCGAGGGCGTGTGTGTCTTACCATTAGCAGTGACGTATTGCTGTATTAGATATGTAACACAATGAGAGGACATTACAGAGACAGGGGTACAATGGAGTAAGGTTAAGCTACGTCTTACAGCTGCAACATGACGCATTGCTGAGGACGTTACAGAGGCGAGAGTACAGCACAATGGGACTAGGCCATGTGTTTCGCACCGTTAACAATGGCGTACTATGGTATCTGGTCTGTAACACAGTTCAGGGAACGTTACAGAGACAGAGGTGAGGTACATTAGGACTAATGTATATGTGTCTCATCATTACCAATGCTACAGCAGGTCTATAACACAGTGCAGGGAACGCTGTAGAGAGAGGGGTGCACTGTAGGAGGCCTAGGACACGTGACTCTTACAGTTACCAATACCATCCTCCTGTACTAGTTCTGTAACACAGCGCAGTGGATGCTAGGGAAACAAAGCATCAGTAGATTATGGCTAAGCCATGTGCATTTCATCGTTACCAATGGTGTACGGTTGTAGCAGGTCTGTAACGCGATGTTCGGGAAGTTATAGTGACATAGTGTAGAACAGCGCTAGATCACGTACGTCACACCGTTCGCAATGGTGTATGCTGTAGCATGTCCATAACACAGTGCAGGGGTTGTTATAGGAGTAGGGATGTAGTGAGTAAGGCTAGCCTGCATGTGTCTCACTATAACCGATGTCATAGTTCTGTAATAGGTCCGGAACCAGTACAGAAGGCACTACAGAGACGTGGCTGCATTATAATACGGGTAGGCTGAGTGTGTCTCACCACTACCGACGGCGTACAACTGTAGCATATCCGTAACGTATTGCAAGCGACACTAGTCAGACAGGGATGCATTGGAGTAGGGATAGGGCACGTTTGACTTCCGGTAATCATTGTCTTACACATGTGGTAAGTCTGTAACACAGGCAGGGCATGTTACAGAGCACGGACGTTGTATAGTAGGACTGGGACAAATATGTCTCACCATTCCCAATTAAATACAGCAGTAGTACATCCGTGACCAGTGTAGAGGGCGTTACAGATGGAGGCGTGCAACAGAGTAGGGCTAAGCAACAGGTGTCTCACCATTATCAATGGCGTGCTGCTGTGACAGGTCTGTAACACGGACACGGTGCAGGGGACGTTACAGTAGAGTAGGGCTAGGCCGCGTGCGTCTCACCGTTACCAATGGCGTACTGCTGCAGCAGGTCCGTCATGTTGATGTGCGTGATGCCGCGCTTCTCCTGCATCAGCGTGTCACAGTGCGTCACCTTACCGCTGCCAGGGCCGCCTGCAACACCACAACACATGGTACACTCGTCAGCAACGATGAAGGGCGTGACATATCAAAGCACGAAATGCGTGAAGTGTCTTGTAGATGTTTAGTGTTGCGCGCGCGCATGTGTGTGTGTGTGTGTGTGTGTGTGTAAGACGGATGGTAGTTGAGGAGGAGTCAGGACCAAAGATTCTAAGAAATCTCTCTTTGCCTATCGAAGGTCATGTTGCCATGGGTGCGCTCATGGTACTCATTCGGGTATTCCTCCTAAAGCAACCACTCGCATTTTTTAAACTATCATTTGTTACTTAATCACATTTTCTTTTACACAGCAGAAGCTGATGCGGCTTACTTAAATGTCAATTATAAATTATTAGGCGGATAACAGAAGATATTAGTGCAACTGGTGTACCGCTACAACACTTGTAGAAAAGAGAACACTAGTACGCGTCCCACTGACTTCACTGTGAGATTAAGTTTTTTACTTTTCAGTCAACAGAACAAAACAGTATTGGCACAAGATGATACAGACTGTCACTAGGTTAAGTGAATGGACAATAACGCAGGAGAGTCCCTAAGTCATCCTCAGAGAAGATCACGGTGGCTTGTGAAATCTCACTCGCGGACACGGACAGAATTCACGGACTCTTAGTGAGGTATGTCGCGCCATGCAAATTAAGCTATGTATTGCTCAATAGATTAACTAGAAACATTTACTGGAGGAATGAAATCAGTTTTCTGCACTGCTGCAGTATCAAAACCAGTTTAAATAAAGGTCTCCATTATCGCTTTGAAGTGCTGGAGAGGGTTAATCTTGTCACTGGTCTCAAAAATATGGTTTATGTCCTGGAGATACCTAACTATTCAGGAAGATTCGTAGATCCAATGATTGGCCTGCTAACAGTCAACGTACCACTTCCAGCTGGTTCTTATGTACTTACGCCAACAACCTACACTAAATCAAAACAGGATAACCATTAAATGTCAATACAGCCAAAGATACATGAGAACATCACACCTACAGTTTCCACAGAAAAAACTACACTTTATTACCTTCAACTGCACCTCGCCAAATCCGTG